>NC_083231.1:20693526-21297119 GCF_032191835.1 Heteronotia binoei | reverse complement strand
GCTTGCCCATAGGGGACAATGGTGGGCATGCTCGCCTAGAGGTTTATATGGAGGACATTCTTTTCCTTTGGGAACAACAGCGGCCATGCCTGCCAATATGGCACAAAGGTGGACATGCTTGCCCATTGGTTATATTGCCAGTCATGGTTGGCCAAAAGAAACAGTGGTGCACGTGCTTACCCATAGGTAAAAATGGATGACATGCTTATTCATAGTTTAAAATGGGGCACATGCTTACCTATAAACAGGGCCTTTTTTTGGTAGAAAAAGGCCAGCAGGAACTCATTTGCCTATTAGGTCACACCGCCTGACATCACCATTGTTTTGCACAGGTTTTTTTTAAAATAGAAAAGGCCCATTAGGGACTTATTTGCATATTACACCACACCCTGTGCTGCCAAGCCAGCCGGAACTGCGTTCCTGCATGTTCCTGCTAAAAAAAAGCCCTGCCTATAAAGAGCAATGGTATATTTTTACCCACAGGTAAAAATGGAGAACATGCTTGCGGATATAATGCAATGGTGGATATGCTTGCCCACAAGTTAAAATGAAGGACATGCTTGCCTATAGGGAACAAATGGGGAAAGGCTTGCCCATAGCTTAAAATGAATGGCAGGATTGCCGATAGGTGATAATGGTGGATATGCTTGTCATGTTAAAATGGAAGGCATGCTTGTCCATAGGGAACAACGGTGGATATGCTTGCCCATAGATAAAAATGGAGGATTGCTTGCCTTAGGGAAAAGTGGACTATATTCTTGGCTATAAAGACCACTGGTACACATGCTTACCCATAGGGAACAACGGTGCACATGTTTACACATAGGTAAAATGAAACACAAGCTTGCCCATATGAAACAACGTGGGACATTCTTGCCCACAGGGGACAATGATAGGCATCCTTTCCCATAGGTAAAAATGTAGGATATGCTTGCCCAAAAGGGCCAGATGGTGGACATACTTGCCCAGGGGATAAGATGGTACACATGCTTACCAATAGGGAACAGTGGGAGACAGACTTGCCCATAGATTACAATGGGGAACATGTTTGCCCATATAGATCACATGCTGGTAGAAGTCAGCTCCCCTGGAGAAAATGGCTGCTTTGAAGGGTGGACTCTATGGCATTGTACAATGCTGAGGTCCTTCTCCTCCCTAAATGCCATCCACTCCTGGATCCACCCCCGAAGTCCTCAGGTGTTTTCCAACACAGACCTGGCAACCCTATTGCCAACCTCCAGGTGGTGTGGCTAGAGATCTCCTAGGATTACGCCTGATCTCCAGGCAACAGTGACCTATTCCCCTGGACTCTATGGACTCCTTTCCCCAAACCCCGCCCTCCTCAGGCTCCACCCCCAAATCTTCATTTATTTCCCAACCTGAAGCTGGCAACTCTACCACTTTGATATCCCTGAAGTATTATCTAATTTCCACTTACCCACTTAAATTCAGCCACTTGGTGAGTGTCAGAAATTATTCTGGGCAAAGGAAGATGGTGTCTCAGTAAGGTTTGGTCTAAGACTACAAGACAGGGCCTAGAGACAATAAGTCATGCATCATTTAGCCTTCCCTAACAAGCTGTGGAGGAGACCTGCACCTACTTAATTGGGTCATTTGAACATCACCACATCTGCATGGGAGCTGCTCTGGAACAAATAAAATTCAAAGAACTCCTTGAGAAAGTGCTGAAGTATGGTAAGATGCTCCTTTTTCACTTGACAGGATAATACAAAATGGCTGGCTTTACCAAGCAGTCTCTGAAAGACTTTGGTATATTACATCTACATGAACAGTTGTCAGTGTGTGAGGTAGGACGCCCTAAGATGTCTCCAAGAAACTGGACAATCCTGCAGTCATTCCAACAGCTCCAACTGCTTTTGTGCAGAACTAAGTAATAATATCTCGGGACTGGTCTGCTTGAAACTCTGAACATCTTGACTGACTGACTGGCTTACAAAGCTCATTTTAACGCCTACGTGTGGTGTACTATTATTCTCATTTTATGTGATTTATTAATACTGTGGGAGTGTACAGCGGAGTGAGGTGATGCAACATCTTCTTTGCTTGTTCTTTTAGAAGGTTTGGTACAGTTTGTTTCCTCTGAAGTTATTTAAACAGGAGCATTTGGCTCACAAGAGCCAGGCCATGTGGAGTGTGGCAGAATGGGCCTGCTCTGGCCTGTAGGCCCTATTCCACTCTGCCCTCCAAGGTTTTCCCAACACTTGGAGAGCTTTTGTGTATTGGGTAGCCCACCACCGCCACACCTTTGTTGGAATTGTCAACTAGGAGCATCAGGACTCCTATCTTCCCTTCCTAGATTGGAGACCTTGCCTCTGTGTCTTCTGCTGCTCAGCACCTGGTCACAACAGGAATGGTTTACTGCCTTGTGCGCCCCTTGGAGGAATAGCCACTGGCCAACTTCCATAACTTAGGGGGAAGTACTTGTGAATCTCCTACACTGAGCAAGGGGGGTTGGACTAGATGAACTTGAGAGTCCCTTCCAACTCTATGATTTTATAAATGCCTGCCTTTCCCCTGGTGGAGGTCTGTGTGATACAGAGAACCACTACCAGCATCAAAAGTTACAAAGTATTTATTAAAAAGAAAATGTTCACAAGTATACTTTTGATAACTGATAACTGAAAGCTTTATTAGGCATTTGTTTGTAAATAAACTTTTAGTACAACACCACATTGAGCAAGGGATTAAAAAAGAAATGGGTAATGTGATACAGGGTAACAATGTAATGTTGGCCAAGAAGGACGTAACCCCCCCATTATAGAATCATAGAGATGGGCTTTTTTTGTGGCAGGAACTCCTTTGCATATTAGGCCACACCCCCTGATGTAGCCAATCATCCAGGAGCTTACAGGGCCTACTGTAAGCTCTTGGAGGATTGGCTACATCAAGGGTATGTGGCCTAATGTGCAAAAGAGTTCCTGCTACAAAAAAAGCTCTGTGGAAAGGGACTACACAGGGCATCCAGTCCAACCTAAACTTTTCCTGACAAGTGTTTGTCCAGCTGCTGCTTGAAGACTGCCAACTAGAAGGAGCTTAACACCTCCCCAGGCAGCTGATGCCACTGCTGGACTATTTTTTTTTAACCCTAATATCCACCTGTAATTTTTTTAACTACCTTTCCACCTGTAATTTAAGCCCATTCTTGTGAGTCCTGTCCTTTGCTGCTAACAGGAACAGCAGAGACTAAGAAAGCAACCATATTCCCCCTCAACCTCCTCTTCTCCAGATAGAACATTCTCAAGTCCCTCAGCCTTTCTTCATAGGAATTAATCTCCAGGCCCCTGATCATCTTCTTCGCTCTCTTCTGCGCCCTCTCCATTCTGTCCACATCCTTTTTGAAGGGAGGCGGCCTCCGGTGCGTGGGAGTAGGCAACGTAGGCAGTTGCCTAGGGCGCCACCTGGCCTAAGGGGCACCACTGGGTGCCCCCTCCCTGACGCATGACTCTGGCTCCTGACCACTGTCACCTTGTCTTCTCCCATCATCAAACTGCCCTCAACAAAGCCAAGCCACCTCCCTCTCTCCAATGTGTGACTTGGCCTCCCACCTCATCCTATCCTGCCACCCCCCTTCCTAACATGGCTGGCAAGCACTTATTCTCACAATTTTTTTATAACATCACTTTTAAAAAAAAATTAAAAATCATAAATGAAAAATGTGAAGTTTCAAGTTTGGCGTTCTTCAATTTCTCTATATTTTTTAATAATGGGGGGGGGGCGCTAGTGGGTGATTTGCCTAGGGTGCCAGAAAGCCTAGCACCGGCCCTGGGGAGGCCTCCATAACTGCACACTTTTCTTCAAATATGGCCTGACCAACGTGGCGTATAGCAGAATTATGGGATTTTGTGATTTGGATCTTATGATTCCACAATGAAACAACGATTATCTGAAACGATGTGGTCCTTTGCAAAAAGGCATAAGACACGGGCAATTTTAGCTACTTTGACCAAACCTGAGCTTGAAATCCAATTTTTGTTGACTATTTTGTAAGGGATGACCCAGAACACAACATTTCACAACCTGACTGGTGCAAACACGGAGTCAGTTCAAATGCAAACTGTACATATAACTACATTGCAGGGTGCGTAGCCTATCTCCTTCCCACTGTGCTTACAGCCTTTTCCTGTGTAACTCTCCCCAACAGAATGAAGATTATTCTTTTGACACCACCCACTGCCTTTCAAGTTGTCATGAAACTGTTTGTCAGCATTAATTGCTTGGAACAACATTGCCACCTAGTGAGAAGGTAAGTTTACTATGGTTTTCCTCCATCTGACCAAAGCAAGGCTCAGGTGTAGGGAAGGTTAGGATAGTTTTTTTTAAGGTGCCATGTGGTTTCTTCTATCAAAGTGTATTTAACCATAATAACCAGGCCTATATAACTTCTGTAATCCCACCCCAGTTGCAGCAAACCACAGAACTGGGGACAGAATTCAGCATCCTGAGACTTTCACTTTTCTCCTATAAAAAAAAAAGTTTCTAGCCCTTATGGCCATTAAGATTGATTTGAAAGTGTGTGGTCAGAAGCCAGGCTGGATAAGATTGCCTTGATTCAAAGGAGAGCTCCAATGCTATATAGTTCCTTTCCCATGACTAGCAAAGACATTAAAATTAAGCATCCAGTTTTGTACATTTCATGTTTTGTAATTATGGCTCTCTCTTGACGGAGTTTAGCATTTCTGCTTTTCTTTAAAAAAGAAAAATTGCTCTCCTATCTTTACCCCTCTCAAGGGTTCTGATCTAGGTCCATCTCTTGTTTGGGAAAGTTCTCAAAAAGTGGTATGAAAAAGTCTGGTAATTTCTATTCTATATGGTTTATCTATTGTATTTACATATTGCTTATCAGCTCTAGAGTTCTCAAAGCAAGTTATGGCTTTAAAGACTGTCAAGCCATGAACACAAGAAAAGCTGGAGGGAGAGGAACTCTCAGTAGAAGTGGCATATAGGTATAGTGGAGGAATGTCTGGTTGCTTCCTGCCTTCTCCCCAATGGTTGTTTGATGGCAAGAAAATGGTGAAGAGCGGGAAGCTTTGAGCAGGAACTGGATCCAGCCACAGTGGAGAATTGTCTGCAATTTTAATATCCTCTGACAGGGCTCACTTTGTAGCAGAAGCTCCTTTGCCTATTAGGCCACACCGCCTGATGTAGCTAATCCTCCAAGAGTTTACTGTAGGCCCTGTGAAAAGAGGCCTATAAGCTCTTGGAGGATTGGCTGCATCAGGTGGTGTGGCCTAATAGGCAATGGAGCTCCTGCTACAAAGTGAGCCCTGCAACCTCATCGAGGGTGCTTGGGATGGGTCCTTAGCTGATGCTGATTCTAAGCACTGTGGAGGGCAGCTTGGTTGCTTCCTTTTCGCCAATTAAATGATTCAATGACCAAGTGACTGTTTGGGGTGCCAAAACTGGCATGGGAACATTGACCTAGGAGGAAGTCCAAGTGTAGAATGCCTATTCTCACAATCTGCACCAAGGCCATTGTTGCTATAGGTTCAAGGTGGGCTGCAGAGGTACTTGCATGCCACTTTGGTCTCTGCCCAGGCTTGAAACTTATCCAAGGCAGGCTACAGAGGAAACTTCTTTGCAGTCTTCCTCCAATGGAGGATCGGGGGGGGGGGGGAGGGGAAGGGGGCTGGCTGCTGAGAAGACATGCACCTCCTGTTATGTTGCCCAAGATCCAGTCTGGTGGACACTCTCCTGCAGCCCCCCTTGGATGGAGTATCAATCAATCAGTTAATCAATCTTTATTAAAAATTATTCTTGGCCAGCACAGAATAAATTCATATATTCAGTTTTTAAAAATTAATAATTTTAGTATTTAAAACAATAAAATATTTTAAAATGCAATCTAAAAATACAATTTTAACATTTTTTAAAAATTCTTTACCTGCCGAATTCTGTAAGCAGCTGCAAGAAACTTCACACTACCTGCAAAAACAAGCGGATTTTCATCAGTTAGCAGCATTCTAGTATACACTTATTTTGGACAGCCAGGGTACCTAATAATTATAGGAGACACAAACTTAATATTAACTTCTTGACTGAAGGGATGATACTTGCAAAACCCAACAGACTCCTATGTAGAATGAATGGTCTTGCTTCTAACCTTAGCTGACCTGACCCCATTTGACCAATCAGGTGCATTGCAAAGACATGTGACCAAGTACTACTGCAGTTAGCAGTTAACCACAGTAAAGCAACTTACTTTGCCTCTCAGGGTTCCTTGTGCTAATGAGATGGAATGTCAGATCAATACTCCTTTTTTTGGAAATGGCAAGTCAGTGTGACATTAATTTCCTAGAGGAAAGGTAAAGGTAGTCCTGTGCAAGCACCAGTCATTTCTGATTCTGGGGTGACGTTGCTTTCACAGCAGACTTTTTATGGGGTAATTTGCCGTTGCCTTCTACAGTCATTTACACTTTCCCCCCCAGCAGGCTGGGTACTCATTTTACCAACCTCAGAAGGATGAAAGGCTGAGTCAATCTTGAGCCAGCTACCTGAAAACCCAGCTACCGCCGGGGATCGAACTCAGGTCATGAGCAGAGCTTAGGACTGCAGTATTGCAGCTTTAACACTCTGCGCCACAGGGCTTGACGAGGCCCAAAAGCTTGAACCAAAATTTAAAGGAGAAGAAATGGCTTCGACAAGGCTGGTTTCTTGACACATACTTTCTAATTTGAGATGGTATTTATGGGCTTAGTGTATTGATTGACATAGACATGAAAATAACCAGGTAAAAAATATTACTCGTCTGTGAAGTTAAATGGGCAGTTTTTAACACACTGATACCTCAGCATAACCTTCCTAGCTTTAGACATTTTATTAGACTAAAAATGACACCGTCAAATCTTTGAAAAGAAGGATACACACGTAAGCATCAAAATTAAAGCACCTATGAAAGTATCAAGCCAGTTATCAACCTATTATATCATCTTCATTGTCAGCCTTCTGATTCTCTAATAACTTCAAAAAGCTCAACACCCAGCAGTTAAAAAATCATTCACATTTTGGCTCCGTTGTGCAACTTGCCAAAACAGCACCAAGAGCCCTGCCCTGACTGCACAAGGGAGTTGCTAATAGCACAATTAAATTTCTAAAAATCAGCAAGAATGAGTTGACGTAAGTCTTACAAAGTGGGTAATCTCTTTCCAACAAAGACGTGTTTATAAGGGCAGTCTACACAGTCATCTTTCAACGTAGCAAGGCTTAATGAGGGATATTCTTGCATCATTTCCACGGAATTTTTTACTTGAAAGTTAGGATATGAATCTTCATGCAAAAGAGGCCCTGGGTAGATAGGACCTGAAGTTCCAGGGGCCCATTTCATTCACCTGGACATTATATGAAGTGACAGAAAACAATTTTCTCTTTTGCACTCTGTCATTATGTTATAAACTGTCAGGTCAATATGTCCTTCATACTATATTCCCCTTTACAAAAGGAACTTGAGTCTCACAACCTGTGCTAGTGATGTACATGACAATTATATCAACCTCTTATTGAACATGATTGCATCCAACAACCCAACAGTAAAACGATCCAGTAGAATTAATACAGGAATCTCAAGACATATGAAACTAATTAAAAGCCTGTTAGAAGAGCTCTGCCTTGCAAGACCTGTGGAAGCTAACAAGGTCCCACCGGACATGTGTGTTGATAAAGAATTCCACCAGGACAGGGCCACCATAGAGAAGGCCCTCACCCTGGTAGAAGAAAGGTGAGTCACCCAAGGATTGGGCATCAACAAAAGACTGCATGATGAACTCGGGCAACAAGGGGGATTGAAGAATGACATTCTAAGCTTCTTCGGATATACATTTCTAAATAAAATAAATAGGTGCTAATTTCCAAAAGGGCAGCCCTGGAGGAGCTTCTTCATATGTCAAAGAAGCTTAAAAGGTCACTGGGAACACAAGTTGGCTTTATGCACATCTAGCTGTTCTGTCTACTGCATAAGTTCACAGCTGGACATTACAAAGAAGCTCTCTAAGCCAAATGAGCAAGTTAAAATACATTGTTGTTGGGGGTTTTTTTTGCTAGATTTGAAGTTGCCACTTGTAAGCTCTTGTTTATGTCTTTTCTGTCATTTGATTCTCATCAGACTTTGCTGTTAGAAAAAGTAGGAAGTTATATTAAAGGAAATCTAACAGCTCGTTTACGCCCCTTTTGAGTTGAGGTATGATGTTGGAAGATAGATGATAGATAGGTAGATGGTAGGTAGATAGATGGTAGGTGGATGGATAGATAGATAGGAAGACAGATTATAGATGGATGATAGGAAGATTAGATAGATGATGGAAGATTAGATAGATGATAGATAGATAACTGTTACTTCAAGGCAAAGTGAGGCAAATGCCTCTCTATTGATCTGTAATACCTTTGAAAATTCAAGTATATTTTCTCAGGGTTCATTCACTCCATTTCAGTTGGTACTTAAATCCACCAGTGCCCCACCCCTTTTTGCATGATGGACTGGTTGCCTGAAACATTTCACCACAAGCATCCATTGTGCAAACAGTTATTTAAGAAAGTCAGTAACTAGATTGGATTTCATGATGGAACTAATCATTACCAGAAACATAAAAGTCCTGCTGAAAATGGCAGCTGCATGTCAACATCCCTTGCCTCCTCTGTAACATGGGAGAGCACGTGCTTGGAATGCACAAGGTTTCAGGTTCAGTCTGTACCAACGCCAAGTAAAAAAAATTCTGGTGGTCTCTGCCTGAGACCTTGAAGACCTGCTTACCCGTCGGACAATACTTACTGAGACGGATACTTTGGCTCATGCCATTTCATACCATTTTAAGCAGGGATGTTAAAACCACAGAACGGCACCTAGACCCAGAAGCTCCTCACCTGTGGGCCTTTTTTTGTTACCAGAACCTCTTTGCATATTAGGCCACACACCCCTGATGTAGCCAATCCTCCAAAGAGTTTACAGGGCTCTTAGTACAGGGCCTACTATAAACTCAAGGAGAATTGGCTATATCAGGGAGGTGTGGCCTAATATGCAGATCCTAATATGCAGAGGAGTTCTGCTACGAGAGAGCCAGTTTGGTGTAGTGGTTAAATGTGCAGACTCCTAGCTGGGAGAACCAGGTTTGATTCCCCACTCCCCCTTGCAGCTGCTGGAATGGCCGTGGGTCAGCCATAGCTCTTGCAGAGATGTCCTTGAAAGGGCAGTTTCTGGGAGAGCTCTCTCAGCCCCACCCACCTCACAGGGTGTCTGTTGTGGGGGGAGAAGCTATAGGAGATTGTAAGCTGCTCTGAGTCTCTGATTCAGAGAGAAGGGCAGGGTATAAATCTGCAGTCATCTTCTACAAAAAAGCCCTGCTCACCAGTATGATCCAAAGCAGGATTACCTCCTTCTCAGCCCACCAGAGTCAATGGGTCACTGCTCACAATTGCACTGTAAGTGCTTGAAAGGTCAACAACTCAGGGTATCTTCCAGTATCCTGCCTTGGTCTTAATATTCCTGACATTATATATTAGCCTCGACTATGGAATATGATGATTCATTAGAAACCAGCCCGAAGGTATAAACATTGAACAAGCCCTGGCATCTCTTGCTTTGAATTACGGTATCCTGATATTACCCAAGTCTGAGAAATTCCTCCTGCAGTCAAAACTCCTCTTGCCTCCTGGAAGTTATTAAAATTCTCTCTGTCAGCTGGTAAATAGTAATCTCAGAGAACAATGCACCTGTGAAGAGGCCTAGGCAACCCTCCCATCCAGAGACAGCTCTCCCTCCTCTCCCCCCCCCCCACTTTAGAGATAAAGTCCCTCCAGGGGATAATATGTTAAAACAGAAGATTTAGTTCTGGAAATGTCTGTGGAGCAGTCTCCAGGTGGGAAGAATCCGAGACATCCATTCATCTTACAATAGCTTATGTAAATAAATCCAGGGAAACAGGACAAGCCATGCTGTGTCTGGAAATGAAGGCGGATTTCCTAACTGCAAGTTGCGTGGACAGGATTAAAGACCTTTCTGGGGAGAGAGAGAGCTGACTCAGCTGTAGCAGCAAACAGACTTTCTTTTCTCCTGTTAAAGGACCTGGCATAGTAGTCCCACCCAGACAGTGCCCCATTAAACGCTGTGGAGGCCCCTAGGCGGTCAGAATCTTGGGGGCCCCCTTGCAAATTATCTCAGAGTTGGAATGCCTGCCCTGCCACCCGCAGCCCCTGCTGCAGTCCCTTTGACAAAGCTGCAGGGGAGTCAGAGGCAGGCAAACCTGGGGACACCAGCAGCAACTACACCAGGCAAGTCGGGCAAAGAGCTGCTCAGTTGCTGGTTCACTTACAGGCTGGGAGGGCTGCTGCAGGGGGAAAACTGGGGGGGAGCTAGCCTGGGCCCCCTAAAGGCGTGGGGGCTCATAAACCAGTTAGGGTTCCCAAATCCAATTCAAGAAATACCTGGGGACTTTGGGGGTGGAGCCAGGAGACTTTGGGGGTGGAGCCAAGATCAACGCTGTGACAAGTATAATTGAACTCCAAAGGGAGTTCTGGCTCTCACATTTAAAGGGACGGCACACCTTTTCAATGCCTTCCTTCCATAGGAAATCATGAAGGATAGGGGCACCTTCTTTTGGGGCTCATAGAATTGGACCCCCTGGTCCAATCTTTTTGAAACTCAGGGGGTATTTTGGGGAGAGGCACTAGATGCTATACTGAAAATCTGGTGCCTCTACCCCCAAAAACAGCCCCTCCAGAGCCCCAGATACCCACGGATCAATTCTCCATGATTTTCTATGGGAATAAATCTCCACAGGGAAAAATTGAGTTCCCAGCAGACATTTCCCTCCCCTCCCCCTGCTTTCTGACGACCCTGAAGCGGGGGGAGGGCCTCCAAACCAGGGGATCCCCTGCCCTCACCTGGGAATTGGCAACCCTAAAACCAGTGCCTATTTGGCCTAATCGTTAATCTGACCCTGTACCCGGAGGCTGGCATCCCTAACCAGCTGGCTGGGAAAACTGCCGTCTGTTGATTTAAAAAGCAAAGCAAAATAAACAAGAACTTGCTACCTTTAAGGGCTGGTTGCTTGATACCAGTGATGTGCATTGATGAGTCATAATGCCACACATTCACACTATTTATCTGTCCTTGGCTCAGTGCTGTTGGGGACTGAGTTTTCCTCCTGCTTCCCCACAGCATCGCGATGTACTCATGCACCTCTTGCAGGCTTCCCCAGCTTTTCTCAAACCTGCTTTGCTTTAAAGTTTTGAGGAAAGATCATGGGTAGAGCCTGGACAGCTGCTGTACGTGGGACCTTTCTCCCCAACCGTATCCCTGTAGCAGCTGTTTCCTCCCCACACCACACACACACACACTATTAAGGGGTTGTAATCCATTTTTACCACAGGTATAACAGGCTCTCTTAATTCTCAGCTTTCTTTTAAAAGTAAGTCTCTAGTCCAGGAGTGGCCAAACTGCGGCTCAGGAGCCGCATGTGGCTCTTTCACACATATTGCGTGGCTCTTGAAACCCCCACTACCCCATCAGCTGGCTTGGAGAAGGCATTTGTCTCTTTAAATCTCCAATCCAAGCCAGCTGGTGGCTTGGAGAATGCATTTAAAGTTGGTTTCTTTCCACATCTTCCTCCCTCCATCTCCCCCATCTATCTTCCTTCCTTCCGGCTCTCTAACATCTGACCTTCATGTCTTGCAGCTCTCAAACATCTGATGTTTATTCTAAGTGGCTCTTACATTAAGCAAGTTTGGCCACCCCTGCTCTAGTCTCTTACCTTGCAGAGCTGCATGAATAAATCTGTCCTCAATGGAAGACCCTTGAGATTTTGTTTTTAAATGAAATTTGGGCATTCACGGAACCTCTTGCGCCTATGGTTACAATGGTATATCTGTGGTGCCCAGTAGTCCCTCTAGCCACCTACCTGCAAGGAGGCCAGTCTTAGGAACTTACTACCAGCGCACTTTAAGACTAATCCCAAGAGGGAGGCAAAGCTCTTCCACCTTCCCTCTAGGATGCTTCCACCAGACGAGTGTTTTTCCAGGGCCCGATCCACCCTGTTTCCCCTGAAGGATCAACAATCTCCAGATGACCAAAGAGATACTTATGGCATTCACACTCTCTTCTGAGTAGGGCCGAAAGGCACTGGTCCCTTCTGCAAGCCACTGACCCCAAACAAAAGGTTAAACAAAATTTATTCTGATAGTACAAGTAACTCCCCAACACCATATAACAAAATAACAAAAGCTTTTACCTTGACCCTCAGGCCAATTGTAGATAGTTAAAAGGTTCAGAGTTCCACAGGCACTCCCTTCTGGGACGGTCCAGCCAAATCCACCAGGATTCCCAATAATATTCTTACTGACCCTCAGGTAACACAGCTCCTTGCCTAAGCAAGCAGCCCAAAAGACTAAAACGAGGAGGAGAAATCTCCTCTTTTACTAGCCCACCAGCCTCTAGTTGGCAACCAAGACCCAATGCTTTGCAGCTGGTGGTTCTACCCAGGGGCTTGCAACAGAAGGTGAGAAATCCTGCAAAACTTAGGTCACTAAAACTTAACCCTGGCACTACAATATTGATAGAATTATCTTCTAGTGCTGTTTGTTTTTCAGTGCAAAAACCTCAGTGGCTCAGGGAAGAGGGTGACCACTGCTGGGGGACTGGGACAGGGAACTGCAGGGGAACCTGCCATGTGGAAACCCCAGTGCTACTGCGCTTTATCTGCAGCCACAAAAGCAGCAGAGAAACAACCCCAATGCTGCCCCTACGTGGAAACCACCTGCAACTGTCAAAAAACTTTTCCAATCCTAGATGAGCTCTGGGGGAAGGGAGGAATTCTGTGTGCCCTGATTCAAACTGAAAGGAAAAACCAGTTCTTCCTTTGAACAGGAAACAGACACAATATATTATAGCTGAGATGGGAGACTATTGGCTAGAATCTGTGCCGTCATCCAAACACGTTCTGTTATGTGACTGGTTAAAAAACGTTTAACCGTATTCTGAGCAAGTTGAAAGATGGATGTACATACACACAAATACACGTGTGCAGCTTTAAAAAAATGAAGAAACCCTGCAAAACCACCTACTTCAACTGTGTTACCCCCCTCCCTTTAAAGATTCTTTAAAATCATTGTTCAGTGGACAGAGTGTAGGAGCAGTGATCATAATGTTCAGCATCCACATCAACGGGTAGCTACCCCTAAACTCCAAAGCAGTAACATTTGACTTCAAAAGAAGAAGCTTTACAACAATAAGGGGAATAAGTAAAAGGAAGCTGAAAGGAAAACATAAGAGAGTCAAATTTCTGGAGAATGCTTGGAAGCTATTTAAAACTACACTAACTGAAGCCCAGATAGAATACATTCCACAGGTTAGGAAAGGTACTGGCAAGTCTAAAGGGATGTCTGCCTGGTTAACAGTACAGGTCAGGAAACCCTAAAAAGCAAAAAATGCTTCTTTTAAAAAGTAGAAGGTCTTCCCCAGTGAAGTGAATAGAAAGGACCACAAAAGGAGGATACATTAGTGATTAGGCCTAGCTGTGTGTGCTCAGTCAAGCTTACGAAACTTATTGGTATTTGGGGGTATTTATTCAGCTGAATACAGATCAATTCAGTTCAGTTTATTATTACGGTCATTGACCAGAACATCTAGAACAATCTTAAAAGTACCTTATAAAAAGTCCCACAAAGAATCTGCATGTTAAAATTTTATGACTTGAGGGTTATAACAGTAAAAAAAGAATTTAAAAGATTATTATTTAACCCTTTAAACCATTTTAAAAAGTCACCTTAAAATTTGTTAAAATATTTACAGTTTGGCCTATTTGTCTCACTTTTGCGTTCTTTATAAACCTGGGAACAGAATGTAGCCACCTGTCTTGTTTGGTGGTTCCTATATGACAGAAGATAATCTAATTTGAGTTTTTCTGATCTGCCAAATACGAGACCTGTATTTGGTTACCAAAATAGCCACACCCAAATAGAAGCTAATATTATTCAGCTTTCATTGGGCATGGCTAAATGACTTTATTTCTCTTGCTGAGTAAGGCCACAGTAGCAGCATGACTCAGCAAGGCAACTGAACACTTTTAAAGTTTAAATGCCTTCAGTTTGCTTGCTGAGCTGGGCTGCCACAGGCACAATTCGAAACATAAAATTATTCACTCAGTGAATGAACTGAATGTATTTCAAGTTTAAATGGCTTGAGAGTTCACTCAATGAGTTGTGCCACCCCAGACACAACTTGGCAACTGAAATTCTCCATTATACCTTATGGGGATAGTACCCAAAGGCCATGCTGGAGCTGAATACATTTGCATTTCCTGAATATTTATCCGATTACCAATACAATACCAATACTGGTATTCGGGAATCCTTATATTTTTTGGGTCAAATAGACCCGAGTCGGGGGAAAAAATATTTTTTTGTGTGTGCTCCTAATTAGGCACATGAAAGAGAATTTGAGGAGCAGATTGCTAAAAGCATAAAGACAAACAACTAAAAAATATTTAAATATATCCAGGACAGGAAGCCAGCCAAAGAAGCAGCGGGGCCTCTGGATGACCAAGAAATAAAGGATTTCTAAAGGAAGACTGAAGAGCAGGGGCGTAGCTAGGGCTTTGGGGGCCTGGGGCCCAAGATTTATGTGGGCCCCCCATGTGTGCGCACGCCGCCAGAAACAGGATATGATGTCACTTCCGGTGATGTCACTTCCGCAGGATGGCCACCACTTGCGAGGAAGCTCTGCTGGAAACAGGAAGTGGTGGAGGTGGAAAGAAAGCAACTTCAACTTTAAATGTGTTCTCCGAGCTGGCCGATGGGGGGGGGGGCTTTAAGAGCCACGCAATGTGTGCAAAAGAGCCAACATATCATATATATGTTTTAAACACCTGCAACGATGAAGGTTCCAGACCAAAATCCCGGCAGACTTGCGCAATGGCAGATCTACCGGCTGGCTCAGATCTACCGGACAGGTGATAGCAAGCCTGCCTAGCAGGGGATTTAATCAGGGGGTGTGGTGCCAGAGGACATTTAACTGGAGGGAATACTTCATGTGTTCCTCTTCACCAGTGGACTCATTAGCCTAAAATTAGCCAAATAGCTATTATTTCTCAAAGCACACAAAAAAAGGAAATTCTGGGCTGGAATGCCATGCAGATAAGCTCAGAACACTGCCTTCCCCAAAATCCATTTCCAGCACCCAAACAGGATTGGAGGGGTTTATTTCCCTATTTTTGTGTCTCCAAATTGAGCAGCAAAAACAGGGAAATCCCACACTGCTTGGGGAGTCCTTCCTCCCCCACACTCCACTCCCATGGTGGCATTCAGAGCATCTTTGTACAGTGTTTCAACCCAAAGTTTCTTCATTTTGCTTGAGCGCATTCTGAGTCCATTATTTTTAAAAGGCCTTTCTCTACAGCTGTTTTGTAGCTGTGGAGAACTCAAGCTGATTCTGGGGAACCCTGTTAAAAACCCAGACATGTAGTTTGGCCCTTAATTAATCTGCCTTGATGCTGAAAAGAGTTTTGATTGCCTGGAATTTATTTTCCAAATATTAAAGACGCATACTATCTTACGTAACTTTTTAGAAATTGTTGCAAAAATTTACACTCAACTAAGAGCAATACTTCAAAGTAATGGTCAATTACCTCAATCTTTTATATCATCTTTAAAGGACAAGGATAAAAATTATTAGCAATTTTAGCTTACATGATTACAGAAAACCAAGAAATAAAAGGAGTGCCAGATAAAGAATTTAAGATAGTCTATATGCTGACTGATCCTGTAAATTCCATAAAGCAAACCCTGACTTGCTGCAGTGAATATGGTTCTACATCAAGTTCGCCGGCGGGGCCAGAGAGACCGGCTCCGCGGTCGGAAGGCACCGGCGCCACGGCCACCCCCGCCCCGGCTCCCGCTCTATGACCTCGGCGGCCGGCAGCAGCGCAGGCCCCTTGCGCACCGCGTGGAGCGCAGCAGCGCGCTCCCCGGGCTGCCTCGCCGGAGGCAAGGACCAGCTTGCCCTAGCAACTGGCGGCGCCTCCTCGTGGTGGGCAGGGCAGGGAGGCCCTTGGGCTCGCAGGCGGGTGGAGAGAGCCCCCCTGTTGGAGCGGCGCAGCATGGCCCCGGCAGCCGCCCGCCTCGGCCCCGGCTGCCTCCGGCGCTAGGCGGCGGCAGCGCCCAGCTCCTCTCCTCGCCTATGATCGCCAGCATGAACGTGGCGCTCCAGGATCTCGGTAGCAATGTGAGTGGCGGCGGCGGGGATGCCAGGCAGCCGGCTTCTGAGGGGCCCCTTGGCATTGCCAAGGGGCCCCCCAGACCTGGGGCAACCCGCCCCCCCTCCCTACACCACTGCTGAAGAGTAGCACATGCCAGGCTAGTTAGCCTAATATCTGTCCTAAGCAAATTAGAAAATCTAATCAAAAATAGAATTTTTAGGCATACAGAGGAACAAAGCCTGCTGAGGGAAAATCAGAATGGTTTTTGCAAAAGGAAGTCCTGCCTCACCAACCTTTGGGGGTTCTTTGAGAAAGTAAACACACATGGTGATCTGCTAATAGACTTTAATATTTTCCAGATTGCCTTAATGTTCCATTTTTTATTCTGCAATATTGCCAATTTTTCTTGTGTCCAGACAACTTCATTAACATCCCTGTGCTGTCCCAATCTTTCGTTTCCCCGTTCTTTCTTAAACTTTTACCTGTACTCCACTCCCCCCCCCATTGTGGAATGAATTCAAAAAATAGACTCTTGCTTGGAATCTAAATATTGTCCCTCGCCTCGTGGATTGCCACCCCAAACCTGCCCAGAAAAGGTGGATTTAGGCAGTGAATTTAAAACAAAACAAAACATTTGCATGCCAGTTCTGAAATAAACTGTCAGTCCCATTGGGACGACTGACACCAGCTCCTGCAGCTCTGCTTATACAGGAAGCTGATTCAGAGTTAATCTTTAAAGTGATCTTGGGTGGAGGGGGAAGAATTCTGCCACACCAGTTCCTTGAAAACCAGCTCTTGAGATGTTTACCAAAACAATGCGGAGAGACTGAAAAAGATACGCATATTAATCATAACCCTTGGCAGGGGAAGGGAGGGAGGGAAAAATGCCCCCTCCCTCTACTTTGAATGCCCTGAATTCCATCCCCACCCCTTGCTTTACAGCTGAGATGATATACTAAAGCCAATGGGGCTACTGTTGTGTAAGAGGATCATGCCCAACCCTGCTCATGGGTTCTGGGACAGGCTTGGACGATGCTGACAGATTCATCACATGAGCTCAATTAAACTATCAACCAGGGCTGTAGCCAGCAGGGAGGGCCCCCTATAGAATCTGAATCACCCCCACCCAATCTTCCTTAATGTTCCCATTCAGCAAAAGGTGTAGTATCAACTCAGTGTGTCGCAACAGTGGAAAAGGTAAACTGTATGTTAGGGATTATTAGGAAATGGGCTGAAAATAAAACAGCTAATATTATAATGCCCCTGTATAGATCTATGGTGTGGCCTCATTTGAATACTGTGCACATTACCAAAAGGGCATCCCACAGCTAAATACAGAAGAGGGTAATCAAGATAAGGGGGTTGGAGCACCTTTCCTATTGGAAAAGGCTGATGATTCTGGGACTTCTCACTTTAGAAAAGAGACAAAAGGGGAGCATGGTGGGGGTTCATAAAATAATGTACAGAGTGGAGAGAGCTGACAAAGAGAACTTTTCCTCCCTCTTCCAAAATACCCCAAACCTTCCAGTAAACCTGATGGGCAATAGATTCAAGACAGACAAAAGGATATACTTCTTTATATGAGTGATTAAAATGTGGACTTGCTGCCAGAGGATGTAGTTAGAGTTAACAGGAATAGACAGCTTTAAGAGGGGATTTGTGGAAGATAGGTCCATCAGTGGCTTCTAGCCATGGTGACTAAAGGGAACCTCCACATTCGAAGGCAATAACCCTCTGAATCCCAGTGCCAGAAGGCAACATCAGGGGAAGGCCTTGGCCTCTATGCCTTGTTGTTGGACCTCCAAAGTAACTGACTGCCCACTGTGTAAAACAGGATGCTGGACTAGATGGACTGCAGGCCTGATCCATGAGAGATCTTCTTATGTTCTCTCTTCAGCACTAAAACAATATATTTTTGATTATTATATACAATTTTTAATAAGAAAACACATTTTATTACTATGTGACATGTAAACTTCTCACTCAAGGTTCCAACTCACCTTTTGTCAGGACATCTTGATTCCAGGGTTGCATTGGGGCTATAGAACCCATGTAGGGAAAATTGCTGTGGCAACCTGTCTCAACCGTGTATTGACATTATTTCATAGAGCTGCTGAATTCAAGGAAAAGCCTTTGTTCAGGGCCTCAGAAGACTATTATTTTCCTCACTCCAGCCCGTTTCACCCTAAACTGCCATTTTCAAAAAGCATTATATCTTAACAATTGACTAGTAACACTCCGTATTGTGCCCAATGAAATCAGCAAACTTTGACTGGGATAACTGTGTATAGGATTACATTGTGAATTTCAAAATAGCGGTTCTTCACAAGTCTGTATAGGTGGGTGTCACAACTTCCCTCTTAATTATGTAATGCTGCCACCAGGAATTTAATTTGAAACTTTATTTAATGTTCCCAAGTGGATTGTGCCTCATAATCTAAGGCTTCTTTGTTGGACTATGTGGCCTTGAGGATGAGGCTCTTACAATATCATAGGATTCCAGGATAATATAAAACAGAACCTTATGTGTACAATAAGCGTATTGGTTTCAAGATATTTATAGCTTAATTCTTCAGTGAATAATATTGAGGTGTCACTATTTCACTTCACACACTCCTCCACTCTCAAATCCTTTCTCTTCCTAACTCAACTTTCTGACAGCTTCTCACACTTCTATAATACTCTTGACAATATTAGGTTTTGGCTCTCTATCTAGCCCCTAATATGCCCTCTTAAGTATTTCTACTTTTCTTCTACAGAATCTTAATGCTTTTCCCGGCATTATATGGGATTCTAGTCAGTAGACTGCTTCTCAGACTCGGCAGACTGCTGACTGACCATGACTGACAGTTAACTGCCACTACTCAGCTGAGAGTTCACTACTGACTGACTTCTCTCTCTCTCTCCACATACTTCTTAGCTCCGCCCACACTCTCTCAGTAACCAACCAGTCCCCTCACTCACTCATTCCCCCGCTTTCTTTACTGCAACATACCAACCATTAAAGGAGCACAAATATACAAATTCAAATAATTACAATGGGCCTTTGCTAAAACCTCAGAGCAGTATGTATAGTTATAATGCCCAATTTCATATGTGGTTTCCTGTTAATGCAGTAGCTGGTCATCCCAGTTTATCAGCGCAATAAATCCTTTCAGATCCCAGCAATATATACAGAAGCTTGTAGAGTCCTTGACTCCCTGGAGAGGTTGGGGCTGAGACAGAAAAAGCCTGCTTTCACATTGTGGATTCCTGCTCCTTCCCAGTTGTTAAGATGAAAGGTTTGTTTGCTGGCAGCTCCTCCCTGTGTGAAGTGAAAATGCTGTAAGCTGCTAGGCGGCAACTTGACAGAGCGCCAATCTTCATTTCCTTAGGTATGTTCTACCTATGGGGGGGAAAGTACTTGAAGGAAGAAAGCATTACTGGCTCAGCCTAATGTCCCGTTACAATCCCATCACCAACAAAACCCCTTATCTTTAATTGTATGTAGTGATTATATATAAGAGCCCAGCAAGACTGCGTCATATTGAGTCCTCGCTCCCTCTATATTGATGTCTGCTCTGATGGACAAGCAGCTCAGCAGAGAATGGTGCTTTCCAATACCTGCCATCACAGATGCTTTAACTAAGGGGTGGCCAAACTGTGGCTCGGGAGCCACATGTGGCTCTTTCACACATACTGCGTGGCTCCCAAAGCCCCCACCACCCTGTTGGCTGGCTTGGAGAATGCATTTAAAGTTGCTTTCTTTCCACCTCTCCCTCACACCTCCCTCTCTCCGTTTTCCTTCCTTCCTTCCTCCCTCCCGGCTCTGAAACATCTGGCATTCATATCTTGAGGCTCTCAAACATCTGACATTTATTCTATGTGGCTCTTACATTAAGCTAGTTTGGCCACCCCTGCTTTAACTGGAGAGGGCAAGGGTTAAACTTGGTGGTCTTCTGCCTCACTACTCAAACACTATCCATTTTCACTATATTTTATTGCATTTTTTAAATGGCAAACTATAATGTTTACATATTAAAAAGTAAATTAGGTGGACAAGAACATCACTATCCAATGTATTTCCCTTTTAGCTGTATTGACACACTCAAATAGAGATATTGGCTGTTTATCGCATTACATATGCTAAACCCATCTTTCACTATATTTTATTGTATTTTTCTTCTAATGGCAAACTATATGTATGTTACATGTTAAAAGGTAAATTATGCGGATGGGAAAAACTTCCGAGAAATGCCCTCATTTTGGCCCAGACTTAATTCTTACAATTTGACATGTTACTGTTTTATTGGTTTCTCATGCTCATATTACCCAGATAAAAGGTTTGCTCAATTTGTTATTTTTACTATTATGTCATTGGATCTTAAATTTGTATCATTTTGCATTCCAAACCACTGCCTACCTGCTATATGTAGCTCTGCTCACTGTACCTAATTCCTCATCTAATGAAGTGTGCTTAGAACACACGAAAGCTTACACTCTGAATAAAACTTTGTTAGTCTTAAAGGTGGAACTTGACTCCTACTTTGTTCTACTCCAAAGCCCCGATTTACTGTTTTCACTTCCCTCAAAGCATCTCACTATCACTCCTGTAACAATATTTTCTGGGGTCGATGTCCTGCCAGCCACTCCTGTTCGTTTTACCCCATAGTGATGGGGCAGTGCAGCAAGTGGCAGACAATGCCAGCTGGCTGAAGAAACCTCACAACTTGCCCTTCACACAAGGGCACAGTCGACTGACAACAACAGGAGAGTCCTTCACAAGAGAGAAGATCAGTGACTTGACAGGATGGTCCCAGCTGAAGGCCCCCAATGGAATCAACCCTGCTACCGTGGAGGAGAGGCTGGGCAGGGCGACAAGTCTAGGAGAACAAGGCACCCTGCCTGATGCTGAGGGGTTAGGTCAGAGGCAGAGCTCCACTCTGGAAATTGGAAGTAGCTCCGGTCTATTCTCCACCATGCTGTGATAAGAGCACTGATATTGGTGGGGGAGAAAAACTGGCCAGGGAGGAAGAGCCCAAGAATCCCGCTGAGTTTTACCTAGAGAGAAAAGAGCCTGGGTGTGGAAGAGAGGGATGAAAGTGAACTAACTCCCCTCCTTCCATGGTCTGAGGCCAAGTTAACCGACCAGGAATAAATCATGCCCTGGAGCACTCAACCCCCTCCTCCTCCAACCCAAGGTCCCCAGAGCATGACAAATACCCTAGCAAAGTCCTATACTCAGTCACCCACTTCCATTCATGAAGGGTTCTGGCCATTTTCCAAACACATTCTCACACTTTCAACTGCCTCACAGCCACAAAGTGGAGCTGGAGCTACTGATAACTTTCCACCCACTTCCTGACCTCCCATGCAGTATTCCCAGTGGAAGAGGGGAATGGCGGAAGAGCAGGACTGAGGGAAGCGTGGAGACGTGTTGCTGTCTAGCTGTGACTTAAGGAGCAAAGCGTAGAATTTCTGCACAGATGGTGGACACGTTGCATACCGAGGCAGATACGAGTGGTGGCTGGAAAGTGCTGTCACATCACAGCCAACCCCATAGGGTTTTCAGGGCAAGAGGCATTCAGAGGTGGTTTGCCGTTGCCTGCCTCTGTGTAGCAACCTTGGATTTCCCTGGTGGTCTCTCATCTCAGTACTAACCAGGGCTGATCCTGCTTAGTTTTTAAGCGCTGACAAGATCGGGATAACCTGGACCATCCAGGGCAAGGTAGGGCCAGACAGAAGGAGTCATCTTTCATACTGTGTGAAGGGCTCACTAGCCTGTCAGTGAACACCTTCTGAGGCTTACTAGTGACAGGTTCTTCACATTCTTCCCATAGGAATGCAACAGGAGGCACCGCTCTGGATTTTAAAAACACCATTAGCATACATTTGGCAGGGTTCGTTATCTTTTTTTTATTATTGCTGTTTGGTTTAGTGTTTAAAAAGCCAATATATCAGTTATTGCCTCTGTTCAAACACAACATCAGTGGGCACACAAAACAGCAAACATAATCAAACTTGGGAAGAAACCCACAATGGAGCGATCGTATTAAGTGGTTAATGAATTGTCATTATGGATGGTTAAGGATACAAAAATCAGACGGTGGGTCTGTGAGAACAAATGTGCCGTGAACCAGCATGCGGACTTCCTTCTCAGATGAGGAGGCTGAAGACTCAGAAAAGGAGGGAACTGGGCACTCAGCAGCACCAGAGTGAGGCAGCTGGCACACCTCCAGGAGCCCCCTAAGGTGCAGGAAGAGCCCCAAGAGTCTGAGGCAGCCTGCTCCCCGACAGAAACAGCCCTGCCCTTCAGACTCCGAACCTGAACCACCTCAGCCCCATTTCTGTGGAATCAGGCACGGCACCTTTGATACCAGCAGCCAACTCCTGGAGGGTAGGGGCCTATATCTCCACCCCCCCCCCACCCCCTTGCAGTAGCATTTAAGGCCTCAGTTCAACCAAGGCCTTTGCTGGAACAATATCTACGCAGCACTGTTAGATCCAGCTCCGGTCTTGACTTCCAGACCTTGGCCCTGTGCAGGACAAAATGTGATGGTCACGGAGTCCAGTCTAAGGTCTTAGAAATTAAGGAGCAATTTGTTCTCTTCATAACACAACAACAACAATTAGGAACACATCTACACTACAACATATATTTGTTTAATGCCAAGTTAAGAGTCGTGGAGAATCTTGGAAACTAGTTTTGGTCAGGGTGCTAAAAATTATCTCATGTTCCCTACCCTCTTGGAGAATTTCCATTCCCAGGGTTCCCAGAAAAGAAGGATTAATGATCAAATCGAATCAATTTAAGCTTGCAATGCATATATGCTCAGCCTGTGCAGCCTGCATGCACCTGAAACTCAATAGTAAAATCCCAATTAATATCAGTGGGTGGAGACTGCACCCTCAATATGTGTCTATATGCGAAATCAGCCAATTTACTGAAGAGATTTGTAATCAATTCAACTATTGTCATCAAACCTGAATTGAAACACATATAAGCACTAATGGAATATAAACAGTTCAGGTAAAATCCCATAAATCTCCCATAACATTTGTGCTACCAATTGATCCTTCTTCTTGACAGTAAATATTGAATGGCATGTTTTTGGATACAATGGCATGTCTAGTTGTAATAGAAGGGCTTTTCGTTCTAAAAAATACTTTCTTTAAATTAAAGGCAACAAAGATCTTTTTAAGAACATAACTTTGTCCAAAAGTTACATGTTCGAGAAAGCTTATGTTCCTAGTTCAATCACCAGTCAACTGTTTTGTGAAAAAAATTGCTTAGCTACATCTAAAATACACCCAACATTTGGAAGTGCCTCCACAACAGCAGAAAGTAATAGTTAAAGAATACAATTTCTTCTGAGGTGGATGGTGCCCAAAATATTAGTGAGATTAAAAATGAAAGCTATGTAGTTTCCCACTTGAGAAACAAGTAGTACAAACACAATGGTTTAAAATAAATAGGAAATTTTAAGGCATGATCCACCATAATGGCGTGAGAGTTTCAGGCTTCGTCAACATTTTACACTTGGAAAGGGAAAGAAAAAAGACTGTCCCGAATATGAATAAAGCACACACTGTAACACTGAATATTAAAAGGAAAACAAAAAGCATGATTAAAATAACCACATTTATAACAACAGATAACTCAAAAATATCACATGGCAAAATTCAGCTTCCCCTGGCTCCCTATCGTGGCACCTTCTTGACAACTCGGGAGTGTTTAAAATCTACTGCAAATGGTGGAACCTGTTTCAAGTTCAGGCAAAACAAAAGACAGAAAGGTACTACGTCCAATTGCAGATGAATAAATCATAAACCTCTAAACAGAGGCAAGAATCCATTCAGGAGCTCCGACTTTAGTCTTTCTCCAGCACTTTCGCAGAATACGACCTTGGAAAGGGGAGTTTCCTAAAGATGTTATGTTAAAGCAATATGGAGCCCTTGGGTAGAGAAGCGCTTACTGAGGGAGTCTTGGATTGCACACGTTCACCCATGCAGGAGTGGCAGTCGAAAGTAAAATGACCACCAGACCGGACCAAGGCTCTTCTGCTTGTTATGTTGCATATACTTGTGTCATTCAAAACAATTTTAGAAAATGAACAAGCGTGGTCTCCTCCATCCGTAACACACTTCTCTTCTGTGCAATTTTTTTGTTTGTTTCACTCAACCAAAATTAAGGCATGGACAATGTGAAGGAGGATGGGAAAGATTCTGACTGCATTTCAGAGAACAGTTCTTCCCTTCTTTTATCCCTGTAAATCTTTCTTTCTGCTATCAGATAGCAGTGTCCATGTGCTCCTGCCTGGTAAGCAGAGGGTTTCCGATGGGCCTTGCCGAATGTGCGCGCAGCTCTTCCACTATCTCCAGCAAGGCCTTCCTCTCTAGCTCTAGAGCAAGAACCGTCTGCTTCAGTTTGCTTTCACTGTTCAACAGACTATCAACCATGACCTGTAGGTTTTGTATTTTTCCATTGGCCACCTGAAATAAGGAAAAGGAACAAAGTGTGTGTGTTTGTGAGGGGACATGGGAAAAATACTGACTGCTGACTTACTGCATTTCCATCCGTCTTGCATGAATGCACACACACTTTCAGCCGTATTGTACATGCAGAACATTACTATACCATGCATTAGATCCATTTAATAACTGGCAGACACATATCAAAATCAACATTGGGGGGGGGGGGGGGGCGGGTCTTTCTGTCACACTCTAGTACACCCAAGAAGGAAAATCAGTAGTGGGGCTATGCACATATGGGTGTGGTTTCTCCAGTGACTCCTTTTGAGTTTAGAGGATAGAAGTAATTGTTCTATAATCTGGGGCACAAATGAATTAATATTGTTAAAATCTGTCCTTTGCTTCAAATATTATTTAGTTAGTTTTCTATACCGCCCTCTCCGCAAGCGAACTCAGAGCAGCTAACAGTCAATTTAAAAAAAATAATTTAAGGTTACAATTTAAAACAATAACAACAATTAAAATACATTTCAATTTAACCACCAGAGCCAGAGAGAGGGCAGCTTTTGACTTGCCTTACACATCTCCCTGCCCCAACACTGCCCCTTCTCAGAATGATGAACCTTTTGCACCAATAAATCAAATTTTGTTTATATTTCTCCCTTCCAAATCTTGATTATTCAGATTCTAGAATGACTTGGTCCTGCAGCTTAGTAACACAGCAGAAAAGATGAGAAAGCCAATAAATCTATGCAAGATTGACTAATAGGTGTACAAATTTATTAACGGAGGCATTTTAATTAAGCATAGTGTTGTTAATCCAGATTGTGCTGGGCATGAACTTCATTGGTAGCAAGATAAGGAAACATGAATCATGGCTCAGACCGACCAAAGTGAAGTCTGCCAAGAACCGATCAGTTGGCGTTTTGCCTCCTCAGAGTTAGAACTTCCAGTCCTGGCAGTGTTACGTTGAATGGCCTTGTGCTCCTTTCAGCTTCTGAGTTTTAACTTCTGATCCCCAAAGCCAGACAAATCTCAAAGTAGGTAAAACAGGGTTGCACTTACCCGTAACTGTTGTTCATTGAGTGGCCTTCTGTACAGGCACACATGAGACTGCACTTGTGCAGGCCTGCCACAGCCTGTGCAAGTGCAGTTCCATCTGGGACGGCACAGAAAATCTGAACTCTACACATTGACACCCCTCCCCTTACAGGCTTTTTATTATTTATTTAATTCATTTGTACTCCACCTTTCTCCCCAATGGGGACCCAAGGCAGATGACATCATTCTCCTCTGTCATCACAACAACACTGTTGAGGGAGGTTAGGCTGAGAGAATGTGACTGGCCCAAGGTCACCCAGCAAGCTTCCACAGCAAGAGTGGGGATTCAAACCTGGGACTCCTAGTTACTAGTCCGACACTCTTACCCACTACTTCAGTTGTTTCTAGGATGAAAATGAGGTCAGAGGGTGACCTACGAATAGGTAAGGATACCCAATTTGATTAGACTGAAAAAGGCAACATTTTTATAATAGCTGCTGGTAAAAGGAAGAGTTCGCTCAGATTGTGTGTATCTCATCCAGCACTGATTGCATTATTTCAGGCATGTCTCCTGCTGCTCACAAGATCAGCAACTGCTTAATGTCCCAATAGTGTACATACTCAGTCTTTCAGGGAACAACAAAGCAGGGCTTACACAGAAGATACTGGATTTATATCCAGCCCTACACTCTGAATCTCAGAGTGGTCACAATCTTCTTTACCTCTGCCCCCCACAACAGACACCCTGTGAGGTGGGTGGGGCTGAGAGAGCTCTGTACAGCAGCTGCCCTTTCAAGGACAACTCCTGGGGGAGGCATGGCTGACCCAAGGCTATTCCAGCAGCTGCAAGTGGAGGAGTGGGGAATCAAACCCGGTTCTCCCAGATAAGAATCCACACACTTAACCACTACACCAAACTAAATCTCACAGGAGACATTCAGTCCATAGAACTTAGCTTTTTAGGATTGCTTTTCAAATGATAACAACAGGATGAGAAATAGCAGCTGGGCACCTCGCCATTATGTTTGCATCTGGCTCCTATGGAGAAATCCCACCCTCCACCATCACTGGTGAGGTCAGAGTAGCACTCCCTCATCGTTCCACTGCGCAGGACTCTGGTCAAGAGCATCCCCCCCCTCCCCCCCGTGGCGAAGGCCGGAAGAGGAGGAGATAGCAGCCAGGCCTCATACCTGGACGAAAACCTCATTAATTTAACCTCACCAATACTTGTATTTGGTTGTGATTATTTAAAAAAAAAATCTATTTGGGAGCCAATTTGGTGTTTAGTTGAAAAACAGGACAGAATGACATTTAACACTGTTAGAGGAGAAGACAGAAATCCTATGGCCATCTCATTTCCCACTAAGCATCTATCAAAGCTTGTTCAGTTATGCGAATGTTTTCAAAATATAAAGAACCTCCACACACACTGCGATTATTTCCAGCGGTAAAAAAAATCAGTATTTATCACCTGCATGGAAATTGTAACATTAAATATACACTGTTCAGGGATATTACATTTCTTTCAATTTTAGAAGCATTCTTTTTTTAAAAAATTAAATTTGTCTCCATAACAAACTAACATACCTATTCTCCATGAGGCTCCCTGAGGCCAGACACTCATTCTCAGCCTAACCTACCCTTCAAGTGCTACCTGGAGATCTCCTGCTATTACAATTGATCTCGACAACTAAGAACAGTTTCCCTAGAGAAAATGGCTGTTTTGGAGGGTAGACTCTATGGCCTTTTTGGCCCTGGAGATCCGGGCCCTGTGGGATCTGCTTCAATTCTGCAGGGCCTGTAAAACAGAGCTCTTTTGCTAGGCTTTTAGTTCAGGCAGTGGATGTCCCTTGTTATCAGCCTTCCCCCCCTTCATTCCATCCCAGTTCTATAAGACTTTCTGGACCTCGACAATAGGCCATGTCTGTGAGGCAGAATTTGCCATTTTAGTACCTATTGAACATATATGAACATATGAAGCTGCCTTATACTGAATCAGACCTTTTGTTCCATCAAAGTCAGTATTATCTTCTCAGATTGGCAGCGGCTCTTTCTCCAGGGTCTCAAGCGGAGGTTTTTCACACCTATTTGCCTGGACCCTTTTTTGGAGATGCCGGGGATTGAACCTGGGACCTTCTGCTTCCCAAGCAGATGCTCTACCACTGAGCCACCATCCTTCCCCTCTGTAATTGTTCTCTGTAATTTTATATATTTTCAGTTGGTTTTTTACTGTTGATTGTTTTTATGATGTAACCTGCCCTGAGCCTGTTCTATGGGGAGGGTGGGCTAAAAATTGAATAAAATAAAAAGAAATAAATTGTACCCTCCTGTGGTTCTTCCACTCCACAAGCCTTGCCCCCTCCTCAGGCTTACCTCTCTCCCCCCAAAATATCCAGATATTTTCCAGCCCAGAGCTGGCAACTCCACCTGCAGCCCTGTACACCTTGTGGGAAAGAGCAAGATAAAAATACAAATCAGATTAGATAGGAAAAAAATTATACCTGCAGCTCTTCAAGGAGATCGAAGTTTTGTTTACGTAAACTACTGTTTGCTTTTTCTAATTTATCCATCCTCTGATTGTCATTGAGGGATGAATCTATCAGTTCATCCTGAAGTACGTGATATTCAACTTCATATGCTTGCAGCTGTTTGGAGATATCCATCTCAAATACCTGTCATGGATGAAAAATGGAAAAGTATCCTCATTATTTGTTTTTAAGTCAAAGGATAGCCTGTATCTAAGGATATGCAAAACAAAATGGCATTTTTCAGATTTGGGTATATTGAACCCAAAATATATCAGTATTTTCCGATATTCCTGAATCCCAATGCTGTTGCCTCTTTAAATAAAATACCCAAGTTTCAAAAAGATTGTGCCAGGAGTTCAATTCTGTGGTCCCCAACAGAGGAGAAAAAAGGTGTTTAAAGCAATTGCAGTCCCTTTGAACACTTTCTCTTAAGTGCAAGTTCACCTTTTAAGTGCCCTTTAACTTTGACTGTCTGGGTGTCCTGAAAAATCTGGAATATTTCAGGATTTTTGGGGCTTGGCCATTTTTGATAGCTGAAAAATAGTCTAATCTATATTTGGCTGAATGCAGAAAATACCCAGAGAATACCAATTTTTTTCCAGATTTCTTAGGGGGCTCAGATTTAGCCAAATGCACATCCCCTACTCATACCTAGTTTGAATTCTAATTTTCCATAACAAATCAGGAATGGTAGAGAATGCATAGCTCTCCTTTGCAAAACTCTACAATATCACTCATTTCCCCCGCTGAACCCATAATTCACTGTTTTGTATTCAATAAAAGGTGACTGTTCCAGGTAAAATTCACTTCTGCTATGTCAGAGAAAAGTTTTGGGGAGAGAACACGTCCAACCTCCAGACTCATTACTAGGATCCTAACCATTTTTTGAGAACCTCTTGTAATCAAAAAAGGAATAACTAGCATTTAGAATTGTAATTCTCATGATAGGAAGACACAAGCTATGCATACTATATGTAATAGAACAGGGGTCCCCAGTATGGTGTCTGCCAATGCCTTTTCTGGCACCCAACAAGGGTTTTTAGGAAGTGGGTGAGGCTGGGTTGGACCTTCGCCCAGCAAGGCTTCTGATTGACTACTGAAGATTTGATTGGCTATGCGGATTGTTTTACATGTTGCTTTGGAAGCAGCTCTGACCACAGCACAAGAATCTGCACCATGTTACTTAAGTTAAGCTGCGGCAATTACTTTGTGGCTGGCTCCGCCTACTATGGCAGCCATTTCCCTACTCCAGGCTTTATGCTGTGTCAAAATTCCAAGTGTGCCTGCAGGCTCAAAAAGGTTTACCCCCACCCCACGCCATAATACAGTAAAAACAACAGATATTAGCAATTACAACTAGCAAGAATACCATGAGCATGTACTTTGCACTGAGTGGCATAAATCAGAAGGATGTACTTGTGTAGTCCAGTCTTTAGCTCAGCAAGTGCTATACAACTGGTTAACAACTTGGTGCAAGGTGAACGGTTAACTAAAACAAAAGCCAATAGTAAAAGAACTGGGGAAAACCTCACCTGGCGTCTAGGTAGGCTGTGCCCCTACTAAAAAAGGAGGGTGAGGGTGGCAGAATGATGCTGAATTGTGGGGATCTGAGTGGAAAAGATCAGTACATTTGATAGAATAATATGTAGTGGAGTGAAAAGTAGTCTAGGGGGAGCACAGATGAAATAGCAGAAGGTTGAAGCAGGCAGCTCCTTGAGATACTTCGACCAAAGAAGCAGCACGGGTGGCCGGTGACAGTGAGTTGGCATTTTATAGTATTTAGAAATGTCTCTCCAGAGATCTATTTTAAGTGGCTCCCAAAGTAAACAAATGCAATAAATAAAAAGCATAAGATTATCAATAAAAGCAGCCTAAAATGATATCTTTAAAACGACTTTTAGGCTGGAAGAGTTGGATGAGAAATTTGGTTTGCCAGCCTCCAAATAGATCCCCCAGAATTACAACTTATCTCCAGACATCCCTGAAGAAAATAGCTGCTTTGAAGATGGAGCTTCATGGGGATTATGCTTCACTGAACTCCTTCCCCTCCCCCACACCCTCCATAGGTTACACTGGCCAAATCTCCAGAAATTTCCAAACCTGGAGCTGGCAACCACATGAAGAAGCTGACTGATGACTGCTGTTTAGGAACAATATGTCTGTCATTCACTTCTCTCTTTCACTTTCTTTTTATGTCATTTCATAGCCATTGTCCTGTGTAGCAGAGCAGACTACGCCAGGCCTTGTTTGCTCATAAAGGAATGTTGTTTCTTGTATCATTTTCCAGAGCACTTGCATGACATTTTTAACCTTGGCTCCTGTACGCAGGAAATACGGCTGTTGTTCAAACATGCAGAGCATCTCCAGCATTCAAATAAACAAAACTCACTAAGGAAATAGTAGGAAATCCCACTGTAATATTACCCAAAGGCTTAATGTTAATGATTCTTGTGTGTGCGTAAAGTGCCGTCAAGTCACAGCTGACAAATGGCAACCCCATCTGCAGGGCTTTTTTTGAGCAAGAACGCAATTGCAGTTGGTGTCAGGGGTGTGTGGCTTAATATGCAAATTAGTTCCAGCTGGGCTTTTTCTGCAAAAAAGCCATGTGTGAAACAATGGTGATGGGGGATATGCAAATGAGTTCCTGCTGGGCTTTTTACACAAAAAACTCGCCCTGCCCATAGGGTATCCAAGGCAAGAGACATTCAGAGGTGGTTTGCTATTGCGTTCCTCTGCAAAGTCTTCCTTGGAGGTCTCCCATCCAAAAACCAACCAGGGCCAAACCTGCTTAGGTTCTGAGATCTGACGAGATCAAGCTAGCCTTGACCATTCAGGTCAGGGCCAATGATTCTTGCCAGCATTTAAAAATAATCTGGTTCTGCAACAGACATTTCAAATCTAAACACCACAGTTCAAGGGAAAAAATGCATGGTATACCTTTTCCCTTACTGGGACATTAATAAATTGCTCACGATGTTAAAATTTAATTGTTCTTGGTCAGGGGTGGAATTCTAGCAGGAGCTCCTTTGCATATTAGACCACACCTCCCTGATGTAGCCAATCCCCCAAAAGCTTACAGGGCTCTTAGTTCAGGACTTACTGTAAGCTCCAGGAGGATTGGCTACATCAGGGGTGTGTGGCCTAATATGCAAAGGAGCTCCTGCTAGAATTCCACCTCTGTTCTTGATAATACTTTGCTTTCATACCTGGTTAATGGTCTTTTCCATCTGTACCAAGCCCAGGTTTGGAAGAGTACATTTAATGAAATCGACGATTGTTTCCAAGCTTTCATGCTGCAGGATCAAGGGCTTATGGCTTCCCAGCAGGCTCAAGGCCACTTTAAATATAACTTCTGAACCTTGGAGAAACAGCATGTCTGAAAAGCAGAGGGGAGGGGGGCAGGAAAAAGAAAATAAACATGTTATATAATTGTAATAATCTCTTATCAGACTTTACCTGTATGTTTCTGTAGAACACTCTTTCTCCCGGTCAGGGGATAAACTACTGGACTTGGAAGACCTAAGCTGAAAACCTTAATTTAATTTTTCAATTTATACCCCCACTCTATCCTGCAAGTGAGCTCAGGGTGGCTTACAACATTAAAACAACATTAAAATGTATCACTTCAAAAACATCATAACCACAGATATGTTGATCAGATTTGAGAGCAATAATCAGTACAACAAACCACGCAACATCATGTAGGCTGGAAGCTTTCAACACAGCTTTGATGGTAGGGTGCTGGGTGCGCACTTCATAGGATGCCCGCTGGAACAAGTAAAAGCCTGGTAGAAGAGCTCCGTCTTAACAGGCCCTGTGGAACTTGGATAGGTTCCGCAGGGCCCAATCTCCAATGGGAGCTCATTCCACCAGGTAGGGCCCAGACCGAAAAGGCCCTGGCCCTCGTCGAAGCCAGATGGGTATCCTTAGGCCCAAGGATCACAAGCTTCTTGTGTAGCTGACCACAGTGCCCGGGGGGGGGAGCTCATATGGGGAGAGACGGTCCCGAATATAAGTCCCTGCTGAGATATATAGCTCACTTTGCCACTCTGGGCCAGCCATGCTTTCTCTGAGGCTAATCATCCCCATGGGTTTATTGAGAAGACAAACTGGGGTAAACTCCTATACTCTGTTTTGAGTTCTACGGAAGAAAGGAAGGCTATTCATGAACAATACACACAGTGGGCTGTCCTGCACATCATAGCAGAGGGTCACACTAATTCCTGCTGGATAGATTCAGGTAGGTCGCCATGTTGGTCATAAGCAAGAGAACAAAGTCTGAATCCAACAGCACCTTCAAAACCAAGAGAGTTTAATCCTGGGTATAAGCTTTTGTGTGCATGCACACTTCATCGCATGCATGCACACAAAAGCTTATATCAAAAATTAAACGTTGTTCGTTTTAAAGGTGCCACTGGACTCAAGCTTTGCTCTTCTAATTCCTACTGTTGATTTTCAAGATATGGCTATGTCCAGGAAGAATACCAATCCAGTTTGTTGCTACGCATAGGAGCTTTGAAGGCATTTCACCATCCAGCTGGGCTTGCCGGCGCCCTAGGCTGGGAGCTGCCCCCCCAGTTGATTTTAATGGCTGGGAGGGTGCCTAGGAGCAGCCGCTGCCCTTTCTGTGCCAGGGAAAGAATTGGTCACTCAGCTGATAGGTGGGGCCTTTAAATTGCCTGGGAGGTGATCCAGCTGCTGGATGTTAGGCCCCTAAAGCCATGGCTGTCTGGGAGGATGCCTGCGGGTGGTGTCAACAGTCCCCCAACCATCTAGGGAGCAGCTGGTTGCTGGCAGGGGGTAGCAGATGGGAAAGGGCGATGTAGAAGAGGGGTGGCTGGCTGTGGGGGGACGAAGACTGGAGGCCAATTTGAGGGCAGCCCTGAGGAGTGGTACCTCCTCAGGGGACCGGGGGGGCATACACTGGGGACCAAGGCAGGGCGACACTGGGGATAGGTGGTGAAGGAGGGCTCAGGACTCAGGGGAAATTAGAGGAAGTTCCACAGAGCCATCTGTTAGTAAGGAATATGTCAGATGCTGTTTTTGGTGGATAAAATTAACTATGATACGGGATATCATAAACAGATCCCTGACAGAAGGGCTCTTTCCAGCGCCGCTCAAAGAGGCTGTGGTCCGTCCCCTCTTAAAAAAACCATCTTTAGACCCGGCCCAATTGGCACACTATAGGCCGGTCTCAAATTTGCCCTTCTTGGGCAAACTTATCGAGAGGGCAGTGGCGAGGCAGCTACAGACTTTCCTGGAGGACGCTTCCGTCCTTGACCCACTCCAGTCCGGCTTCCGCCCAGGTCACGGGACGGAGACGGTGTTGGTTGCCCTGGTAGATAACCTTCAACGGCATCTGGATCGGGGTGGCTCGGCAGTGCTGATGCTGTTGGACCTATCGGCGGCGTTCGATACGGTCGACCATCGGTTACTGACTTGCCGCCTCGCCGACGCGGGGATTCAGGGGTTGGCCTTGCAGTGGCTTTCCTCTTTCCTTGAAGGTCGGGGACAAAGGGTCGCAATTGGGGGGGAGCTATCCCGGAGGCACACACTTAATTGTGGAGTGCCTCAGGGAGCGGTTCTCTCCCCGATGTTATTTAACATCTATATGCGACCTCTTGCCCAGATTGCCCGAAGGTATGGGCTGGGGTGTCACCAGTATGCGGATGACACCCAGCTCTATCTACTTATGGACGGCCGACCGGTCTGCGCCCCAGAAAACCTGGACTGGGCACTACAGGCCGTGGCTGAGTGGCTCAGACTGAGTGGACTAAGACTGAATCCTGCGAAGACAGAGGTCCTTTGTTTGGGCCGTCGTGGTCCAGGGGGGGAAATCCCCCTACCAGCTTTTGACGGTGCGCCGCTGATGGCGGCGGACAGGGTCAAAAGCCTGGGGGTGCTACTGGAGCCGTCCCTAAAGATGGAGGCTCAGATAGCAGCCACTGCCAAGTCCGCGTTTTTTCATCTTAGGCGGGCAAGGCAGTTGGCCCCCTTCCTGGACCGCGACGACCTAGCAACAGTGATCCATGCTACGGTCACCTCGAGGTTGGATTACTGCAATGCCCTCTACATGGGGCTGCCCCTGTGCCGGACCCGGAAATTGCAGCTGGTGCAGAATGCCGCGGCCCGGCTGTTATTGGGCCTCCCAAAGTGGGGGCACATTCGGCCGGGTCTTCGGGCTCTGCACTGGCTTCCAATAATACACCGGGTCCGGTACAAGGTGCTGGTCATTACCTTTAAAGCCCTATATGGCCTGGGACCTGCCTACCTGAAGGACCGTCTCTCCCCACACGTTCCCCAGAGAGTACTGAGGTCTGGGACGCAAAACCTTCTCACCATCCCCGGGCCCAAAGAAGTCCGTCTCAAGACAACCAGAGACAGGGCCTTCTCTACAATGGCCCCCACATGGTGGAACCAGCTGCCGGAAGAGGTGAGGGCCCTGCGGGATCTTACTCAGTTCCGCAGGGCCTGTAAGACAAGCCTCTTCCGGCTAGCCTACGCCTGACTAGATTAATGTGGCTTATCAGACTTTAGTGAAATATACGGTATAGTTTTAATGTTAAGATTTTAAGGTTTTTAAATGTTTTGACTTTTTAACTGTAACAATTTTGCACTTTGTGTATTGTTTTATCGTTTGTTGTGAGCCGCCCTGAGCCATTTTATGGGAAGGGCGGGATATAAGTCATAGAATAAATAAATAAATAAATAAATAAATAAATAAATAAATAAATAAATAAATAAACAAACTTCCACCGAGGCTTCTAGTTAAAAAGCAAATGCTACCCAAATATTAAAACTACAAAGAACGTGAAAGAACCAATGAAGAGCGATGCTTAGGAGTGTAGCCAAGAAGAGCAGTGTATACGCAAGACGCCTTACTGTGAAAGATGCTGTATTAGCACACAAGTTGGGCCGGTTGCCTTGCTTCTAATACAAAACACTGAGCGGTTAAACAAAAGGCCAATTGTTCTAAGAGCATATCCAGCTCAATGGCTTACTGCAAATGGGCAGAGAGCCAGCAGCCACGCAATGCAGACATCCAAATAAATGTCAGCATGATGAGAAGACTTTGGGATGGAAAAAAAAATCAAATCAAATTATTTACAATCTTGGAACAGAGAAAACATTGAGTTTCTTCTACTACTGAGCAAGTAAGAGGTTTTAAAATAATATATCTTTGTTGCACAGGGCCCTCATACGATTATCTATACAAGGGCGCTGAAAGTTCATATGGGGAGAGGAAAAAACAAAGGAAGAGGTTTTGGAACTGATCTAGTCCCTCTAGCCCACACCACTTTCCAACTGATGATACTATTACATATGGAATATAAATTTCTTAGATAGCTACAAGAAGCATAGCAGAAAAGAGAAGCTGGGATTCAGGGCAGACTTGGTTCAGCCCTGAGCTCCCTGGGCTGCCTTAGGCCACTATCCTCTCAGAAGAAGACTGCAGATTTATACCCCACCCTTCTCTTTGAATCAGAGACTCAGAGCGGCTTGCAATCGCCTATATCTTCTCCCCCCACAACAGGCACCCTGTTGTGAGGTGGATGGGGCTGAGAGGGCTCTCACAGCAGCTGCTCTTTCAAGGACAACTTCCTGCGAGAGCGATGGCTAACCCAAGGCCATCCCAGCAGATGCAGGTGGAGGAGTGGAGAATCAAACACGGTTCTCCCAGGTAAGAGTCCGCACACTTAACCACTACACCAAACTGGCTCTTCATGTGCAAAGGCTGTGGCTCAGTGGTAGAGCATCTGCTTGGTTCCAGGTATAATCCTCACCATCTCCAGACAGAAGGATCATGTAGTAGATGATGTGAGTGACCTCCACCTGAGACCCAAGAGAGCCACTGCCAGTCTGAGTAGACCATACTGACCTTAATGGACCAAGGGTTTGATTCAGCATATGTCAGCTCCATGTGTTCAGTATGGGAGCAATGAGAGTGCCCTACCTTCCCAGGTTATTTTAAGTTCTACCAAGACTGTTTCGATTCTTCTTCCATTTCCATAGGGGGGGGGAGGGGAAGAGATGAATTTTTACTTGCTTCCCCCCAATGGGAGACTCTCCACCAACCCTCCAAAATATTCCTGGGGGTGCCCCAACCCTCAAGATCGTCATTTCAGGGGGGTGGTTAGGGTTTCCGCCAGAGGGGAGAAATCGATAAGAATTGCCTGTGGGAATCTAGATGGGGTCCAACCCCACGTCAGGGAGTCCTTTAAAAGCTTCACAGCTCTACCCCAGGCATCCCTAACCCTTTTGTGCCTATGAAAGCTTTTGGAACACTGAAACGTGGTAGGCCCAGCCACAAAATGGCTGCTGCAGGAGGCGAAGTTAACCACAAAACAATAGTGATTATTCAACATTTCAGGCAGAAGGTGATACTGAAAATGAACATACTGAAAAATATTGACTTGCTTATACAGAGTTTACTTTCAGTTATGCAGTGAAGATCCTCATGCTTGTGGTCAAAGCTGCTGCTGAACACAGTGTGGTTAATTTTTAAAATCTGCAAAGCCAACCACGTCTTCAGTGGCCAATCAGAAGCCCTGCTGAACAAAACACCCACCCGGCCCCAACAGCTTTATTAAAACGCTTGGCGGGTACCAGGAAAGGTGTTGGTGGGTGCCACGACAGCCACCACACTGGAGATCCCTCTCAACACAAAGTATGAGACAAATTAGAAGACAGAGGAGCCAACACTATGCACAATACATTTTATTGTGTGCTGAACTTCATTCCTTGCTGGACTGAGGACAGAACACACTATGTTGCCCGCTGATGGAAGACTCAAGATTAGTTGATTTGGTGAATTAGCCAGGATCGAAACAATGTACCTTCAGTCCTCAAGAAACCCACTGTCCTGGGAAAGCAGCAACAAGACTAGTGGTGCCTTAAAAACTAGTACACAAGGCATAAATTTTCGCGGGCCAGAGTCCCCTTTATCAGATGAAGCAAGTCCTTCAGGAAATGAAACAGTGAGAAGCAAACAAAACGGGGGAAATCCGTAACTGTTTTTAAAAAACACCCAACCCAGTTTGGAAAGATGATCCAAAACACAAAAGCGTGTAACATGTGTTTCAGTTTATTGGCATTCCGGCAGGACACTGATCAGTACCGCCAGCAACTGTCTTCTTTTATTATGTATGGCTAAGAAAGGCATGTCGAAATATAACCTCAATCTGTTACACTTGGAACGTTGACCTGATTCCATACCTAAAAAGTCTTGCCCGTAAAATCAGCAGATTTAGAGACAGATTAGGGCTGCTGCCAAATTCTGTCAGCTAGAGAATTTGGCTCAAAATATGCAGCTCTGTCAAAAAAAACTTCCCCTCAAAAAGTCTTGGTGGTGGTGGTGGTGGAGGAAAGTGCCGTCAAGTCACAGCTGTCCCTGGTGGGGTTTTCAAGGCAAGAGAGAGGTTCAGAGGTGGTTGGCCATCACCTGCCTCCATGTCACAAGCCTGGTCTTCCTTGGAGGTCTTACCACTCCCTCCCCCCAACAACCACCCAAACTGCAATGCTTTTGTAGAACTCACTTCATCAGGCCCATAAAGAATACTGGACTTTTAAAATGTCTTTTCAAACCAAGTTCCTTCCAGCTCTTACCACCTCATTGCAAGCAACAGCTAGTTTGGTGTAGTGATTAAGTGTGCGGACTCTTATCTGGGAGAACCGGGTTTGATTCTCCACTCCTCCACTTGCACCTGCTGGAATGGCCTTGGGTCAGCCATAGCTCTGGCAGAGGTTGTCCTTGAAAGGGCAGCTGCTGTGAGAGCCCTCTCAGCCCCACCCACCTCATAGGGTGTCTGTTGTGGGGGAGGAAGGGAAAGGAGATTGTGAGCCGCTCTGGGACTCTTCGAAGTGGAGGGCGGGATATAAATCCAATATCTCCTTCATCTAATTCATCTTTCATTGCAAGTCTCCTATCCCTTCCCCAGTTATTGAAGGATACTTTATGGACAGTTCCCACATTCATTCAGGACCAGGGCTCATTTTGTAACAGGAGCTCCTTTGCATTAGGCCACACACCCCTGATGTAGCCAATCCTCCAAGAGCTTACGGGGCTCTTATTACAGGGCCTACTGTAAGCTCTTGGAGGATTGGCTACATCAGGGAGATGTGGCCTAATATGCAAAGGAGCTCCTGCTACAAAATGAGCCCTGTTCAGGACATGCAGCAGATGCTTTTGCTGTCACAGCAACAAACATTCTGTTTATTCCTATTTTGATTCTTTTTTTCCTTCACCAAAATCCCCACCATAATATGACTCCTCTACTTAAAACGGTGAAGAAACTGAATGTTTCAAAGTCAAAGACACAACAAGCTCTCCAAGATTAACAGACTCTGTCATCCACCCAAGTATCCAACTGTTACTACCCCACTGTTACCACCCTGAAATGTCCCGAGGAATGAGATTATAGTCTGCCCTAGGAATTTTGCAAAAAGATTTTCAAAAAACGAAATATGTTGGTCATTAATAAAATCCTTATGTTGCATACATTACTGTTATCATGGTCCTTTCCAAAATCAGGAAAAAATATCAGTTAAACCTATATGCCAATTGTGTAAATTAATCAATATGCATTTTTTAACAGGCTAATTTATGGATGACATTCAAAGAGTGTTGGATAAAAATAAGTCAATTGGCAAAATAAACCACTTCTTTTTCAGTCAGCAGATGCACTAGAAACATCTGATACTTGAAGACAAATATCTGCATTTACTATGACTTCATGACAACCACTTGCATCTTATTAGGTGATCTTACAAAGGAAAAGGCATTGAATGGCAAACATTCTTGACAGCAATACAACAGAGAAAAACCACGGAACAAACGTGTGAAAGCCAAAACAGAAAACTACCATATCAATAACGAAATAATATCTGTCTAGGCTCTAAGTGTTATCTGATGTTACTCCTGATCATAAGAAAGACTCACCAAATACTCTGGCCACAAATCCCAGGGGGAACTGAGAAGCAAACATTGTAAGAAACCAAGGGGCAGCGTATAGGCTAGGTCCAATTTCATGTGCTTCAAAATGATTGTAGAGTTCTCTGTGGTAATCATGAAGGAGTCGAGAAAGCTGATACATCTGGATCTGCAAGTAACAATAACAGGGGGGGGGAAACAGATGAAAAAGGAATGTAAAGTTATATCAATGATTCTTAAGATGTGGCTTGTAAGTCACTACTGGTCCACACCTTTAGGTAAGTCAGCAAGAAGAGAACGAAGAGAAAGAGAAGAGGCAATGGGGAAATTTAATATGTTACAAGCCATGACCAGTTCACACCCAAAACTTCCAATACAACCACGTTCAAGAACAGATGACCTTTAATTAAGAACCCTTTTAAATGGTTCCCAATTTAGCAGTAGAAACTGTGGAGGTCCACAAAGCACAAATAAAATCAGAATCAGGCCCTGCAGTACAACAAGATTTAAGAATCACCGAGTGACTCGGCATAGACTAAATCTCCAACCATACACTGGACTGAAGTCTAGTTGCATTCAGAAGAACCTGAACCCTAGAAAAGGTATTTAGAACTACAGTATTAATATTCATAAATCAGTACTGACACCCAGGACAGAAAAAAAAGAGAAAACTGATAACCCAATAATGTATGTCCCAAACTATCATTTGGGGACAAGCAAGGATCAGTAATACAATCTCTACCTCAGGTGATACCTTAAATGCAGCATTCAGGGCATTCTGTGATGAAGGACAACTTTCAGAGGGTTTCACCACTGATGTGGGGTGAGACAACACTCACTCCTTTTTAATTTATACCTAATGACCCGATGTCGAGTCTTTCTTTACCAGCTTTTCATGGCCCTAGAATAGTTTAGAAATAAATACTATTACTGCGGTATGCTGATGATTTGATTCTTACTTGCCAACATTGGCCTGAAAAGACTCCTGAGGCGTTCTTCAAACTACTGCCTAAATGAGGAGTTGCAAATAAACTATTAACAAATCTAAAAATGGCAACTTGGGTCTTTGCAAATGGACTATAGCAACCTCACACTGAACAAGTCAGGATTTTCTGCTGCTTGGGAACTGTTTTTTCTTCAAACCTCTCCTGGTCTCATCAACATAAATTTGCTCTGAATAAGAATAAGACTGTTTCTGGAATGATAACTTGCTTCTATTTTACAAAGGGAGGAAGATATATCCCTGGAGCAATTCAAGTGTTCAACTTTAAAATAATACCCTGGTTACTTTATGGTGTTGCTGTCTAGATTTTGGTAATCTCAGAATCTTTTGATTATCCCCTATCCTCAATGTCAGATTCTATGTAGCATAATGGGAGTCCCTTGTTGTGTCTGAACAAAGCTGAACTTGGCCGAAAGTCATTGGAAGCCAGAGCATGGTTCAGCACTTTTAAGCGAAGGCTAAGGATTATTTTTGCTTCAAAAGGTGAAGGCCTCCTGCACTTACTGTTCTTGATGGATGAAGACAGCAGATTCTAGATTAAGGCTGATAAGTTTACAACCAAAGAGTTCTTCTTGATAAGTAAGGCAAAGACCCTTTTGCTAGTTCAGCATTGATTTGCAGAGCTGGATTATAACAGTATGATGATTGACTGTTACAGAACCTGCTCGAGTCAATTCTTTGGCATTTCAGACGCAGCTGCGCTGGGCAGGGCATATTTCTAGGATGGAAAACCACCGCCTTCCCAAGATTGCTCTGTATGGCGAACTCTCCACCGGCCATCGAAATAGAGGGGCACCAAAGAAGAGGTACAAGGACTCCTTGAAGAAATCCCTTGGCACCTGTCGCATCAACCATCACCAGTGGTCTGACCTAGCCTCAGATCGCAAAGCATGGAGGCACACCATCCACCAGGCTGTCTCTTCCTTTGAGAACGCACGCATAGCTGGTCTTGAGGACAAAAGGAGGTTGAGGAAGAATCGCACTGCTACAGCACCAACCCCAAATCAGACTTTTCCCTGCAGCCACTGTGGCCGGACCTGCCTGTCCCGCATTGGTCTTGTCAGCCACCAGCGAGCCTGCAGCAGACGTGGACTACTGCACCTTTCTTAAATCTTCGTTCGCGAAGTCAAGCCAAGAGAGAGAGAGAGAGACACGACACCTAACAAACACTCCCGACCCCCCCCCCCCCCCCGGGCACCACCTTGTTAGGGCATTCGCTTAGCTTACCTTAATGCCACCCCATCTGAAATATTACAGGGCAGATTCCATCACATTCCATATTCAGTTACTCTCAGATTATCATGGGAAAACCGATACTCCATCTCACAAAATTTTAAAATGTTGGGGGTTTTTTTTACTGTTTTTAGGAACCGCTGGATCTCTCTGCTTTTAACACGTTCCTCATTTGATAAATTTCAACAGAATAATATTCCCTTTCTGTTCCTAGACTGTCCCAAACACAACCTAATTGGTCACTAAATTTCTGTCTAGCATACTTTCCTTTAGCAAATAATTTACTCATTGCTCAAGATCATCTCATCATAGGAGCTCTGAAAAGGAAAGTAAGTGAAGCATCCTTTTAAACAAAACACAAGCAGGCCTCTCACCTGTAAGATGGTCATGTCGGGCCGATATTGTTTCCTAAGGCCCATGTCAAACATGAGGAACTTCAGCATCTTGAAAGCCTCTTCTTCAGTCATATGAAGCAAGAGCACCCCGGCTACAAAGCTCAGGCCCTGGCAATAGCCCACTTCCGGATCCAGGAGGGAATAGGCCTTCAGGATATTATAGAGCGACAGCTGCCCTGCTCCAAGCTGGGCTGAGAAATACGGGTGGGTTGGAAAGGTGCGCCCTGAGAAAACAAACCAAGGTTGGGAATACAAACAACCTCAATAAAAAGTGAGACTGCCATGATGTCAGGCAAATTAAGAATACATTTCCAACTGCTTCACCTAAGATACTTGTATGGCCAAAATCCTTTGCTGCTATTGATTCATTACTTTAAAATCATTACAAATTTGCGCTCTAAATATAAGAGAACATAAGAACATAAGAGAAGCCATGACAGATCAGGCCAATGGCCCATCCAGTCTAACACTCTGTGTCACACAGTGGCCAAAAAACCCAAGTGCCATCAGGAGGTCCACAAGTGAGGCCAGGACTACTAGAAGACCTCCCACTGTGCCCTTCATAAACAGCATGTGCCTCCTGTAACCGGACAGGAGCATCTGTTGGTTAAACCAAGATCTTGGTCTGGATGGGGTTAGTTCCCGGGTCAGGATGCATCCTTGCTAAGGTTGACAACCTAGAGGTAGTAACTGCAGCTCTCCAGGGATTACAACTGACCTCCGGGCAACAGAGATCAGAGCACCAGGAGAAAATGGCTGCTTGGGAAGTTGGACTCTATGGCGTTATACCCTATTGAAGTCCCTCCCCTTCCCAAATCCCGCCCTCCTCAGGTTCCAACCCCCAAATTTCAAGGTATTTCCCAACCTGGAGCTGGCAACCGCATTCCTAGAAAGAGAAATTAGACCTGACATCTTTCCTCATTATCTGACCAAGACTTCTGTGCCTGTTTGCCTGGCAGCTTTTTAAAAGCCACTGCTTCTGAAGTTCATAGATTCTTGGCTTGGAATACGAATTTCAGCCGCTTTTAACACTAATGGCTCAATATAAGGGCAAGCTTAATGGCCTTCACTTTTTTTATGGTTCAGATTTTATTCCAAGCCAGAGAAGCATTCCTTCCTCCTACCTACTTAACTGGCTGCTGCTCTCTCAGCTCTTTCTCTGTCTCTCTTCCTTGCTTCCTCAGTGGTAAAAGCTCTCTCATTTACAAACTCTCTTCTCTGCCCCCCTCACAACACCACGAGAATATTGCATGTTCCTATATTCTCTATAACCAGGAACAGTATCTATCAGGCAGGCACCAGGGGGTGGAGAGGCAAAGAGGGGATGACAGAGCCATGGATTTCATAGCAGAGGAGGAAGAGAGAGACTCCACATCTGGTGAGGACTGGGAGTGGGGAGCTAAGGGAAAAGGGGTGGGGAAGAGGGAGAACGCACTTGTGGCAAGGGAGGCTCACAGACTGGAGCAAAACAATTATAAGTCAACTCAGAATTCTTAGGAAGTTAAGACCTCCCCCCTCCAAAGTATTATTCACTTTCCCTTGTAAATAGGATTGACAGATCCAAGTTGGGAAATTCCTGGAGATTTTGGGGGGTAGAGTCTGGGGAGGGTCTTCAGTAGGGCAGAATGCCACAGAGACCACCTTCCAAAGTGGCCATTTTCACCAGGCGGGCTGATCTCTGTTGCCTGAAAATCATTCCAGGAGATCTCCAGCCACCACCCTGGAAGCTGGCAAGCCTACTTATTAGCGAGACCCAATCTGACCCTCTGATATGGGAGATGTGCTCATGGTTAATGTGACTCAAAAGGATCAGCTGGAAAGACAGAGGAAAGATATCACTTCTGGAACTTTAGCGGAGCCAAGGCTTATCTACAAGGCACAGCCAGGGAAGGAAGTTGCCCGTCCTTTTCTCTCCAACCAAACAATTGGAGATCAGGCCAAGGAATGTTGCCTGTTCCTAATGCTGTGATGCGGTCTTGACAAGATCTGTACATTTTGCAAAGCCAAATGCAAACCGGAGTCTTCAAGAGTCTGAAGATCAAACCAGACACAATTTTGGGAGATACAACAGCAGGTCTTCCCAAAACCTCATAATAGCAAAACAAGACCACAGTATACAGCAGAACAAGACCCCTGGCCATTTTGCTCCCTGTGCTGCTGTATAAAGCAAATCTTGTCTCTCCTCCCACCCACCCACCCACCATTTCTAGGGCTAATAACAGCTTAGTAAATGGGCTGCAGTCTGCTTTTTTGGGTGGGTGTGGAAATGTTGCAGAAGCAGAAATATAGCTAAACACTGAGATCTGATCAATAGAAGTCCCATTAAGCAAGGATGTGGTTACCAATGTTCCCTCAAAGCTGCAGAGTCTAGTGAGCAAAAATTCTACTTTGTGAGCTCCTGGCATTAAAGTCGTGAGCTACTGCATAAATTAGTGTGCTCTGGGGCCATTTTTTCTGAGCTAACACAAAAATCTGTGAGCTGGAGGCTAAAAATCTGTGAGCTAGCTCACACTGACTCAGCTTAGAGGGAACACTCACTGGTGGTGACATTTTATTTTTTGTCTTGATATATTTATTTACTTCCTCTATTTATACCCCACCTCTCTCCCCAATGGATGCCCAAAGCAGCTTATATCATTCTCCTCTCCTCTGCCATCATCACAATAACCCTGTGGGTTAGGTTAGTCTGAGAGTGTGTGACTGGCCCAAGGTCACCCAGCGAGCTTCCATGGCAGAGTGGGGATTTGAACCTGGGTCTCCCAGATCCTCGTCCAACACTCTAATCACTATACCATGCTTGTTGAGATGGCTTATAGACTATCACCATAAATCCCAATATTGTATTAGACTCACACTTTGAATTTCTGAATAAGAGCTTTGCTTAGAGATGCCTATCATGAACAACCAGTACAACAAATGTATACAGCAGGGACAAGTGTTTGAGAAGCCAGGGTGGGGGAATCTGGACCAAACAAAAACTTATCAGGTAGTATGGTCCTGAGGAAGCAAAGAAACAGTCAAATTTTTCTTCTTTCAAAAACCAAAGAATACTCTAGTACGGAGATGGCCAAACTGTGGCTTCGGAGCCACATGTGGGTCTTTCACACATATTGTGTGGCTCTTGAAGCTCCCACCACCCCATTGGTTGGGTTGGAGAAGGCATTTGTCTTTAAATCACTTCTCTAAGCCAAGCCAGCTGGTGGCTTGGAGAATGCATTTAAAGTTAAAATTGCTTTCTTTCCACCTCTTCCTCCCCCACCTATTTGCCTTCCTTCCTTCCTTCCTTCCTTCCTTCCTTCCTTCCTTCCTTCCTTCCTTCCTTCCTTCCTTCCTTCCTTCCTTCCTTCCTTCCTCTGACATTCATGTCTTGTGGCTCTCAATCCTCTGATGTTTATTCTATGTGGCTCTTACATTAAGCAAGTTTGGCCACTCCTGCTATGCAACAACGTAGGTTATTCCTACTTTCCTTCAAGAGGAAGTGTCTTGTAAGCCTGCCTCTTGATAAATTTAACCCCACCCTTCCGACTCTGGAATGTTGCTGCATCTGTGAGGAGGTGTGTTGCCTTCCCAGATAGTATCAGGGCTCTTGGTTCACAGAAGGCAAAGCCTGGAGCCAGGTCTTCCCTACATAGATTAGCACTTTATGCATTCCATGCAAGGCAGGCTGTGTTTAATCTCTGGGACTGGCTGCTCGCTGCCTAGGTTGGCAGGGAACAGAGATCTTCCGCAGACATGGCGTGCATTGCTTCCTCACGGGAACAGCTGCTCTGCAGCAACCTCTCTGCCCAAACTAGGAGCTGTTTCAACGCACAACTGAACAGTCCAATTCAAAGCCTCCACTTTGGCAGGGATGCTTGCCTGGCAAAGAAGAGCTACTCTGAAAGCTAACTAGGTGAGGGAAAGAAATTCAGACTAGAAAAGATTTGTTAAGGAAGATGCAGAGCAATTCTTTATTGGGGGGCGGGAATGGCATTCTGGCACGCCTCTCACTGGAGAGCTGAGGAATAAAATTCAACTGTGCTACGGTGGGTATTGGACTCCATGTACTGGGTCCAGACAAGGAGAAGGGAAGGAGAGAGGGCATTTTACTAAAGCCCTGCCTATGAGAAAGCTGGATGGACTAACATTTGAAAGGCATTTTACATATGTTCATACGCAACTTTCCTCTTCAAGCAGCCTATGAAGGTGAGCAGAAACTGTTCCAAGTACATTTCAGGCATAGGCCTGGGATGAGTGGGGGGACTGTTTAAGACCACTTTTACAGAAGGTGGACATAATCCAATACCACATCCAGTGGAAGGTACTATACATTCAGCTCTTAAAAGTTATTATCTTTGGGGGGTTTTTAAAGGTGTTCCACTGCTTTGTGCATACAGGCTATAAATGAAGTAAAATCCCAGTGCATGTGAGAACACAATGAAAAATAAACTATATTGCCTTTAACCCTTGTGTGCTAAGTGCTGGGCATGATTATGTTCAACTTAAACTTAACCTCACACAAAAAACTCCAAACACTCTGATGGCACTCAGATTGTATGTTCTTTTCACAGGAGTGTTTGAATGTGTGTGTGCGTGTGTCTTCTTTAATATGACTTGTTGCAGCATTTGGTTATGAATTGTTTTTGCAAAAATCAAGGCACTCTTTTCTTCAAATTCTTTTATTACAAATTTTCCATTCTGGATTTCTTTTCCCTCTGCAGAACAACAGTTTTCTGTCTAACCCTACTGATGTCAGCTAATGCAGCCTTTCCTTCCTCCTCCCCCTCCAATAAATGCAAACAGTACATGACCCCAATAGTATGTGACCCCCCCATAAATGCAAAAATTCTGTGCAGTTCATAAAATTAATATACCCAGCCAAAAGATATCCAAAGGTGAACTCCATCACAACATTTGTTACTGGAGGTTCTCTAGCACCATTTATAAAGCAAAGGCACATGGGTGAGAACCCAGAAATGGAACCAAACATTTCAATAAAATCCCAAATCCATCCCTCCACAATGCCTTAATTAAGATGTGTTTTCTGATTTAATAACTGAATTTAAGAACTCAACCCAGACAATGAACGGCATTTAGATTTTACTGTTGAAGGCCAAAATGGGATTACAGCTGAGTGTCGAGAAGACAAAAGAAATCTAAGGTCAACTACGAAGAAACTGAAATTGTTCAAGATTTTCTGTTCCTCAGCTTCATCATCAACCAAAAGGGAGATGGCACCCCAGAAATAAAAGGAGGCTGAGACTGGGAAGAAAAAGACGACTGAAGATTTATATCCTGCCCTTCTCTCTGAATCAGAGACTCAGAGCGGCTTACAATCTCCTATATCTTCTCCCCTCACAACAGACACCCTGTGAGGTGGGTAAGGCTGAGAGGGCTTTCACAGCAGCTGCCCTTTCAAGGACAACTCCTGCGATAGCTATGGCTGACCCAAGGGAATTCCAGCAGCTGTAAGTAGAGGAGCGGGGAATCAAACCCAGTTCTCCCAGATAAGAGTCCACACACTTAACCACTACACCAATCAGCCATGAAGGAACCAGAAAAGGTTCTTGAGTATAAGGATGTATCACCGGTGATCAAGATCAAGGTAATTCATTCTATAATATTTCCCATTCCTTTGCATGGGTGTTAAAGCTGGATAATGAAAAAGCTGACAGGCTTTGACAATCCAATCAGATAAATATATCCCTCTAATAGGGATATTAATGCACACATAAACTCACATGCATTCATACACTCAGAAAAATTTATGACAGCATACACATATCCAGATGTATGCATGGGTGGAATCCAGATTAAATCTTCCATTCATGCAAGGTTCTTTGGTCAGTAGAACAAAATTTCTCTGCTTCTATCTCAGTTTGGTATAGTGGTTAAGTGTGCAGACTCTCATCTGGGAGGACTGGGTTTGATTCCCCACTCCTCCACTTGCACCTGCTGGAATGGCCTTGGGTCATCCATAGCTCTGGCAGAGGTTGTCTTTGAAAGGGCAGCCTGCTGTAAGAGCTCTCACAGCCCCACCCACCATACAGGGTATCTGTTGTGGAGTGGGGTGGGGTGGGGGAGGTAAAGGAGATTGTGACTGGTTTGAGACCCTGAGATTCAGAGTATAGGGCAGGATATAAATCCAATATCATCTTCTTTCTGCAACCCACTGATCTCCCCAAATTTGTGCCCCTGGGGGACAGGGAACCCACTGGCACAACATGAAAGGCAAATTGAGGGGTCTGCAAATGGAAGGGGAACTGGTGGAAATTAACACACACTTTCTGTTAGTGAAAAGATTAGCTTGAATCTCTCATGAGTCAGAAGACATGTTCAGTCTAACTGTTGTGATGTTTTTAGCCATCAGAAGATACTGTCTAGTGTCTATCAAGCTGGCTGATGTCCTTAGATATTTCCTCTGCAGTGATGAGACCTAGCCTCACTCCCCCACATTCTTTCTTTTTGTTTGAACAATTAAAACAGAGATGCTGAGGGCATGGTGCAGTGATAAGTGAAATGTTGTGATCCTAGCACACTATACCCAAACACGGATGTATATATAGGCACTGTGGCTCAGTGGCAGAGAATCCGCTTTGCATACGGAAGGTTCCAGGTTCAATCCCCAGCATCTCCAGTTAACAGGATCAGGCAGGAGCAGTGTTCCCTTTAAGCTGAGTTAGCGTGAGCTAGCTCACAGATTTTTAACCTTCAGCTCACACATTTTTGTCTTAACTCAGGAAGGATGACCCCAGAGCACACTCATTTCTGCAGTAGCAGCTCACAACTTTAATGCCAGTAGCTCACAAAGTAGAATTTTTGTTCACAAGACTGCAGCTTAGAGGGAACATTGAGCAGGAGGTGAAGGGGAAGACCTCCTCTGCCTGAGATCTTGGAGAGCTACTGCCAGGGTAAGTAGCCAAGCTATCATCATCATCACATTTTAGTTGTATCCCGCCCTCCCCGCCGAAGCAGGCTCAGGGCGGCTAAGTAGACAGTACATCAACTATCTGTTGATGGATAGACGGTCCAATTCACTACAGGGCAGCTTCATGCGTTCATATGAGAATGCGACAGAAGCAGCTCTTCTGAAGAAGTAGTGTACATTACATGCAAGATATTCTTCAGAGCAGAGACCCTTCCCCAACCACTTTCACAAAACATTAAATTCTGGTTCCCATTCCAGAGCAAAGAAGTCTGGTGTGCTTACCTAGGTCAATCAGTATGGCATGCTGCTGGGAGGTTAACTGTTTCAGGAGCTCTTTGTAAGGGGTGTCCTTAGGTTGCTGCTTGTTTGCAAACTGATGCTTCAGCTGGTACTGCTCGGCCAAGAACTTCCAGATCTCACCCCGGTGATGCCGAGGAACTCCTTGTCAAAGAAGAAGGGGATGAAGGAAAAAAGCCAAATGGATTTGGAAGAGTAGGAAGGCAGCATATATTGCAATGGAAGAAGCTCCGTCTCTCCCTTGTGTGGCAGAAATTACCTCCTGAAGCCCTAGGTTCTCATACTAGGGAGCATGCCTGCCTAGGTGGGTGTGGACATTTGGTATGCACTTGTGGATGCAGGGGAGGGGCAGAGTAGAGAGAGAGAGATTTTCTAGGCAGGGATGGGACATGAGATAAGAGGAGATCTCTTTCTTGGTCTGACAAAATCTGAATAGGGACAATGCACCCTGCTAGAAGATGTACGATTACCCCTACTGGATGTTATCTCCATTCAAAAACTACAGAGTTGTTGGCCTTGCAGTGAGACAAGCTGATACAGATTTTTAAAAGCACGCTGGGGTCTATAAAACCCAGGGCTGATTACACTTCCATTTTCTCAGGGAGAACCTGCATAATCAAAAATTGGTCCCAAATTTCAAAAAGATTGGACCAAGGGGTCCAAATCCCTTTAGTCAATTTTTGGAGGACTCTGTGAATAGTATTTGCCATTGACCTCTAATGGACAACCAGATTGATAAAGTCAACTTTGTTATTTAAAATTATGTTCCAGTAGCTGACTTTTTAACAACCACATGCACACACTCCCTAAACAATTCAGTACGCTCACCTTTCCCAATAGCAGAGTGTATCTTTTCCATGTCGAACTTTGTCTTTGATCTTCCTGGCACGCTCAACATTTTTTCCCAGACCAAGGTTACTTCTTTGAGGCACGGGGTGATTTCTTCATAGTCGAGCTTCAGGCGCTTGTTTAGCAGATTGTTTTCAGAAGCTAGATGAAAAGAAAAAAATGATTAAGGACATGCACATTAATGATGTTCAGTGTATGATCGATGGCTTAGACAGTTATCTGAGACAGTTCACCGATAGCATCAGGCTAATGAACTGTGGCATGTCATAAAAAGTTGTAGCCATACTGTAAGCCTCCCTACAGACGCATTATGTGGGGAAACTAATGTAGTGAGAGCTATGTTAACTTAGATGAGGAGTTCCAACCCTCTTTGCTAGGCCTTCAGTCATGCTATAAGGATGATCCTGGTAGGGTAGCTACTAGGGGTGTGCATTCGAGTTGGCCGAACCAAATAGACCCATGAAAAACAGCCGATTCTCTGATCTGATTCAGGAGCCATATACTGCAGTTGCGAATTGCCACGGGCCGTTCAGCCCCATTATACTCTATGGGCCATTGAAATCAATGGCAAAATAGGGTATAATGACGTACGGCTGGGGGGCAGGGGGTTTGAGGTAGAGGCTCCACATTTTCAGGGAAGCTTCAGAAGACTCTCTCCTACAGAACCCCCAAATTTAAAAAAGATTGGACCAAGGGGTCCAATTCTGTGGGCCCCCAAAGAGGGTGCCCCTATCTCTCCATTATTCCCTACGGGCCATTGAAGTCAATGGCAAAATAGATATAATGAAGTGTGGCTGGGGGACAGGGGTTTGAGGTAGAGGCCCCAATTTTTCAGGGCAGCTGCAAGGGCCTCTCCGCTACATAACCCCCAAGTTTCAAAAAAATTGGACCAGGGGTTCCCATTCTAGGGGCACCCAAAAAGGCCCATTTCTCCCAATGGTGGGGGGGAAGCAGTCGGTCAGTTTTCCCACAAATAACAGTGGGAAAACTGATTCTGGGGAGCAGAGAGTTGGGGGAGAGCCCCCAGATCTGCAGAGCAGCTGTAGGGGCTTCTCCCCCACAGGCAGGGCCATGTCCCTGAGCTGAACCAGTGCCACCAAGCTACTGCCATTGGCACAAACAGCACATTAGATCAAACTAGAGAATCCCTCTCATTCAAAAATTGGGGTGCAGGCTCTCTGCAAGGACTGCTGCACAGAACCAGTGCATTGAATGCACTACTGCCATGCAGCAGAGATTGGACATGGACTTCCTGCATGTCAGACATCTGCCCACTGTAACTGAACCACAGCCCCACAGAAGAAATACCTGTGTGGAACCCCTCAACACTCCACTTGTTTGTCACTGAAACTGGGGCACTTGGGTTTTAAAAGAAGCTGATGAAAAAACAAGGCAGCTCAATGGGAACTTTGACTGAAATGGCAAGTGGCATGCAAATATCACCTCTAGTCTTATTTTAAAAGCAAGTAACTTGGAAACCTGTCACCGCACTGTGCTTATTCTATGTTCTGGCGTGGCACACATCTGAAGAAAGAAGCATTCCTATCTATGATAACAAAGCTGAGAGACCAATCACTGCAAAAATACTCGAGACCCAAGAACCCCCAGAACTTCATAGAGATATCGGCTTCCTATCTCAGTAGGCATAGTAATTAATAACTAAGTTGTTTAGTCCTCAGCTTTCCACAGAAAACAGATTATGTTGTTCTTCAAGGTGCCACTGCAGTCAAACAGTTCTCAGGCATGTTATTAACTGGATAAGTATCTGTTCTGAATCCAAAATTGCAGGGTTTTTTGCTCTTGTTTAATATGTTTATCCACTTCTAACTGCAATTACCACTCTGTCATTTTGGCATCTAGATTCTAATGGTGGTTCCTGGCAACATATCCCCCCCCCATATGAAATGTGAGGGGACACCCTTTTCATTGAATATCACGGAGCTCTGGTGTTGCTTATACCACCTAGCATTGTCCTTTGCTTGTCTTGAGGTGCCACTGGAATACTTCTAAATATCATTCTCTCACATATAGGTGTTCAGCTTTGTAGTTGTATGCTGCTGTATTCTTTTCTTGCTCCATTTTTAGTTATACTCAGTGAAGACCCAGGTCTTATGCATCATTACTCTAACTGGTTCTTCCTGACAGTCAATCAACCCAGCAACGATCTCCCCCCAATAAGGCCAAAATCAACTGAACCCAAACCTGATTTCAAACTGCAACAAAGATAGAAAGAATCATCAGGCAACCAGAGGAAGTAAGTCACAAAGGGAACACAAGACTGTATCAGTAACAGCTGCAAGGCCCACCCAGGAAAAAAAGGGCAAAAACACCAGTCTGCATCTGACAAAACCACACAGAGAAATACAGCAACCCACCAACACCTACCACCAATCCCATCCCCAGCAACCAGAAGGGGGGGAAAGGAACTTTTAAAAAACCAATCCTACATTCACAACAAATCACACTGTGCAGCAAAAAAAGCAACAACAGTATCCAGGAGAACCAAACCACAAGACACAACCCCACAACAGCAGCTGTCCATCTACCCCCAAGCAACAAAGGAAACATCAGTAAACTCTTTAAAAACATCTGTCAACATCCATAAAACAGTAACAATAATTAGATTTGCAAACAACCACTAACACAATGTGATCAGAAATTTAACCAAACAATTAACAAAAGTGAACAGAACATCCATCCAGCAACAAAATAATAACAGCAACAATACAGTAATATTTTGAATAAAAGTACTGAAATATTTCTACAACAAGTTTTTAAACCCTACACAAAATTTTAACTTCTAAAGACTTGACTACCACCCCACCCCAAATGAAAACCCTAACCCATCCCAAGCAGGCACTGACCCTAAACAGGGACACTTTATAAATAGAGACCAGACACCCTTTTAAAACCAACAGTCTGAATACTGGGGAAAATTAAGAGCAAAGAAAGTTATGTCCACTGAGATAGGAAGTCGACATCTCTATGAAGTCCTGGGGGTTCTTGGGTCTCAAGTATTTTTGCAGTGATTGGTCCCTCAGCTTTGTTATCCTAGATAGGAATGGTTCTTTCTTCAGATGTGTGCCATGTCAGAACATAGAATAAGCACAGTGCAGTGATAGGTTTCCAAGTTACTTGCTTTTAAAATAAGACTAGAGGTGATATTTGCATGCCACTTGCCATTTCAGTCAAGGTTTCCATTGAGCCGCCTTGTTTTTTCATCAGCTTCTTTTAAAACCGAAGTGCCCCAGTTTCAGTGACAAACAAGTGGAGTGTTGAGGGATTCCACATAGGTATTTCTTCTGTGGAGCTGTGGTTCAGTCACAGTGGGCAGATGTTTGACATGCAGGAAGTCCATGTCCCATCTCTGCTGCATGGCAGTAGTGCATTCAATGCACTGGTTCTGTGCAACAGTCCTTGCAGAGAGCCTGCACCCCAATTTTTGAATGAGAGGGATTCTCTAGTTTGATCTAATGTGCTGTTTGTGCCAATGGCAGTAGCATGGTGGCACTGGTTCTGCTCAGTGACATGGCCCTGCCTGTGGGGGAGAGGGCCCTACAGCTGCTCTGCAGATCTGGGGGCTCTCCCTCAAACTTTCTGCTCCCCAGAATCAGTTTTCCCACTGTTATTTGTGGGAAAACTTACTGATCGCTTTCCCCTTTTTGGGTGCCCCTAGAATGGGAACCCCTGGTCCAATCTTTTTGAAACTTGGGGGTTTTGTAGGGGAGAGGCCCTCGCAGCAGCCCTGCAAAATTGGGGCCTCTACCTCAAGCCCCTGTCCCCCAGCCACACTTCATTATACCCTATTTTGCCATTGACTTCAATGGCCCATAGGGAATAATGTAGGGGCACCCTCTTTGGGGGCCCACAGAATTGGACCCCTTGGTCAAATTGTTCTGAAACCTGGGAGTTTGATAGGAGAGAGTCTTCTGAAGCTTCCCTGAAAATATGGAGCCTCTACATCAAACCGCCTGCCATCCAGCCACACTTCATTATATCCTATTTTGCCATTGATTTCAATGGCCCATAGGGTATAATTGGGCACTATATTCGGGAACAGCCATATATCTGCTGAATCAGATTAGGCTCCCGAATCTGCTATTAGAAGATATACGGCCTCCCATATTTTTTAGCCCCGAATACCCCCAAATCCGATTTTTTTCCATTTGCACACCCCTAATAGCTACCCTCCTCTTTTGAGGCTTTTTGCTGAACCAGCTGTTAAAGGACCAGATCACGCTTTGGATACAGAGATCTCCTAGGCGTCCCAAGGATAAAGGACTCAGACCTCCATTTTTGCTCTACTGTGTCTGACAAACAGCTTATTCTCAAAAACTTATTCCCTGAAAGTTTTGTTGGTCTCTAATGGACTCAAATCTAACTCAAGTCTCCATGCATAACTTAGATGAATGTTTTAAAAGTGATGCATTGTATACTAGCTGTCCCTTTAATGACATCTGCTTGATGTATGTTCTGCTTTAAGCCCTTGCTGTGATGATCCATTAGCAGCACACCGTCATTCTCAGGACGAATTATTCCAATATATCATAACAACGTGGTCTCTTTGATGATTTAATAGCACCATGCATCACCAAAGCACCACTCCTATTTATTACGGTGTGGAGACCACTTACAGGAGAGCTGCAGGTTGTTGGGGTTTTTTTATAGCCTCATCCTCCATGTCAACAGCAGTTTAGACTGAAGAATGCCTCTTTTTCCTTATGCATTTTCCCCCAGTTTCTCCAAAATGGCACAGTATCCTAGCATATTGAAAACTATATATGCAAATCAAGAATTAGTAACCCCCCCCCCCCCACACACAAAATAACTTTATCATTCCAGAATAAGGTTGGGTATAAATACAGGTCACTGAGCCAAAATAGCTATTGAAACATCATGTGCTTCAGCTCTGTTCAGAAAACCAAAAGGAAGAGAACACAGATAAGGAACCACCTTTTAAATGCAAAATAACTGTGTTCTGTAAGACGCTACACTTAGGTTATATAAATAATTATATTCAAAAGGTATTCCACAATATACAATCAATTATGAATTATACACAGTGCTAGACTGACTTCTCCGTAGGTGTTATGTTAGGATAAATGAAAGTGTCCAAACAGTCAGATTCTTAAAGCAGTAGCACACAATTCTCCTTGTAGCTCAACTCTCCATCCTCAGTTGTAGACATGCTGTAGAACAATATGCATAAAAGAACGCGATTTCCAGATCTGTACGCATTTCAAGGATGGAGCCCTTCGTCAGGTAAGTAACATCATCAAAGGGCAACTCTCCCAATGAATAATTCCTGTACTCCAAAGAGTTTTTTGGAGTACAGAAGAAGAATCTTATTAAGGAGATTTTGATTCAAAATTTCCTGCTGCATAAGTCATATATTCTCAGTCTCGAGTATTATCCCTCATTCCCATCCCATCCTGTTGCGGTTCCTGGTTGCAGGTTTCTCTTCCTGCATCCCTACATTGTCTAGCCAAGCAATGCAACAGCCCCCTCTCTTCCTGCACTGTGCTGTGATGTAAGCCACCCACAATACAATCCTAAGAACACTTCCCTGGGAGGAAGCTCCACATTGAGTAGGCGTCAATAGGAATTTGTGGTAGACCTGCTTTAGGGAGTCGTACTGCCAGCTGCTTAGGCAATGTGGGGGATACGATTTGCTCCCCCTGCCCACCTGATGTTTAGCATAAGAGATTTACACATCACCCATTCTGATTGGCTGTAGTAATGTGATGCCACTTGACTATGAGATCCTTGATTGGTTAGGACTAGGGCTTTTTTGCAGCAGGAACGCAGTTCCGGCTGACTTGGCATTGGAGGTGTATGGCCTAATATTCAAATGAGTTCCTGCTGGGCTTTCCCCACAAAAATGTCCTCTGTGAAACAATGGTGACATCAGGGGGTATAGCCTAATATGCAAATGAATTCCTGCTGGGCTTTTTCTACAAAAATAAGTTCTGGTTACGACCACAGAATGTGGGAGAAGAACAAGTGGTGCAGAGAAGCAGCGGAAGAGGTAGATTGTATTGGAAGGGGGTGTTTTGTGTCCAACCTCCGCATTTCATCTTAATCTTTCTTGCAGGCAATGCTTCATCCCAGCACAAGAGCGAGATGTGACTGCTTTTAAATAGTTCTTATTGCATTTTAAAAATACTTGTCAGAAGACATGAAACTGCCCAGCATTTAGTTAGAGTTCAGTATCTCAAGAACTATTTCTCAAATGTTATGCTCAGAAAGCAAACAGACACCAGGACAGCCAATACTTTAGACATAAATGCAGTCCGAGCGCTTTCTCAAAATATTCAAGAACCAGGGTAAGCGCTTCACTGATAAAAGAAGCAAAGGGGCTAATTAAGATAAAGCGAACGAACTGTGCACGAAGAACACTGAAAGCAGGAAAGCAAACATACAAAATTACTGGTAAAAGGGAGATTCTGAGTAAACGCAATAACAAATCTTCTCTATAAAACCGCTGCATTGTCCAGTTCTTGTTGTTCCCAAAATGCAAACTGGAAGCCCCTTCCCCAAATGAAGTTTCTGGTGCAGGAAAGTACTTGCCTTGCAGCTTCTGGTTTTCCTTTTCCATCCTCAGCAGCAATATTTGCTGGAGGATGGCTTTCTGCCACAGCTCCCGCAGCTCCTTGGAGGTCCTTCTCCTCTCTTCTTTTATGGTTCTAAAGGAGCCGTCTTCACAAACGGGCTGCAGCGGTGACCTCGGGGGAAGTTCTCCCAGCTCAGGGAATTCTGAATAAGATAACAAAAACAGGATTGATGCATTTCGAAACCTCTTATGGATATTGACAAGTTTTTGAAAACTGCTCCAGAATATACTTCTGCTAAGGTGACCAGCAAGAATTTGAAGGGTTTGCTGAGGTCAGAAATTTTAAATGGAGGGCATTAGTATTAGTTTTTTGTATTGACATACTCAAATAGGGATATTGGCTGTTTATCTTATTACATACACTAACCCATCTTCCACTATATTTTAATGTATTATTTTTTTCTAATGGCAAATTATAATGATGTTCTAATCTCTTGAGATACTAATGCCCTCCATTTAAACCCACAACTAACGAAGCCAGAATGACACCCAGATTTATGGCACTTCACACCTATGACATGTCTGCTTTTTATCACCCTCCACTGTTGTTACAGCCAGTGTTTCCTCAAAGTTGAGTTAGCATGAGCTAACTCATGCCTCCTGCTCACACATTTTTGTCTTAGCTCGGGAAAAATGGCCCCAGTGAACAATAATTTATGCAGTAGCTCACAACTTTAATGCCAGCAGCTCACAAAGTAGAATTTTTGCTCACAAGACTCTGCAGCTTAGAGGGAACATTGGTTACAGCCCAGTTAACAATACTAACAAACAAACACAGACCCCAATTTGGGATTCTTTTAATCTGCTAAAAACATTCCCATGACTCTACATACCAACTCACTGCCCACTTTCTCTATATTTAAAGATGGCTTGCCATTCCAATTTTGTCTGATGAAGTCTGCTTAGAGCATACGAAAGCTGACATTCTGAATAAAGCTTAGTTGGTCTTAAAGGTGCCGCTTGTCTACCGCTTTGTTCTAGCACCATCTAGTGTACATGATAAAAGGTGGGGCTTCAAACACAGGACCATCATTTGTCTTTTTCAAGTTCTGAGTCACTGTTTTAGTAACTGGAGCGAAACGTATTGCAAATCAGCTTAACAGCAGGAATTGGTACCAGTGGTTGCAGCCAGTAATCCCAGGATATTTACAAGGCCATCTGCTGCTGTGTAGCCAACAAAAAACATCAAAACTCTTGGCTCAAGTGTGATTAACTTAGAAACCTTTTCCTTTTCATCCCCCGCCAAAATGTGGGCTTTTTCTGGTGTGATACTGGAGGAAGCTCATGGTGCTTACCTAGTGCTTGTTTTCACCAGTCTCTCTGAGAATTTCAGGGTTTGCTGATACTATTTATGGATCTTTTTGTTTATCTGTGTTTGTTTAGTGTAGGGCTGCCAACTTCCATGTAGCAGAATCCACATGGCACCTGGAGATCTCTTGCTGTTACAATTGTTCTGCAGAGGACTAAGACCAGTTCCTTTGGAGAATATGGCTACTTTGGAGGGTGGACTCTATGGCATTATATTCTACTGAGGCCCCTCCCCTCCCCAAACCTTGCTCTCCCCAGGCTCCTCCCCCCCCCAACCCAGAGCTGGCAACCCTAGTTTAGTAAACTGTTTTTATTGTTATGCATATTGGCTGTTTATCTCATTACATATACTAAACCCATCTTCCACTATATTTTAAAGTTTTTTTTTTTCTAATGGCAAACTAGAATGATGTATATATTTATGTTACATGTTAAAAGGTAAATTAGTTGGACAAGAAAAACTTCTGGGAAAGAAATGCCCTTATTTTGATCCAGGCTTATTAGCAATAGAATAATTAATAGACATTCTCACATTCTGACATGTTACTGTTTTATTGGTTTCCCACGCTAAAGCAACCCAGATCAAAGGTTTTCTGAATTTGTTAATTTTACTGTTCTGTTATTGGATTTTGACTTTGTACCGCTTTGCATTCTAAACTCCACCAGCTATATGTAGCTCTGCTTACTGTACCTCATTCCTCCTCTGAAGAAGTGTGCATGCTTACATTCTGAATAAGTATCGACTTCTGTGAGTAAAACAGTCATTACGCAACAAGACTGAATAAGCTTACATTCTGAATAAAACTTTGCTGGCTTTTAAAGGTGATACTTGACTCCTGCTTTGTTATGCATGTTGTTACTGTATCTTGCACAGAATTGTTTTTATGTTTGTAAGCTGTTTTAAGAAACCTTTTTTTTTTTTTTTAAATTGTCCTGAAAGTGAGATAACAATGTTGGGAAGTTGTGTTGGTCTGAAGGTGGGAAGTTGTGTTGGTCTGAAGCAATAGAACAAAGTCGGAGTCCAGTAGCACCTTCAAGACCAACAAAGTTTTATTTAGGACGTAAGCTTTCATATGATAAAAGCACACTTCATCAGACAATCAGACACTATCCCATACTATTGTCTGATGAAGTGTGCTTTTAGCGCATGAAAGCTTACATCCTAAATAAAACTTTATTGGTTTTAAAGGTACTACTGGACTCCAACTTTGTTCTAATGTTGAGAAAAGAATAAATAGACAAGTGCAACATGAACAGTGCAGCCAAAATGGAAGGAGGAAAAACGGCAGGAAAAAAAACCTGTAGCTGGAGTATCTGGATAAAATTACTAAGCTATTACAAATGATGTCGGTTCCTTCTCATTCTTCTCCTCTCCCAACTTCCTGCCTCATTTCTCAACTGTTTTTGTTCCTTCAGCCATGCTGCTTATGCAGCTGCACATTTTTGTGAAGGTACATGGTATTTTGGATTCAACACCACACTATGACCACAAGATAAAACACACCAGACTAAGCTACCTTTACCCCCCAACAAAAAGCTGTCATTGTGGTTTCTGAGACTATAAAAATGAAAACGTCTAAACAGGAACAAAAAAAAAAAATCAAAGCAAGCATGTTGAACCATTATGTTTAGGCTTCCTGTAAATCATCCATTACTATCATACTGAAAGTCCTGTGGGCAATCTGTTAAGCGAGAAGGCCAGTCTACACCTTGCAACTGCTGATGTAGAAATTGCTCGAGACGTAAATAGCAGCTGCTGTATTACTGTGGGTGTAATTTGCACAGGAGCTCATGGAGTAGATCTCCATCATAACCTCTATCATGCATCATGTGGGAAATTTTCATGCTACCAACAGGGATCCACGGGGGTGGCATGGGAACGCTCTATTCAGAGGGAACAACCTCAGTTGGCCATTCTCTTTCAATGTCAATTGGCCAATACACAGAATAAGAGAAGAAATCACCACATGGTGACCGAAACATGCACACTAGTCTGGATAGATGACAAGCGGGTTCAGACCAAATGTGATCTATTTGTGGGCTCTTTGATTGGCTCCATATCTGTTTCAGATATGGGGATCCTGAGCTATTAATCACAGCGTAAATTCAACTTTATAGTTATGTTACTCCAAAACACTTCCATTAAGAAATGCAATAGTAACCATATTGGCATTGATCCATAGTCTTGCTTCTGCTAATGGAAAACTTTCCTGTCGAAGAAACAAAATGTTTCTGGCCACCTAGTCCTACTGCAGCACCCCAAAATGCTGCTCCAAGGAAATGGGGGCCCTCAAGAATAGCATGATGGGCGACCTGATGATTTGCAATATGGGAGAAAATCAGCAAAACACCTCCCCACCCACTTCTACTGACAGACGTTGACTTTGAGCCCCGGCTATTGACTTGTTGCATGTTTTGCGTGAATGCAGTTTCATTGATATAAACAAAAGTTTATGCTGGTTAACTGTGAAACAGAATATGAACTGTTGATGGATGGTGACTACTTTCTTTTGAAAGACTCAAGAAAAATCCCTGAGGACTGTAGCTTGATAGCCAGACTTTTAGCAAAAGCAAAGGTTATACTGAACTGTGGAAAACTACTAGAACTTCAAAGTAGCTTTTAAAAAACACCTTTGGGATACAGTCACTATGAAGAATCTTGAGTATAAGAAGACACAAAGCTACAAGGTGCAAAATAGCAATGATTGCATAACTAATGTAGATGTATTTTGGGCGGCATAGTGGTTAGAGTGATGGAAACCAGCCACTGGGGGAAACAAGCAGAAAGAAATGAATACATAACAAATGTAGATGTATTTTGGGTGATGTAGTGGTTAGAGTGTCAGACTAAGATGTGGGAGACCAAGGTTTGAATCCCCACTCTGTCACAGAAGCTAGCTGGTTGACACTGGGCCAGTCACAAACTCTCAGCCTAACCTCTCAACACAAGGTTGTTTTAAGGGTAAAATGGAGGAGCCTTTTTGGGTCCCCCAGTGAGGTGAAAGGTGAGGTATAACTGAAGAAAATACATTAGTTTTGGGAAATGGGAAGTATCGACAGCCTTCTGCACTACAAAGCAAAACCTACAAAAGGTTAAGGGAGAATCTTTAATCTGGCAAAGGCCTTTACCATCATGCCAGCTGGGAGAATCGCATCCTTTCTGTGGTGTTGCCACTCGAAGAAATATCTGCTGTCTCCAAGAATGCCGGCGGGTCCTCACAGGGGTTTCATAGGCAGACTCTGCTTCATCAAGTTTGGGCTTGTAGTCACTAACATTGGAGAGTGAGAAAAACATTTTGTTGGACTGCTGGAATAACAATTGCAAAACTGCAGTGCACTTTGTGATCAATCAAATGGGATGAACACACAAATCCTTCAAGTATCCTCAGTAAGAATCTGTAAATAATACAAAAACTACAGAACTTCTAAAGATAATTTGTTAAAAATAACCACCACCGATAGGACACTTGAGAGAAACATAGACCCCACATGAAAATAATATTCAAGAATAATATTCAGCTCCCATGCTTCTATGACAAAACCAAGTTATGTAAGGTTTTCATATCCTGTCCTTGAACAACCTTAAATCAAGCAAGTGGCAATAGAAATCCTAAAATGCCCACCTTTTGCAGTAATCCATAACATATAACACTACTTCTTTTACGGTCAAAACATTCCCTGCCCTCCCCCATTTTCTGTGTAATAAAATGGCCTGGTAAGGGCACCACCATCTCGTAAGATCCCAAGTAATCAAGCTGTGAGGAGTTCTACAGATTCTAACTTGGTTCAGGTGGTAAGTAAACAGTAAACCATGCACTGCTGCTTTGTGAATGATCTTGTGGGGTTCTCAGATGTCTTCCCTCCTCCTCCCTCACACACGGCCATCCTTCTTGGAAAGCCATTGTGGTGCTTCTCGATATAATAACCAGGGTGAAACTACTGTGGGCAATACAGGATTGCAAGAAAGTCAGCATGACAGAGTTTGGACATAAGGATAACCAGTGGAAATAATTCATTAGCTGGCTATGTGCACAGAGGGCAATGGACTTGAGCAAGTCTACAGATTCCCTAGACTGGTTCATGCAAAGGAAGAAGAAAACGAAGATACTGGATTCATATCCCACCCTCCCACTCCGAATCTCAGAGCAGCTCACAATCTCCTTTATCTTCTTCACCCACAACAGACACCCTGTGAGGTAGGTGGGGCTGAGAGAGCTCTCACAGCAGCTGCCCTTTCAAGGACAACCTCTGCCAGAGCTATGACTGACCCAAGGCCATTCCAGTGGCGCAAGTGGAGGAGTGGGGAATCAAACCCGCTTCTCCCAGATAAGAGTCTGTGGACTTAACCGCTACACCAAACCAAGGCTTTCCATAACATGTAAACTCTGCATATGTGTATGGCCAAATTTACACATTCTTTTTTATGCTGATATGGGCCTTGGCTATTAAACCTGTGGTGCCGGCTGTTACTCCTTTAGATAAGCTCTGCTCTGCTCTCTTGCTAGTTTCCAGCTGCAATTCGACTTCCCTCATTATTTGATAAATACTTTGAACTCCCAGCAGGTGAGGACGACTTTCCCCTCAGTCTGAAATATCACAACACGGATCTCAAAATCAATTTCCGCTATGTTTCACAGCCAAAACCCAGTTATGGAAATCTACAGCTATTTATGGAGACCTCCAGCCAGGTGGTAGGAGGAGATTTCCTGGGATTACAACAGATCTCCAGGTAACAGAGATCAGTTCACCTGGAGAAAATGGCCGCTTTGGAAGTTGGACTTGATGACATTCTACTCCACTGAAGTCCCACCCCTCCCCAAATTCTGCCCTCCTCAGGCTACTTCCCCCAAAGCTCCAGATATTTCCCAGCCTGGAGCTGGCAATCGTACATCTTTTACTACAGAACTTTAGAAATTGTAAGATTCACAGTCTTTATCACATCACCTATATTATGTAAAAACACAGATGAGATTACAGTGAAATCGATTTGTATGAAATTCTAATTCTCTCTACTCTGACAACAGCAGTACAGTAAATGTCCAAATACATGACATTTTATCAGATTCCGAAACAAATATTTCTGAATCACAGATTTGCCAGCTGCAGATGCAAAAAGAGGCCCCTACCTTTTTGTGTTCCTAAAGTCAGAGGTGTTATTTTCATCTACAGGAGCCAGAAATTTTAAGAAGTTTGGCACAGAAGAGGAAGAGTGAAGCTTTTTCCGCAGAGTAGAACGGTAGAAGGTGCTGAGAGCGTAGTCAAAAGGGGGCGGTTCAGAATAAAGGGAGTACAAATATGCCAAGTAAAATTAAAAGCAAAACATAACCAAAAAACATACGTAAACACAGTGTCTATATCAAACTAACAAAAAAAATAATGCTTCTATGAGTTAAAACATATTACAAAAAATCAAAGCATAACACTAGTTTATTCTACTAGTTTTCCTTTGAAAAATCCATCTGGAGCTGCTTATATTTCTTGTTATCTAAGTGTGTTTTATACACCTTTGAAGGTCACTTCAGAGCTTTATTCCAATTAGAGCAAAGAATGTATAATCTTGTTTTCTGAAATGGGCTGTTTGTCTTGGAAAGTGGTTGTAGAAAAGGGGCGGGGGTGCCCTTGGTTCTCCATTTCCACCATCACTTGGAAAGGAACAAAGTTGTATTGATTTCATTTTAGTTGCTGTTATGTAATAGAGAGAAAATGCAGTAAGTCAATCACTTACCCCCCCCACCCCAATGCTAGACAGATAATCCACATATCGTAGTCCACTCTAATTAAGTTTGCCAAATGGAACATAACTGGAAATGAATTCAAATGTACTTATATGAACAGGTCTACTTAAATTAACAGGTCAGCTGGGTTCATATGCCAATTCCAGGCTGGGGAATTCCTGGATATTAGAGGGTGGAGTGTGAGGAGGGAGCTCAGTAGGGTATAACACCATGGAGCCCATCCTTTCACACCACCATTTTCTCCGGCAGAACTGATCACTGTGGTCTGGAGATCAACTGCAATACTGGGAGATCTCCAGGGCCCACTTGGAAGTTGGGAACTGTAGTTTACATTAAGATTTTCAAGTGAAAATACTGGATTAATGCAGTGTGATTTCTTTTCTCTACCAGCCATAAGTTAAACTGGCCATGTGAATGCTCCCTCCAATGTACACTATATCAGAATCTGAACATATGGTGAAGCCATCATATGACTATTTCAACATGCCTTCAGAGGTTGGTAGGGGTGATTCAATCTCCATTCCCTCAAGTTACATCTTATCCCTCAACAGTTATCAGCCAAATTGGTTCCTACTTCCATGTAAAATAAGGTCTACTTGAAATTTAACATGTAAAGGAAAATGTAAAGGAAAGGACATCCATGTAGAGAAAAAGCATGAAAATGGTGTATGAACTATGATAATCAGTCAAGCAGCTATCTCATGACACATGTAACAATTTACATGTGAAAGCGTTTCCTATGTAAGGCACATGATGTATCTAAAACAACCAGGAATTTACTTATGAGATGAGATGGAATTAAGGAAAATGCCATTATGCTCGAAGTTGGTTACTCACAATTTGAACCTTCTAACTTTTTTGCCGTAACAGCTGATGTCAACTTGTATCTACATAATTTACTACTGCACAAGTCACATAGGAAGATGAGTAAAAGAACAGAGACACGTATTATGGGCAAGTGAGACAGGATGGAAGCAGACCTTTATATTAATATATCGTCACTATTATAAAAAAACAAAAGCCATGTGTCAGCTTTCATGTTCTTCAGAACACTTCACCAGACTAGATGTTAAAAAGTGATAAGGGGGGAGGAGAGGAGCTCTGTGGGTCTTAAGTAACAAATCCAATGTCTGATACTTTGTTGATTTTGTTGGCATTTCGATTCCCACACAGAAAGCAGAGGCCTTTCACAACAATGGCCTACAGATTCCATTCTCCTCCACACACACCACTTTGCCTGCCTTTTTAACATCCATCCTGAGGAAGACTTATGGAGAACTCAAACACTAACACAGTGTGCCTCTTTGGCTGGATATTGCAAAGGAATTACAAGTTCCTGTTTGGGAGTATTACTGTGACCAACATGGCCACCTATTTTTTGAGTCTTCTGTGAAGTTGGAAAACAGGGGTGCAATTTAAAGCACAAAATGGGTAGGAGTGTTCAACTTTCCTCCCTGCTTCTTCCCAGTCACTTCCCTTTGAGTGATTTATTTTTATGGTTAGGTAGTTTTCACATTTTGAAACTTTTATCAAGCTTATAAATAGCCACTTGCCTGTTCATCAATGTAGAGGAATCATTTCCATGTGACCCAAGGTGGTGATGGTTTAACACAGCTTTTTTTTAAATTAGGCCCAAGGCTTTTTTGTAGCAGAAACTCCTTTGCATATTAGTCCACACCCCTCTTATGTAGCCAATCTTCCAAGAGCTTCTTATAGGGCCTACTGTGCAACAGTACTTATGCAAACAGACAGAATAGCGCCAGGAACACCATTGTTACTGTTAAATTATGTAAATTGGAATGGTTTTTAAGATAATGCTGATTTTAAAATTACTGTATAACTTTTTAATGCTGATTTAAAATTACTGTATAACTTTTTATTTGAATATGTTGTTAACCACCCTGAGCCTGCCTAGGCGGGGAGGGTGGGATATAAATAAAATTTATTATTATTATTATTATTATTATTATTATTATTATTATTATTATTATTATTATTATTATTATTATTATTATTATTATTATTATTATTAATACTGTAAGTTCTTGGATGATCAGGCTAGATCTAATATGCAACAGTTCCTGCTACAAGAAAAGCCTTGATTTGGCCACAAATGAGATATGTGGGGAAATGGCAGGTGTCTTTGAAAGGACTAGCAGTTTTTGAGAGTCTGATGGAAATGTGCTGGGATTTTTTTTTGAGGGATGCATGCTTGTAAAATCCACAGCCAACTGTACACAAGACTCTACCCCTCTCACCTCTTGGGCATAGCTTGCCTGCTGTGCTCTCCACTGGAATTATGCCTAAAATGCTTAAGGAAATTGGGCGAAGAGACCGAGGGATTAAGATGAGCTGCAGCAGGAGGAGGAGGAGCAGCAGCTGAAGACTGATCGGAAGAAGTTTCGGAGCTGCTGGCAGATGTATTCAAATTTTACAAGGGTTCCAGCAGGGAAGATTAGAAGAAAGGCAAAACAAAAACAAAACAAAGGGGGGGGGGGAGAAATATTGTGATAAATCACAGGAAATGGTAATTTAAGAAAAAGATATCACATCACTGCCTTTGCATTAAGTATGTCAGTCTGATACTAAATAATAGCATAAGAGTCAGCAGCATGGAGCATGTAAACTGGGGGCTCTGGCAGGAAGACAGGCTGGCAGGCAAACAAAACGATGAGTTAGGGCAGACAGTGTGTTATGATGCCTGACTGATTGGTGGCTCCCCATCTCTGGAAGACATCTCTGAATGGTCAGAGACCAAGACTGCCCATTCTTCCAATCATCAGGAATCAACAATAGTGACAACGCCATGCAATACTGAATCCGGCACAAGGGGGCACAGGGCACAGGGCCGGGGGGATGATTTCATAATAGAGAAAGGAGGTGCCCTAAAGATAAGTCTTGAAGATAGATAGACCCCCCCTACCCCCTGGGCTCTGAGGTCTGCTATTCAACACCTTCTCATAGTCCCAGGTCCTAAGGTCGCCCAGCTGGCTTCAACAAGGGCCAAGGCCTTTTCAGTCTGGGCCCCTACCTGATGGAATGAGCTCCCACTGGAGATCCAGGCCCTGCGGGACTTATCAAGCTTTCAAGCAGGGCCTGTAAGAAGAGCTCTTCCACCAGGCTTTCAATTAATCCAGCGGGTGTCCTTGAAAGTCTTCACTTCCCCCAGCATTTCATCATTACGGTGCTATGCTATGCTGTTAGCCATCAGCCGCACGCTGTTTACCACCTATGTTTATTGTGCTGCTCTTGTTTTGTAATGTCTATTTTTATGATATTATTTTAACTCTGTTGTTTTATTCTAAGTCACCCTCAGCTCACTTGTGGGATAGGGCAGGATATAAATTTAAAAATTAAATTAAATTAAATTGCTGGTTTTGTTCTTGACATAGCCCATACGGTGGCACCATTGCTGGAGAGAGCTGGTTGTAGCCCTTTTCTTTTCTTTTCTTTTCTTTTCTTTTCTTTTCTTTTTTTGACGTAATGGGTTTTTTGCATTCCCTTCATGAAGAAGAGCTGGTCACTCAAATGCTGGGATTTACAGTTAGAATGCTAAACCTGTTTCTGGCACCTGTTAGATTGTCAGATTCCCCCCTCTTTTCCATGTATGCCTAGTCTAAAACAGTCCCCTGAGGTGCCATTAGGGTGTTCTCCCCAAAGCTCTGAAAAGTTGATTCTATCCACTCAACTCCTGTGTGTCAAACAATACCTACAGGTACCCAGCAGAATGGAGTGGGGGTGAGATGCAGGATTAGGGCATGTGATGCAATATTCCAAGATACTCAGAAAGTTTTGCAGCATGTTAATGGCAAGCGATATGCTCCTAGCGCCATGCTGGAAAGTAATGTAAACGTGTCCATAATGAAGTACAGAGCAGCTGCACCCACTCAACAGCGTGTTCAAATTCCTTTTGGCCTGAGCTCAGCCAGTTCACTTGGAAAACATTCAAAACATGGAGAATCTAAAGAACCACTGCTCTGCCACACAGGAGATGTGTCACAGTGGAGCATGACACACGCTCAGATTTTGCAATGGGCACTTGATTGTATGTATTATTAGTAAGTATTTACTTCATTTAAAGCCCACCTCTCTCTCTCTCCAAGGGCGATCCAAAGCAGCTTACATTGTTCTCCTTCCTTCCCATTTATCCTCACAACAACCCGGTGAAGTAGGCTGGCCAGAGCATGTGTGACTGGCCAAGCAAACAGTCATGGAAGAGTAGGAATTTCAGCAGGGATTTAATCCATGATCAGCTCTTAACCACTACACCATACTGTCTCCCTGTATGTTCTTGAGGCACCACAAGCCTATAATCATTCATTGTGAAGATACCACACCAGTGCTTTATCGCTTGGTTAGCAAACAGGGGTATTTCCTTTTTGATTTATTTTCTTCGCACTCTTTCAGTTCACTCTGGGGAAGTCAGCAAAAAACATCCTCACAGTATCCTAAAGAAGTCTCCCCCTAGCATTGCTCAATGGTGAGCTGTGAAAGGAAAGTCCTAAAATCAATTTCTGTCAAGTCAGCATCTACGTGTCAGAAAAAGCATCATGACCAATGTTCCCTGCAAATAATCTGAGTCCAAAACTCTAATGAAAAAGCTGTCTAGACAACAAACAACAAGGTTCAAAGAAGGAGCGGGGGAAACACTGGCTACGTTTTCCTCTTTCACTCTTCCTTCTCCATTTTTTCCAATAACTTACTGATCTCGAGCAAGTAAAAAAAAAATTAGCCTTGGTATAGGGAGGAAAAACTGAACTGACACAAGGTCTAATTTCTGGCGAGTGTATTTTGCACAAACACTGTAAGTGTATAACAACAGAGCGAAAGCACAGACGAATGGGGAGATTCCATCAGTGTCAGCAAGCTATGGATACCATACATGCAAATGTTTAGGAAACAAACACATGAAGAATATTGGAGAAAAGCAACATTAGAGGTGAGTTAGTAAAAAAAAACCCAAAACACTGCTGTTAAATGTATAGCTTCATGGAACCTGCTGGGAAAAACCATATAGGTGCCCGATCTCAGCTCACCAGCTTGGGAACAGCATACATTCTGTCCTTTAAAATCCTTTTTATTCCCTAGCTCTTTAGCATTCTTTCTCTGCGGGTAGTGTTCTAACCCTCCTTCCCTCCTCTTCCATAAAGGGAAATGCTGTGCATCCCTTTGGGTGCATGTATTCCCCTCGAAGGAAACAGGAACCTCTGCATAGATAGAATTCCATGCCAGAGCTCTAGTCTCTGATCTACTCTGATTAGAGCATTCCTCTTAAGAGCTGTGTTATGATTAGGGTTACCAACCTCCAGACTGATCTCCAGACTACAGAGGTCATTTCCCCTGGAGGAAATGGCAGCTCTGGAGGGTAGACTTAATGTCTAGGCAAAACGCCAGCCCTAGAAAAACATCATGCCCTCTCCTCCCCAGTCACCAGCCCCATATTTCTACCAGTTACCCAAGCTGGAGGTGGCAACCCTAATCATGATCCCCATTGAGCAGGTACTCTAATGTGAAAGACTCTGACAAAGGGAGGTTTGACTCTCAATAGTTTATACCCCCCACTACGCAAAATCCTATTGGTCTCCAAAATGCTACTAGACTTGAATCTAGCTATGTAGCAGAAATGTCCTCATCTCCTTTTCCAGTACTGAATGGGAAACATACTTCTTGACATTTTCTGAGCATCTAAACATTATATCTTCCAATAGGAAAAGGCATTTTAAGTTCTTGAACACACTGTGGTTGGTTATATATTGTTAAAACATCTTATTCCAAGACAAGAAGGATGCTACCCTCCCCCCCTTTCACTAAAATGGCCGTACCTGCTAGGGAAAGGGCATCGTAATATGTCCCCCCAAATATCTCCCTCCAAGCATCCTGTTTTAAACCCAGTCTTACTTTTGCTGGTGTGGAGTCTCTGTGCTCACGGAATGATACCTCAAAAGCTTCCTTTGGGGAACAGAAGGCGATGCTTCAGCAGATTCTGAAGCCTCCTGGCTTTCGGTTGGCACATGGCTCAGTGTATTTGCTCGCCGTCTAAAGCCCTGGTAAGCCACTCCTGCCATCTGGTCAATGGGAGGGCTCTCGGGTTCACTGGAGAGACTGTTCACAGAGTCAGTAGCCTTCAGTGGGGACTCTGGGGAGAGGAGTTCTTTCTCACACAGGGATGTTTCCTGCCAGTGTAAAGGGTTTGCACATCTAAACATTACGTGGCATAACAATAACCTTTACATTTCTCAGACTGCATGTTTGCTCATCATCTGAATATAAGTTTTCATTAAGAACTTTTACTATCACTTGTTTCCCTTGTTTACCCTTGATGTGCGCAATGTAGAAAGAACATTGCAGCTGTCCAATGCAGCCTTTGCATGATGCAGTCTGCCAAACATCTGCACTTGGAGAGGACATGCTACTCAATCATGCCCTACTCAAACAAAGCACTAAGCTCACAGCTAATTACTACAAAAATAGAGAAAAATTTATCAATCACGCTTAGAAAACTTGATCCAAACCCACAATCGTTGTTTTATAGTATGATTTTTGTCTCTTTTCAAGTTCAGTCCCATTCATTTTGTTTGCACCTGACAAAGCATTCTGGGAAATGGATTGTTTACCGGTTCACTGTTGCGCCAGTTTCCAACTTTGGGACAGTTATACTATACAAGATTATCAGCCAAAGAATTTTGCATCCAGCCGCCATAGGCTCCATGCAAGCGAAGAAATAGTTATTGGTCTTTAAATCACGGGAAAACTTGCTTTTTCAAGTAGAGCGGCATTTCAAAGTGACTGTTTTCAGTTCAGGTCAGCATTGGGATTTTGCAATTGTGTGTGCTTATAAATTGTGGATTTGGTCAAGTTTTCTATATGTGATTGATAAATCATTCTCTATTTTTGCAGTAATTAGCCGTGAGCTTAGTGCTTTGTTATTTCTGGTTGTATATGCGGCTTCCTCTTTTGTCGGTTCATGGAGGTGCTTACCCGGCACAAATTATTTCCCCCCAAAATTAATTTGTGTAAACTTTTGTGAAAGATCACGAGTTTTTGTTAAGTCTGTCTGCGTCACAAACTGAACCCAATAAACCAAACAAGCTGCAGAAAATCCAAGCTAAACACTCATCTGGTTTAAGATGGGGAGAACTATAAGATGTTTCAGTCAGCTTTGATGTGTGACCCAGATGCTCCGGTCGTTGCCATGGGCTGGTTTATTGTAAGCAGAAAAAGTTGCACAATGATATTGTTCCATGCAAAATCCCAAAAAAGCAGGAACCTATCCATGTAATGCCTTTTGCTGGACCAACCAAATTAGCACAAAACACTGCCAGCTTTGAAGCTCAACAGAGCTCCTCAATTGGCTTGCTGCTACAAAAGACAGAAGGGTAGAAGCAGACCCTTTACTTTTTTATTTTAATTATATTTACAGTCCACCTTTGTCACAGAGAATCAAGGCAGATTACACAGTTAACTGTAACAAGTAAGAGTCCTATCCAGATGACCAAGAAAAGAACTTTTCAACCATAAGTTAAGAACTAGGTCGCTTTCCTCTTTTCCGCCAGCAGGGAGGCTACAAAAACTGGGCTAATAACTCAGGTGAGCTTGTTAGCAAGTGCATCATAAAAACAAACAAAAACGCTTTATTTCTTTAGCTGAAAAAAATTCTGCACAGGTTTTGCTCCCTCTAGTGGTTGATTTGATATTACACCACTTTATGTCTGGCATTAAAACCTGCAATTAAAATTGATGGGGGGGGGAGGGGAGAGAGATGCTGGAGATAAAACAATGTCATATCAAATCACCCACTAGAAGGAGCAAAACACATGCCAAACAGAACCTCCCACCCAAAGCAATAGGAACACACAAACAAGGAAAATGAGAATGCGGAAATGCCCAAAGAAGATCAGAATGTTGTGACATGGGCTGCAGCTTTTTATGTTTTCTTATTCAATGGTGGTATTACTTACTTTACTTGTAGTACTTAGAGTGCTAGACAGGGAACTGTCCAAATCAGTGCTTCCAGAACTTTCTAGCTGACTTTTGGCTTTACTTCCCTGTGTTTTAAAAAAAGAAAAAGGTACAGATTATATATTATGTAAATGTAGCAATTCATATGCATCAACAATTTCACAATTTCACAAAGCTGTAATAGTTTAAAGGAAACGATTAGACCTCAAAGATTCTCACTGTGTTGAGGTCATTATTAAATTTAATTTCCCAAGCGGACTAAGAATAGTCTGCACGCAAGAAACAACAGCCTCCCTCAGAAAGGTCACACTGACGTATATACAAACACAACTGCCAAAAATTAATTTAATAAGTGCTCCTTTCATGCAGTCAATTGTTATCGGTTCCTTTCAATGTTAAGAGGAAGACAAACAATGTTTGCTTATTCAGTGTTTTTTTAAAAAATAAATTCAATTATCATTACCAGACAAGTACTGTGAGCCATGAAAAACAGAATTGCTTAACAAAGCAAAATAGGTTGATTAGTAAAATATATTGAAATGATTGCAAGCAATGCTAGAGTCACAGCTTTCTTGAGAACACACTTGACATCTCCGTCTATAGGAGATCAGGAAAAAGGTCAATGAAGTTTCAGTGACCTTCACAGGGAATTTATTTAAAAAGCATCTAACATCTTGCAAGAGAATTTCGGAAACAGCAACAAACAACTGTGTTAACACTAAAATGCTTGCATGAAAGGTAATGGCTGGCATGTCCCAAAACAGCACTAGAGGTTGTTAAGAATAGCTGTAACATGTTAGGACTGATATTTCCAGTCGTATTTATATATTTATTTATATAAATATTTTCTTGTTGTGCTACTGCTTGGTCCTTTTGAGCTGTTAATTTCTTCTTATTCAATTATTTATATAGTTACACCCACTATTTATACCCAGATTTTTTTTCTCGCAGATGGACAGCCAAAGCATTGTTCATTGTAACAGCATTCTCCCCGCCTCCCATTTATCATCACAACCACCCTGTGAGGTTGGTTAGGCAGAGAGCCCTAGGTCACCTGACAATATGGCTGCTAGCTCCGGATGGGGAAATTCCTGAAGAATTGAGGGTGGGGCCTGGGGAGGGACTTCGACAGGTTATAATGCAAAAGAATCCACACTCCAGATCAGCCATTTCCCCCAGGGGAACTGATTTCTTTAGGCTGAAGATCAGTTGTAATACCTGGAGATCTCCAGGCCTCACCTGGAAACTTCCACAGCAGAGCAGGGATTCCAACCTAGGTCTTCCACCTAGTCTGACACTCTAATCACTGTATTGTACTGTGAACCGTAACCATTTTGCTGTGCTGTTCAGCAAAGATAACTGCAGTATTTTTAGCTCAACCTAAACAACAGACCTTCTTTGAATATACCTTTGCAATCCAAGAAGCTCGGTAACTTTTTCTACACATTTTAATTTTTTTTTTGCCCTTCAGACATGGCTTACTTATAGGCAGCAGACACAGAAGTCAGCAAGAGAGCATTTTTTGAGACACAATATTAATGCAATTGATACCTGTATGCCATCACTGCTAAATGAGTGTCTGGCCCAAACCTTTGTGGGTGTGAAATCTATTTCACAGCTGAGGGCATAGATTGAAAAGAATAACTGAAGTGCGTCAGAATGCATCTTGATAACATCGTTCACGTGTTTTATAAAGTTTCTTTGATTTTAATAGTTTCACTAAAACTGTCCTAGTAGTTGCCTAAGTATTTCAGACAGGAAGGAAATGAAAGAGCATATGTACAATGGCACATGATCCCCAGAGAGTACTCAGATTCAGAACACAAAATCTATTATCGATCCCTGGGCCGAGGGAAGCAAGATTAAAATCTACCAGAGAGCCTTCTCGATCGCTGCCCCCTATTGGTGGAACCAACTACCAGAGGAGATTAGAGCCTTGCGGGACCTTGCCCAGTTCCGGAAGGCTTGTAAGACAACATTATGCCAGCTAGTCTTTGACTGAACTCTTGACATAGTAATAAGTGAATACCTACGAACACTGAATGCTATCAGATATTAACAACATTAGCATCAAACTGTTTTAAATTGTTATATTACTGAATGTTGTATTTTTAAATGTATAATTAATGTTTTATCGCTCTTTTATTTTTGTGAGCAGCCCTGAGCCTGCCTCGGTGGGGAGGGCGGGGTATAAATCCAATAAACCATAAACCAAACACAAGATCAACAAAACTGAGTAGACTTACACGAGACAAAATGCTCTCCAATGACTCTGTCAGTGACCTCTTAGCTTTGGTCTTCAACATTTCTAGTCTGAACCGGGGTGCATTGCTTGAGTTCTCGTTTCCCACGGCCTCTAATGAGGAATGTGAAGGCTAAGAAGTTAAGAAAAGAAAAACAAAGTTTTTTGGGGGGAAAAGGGAATGAAAAGAAGCGAACAAGATCCCACACACAAAAAAGGATTACTCAAACTCCTGTTGCGTATCCATTTGTGTTTTCTACAACTTCCTATGTTGACTGCTGTAATTAACATACAATTTCTGAACTAAAAGGTTCCGAGTGACTTCACTTTTGTTTTACTGGGTAGTTTTTTTTCTTTATTCAAAGAAAGTAAAGCATTTTTAAACCATGTATTTCAAACCCACTTACCTACTTCCCCAGGATAGGAAAAAGTGGGCATGGTTGTTGCAGGGGTATTCCAGAAGTACAGTGCAGGCATCTTCCTCTCTGTTCTACCATGACTTGGTCTCAACTGCTCTGCACTGCCACTCCTGTCAATGGTCAGGAGGGATACTACAACTTTCAGCCCAATAGGCGTCAGGTGATACCAATAAGGTCCTACTATGGCTCTTGAAAGCTGTTGGCTGGAGACTGGTGCCCCCTCCTTTTGAGCAATTCACTGGTCAGGTACAGATCAAACTGCTTTTTTATTTGCTTGATTACTTCTCGAAAGTAGTCACTAGCCCTGCCACTATAGCTGTGCAGTCACGTTCTGCAGAACATGCAGGCTCATAATTCTTTGCACACCACATAACTACCTTCTTATAGTGAAGCAAATATCCTGTTGCATAATAAGTGAAGACCCAGTCCAATTTTATGCTTCCGGGTGGGGGGGGGGGGGAAGGATTGGAATCTTCCAGTACAAAAGTGTTTAAATACAATGCATAGCAGTAATGAAATTTGAATAAGAATTAAACTCCTTGCAGTGTGTAAGTTAATGATATAGTTAAGTTAATGATATAGTTAATGATATAGTGAAGGTTTCCTTGCAGTGTGTAAGTTAATGATATAGTGAAGGTTTCTAATCCAGCTGTTTCCATAACATACTAGTATGCTGTGAACAGGAAAAGTAGTATGAAAAGTAGCACTCACATGGGAAATTCTTCCAGCAGGCTATACCAATCCTTTTAAAAAATGTGTAGATCAATTCTTGGACAGGGATGCTTCTAAAGAAAAATACAGCACTAGGTCTTTTCCTTATGAAGAAGAGTCTCCACAATTCCATACCTGCTTGGTTTCACTAAGGTGAATGTGATCCTTCTGTTTTTCTTCATACATGTTTCTCAGCACCGAAATTATTACCTCATTCTCCTTCTGTTCATTTCTCGGCCTTATTTTCTTCAGAAGGGAGGGAAAAACAACAATAACAGTGTTTTCCTTAGCTATTTTAAATTGTGTACCACTCAAAATTGCTGCTTGTATAATAAAAGACCACTAGATGGCAACAGCCTGATTCTCCATGTTGCTCTCCTTCCTGTTGTTAAAGCAGAGGCACTCACTGCACCAGGGGAGGGTCCACATTATAGCTTTTCCCTGCCTCACTGGGGCTGCCATTTCCCCTGCCCCCAGAAGAAAAACCAGCTAGATTGCTATCTCCTGCAGCAGTATACTAGTTCCTTTGAATTCACAGCTTTCATTTAAAATAAAAGGCTCTAGCCCTTTTGGTGCAGAGATATAAGGAGAAGGGGCAAAGATATAAGAGAAAAGTTTATCTCTGCAGTGAAACACACTGCAGACTGGCTTTAAAAAATGAAAGCTGTGCATTCAAGAGAACTCATACATCAGGGGCGTCAAACATGCAGTCTGGGGGCCGAATCAGGCTCCCAAAGGACTTCTATCAGGCTCCCAAACAACTGGCCATCATCTGCTTCCTTCTCCCTCTCTCTTGCTTCCTTCTGCATAACAGTTTGCTTTGAAAGGCTTGCTCAATTACACAAGAGCTACAGAGCAAAACCTCTATTCTCTCCATTGGCTAAGGCTCCTCCCTTGGGGAGGAAGGAGGGGGGAGGCAGAGCTTGTTTTTCCAGGTTCTCTCAATTGCACAGCAGAGCCACTGAGCCAAGCTTTCTTCCTTCTATTGGCTGAGGCTCCTTCCCCGCCTGGTTCTCTGGGGAAGGAAGGAAAGAGCCAGAGCTTCCTTTCTCCGTTTCCCTGGATTCCATGGGAGAAATATAAAGAAAGCACTTTTAAGACCAATGAGTGCTAACGTTTTAAGAATGTTTGAAATGTGTGCGTGTATGTATGTGTGTATATATATGTGTGTGTGTGTGTATATGTATGTGTGTGTGTGTATATATATATATATATATATATAAATTGTGTTCGTCTGTATCTTTTATAAAGTTTATATCTCTGCTGCCTACTGCTAAATAGGTACACTCATGACCCAGACTGACGTGGCTCGGTCCAACCCAACATGGACCGGCCCAGCAAGGTCTCATTTATGTCAGATCTGGCCCTCATAACAAATGAGTTCGAAACCCATGTCATACACTGCTACAAGAGATCTTTATAATGCGGTAATTAATTAAAGCAATCTGCCAAGTGTCCTTTATATAGAAAATGGGAAAAAGCCATGAAGATCTGAGGAAAGGAAAACGGTGCCCACATGGACAAGACCTTGGATAATGTGCACCTTTCCCAATGATGTACTTAGCCTGAACTCTTCCCAAAAAGCATGGCAAAAAGCATATTGGGAAAGAGCATATGAAAGATGGGGAAAGGAAAACTGGAATACAATTAGACCATTAGCTGAAACAAGAAAAACCTTCATCTGGAAGCAACCTCTCTCTAGGACGTGTGAAAAAACATACAAGATTAGGAAAAATGGAGAGGCAGGACTACAAAGCAAAACTGAAATTAACTGCCCTTTTTTACAGATTTAGTAGGAAATTTATAAAGATAAAGGTAGTCTCCTGTGCAAGCACCAGTCGCATCATGACATTTTCACGGCAGAGTTTTTTTACGGGGTGGTTTGCCATTGTTTTCCCCAGTCATCTACACTTTACCCCCAACAAGCTCGGTGCTCATTTTACCGACCTCAGAAGGATGGAAGGCTGAGATTTATAAGCATAATTTATCCAGAAGTTCACATGAACATACACAATACTGCCTTACACTGAACCCAACTATCAGTCCATCAAGGTCAATACAGTCCACTTAGTTCCCCAGGATGTCAGACAGGGGTCTTTCACACAACCTACTTCCTAATCCTTTTTTAACTGGAGAGGCTAGGGACTGAACTTTGGACCTTCTGCATGCAAAATGTAAGCTCTCCCACTGAACTACAGCCCCTCTCCTCAAAACAACCTGGGATTTTCAGGGCAAAGCCACAGTAGAAGATAATGGCGAGCTTCCAAATGAAGGGTTTGCTGTTTGGGGGGGAAAAGTGCATTCATTGTGACTGTGACACACTTTTCTGTGATCAGCAACCTTCTACACTGGTTGCTTCCCCACTAGACATTTTGCCATTCATGTGATTATGAAGAATCCAGATTACATTGCTGTCCAACTGATGCACAGTCAAATGGTTCCTTCCAGCTTTTCAGAACTGGATTGTGGTGATTACGTTTTAACAGAATTGCAATATTAGCATATGCAGCATACACTGGCAAAGCACTATTGATGCAACTAGTCAGGTAAGAGAGATGGTGGATAATGCCCTGCCCATTCCTAGTTACGATGGCATTTTACAGTGTCTGATTTTCTCCTACTTTAAAACACCCGCAACTCCGAAAAGGAAACTAGATACGGAAATGTTTAATTCAAAAGCCAGTTACAGCATGGGGGAAGGGAAGCATCTGTGTATGCATTGTTTGTTGTATTTGCACATGAAGACTTAGCAAGAAATTTAGTTTTGGTTCCACTAGGATTAAATAATAGGCAGCATGACTAGGAAATCGATTAAATACAACAACAAAAACTAAAGAGCACATGTTTGATAGCGAAGAGATCAGAAAGTGACGGAAGGTCTGTTGTCACTAACATGGGAGGTGCATGAGCTCTGTAAGTATGGAAATACCTGTTTCCAGAACAATACAAGAGTGCTATTTGAAATTGACCAAGAATAGTGCCCTTCACCAATCTGCAGGAAGAGAAGGGATCTGGGGCAGCTTTTCCTAAAGCTTCACACATTTTGCAAGATGTATAGCAACCGCTTTCTTTTACTGAACTATTGAAGGGAGGGAAGGCAGTCAAGCAGACTGGATTCCTCTTCACCTAGCCAAGAGGGTGTCAGCAATATGCAGCCTAATGTTTCCTTTGCAAATGGGAATGTAATGTAATAGTAAGGCCATGTGGAACCATGGCTATAATTCCATTTCCCGGTGATGAGCAACCCAACCGCACCACTGACGGATCCTAGTGGGGAAAGGACATACGTCTGTCATCCTAAAAAGTTACAATGACATTTTAAAAAGTTAATTTCTACCTCATGACCCAAAGAGGCCTACATTGTTCTCTTCTCCACTTTATCCTCACAACAACTGTGTGAGATAGATTAGGCTGTGAGTGTGTAAATGGGCCAAGCAGGCTTCTGTGGCAGAGTAGGGATTCGAACCTGGGTCTTCCAGATCCTAGTTTGACACTCTAACTACTATGCTACAAACGCAATTGCTATGTCAATCTGGTGGTCTCTATACTGAATCTCCCTAATTCCCGCCCCCCCCCCACAAATCTGTTTCCACTGTTCATCACTCATTAGAAACATAGGTTCCGTTCCACATTCAGTTTTAAAACTAAAAATTCACATTCCTACAAAGATCAGTAGTCAGTGCTGAAGGCAAAACAGATCAATGCCTCCTTGCATTTGACAATGAGAATACAAAAATAAAATAACCTTACAGAGTTTTATAGCTTACAAAAACATTTAAAGATCTTCACTGAACACTGTGAGATTGAGCATACAATGTTTAAATAATGTACACTTTACTTATTGAGGAACAGCAGAGAAATTTGAAAGAAACTGTACTTTTGTTTTCTAAAGATGAACCAGTAAAACAAAAGCAAAAAACAAAAAAGTTACCTGAACTTCCTCAAAGACAGAGACCTGCTCTTCGTTATTCAGTGTTGTTAAGTGTTTCTGAAGTTCCAGTTTAGTTTTAGAAGGATGGAGCCCTGAAAAGTGATGGATACAGAGTGAACAAAAATTACTGTAATACTACTACCAATTCATTACAAACTGTTCACACAATCCATCTAACACAAGCCTTGCATTCCAACAACTACACAAAAATTAGAGCAGAAACTGAGCTTATGAGAGATGGGCCCATGGGCTGTATCCCATGCATCTTTCCCACTAACTGTGGTGTCTTCTTCCAGTGGTTGGGGAAAGTGCTGCCATCAGCAGAAATGATCTATTGGGGGCCAACCCAATAGGGTGTTTTTTCAGTGATGGTGGGGAAGGGAGAGCAGCAGCAACCTGGTATCTATTTTTATTAATTTAAAGCCTTTATTAGCCACCTTTCTACCTTGCAGCAGGGTGCCTCTTAGTCCCAGAACTGAGAGGCTGCTCAGTAGCACACTATGGTCAATCGTACTGAAGGCTGCTGAGAGAATCCATGTGAGCCCACCGACTGCTGGGGTGGCAGTTTCTACCTGGCAGAGATGCCCCTAATGTTGTGTCGTGGTACTTTGTTGGCTGAGCCTCCAACAAGAAAATTCCCCTGTCCCAGATCCTTTAAGCTGCAAGGGGAAAGTGTCCTTAAATTTTTCAGTGGGCATAAGTGGGAACTGGATTTCGACAACACATACCCAAGGTGATTTTATATTGGTTTTTAAAAAAAAATCTCAGCAATTTCCTGTTATATAGGAACCTCTTCCTGGTTCTTTCTTTCCCCAGTTTTTCCACCTTCAGTGAATTCATACACAGGAGAAACACTTAGGCTAGGAATGAATAGTTACAAAGTCTTTTCATCGGTGGGGAGCATATAATCCACTAGTTTTGTTTTTAAAGGAGTTATTTCCAAATATCTCTAAAATGATGTAAGCAGCAAAATTATTGTTTTTAAATTAAAGACAAAATAAATCATCACAAAAGTCCAACATTTCTCCTTTGCAAGACTCAGGGATACTTTTTATTCTTTGTGCACTGCACAGTTCCTACCTTCAATCTTTTCACAGAGTTTGTGCAGGCTCTGCATGGGACATCCTTCACAGAGCTGGAGTTGTGCTTTGGCGGTTTGTTGCACAGCAGCCACCGTGAAAGCCTGTTTTAAAGTCATCATGATTTCATCAACCTAGGGCAAAAAGAAAATCAAAGCTGAAGAGTGGCGAGTTCATTTTAACACTATAGAACTCATCTCAGAGAATGCAAAATCTAACCCTAACTGATAGCAGAGTGCATTTTACTGCACTTAGACTGCTCTGCACCCCTAGTGGCTGCAGCCAGGATTGCATTAAAATAAATTGAAAAATGTTCAGCTGGATGCAGCAGGAAGCTGGCTTCAAGGGCCCTCCAGCTGACTTTGGACCCCAGAATTTTGTCCCCCCAGTCCCCCTCTGTTGGTGGCCCTGTGTATTACCAAACTTATCTCTTGTTGGAACACATTCTCTTCCTTCATTTATGCACATTCGTGGACCATTTTCAGATGGTGAAATATGAGCTGCCAGTTGAGCAGCCATAATTGAAACTATAACCACAAAGAAAAGGGAAAAGAAACTAATCCAACCAAGCAAAAGGAATTTATATCCCGCCCTGAGCCATTCGTGGGAAGGGCGGGATATAAATTCTAAATAAATAAATAAATAAAAGTTTAGAGTACTAGTAAGGGGCCAAAAGTTAAAAACATCAATAGTTATAGACAAAAAAGTACATGTGTTTATTACATGTATTATATTACAAAAACATTTTATAACCTTGTGGGGGCCCAAATGAAGCCTCATAAAATCATCAAAGTGACAAATGCACAAAAAAGAACCATATATGACGATGTGTTTTAGCCTGCAAATGCCTTCTTCATAGATCAAATAGTACAAATTATAACATACCACAAAGTCCCTGTTACACTTGTAAGGCAATAAACAATTAATATAGGACCCAAAATGGAATGTTCCAATCTGGAGATGAATGAAACAAAAAAGGCTTTTTGGGGAGGTCACAAATGTATCTGAACTTATGGCAGCAGCAGTTACATATACTGAAAATAGTAATGTTGCCAATATATACCATCCAGTTTAGGTCCTAACAGTACAAGTAATATCTCCTTATCAGAGTCAGTGTACCATCAGTATGTATCAGTCAAGTAGCCCTGTGTAGACAACACCCTCAAATATCTTCCATAAGGGTTTAAGCAATGATGTGCTGAATCACAAACTATTGGATAATCCCTTGGCTGCAGATTTAACATGGTCTGACCAGCAACATACATCTTGCCATGTTCAATGGTTACAGGGATGAGGCTGGATCCTACCACATTTTCTGCTGGGTGCAAGAGGGAAGAGTCCCCCCCCCACCCTTTTGCTAGGAATAGAATGACCCATGTTGACAAACAGGTGCACAGGAAGGGATTGCAGTAAAGAGAGGAAAGGTGTTTTCCACGTAGAGATAAGACATGTAGTTTCCACAGTGCTGCTGCCACATTGCAGGTTATTCCATGGTTTCCCTATTTCAGTCCTCACCAGCAACCACCCCGCCACCCACAAACCTACCACCAAGGCTTTTCAGGTATTTTTTTTTAAAATAGGTTATATCAGAATAACATTACAACAGTATGTGCAGCAAGTTCTCTGAATTCTCAGTTTCCATTTTCTAAAAAGTAAGTTTCTAGCCCCTGGCATTGCAGATATACCCTCTTACGCATACATCTTCATGACAAAATGTGCTACAGATATAGATGTGTGTGTATACACACACACACACAGCTGTAGCAACTATGCAGCATCTGTAGCAAAAATGTAGCAACTGTATATATATATTTGTTTTTTTTAAAAAAACGCAAGAGTCTAGCCCCAAAAATCCAAGAGTCCAGCCGACTTCATTAAAAATGTTTTCAGCATTAGAAACAATTATATTTTATCATCAACAAAATCAGAATATAAGACAGTGATTTACAAGGTTTTCTCAACTGTCGTAACAACTTTCACTGAAGCAGTTAGCTTGTCAGCTTCTATCCCTGCTTTATGGCAGTATACCTTATTGAAGGTGGGCCAGCTGGTAAAACATTTTACATAGTTTTTTGCAGTTACCTGCAAAGCTGTACAAGACCTCCCCTTCCTCTGCATCCCTATCCTCCTTTTAAAGAAAAAAGCCTCTTACCAGAGCTTCATCAGTACACTGAAACACATAGCATACAAAATGGAAACCACCATTCTCTGAAGCCTCTCTACAGATAAATCCAAAGTGATCTACATGCCTAATTCCCTGCAAAAAGAAGAAAAAAAAGAATGTTATTATTAAATTAGCTATGCAGACAAAAGTCGTGTAGAATTATACATAATTAGCACATGGCTAAGTACTTGCCAAGTTTTGTGCAAGGAGTGCAGAACAAAATGTTGCAGCTAACCACATCTACTGGGGAATAAAGCTATAGCGTTATAAATTTGCAGACAATCTTATTTCCTGGGAAGAGATTTGGAAGATCAAAATCACTGTTAGAAAGGAAACAATATTTCATCTTAGACAAGAGAAGTTGTCTAAATTGCAGAAAATACTGTGGGCTTATGGGGGAGGGAAAGAACCTCTTGCTTTCAAAGTACCAGAAAACCAAACAAATGGCTCACTGGGGAGAGTTTTTACTCTTTCCTAGTTTCTGACTGCTATGATGGTCATGGTTGATTTAGATCAGTGGCCCCCAACCTTTTTGGCACCAGGGATCAGTTTTGTGGAAGACAATTTTTCCATAGACAGGGCAGGGACATGTTGGTTTCAGGATGATACAATTACGCACTTTTATTTCTATTATTACATTGTATTTATAATGAAATAATTATATAACTCAAAATAATGCAGAATCAGTGGGAGTCCTGAGCTTGTTTCCTGCAAATAGAGTAGGGAATGCTGCCTTAATGATATCAGACCTAGCTCACATACAGCGAAGGGGGGAAAAGGCAGTCTCTATTCAGAAAGTGCAAGTCTCATTATTGTTAGACTATTGAGGAATTGACACTGATATGAAATAAACTACATAATCTGAAAATGCACGAAGTGGAAAAGAGGATTTTGCCCTTTTGCAACTACAGTAGGAGAAGAGCTGGGGGAGGGGAGCAGAAGAAATCTGAAGCACCAAACAAGCATTCCTGGGAAGGAGAGCTAAGAAAAAATATTTTCAAGAGATAAAGCACAGCAAGTCATCCCAAAGGCATGTACACTATATGGACTCATTTCTATCAACATTTACAGAATATCCTCTCAGTAAGCACAGATAACTAAGCGAACGTCAATATACACAGCCAACTTCTTCATAATTTGATACCTTTGGCTTCACTACATCTTTTAAAGGTTACATTAGGCCAACAGCTAAGGAAACTGAGCAACTGTATGTGTTTTTTTTCCTCCTCCCTTAAAGTATTTCTGTTATTTTTTCCCAGATACAACAACAGCAAAAACACATGCCCACAGAAAAACTAAACTGGAGTTTCTCTAGCAGAAAATTGTGTAAAAAAATCTTTATAGGGTAGTATAAATGTAAGCAGTGCTGAGTAAATCATAAAAAATACAATACTTTACAGTTAGCCACAATCAAAATTTAAAACAAACTGTAAAGCGCTTGATAATTCACTAGCAATAGAATCTGCTTCTGCCTCCCTGATATCCCTGACAGAATTACAAATATTTGCCTTTGATATGTTATTTGGGGAAATTAGCTTCAAAAGGCAGAGCGTAGCAAGAGGTTTGGCAAAGCAAAGATCTTTTATCTATGTAGATTAGAGCCAATAACTAGGCCAAGTAGTCAAATAAAATTGGTTTTAATAATAAAATTCAAACATACACACATAACTGGGGTGACTTTCACACAAGATATAGAAATAAAGAGAGGAATGGGTGAGATAGGGGTATGAGAGATAGGATAATGCTATACCAGATCTTGGAGAATGGTTCAGCCTGAAGATGGACAAGAGGGGATACTCTAGTCTACATGGAAAATACCTGAGCCAGGGGTGCTGCTGTGTGAGCAGTCAGCAGAACACAGATCATTGCAAAAACTGGATGCATTTATAACCAAAAAGGCAAGAGCCCCGTGGCACAGAGTGGTAAAGCTGCAGTACTGCAGTCGGAGCCCTCTGCTCATGACCTGAGTTCAATCCCAGTGGAAGCTGGTTCAGGTAGCCAGCTCCAGACTAACTCAGCCTTCCATCCTTCTGAGGTCTGTAAAATGAGTACCCAGCTTGCTGGGGGGGGGGGGGGAGTGTAGATGACTGGGGAAGGCAATGGCAAACCACCCCTACCTTTACAACCAAAAATGTGTCCTGAAGCTATGTAAATGTGGATGGAATAGACTTAATGGTTTCAGGAGATCATGACAAAAACAAGGTCTATGTTCCCCCAGATGTTAGACAAAAAGAAGGATTTGTCTCAATAGGTGTGATGACAAATTCTGTAAGGGGGTAGCTGGGTGGAGCTGCCTAGTTAATGGTTCCTTGATAGCCTGGCCTGAAGAGGAGAAATGCAGATTCTGGAAGATTTACTTAAAGTGATTTCTTGGAGGAGGGATGCACTAGAAATTCTATAGTATGGCAGGAGGGAAATTGGTTATTTAATGTAGAAAAACATTAGAATAGGAGTTAGCTAGTGGGATAGAATTAGAATAGGTGTTAGCTAGAGATAGAAAATGCCATTAATACAATCATACTATTGTGCTAGAGGCAGGATCCTTTTTTCTGTGTCCCTTGTCCTGACAATAGGTATTCTCTTAACCAATTAGAAACTGGGATCTTACGGCAATTGCCATAAGGAGGGAGAAGAATGGAGGGGGGGAAGGAGCACACAGGAATGTTGCAACCAGCTTGTCACTGGAGCTTGTATCCAGCGGTCATTTTGTAGAAAAATAGGTGGCGGAGCTCATCCAGGAATTGTTATGCAGCTGCACCTACTATTCAATGGACAAGGAGGTGAAACTCTCGGAAGGAGGAGGAGGAACTCTCAGAAAGGTTCAGGAACTGCGCTCCTTGAAGCTCCCACTGAATCCAAGGCCTGCCTGTATCTCTCTCATGTTCAGAAATGGCTCCTGGCAGACCCATCATTAATGCAAAGCCTGGCATTTATGAGGGCAATGCTGCGGAGGCTTTGGGTCTCTCTGCGTATCAGCGTGTCTCTACTCATGAGGAAAGACCACCCCTGGCTGGAGGGCAGGTGCCCTGGCACTACCCCCCCCCCTTCACCTATGAAGGAGACCTAACAATTCTTCCATCTCTGCCAGTTGCTGGAAAAGGAGTTGTTGAAAACAGGAATTTAAAGAATCAAATTTTTTTGGCTGCTGGTAATATATTGTGTGGGGGGGGGGAGGGGGGGCTTACACAGGTCCTAGAAGCACATGGACACATCGTGCTTGGTGGTACTGTTTTTGCACATTAGTAGTGAGAGATGTACGGCTACGGCAGCTGCTGCCATGGAGCCACATTGTAAAAACCTGATGAAAACATTCAGCTGAGCTGTGGGGTTTGGGCTCTGTAGGCTTTCCACAGGGCACCTGCCTATGAGCCCCTCACTGCAGAGAGGGAAGGAGTTGCCAAAAACCAGGGCAGAGATGGAGCAGCTCAGTCCAGGAAATGACCGAACGCAGCGGGCTGGTAGAAGGCACTGAGTAGGCATGTATAGGATTGTGCATTCTGACAAGGGCGTGGAAGAGATTCATTAATTCTTGGGAGTTATTTTTTAAATTAAATTTGAAATAACCCAAGAATAAATAGATTTGATGGCCTTAAACATTCAACAAGATCTGTCTGCTGTGCCTGTGATTTTTACAGCTCATAAAACTACAACCTGTAATTAGACAGCTGTGTTCTTACATTAGCATTAAAAAAACTGAAAATAACTTACGCAAGTGCAATAAATATTTCAAAGTCAACATTAATAGCTGTGTTAAGTATATTTTTGCTTGGATAACTTAAATTTAAGTACAATTTACAGTTAAAATGCATTAAAATGTCAAAAACCGTGGCCCAAAATTCCCATGACAATAAATCGGTTACCATACCACTTGGGGTCACTCACCATACCAGAAAGGTTGGGAACCACTGGTCTAGAGCAGCATGGATTTGTAAAGGGGGCAAAAAATAGGAATCATTAAGTGAAGTAAAAGGGAGAGAAGGTATCTAGGAAAAATGTGAGTAGAAGACGTCATATTAAATTGGTTTATCTGGACTTCAATGGTCAGGCCCCGCTCTGTATTTAAAATGGTGAGTCCTTCTCACTGTAATACAGAACAAATTTCACTGTCCTAGAGGCAATGTGTCACATATCTGGTATCAGTGTGAAGATGAAGCGGTCAGATGAAGTGGTCCCTCTCTCCCCCCCCCCCAAAAAAAACTTGAGCCTTTGCCCCCCCCCCAAAAAAAGTTAAAACATATTTCTAGAGTTATCTGCATTTTGAAAGTATTTGCATGATTTAATAATGAATTGTTAGCTGCCTCAAATCTTCATTATCTCAAGCCTGATTCCTTAATACTATACAGAATGTATATGCATTGGTCGATTTATTTTGCTCAGAAGGACATGGCTTTTTTTTTCTGCATACATTCATTTCTGCTTTCTGATCTGGACTGCTTCAAGTAGAGATGCCAGCCTCCAGGAGGGACCTGGAGATTCCCTGGAATGACAGCTCATTTCCAGACTACAGAGATCAGTCCCCTTGGAGAAAATGGATGCTTCAGAGGGTGGAATCTATGTCACTGTACTGCACTGAGGTCCCTGTCCTCTCCAGGCTCCCCACCTGGATCTGGCTACTTTACCCCCAACCCCCTGCTGGTGTCAAGGGGGGGGGTCCTAACTGTTCATCACGTATTTGTTCTTAATGGAACCAGGATCATTGTTGATGGATGAATTTGGCCAAAGTGGGAAACTTGGTTAGAGCCCAAAGATTCTGACTTTCTCACAGCTCTGACTACTGTTGCTAATGTATCAGTTTAGAGCTGAAGAAGAGAATAAAGCTAGTAATAAAGATCCTTGCATGACTCAAAGCAAGCTGTTTCACAGCCTGGTCAGATTGTGTAGAAGGGCTCAGCAGAACATCAGAGAAATCTGCAAGAGAATGACGAGTTTCCAACTGAGAAAAAGTGACAGAGTAAGGGAATGAGCTAAATTGGAATGAATCAAAAGCTAACAATGAACTGCAGAAGCCAGTATGCACAGCCAATTGCTTCAGATCTGGGAATTCAACATCATTTAAGACTAATTATACAATAAAACATTCCACAGTAAACAAAGATGATTCACTTGAGACCTTTCTAGCATGGTATTTGTAGTCACATGATGCTTCCACGTGATCGTGCAGCTGTCACACTAGTAAAAAGTACAGTAATAATTATGAAGGAATGAGCAAGGTTCATAAGGTCTTAGTATGACAGCTTCCAAAATCAACATTTCTCAGATCTTCCAGTTTTAATTCTCATTACTTTCTGATTGTTGTTATTCTTCTATTCTAATGACTTTTTAGTTAGAATTTACAATATTAATGAAATGTCATAGGAGTTAGCATGATGCATCAGTGAGATTGTGTGACAAAGATCTGGGAGACTTAGGGCCATTATGCACAAACATCTTACTGCAGATTTTCAGAACAGTAAGTTTTAAATCATGACTTTGGATTTTGCACCCACCTTATGCACCATTCTTTTTCCTCTGGTGTGTTTATTCTACAGGTACAATTTTAAAAACATATTCTTCTAAATCAAGGTGGAAGTCACTTGTGATATGTGGGGGTGATGTCCAAAGTTTCTTTTTTTAACAATTACACAATTGCCCTATCACAGCTGTGCAGTTGTGTCCAGTAAGCACTTTCCATTTAAATTCTTGTGGTTCAGGTTTTGCGCATGCGTTTTAGCATTAGTTCCTTGAATGAAAGGGAACAGGAAGCAAGGCAGCCAAAGGAGGAAAACTGATTTTGAAACTGACCAGACTTTTTCTGAAACAAGCAGCTGTGAAGCCCCATTTTCCATATTGCCAAGTGCTAGAAGATGCTCTATTGTACTATCGGTCGCTGTGAAACATAGAAAAGAATCACACAATCTCTTAATATGGGGGAACATGTTGAGTATACAGAATGCATGGCAGAACCCACTGACACTTGAATTCCATGCTATGATCATTGCATGCTGTATATGCGCATGCATGCCTGTTCAAAGTCAGCTTCACTGTGCTCTGCACAGGGCTGCAATTTGTGTGGGGGAGGAGTCCTCTGGCAGAAATTCTGGAGAGCTTTTTTAGTCTTGTGCCACTAAATTGATTCCCCCCCCTATTTTCACAGATGCCCTAGGGCAGATGCATAGTTATGCTAATTTCTTGCCCTTCCTTGAAAATGCATGTGGTTTTTTCTTTGTGATTCTCTAATTTGACCCTGCAGACTGGTCATGATCTTGGCAGTTTTTTAGAGCCTGTCCTGTGCAGATTACACTCTGCCATCCAAATGGATTGATCCCAAGTGATTCTTAAATTCAGCGGTTTGCAAAAGGTCCATGTGGCTCACCCACCATTTTACCGTTAGGCTTCCACAGACTACCAAAATGTTCCCCCCAAAAACTTTGTTCACTGAAGCATGAAAGAAAAACTTGTTTTCAAAGCTTTAAGCTTCCCATCCCTGTCTCTCACTCTTTTCATCTCATCACCAATTTCATTCTGTGCCACCCCATTTATTTTGTTTGCATGCAGCACTGAAATCCTTTTTTTTTTTGCGCACTGGGGATGCTACCATATGCTTCTTGTCTGATCCTCCTTTCAAGTCAATATCAGTGGGAAACTAAACCCCACACAGCTTCTTTTAAACTTTCCCCCATTGTTTTAAGAGATCCGAGATTAGCAAGTCTCATATCACTAGACTCAAGCCACTTGTAAAAAAAAAATTAAAAAATTAAAACAAGGGGAAATGGAACTTGTACACCGATGAAGGGGAAATGATGACAGGAGATGCAGAGCAGGCACCAAAAGGGCAGCAGGGGGGTGGGAGATCTGAAGGAACCTGTAAACTATGGAATTACCTTCAGCTTGGAAGCAAGACAAGGAAAAATCAGCACAAAAGCACTCTCAGAAAACTCAAAGAAACAGCAACTGGAAAGCGAACTGAGCACTGAAGAGAGGAAAATCAATGCAGAATGATACAAACACCCCTCCCAATGGATGTGCATGGTGAAAGTGAGGGAAGACACCCATGCATAATAGGCCGTAGTTTCAAATCCCCACTCTGCTATAAAGGTCACTGGATGACCTTGGGACAGTCACACACTCTCAACCTAACTGACCTCACAGAGTTTTAGGAAGACAAAATGGAGGAAGGGAATATGATATATACCTCCCCTGAGCTCCATGGAGGGCAGACTGGATAAAAATATGCTAAATAAATAAGAAGCGTACAAGTGTGTGTTAAATATAAATATTGTCTCTGAGAAAACAGGTTTAAAGACCCATCTCACCTTGGAGCGGAACACCTCAAGGTTTCTTCAGAAGAGGGAGGAAAAACAGAATCATTGCCAACAGTTACTACAGAAACAGATTCTAAGCTTGGCCTCTCAGGAAGAATGCAGAGTGTGATAGCATGAGACCTCCTTTCTCCAGGGAGGCTGAACTGCAGAATGTGTTTTTCCCCCAGTTGACATACCACTAGTTAAGCAATTAAGTCAACTGGGAGAGGGAGCTGGGTCATTACTTCTGGAATTTACTTCCTGTTGGTCTAAGAAAGCCAGAATTTGACCTTGAGGGCGATCTGCTAAGTGCTGACACAGGAACTGTCTCAGGGAAGTCTCTTCTGTGTATCTGTAAAGTGCCATCAAGTTGCAAGCTAACTTATAGGGACCCCATAGGGTTTTCAAGGCAAGCAGCACTCAGAGGCGGTTTGCCATTGCCTGCCTCTGCATAGCGACCCTGGACGTCCTCAGTGGTACTTGGTGGTCCAAAAGTACCTACTAGAGCCAACCTTGCTTAGCTTCCAGGATCCAACAAGGTAATCCACGTCAGGGCCAGTCTGACAAAATTATTTTGGGATGCCTCAGCATTTCAAAGTTGCTTATAGATGGGAAAGTGAACTCTAAACCATCAGGTTTCATGTGCAGCACACTGTGAGATTCCCATGATGCCTGATTGCCTGAAGGGTTCTATACTCAACAGAATCTGTTAGTTCCATGCTTGTAAAAACCTCCCAGAAATTTAGGTTGCTGAAAGTATGCAGATGTTCACTGCAGCTGGACTTTTCACATAAATCCTAGTTACACGGGGGTCTCACCACCACTACTGATTGCAGAAATAACTATGCAATAATCCATGCCACAGGACTTATTGATTTTTAAACTAAAGTGAGTTGCAAATGGGTTTTGTTTCATAGTTTGCAAGACTGCTATTCAAACAAAGAAAAAAGCTGCCTGCCCAAGACCCTGGATTTTACTAAAGCAATTCTTTGAATCTCAGGCCCGATACTTCTAATTTAAAATCTGAAAACATTAACGGAGGAGTTGATTCAATGGGATCGTTAGAAATCATGTTTTGTTACCAGAAATCACCGGCTGTTTTAAACATGTGAACCAATGTGTTTAACTTCCTAAATAAATGTACGTTTGAAATTCTGGACTAGCAAAAGCTAATTCAACTCGTTCTAATTCTAGACTTTTATTATTTTACGCTATTAATAACATGATAATCCTATAACGCAAAAAAAAAATTAGTTATAGCTGTAAAGTATTTGCTAAAAAACAGGTTACTCACCTGTAATTGATGATCTTCGAGTGGTCATCTGTGCAGTCACACACATGGGTTTTCCCGTCAGGACGAACCCTACCTCGGAGATTTTAAAAGCTAGCCTAGGCGTTATTTTTGGCGCGCACTCCCTTCCGTCCTGGGGAGCAGGCATCCACTGCGCATGCCTGGAACGGGAGGGAGGCGCCCCACCCAGCCAGTTTCTTTCCCCGCCGCCGATATAGTAGATGAGCGGTTGCAGAGTACCAGTGGCCAGCAGCGGGGATGGTTGGGCGGGCGTGTGTGACTGCACAGATGACCACTCGAAGATCATCAATTACAGGTGAGTAACCTGTTTATCTTCTTCGTGGTCTCTGTGCAGTCCCACACATGGGTGACTGATAAGCTGAACTGCACGGTGGTGGGTGCTGGCACTAGAGTAGGAGAGAAAAAGTAATGCAATGTTAATGCAAATCAGTCAAGCAAGTATTGGACTCCAAGGTAAGTTGGTACTTACCGGATCCAGATCGTATCTTAGTCGAAGATAGAGCGGAGTACTGCCTGTCCAAAGGAGGCATCTTGCCTAGCACGAACGTCCAGAGCGTAGTGCATAGCAAAGGTCGAGGTGGAAGACCAGGCGGCGGCAGCGCAGACGTCTTCCATGGAGACCCCTCTGGCTAAGGCAGATGATGTTGACAAAGCTCTTGTAGAGTGAGCTCGTAGTGTAGTTGGAACCGGCTGCTTTGCTAGTCTGTAACACAGCTTTATAGCAGCAACCAACCATTTCGAAAGTCTCTGAGGAGATATCTTTTGTCCTTTATTGTGCCGTCCATAGGCCACAAAGAGTCTGGAGTCCTTCCTGAATGATGCTGTTCTATCTATGTAATAGGCGAGTGCCCGTCTAACATCTAGGCAGTGTAGGGCTTCTTGGCCCTTATCCGTAGGACGTTGAAAGAAAGCGGGTAGAGTTGTGACCCTGTGGAGGTGAAACGTGGATACTACCTTAGGCAAGAAGGTAGGATCTGGTCGTAACACTACCCTATCGTGATGAAAAATGGTGTAAGGCGTGTCTGCTCTAAACGCACAAATATCGCTGGCTCTTTTAGCGGAGGTAAGTGCGACTAGCAGCGCCGTTTTCCACGAGAGGAGATGCAAAGGGATTGAAGCCATGGGTTCAAAAGGTGGTTTCATTAGCTGGCTTAATACTAGAGATAAACTCCAACTGGGGTACAGTTGTCGTGATGGTGGATGCAGGTGTAAAATTCCTTTCAAGAAGGATTTCGCAGCGGGGTGTGAGAATACAGACCGTCCTTGTATGTGAGGGTGAAAAGCTGAGATTGCTGCCAGGTGCACCTTTAAAGACGAATGAGTTAGCCCCTTTTCAGATAATGACAATGTATAGGCCAAGATTTGAGGCATAGAGGCAGACAAAGGTTTAAAGTTATGCTTGGTTGCGTAGATGGAAAATCTTTTCCATTTCATGGAATATGACTTTCTCGTTGATGGTTTTCGTGCATTTAATAGGACGTTTCTCACTCCCTCAGGGAATTCTGAGAAAGTATCCTCCAAGCTGTCAAGCGGAGTCTGTCCGGGTCGTGATGAAGAACCCTGCCGTTCTGTTGCGAGAGGAGATTCTTGGCCCGGGGGAAGTGATGGTAAGTATTGTCCGATAGGAAAAGGAGCGTTGTGAACCATGGTTGGCGAGGCCACCACGGTGTGATTAGAATACAATTTGTATTGTCCAGTTGAATTTTCTGTATTGATCGTGTTATCAGTGGAAACGGTGGGAAGAGGAAATGTAATGGACCTGTCCATCTCTGAATGAAGGCATCCCCTGCAGATTGTGGTGAGGGCGGACCTCTCATAAAAAAGAGAGCACATTGTGCATTGTCTGGTGCAGCAAACACATCTATCGATGGTGTTCCGAATTTCTGGAACACTGGTAGAAGGTATTGCCTGTGGAGTGACCACTCGTGGTCGTTGATGAGGTACCTGCTCAATGTGTCCGCTTGTGTGTTCTGGGCACCGGGGAGATGTACTGCAGTGAGATGGATCTGATGCGCGATACTCCAGTGCCAGAGGTGCATTGCTCGCTTGCAAAGACGGGTAGATGCAGTCCCTCCTTGCCTGTTTATATAGAACACAGTCGCCACGTTGTCGGACGCTATTTGAACGTGACGGCCGTGAAGAGTTGGCAGGAATGATTTCAGAGCTCTGTGGACGGCTAAGAGCTCCAGGCAGTTGATATGGAGCGACTGTTCGTATGGCGTCCATTGCCCCTGGACTGAGAGGGTGTTTAGATGGGCTCCCCAGCCCCACCTTGATGCATCTGTTGTGACTACCGCTGACGGGCTTGGTCTTAAGAATGGCATGCCTGTCAGCAAATGATTTCGAACTGTCCACCATCCCAGAGAGGGAAGGATGTTGTTTGGGACAGTTAGGAGGGTTTGTTGAGATTGGCGTTGGGGACGATATGCACGAACAAACCAGATTTGTAGGGGCCTCATACGGAGTCTTGCATGTGGTAGAACCGCCGTTGTCGCTGCCATGAGTCCTAACATGCGTTGAATGGTGAAAGCTGTCTGTTTTGGCTGTTGCATGATTTCTGTGGCTAGTGTGTGAATAGAGGCTATTCTGTCTGTTGGGAGGTACGCCCTGTGGTCCGTGGTGCAGAGGCGAGCCCCTATGAATTGAATGTCCTGTGAGGGGAATAAATTCGATTTTTGCTGGTTGACTTGGAGACCCAGGTCTGCTAAGAGTGCAAGGGTTATAGCAATGTCTTTTTCCAGTTGTGGCCTTGAAGGCCCCACAAGGAGCCAATCGTCTATGTATGGGTAAGTTGCAATTCCGCGCTGTCTGAGGTATGCAGCGACCACCGCCATACACTTTGTAAAAGTCCTGGGTGCTGTGGAGAGTCCGAACGGAAGCGCTCGAAACTGATAATGTCTGTTTCCCACGGCAAATCTCAGGAACTTTCTGTGGCCTTGATGGATTGTTAGGTGAAAATAGGCATCCTGTAAGTCTACCAGCGCCATCCAAGCATTTTGAGGGATTAGGGGCAAGATGGATTGGAGGGTGACCATCCTGAATTTTCTGTGGTGGATGAACTTGTTGAGAGCCCTGAGGTCCAAAATCGGGCGCTGACCTCCATCCCTCTTGGGGACTAGAAAGTACCGGGAGTAGAAGCCTGTCCGATGGTACTGATCTGGGACAGGTTCTATGGCCGCCTTGGCCATAAGAGTGATAATCTCTTCTTGGAGGGGAGGGGATGGAGGGGTTGCAACAAAGTGGTGTCTTGCAGGGGGAGAATGAAACTCTATTGAATAACCTCTTAAAATGATATTCAGGACCCATTTGTCTGTGGTAATTAACTTCCAGTTCTCGTAGAACGGTAGGAGTCTGGAAGTGTTGTGAGGTGGCAGAGGTGGAGAGTCAAAGAGACTGCTTGGATGCAGTTGCAGTCTTTTTAGGTTGTTGTGGTCTTTGCTGCCGCTGGTTAAAAGGTTGCTTAGACGGTGGAGCCTTACGCTTCCAGTATTCCGATTGTCGAGGGGACCTGGAGCGTTTGAATGGCATTGGCTTCCATGGTCTGGCTTTGTAGCCCTGCTGTTGCTGTTGGGTCACACCAAGTCTTTTTGCCCGTTTGCGGCTGTCGTCGACTGTGGTGAGTATGTCGTCTGTCGTGGCATTAAAAAGGCCTTGGCCGTCGAAAGGGAGATCTTCGATTTTGAATTTAATGTCGGGTTGTAGGGAAGAGGAGCGAAGCCAGGCGTGCCTTCGCAAGGCAATGGAGGCAGCCATCGCCTTGGAGGTGCATCCCACGGAGTGACGAATGGTATTTATCTGTTGTTTGGAGACTCTATTGAGCTCCTGTAATAATGTGCATGCCTGTTTTTGAGCAGGTTCTGGTAGAGCCGAGACAAGCGTGCCCAGTTGGGAGGACAGATTGTGGGAGTAAGCAGCAAAATATGCCAAATAATTGTTGATTTTGGCGTTTGCTGTGGAGATGGAATACATCTTCCTTCCCAGTGTGTCCAATTTCCTGCCCTCCTTCTCCGGGGGTACAGGATGACGAGTCTGCTTCGATTTGGAGGAAGAGTGGACTATCATCGAGTTCGGAGCCGGGTGACTGAAAAGAAACTTCGACTCCGTAGCTTGGATCTTGTATAGGGATTCGATGCGCTTTGACGTGGGAGGAATAGATGCCGGCTTGTCCCAGGCTTCTTTAATGGCATCTAGATGCACCGGAAGCATTGGCAGAAAGGAACCGGCAGGTAGGTCCGAATGGACCAAATCGTGAACTACATCCGTGACCTTGGGCGCATCCGATGTCAGCTTTACATTAAGAGCAGAAGCCATGTTTGCAACCAAGTCCAGATATGTTTTGGCTCCGTCGGATGGTGACAAATCTGCAGGCTTTGCAATATCTGAAGCTGGGGATCCAGGAGAGGACATCGATTGCATCGAGTCCGATGACGCGTCGGATTCGACATCGGAGTTGTCAGGTTCGGGTGCTTGCGGGTCCGGTCTGGTTGGACTCGTGTTCTTAGGTTTAGAGGTCGAAGTGGAAGGAGTCGGAGATGGCTGTTTCGTTGGCTGCTTACTCCGTTGGACGGGAGTTGCTTCCTTGGATTGGTTCCTGTGGTGATCTGCACGGTACCGAGAGTGGTGGTAACCGCAGCATTGATGGGAATCCATTGATGGAGACCTCGAGGTGTAGTAGCGTCTTCTCGGGGACATGGATGGAGACCGAGATCTCGGGTTGTAGCGATAGCGGTCCCTCCCCCTGCTAGGGGATCTCTCCGGGAAACGTGTATGATGGTACCGATGTCTCTCGATGCTCGGAGATCTGGCTGGGAATCGATGAGTATCAAAGTAGCGATGAGCATCGTGTCTATATTGGATGGGATTCGACATATCGCGGAACGATCTGGGGTTGATGTGTTGTTGAGTCCACTGCAGCGGGTCTCGGATCTTCTCCAGCGAAGGGTCTGGTATGGATCCTTGCAAAGAAGGGGATCGGGACGGAACCGGGATAACTTCCTCCGTCTGCTGATGCGGTGAGTCCGTAAGCGGAGTGGCCGCTTCCTGGGTATCGGATCCGGGTGTGGACGGGTCACAACGTATGTCAGACTCGTGTTGTTCCGAAGGTTTGTTCGGAGCGGTAGGTTTTTTCGAGTCCTTCGGGTCGGTAGATTTTTTCGGTTCCTTCGGGTCGGTAGGTTTTCTCGAATCCTTCGGGCCCTTCGGCTCGGAGTGCTTGTGTTTCTTGGTGTGCTTCCCAGTTTTCAATTTAATAGGAAAATGGAATAAAAGAGAGGAAACGACGAAGAAGCGAAGGCTAGGATCTGAGGTAAAAGAGGAGCGCAACGAGGTAAGACTATCCCGGGCGACGGTTGGAAAGAAACTGGCTGGGTGGGGCGCCTCCCTCCCGTTCCAGGCATGCGCAGTGGATGCCTGCTCCCCAGGACGGAAGGGAGTGCGCGCCAAAAATAACGCCTAGGCTAGCTTTTAAAATCTCCGAGGTAGGGTTCGTCCTGACGGGAAAACCCATGTGTGGGACTGCACAGAGACCACGAAGAAGATTGTAAAGTTCTTTTTAAGCAATCGGAACTGTAATAAAGTAACTACGTCATTTGATTTAGCACACAATAGGACAATTACCTGAAACAACAGAATGTTAACCTGAAAATAAGCAACGATGAGTCAATTAATAAATTTATAGAGAACCGAGGCGAAAATAAAATCTTGGTACCTGAGAGCAAAAGGAAATTTCCTTAAAGCTTTTCTCAATGGCCACTTTTTTGGTGTCAGGACTGATAATGTAAACTTCAGACTGGCCAATCTGCAAAAAGACAAAGACAACATTTATCAGAGGCTTTCAAGATCTAGACCGCGAGAATTTTAAATATTTAAAGAATTTACTTAACGTTGGATGTGTATTGAAAGCATCTGAAGACTGCTGCTGCTGCTGCCTGTATGAGTTTACCTGCCAGGTAAGATTTAGCCAATAAGGGCTTCTATTTGTTTTAATACTGCCTCTCTTGAATTTAGGAAAAATGGTATATAAATAAAGCACAACGCACATTGTGCATAAAAGACGAGCCACAATACGAGGAGTTATCTTTTCGGGGGGGGGGGGGGCTCAGTAATATTATTCAAAAGAAATAATGTATTTATACAATTATTTAAATCATCTAAATAGAATGTGAGTTAGATCCAATGTCCATTTCTTTCAGGCAATTCATAGCAGGGTGGGGCGTATCCTTCAATGCCCTGAAGATCCTCTGCACTCCATCATGTCCTATTCTCAGCGACCTCCAGAAGCTACATTACAGGAAGAGACTTCAGCAGGAAGAGAAAGGGAGAAAAGATATGTGCCACAACCTCTGCATCCCTTGTGATCCTTGGATCCAACCCTGTGATGCTTTACAAATATAGTCCAAACCCATCAGCTCCAGTTTACAAACATGGATGATCTCTTGTATATGTGCGAACTCCCATACAAGTGACATCGTCTTCATTCATTTTAAAGGAGAAGAAAGCTCTGAATGCTCATTTCTTTGCATGCACACCTTCCGCTGAAGTGAACAGAGGAGCTCTACATGCAAATCGGAGCACTGGCAGAGATGTGGACTGAAGCCATACAATCTATCATGAACCAACGTGCAGTAAGCATTTTCTCCTCAGCATTCAGTGGTTTTTCTCAGCTTAACTGGTACGTTGGAGCAATTTTCAGCTGCTGTTTTATGCTTCTATGAAACTTAAGACTAGGTTAAACACTGATCACTAAAATCTGCTGTTAGTGGAAGGTATTACGAGAGACATCTGTTGAACATTTTTAAGGAGCAAATTTCAAAGAACTCATACACCTCAAAAAAGTAAAGTGTGAATGAGACAGATGTGTGTTCACACACTAAAGGATCATGCAGGTGTAGTCCATCAAAGATGAGGATTGGGCTGTAGTTCTGAAACAGGATTGCCAACTCTGGGTTTGGAAGTATCTGGAGATTTGAGGGTGGAGCCTGGAAATGCAGTTTAAGGAGGGGATGGACCTTGGTAGGGTATAGTGCCATTCAGTCTACCCTGCAAAGCAGCCATATTCTCCAGAAGGAGTGGAATAAATGTTTTAAATAAATAATATATAATCAAGCAAGACATTTATGTAATCTGAAGATCGGCTGCAATTCCAGATCTTCTGCCCCTGGTTGGAGGTTCAACAACACAATAGGGTTGGCGGCTCTATCTAAAATCATGGACTTTGAAACACAGGTAGCCAACTGCAGCTTGGGAACCAAATGTGGTTCTTTCACACATATTGCGTGGTTCTCCAACCACACCCCCCACTCCATCAGCCAGCTTGGAGAAGGCATTTGTCTCATTAAATGCATTCTCCAAGCCAAGTCAGCTGGCGGCTTGGAGAATGCATTGAAAGTTAAGGTTGCTTTCTTTCTACCTCTCCCCCCAAATATTTGGGATTCCCTACCCCCCCAAAAAATATTTGCTTCCCTCCCTCCCTCACTTCCTGTCTTGCAGCTCTCAAATGTCTGACGTTTATTCTATGTAGATCTTACATTAAGCAAGTTTGGAATATCCAAAATGAAGGCAAAGGACTGTAAGGAACTGATTTGAAGAAGGATGCTTTAGCCTTAGGCATTACTTCATAGTCTGTAAAGGAGAACTTCAAAGGGGAAGTCCACTGAGTTTGTAGCATACAGCTATGGTTCTGCCCATACGTAATCAGAGGCTCTTGGTCAGTTTTAAAATGAATGATTCCATCCTGCCCCCTTCTAACCTTTTGTGCATGTCATGGGGACCTCATAAAATGCTGTTGTGTACAGACTGCACCATGTGGCAAGCAGGTCATATGCAGGGAATCTAGTAGGGAACATAACACGGTGTGATGTCAAAGAGAGCAACAGCAGGGGGTCCTACTGAACTAACACTAGAGGCTAAGCTGTAACAAATACATATATATATTTATATATACAGACAGACCAGGGGAAGGCAGACTGTGATCAACTGGTAGAAGCCAGGCTGAGTCATGCTATGTTCCCTAAGGAGACTCAGGAAAATCCCACTGCCTGGTGTTCCTTGGCTCTTAGGAAAAGCATAGTCTTCTCTCCCCATCTTGTTTTCCAGGAAGTTTCAGCCATATGCTATGGCGGAAGGAATGAGAGTCTAGGAGGGGTATAATGGGAGCAGCCGCGAAGGAGGCCAAGGAGGAGACGGTTGACCTGGAGAATGGCACAGTGCTAAGAGAGAGAGAAAAGGGCAGTCAGTCCTACTCCAGCGAGCAGGGAAGGCCACATGGTGACGTTAACCTGGCCTTCCACCCAGTCTGAGACCTCTGGCTGCATCCCGGGATGGGGCATGGAAGGGCAAGGCAATGGCCACCGGAGGGGCGGAGCCAGCAGAGGAGGCAGGGTTTGACAGTATGCAATCTCTGACAATTTGCCTAATCCTTAATCTTAGCTGTGTGGGGACAGACTGCAGTTCATTAGTAGTAAGTGTGATCAGAATTCAGGAGTATTTTCTTTATTACTTCACATCAATTTCTTTAAAGAAGGGACAGATCAAATATGGAAATGGCTGGTACAACTGGGTGTGGTTAAAAGAAGAGAGGTAGAGCTGCAAAATCAACAGTATAAAATATAGTTTAGTTTTAATCCTAAACACAAAACGATCCAATGTGGCATCCATAGGTGCCAAGGTGCTCAACAATGGTGCTCTTGGCACCCATCTGCTTCCTCCCCAAAGTGCCCCTTTCCCTAGAACTAGAGCCAGTCCTGCTTTTCCTCTACTCAGTGGAGCAGGAGGTACATCAGAAGATCCTGGAGGCCATTGCCTTTGGGTCTACAGGAAGAGAGCACTTGGAACTCATTGTTCCCAGCATAGGAGGACATTGGTCTTGGAACCTACCAGTGCTTGTGATTGAGCCCACCTCTCAAGACAGCCATTTTGTGGTTCTCAAAATTCCAAAAGTGCCCAAAAACACAACTAACAGTGGACAGAAAATGGATTACCCAATGCCATCTAGAATCTCTACGGCAAGAGTGATATCATACAGCATCATGATAGCAACTGGGCCACCATGGAAAACCACCCTGGTGTGAAAGTGGCCCAGGAACCCAAAGATGCAAAAAGCAGCTAGAGGGGGCATTTCAAGTCAGGAAAATGCCACACTGGAGAGCTTCTCCCTCTTTTTGCAATCCTGATACAAATCTGGACCCCACAGGCTTATTTTTTAAAAGAAAGAAATTCCTAGGAATTAATTCACAGAAATACCACTGTCACATTTTATCCGGCTACTAGCTGTACAGCTATTGTTATTACTCATTATGCAATATAAAGAAAACCATAATTTTCCTTTATACTGACATGAGTAGCAATAATGCAATTGACGTATGTCCAACTATGGTAGCTGCCAGTGTTCCCTCTAAGCTGAGTTAAAGTGAACTAGCTCACAGATTTTTAGCCTCCAGGTCACACATTTTTGTCTAGGCTCAGGAAGAAGGACCCCAAAGCACAATAATTTATGCAGTAGCTCACAACTTTAATACCAGTAGCTCACAAGTAGCATCTTTGCTCACAAGACTTTGCAGCTTTGAGGGAACATTGGTAGCTACAAACAGTCTTCTCTCCTACTTTAGCTCATTTTGACCATTCAAGATCTGCTTTTATACCAAGATTATAAACTTCTACTACACTGAATGCAGTAGCAAACCAGTTACATATGAGTCTGTAACGGCAAAAATTGGGTAGGGTGATGGGGGATAGAGGATTAAGTACCTGGCTAGGCCAAATAATGTAGCCAGCATGGAAACTCCTCAACCACGCAGACCTGTTTGACTCTAAGAAGAAATCATGCTGCCATTCTCCATATATAAACAGAAACATACAGTGAACTCAACTGCACTGGTTCAACCAGTAACGCTCTACTGGGTATCTGTTTCCCTGTGCTGATTATCCAGTGATCCAGAAAAGTTAGCAAACAGAACATTTTACCGTGAACAGCATAATTCGGTTCCCTGCAATGTCTGTTGGCTGCACCACATTTTGCCCATGGATATATCGACTTCTTAAGTTCAGAGAAGCAATATCTTCATCAAAGGACCTGGCAAAGCTGTTACTCCTCAGGCCCCTGGCTTCCAGATCTTTCTTGAAAGAACATGAGCGTAGTCCTGGCTGCGAGTAGGATTTCCTCATCGGCCTTTTCTCCTGTTCTTCATTTACTGAGGGTTGGAAGACAGATCGGAATTTATCACTGATGGAAAATCCTCCAGAGTTGTTGGCAGTTTCATGTTGTTGGGAGAAGGAACTCGAGTCCAAGGTTTTGGTATAACTAACATCATTGAACTTTTCAATACATTCATCTATGAGTGCTGGGGGTGCGTTTTTGTGAGCTACAGTCATTCGGCCGCAGAACAGCACCTCGAATTTTTTGCTAAAGGGGTCTTCGACATCTGAAAGGTTATTCTGAAACTCTTCTTGACGTGCAATTTTCCCAGCCTGTCTGATGGTGTTTATAATCTCAGGCACCTGTAAGGAAAATAACATACTATCAGCCAGTCATTCAAGACAGATTTTTTTTCTTGGGGGAGGGAGAAGGAGAGAAACTGTTAAGCAAATCAGGCTTAACTCTTATAAGCCTCAGTCCAAATGAACTGAATGTGGGTTCATAAATGTAATCACAGACCTTATTCCACATATTAAACCTCTGTATCATTCAAACACAAGAATTTTCAGCAGAGTCAGTTCACACATGCAGTACCATTGATCAAATGTTGGAATAATCAGATGTTGGCACATATACGTGTGTGAACTTGTCTGGGAATATAGAAACCAGGATCTAGACCAGGGGTGGCCAAATTGTGGCTCGGGAGCCACATGTGGCTCTTTCACACATTGTATAGCTCTTGAAGCTCCCACTGCCCTATTGGCAGGCTTGGAGAAGGCATTTGTCTCTTTAAACCATTTCTCCAAGCCTGCTGGGAGCTTGGAAAATGCATTTAGAGTTAAAGTTGCTTTCTTTCCACCTCTCTCTCCCTCCTCCCACCCCATCTATTTGCCTTCCTTCCTTCCTTGTCTCACAGCTCTCAGACATCTGACATTCATGTCTTGCGGCTCTCAGACATCTGACATTTTTTCTATGAGGCTCTTATGTTAAGCAAGTTTGGCCACCCTGATCTAGACCAAAGGGCTCTGTGGGGTACCTTGCATGTGTTTTCATGCCCTCATTCTCACATTATCCCCTTCCACAGGAGTTCCCCAAAAGCTAGGGATTCTCTTGAACATTATTCAAACATGGTATGAAAAGGCTGTAGCCAAAAGGAGAAATCAGCAAGCTCACGATGGATACAAACTGACTTAAGTGACCACAAAAGAACTCGGGCCCTGATCACAGCACGTGCGCATGCACAAGTGTATATATGTAGCTACAAAAAAACTTCTCTTCAATTATGAGTTGACTGAATATAATCTATGCAAGCAAAGTAACCATAGCTTATCAAATGCAAATATTTTACTTGTCTGTAAAGAAAGGTCAATTACAATATTATTTTGGTGCCTTAGGAGTCAATGCCCTATGTCACTGCACTTATATAACAACCATGTGGGAAGCACATTAACAACCCTGGGGAAAAACTATTCACCCTCGCCAGGTCACTGGGGAGAAATTACAAGAACAATTCTAAGCAGGTCTACTTGGAAGTAAGTGCCATTTCAGTCAGCGGGGCTTACTCCCAGGAAAGCGCTCTTAGTATTTCAACCACATTCATTCATTCACATAGCTTTGATATATTCTTGCAGAAGACAGCAGCGGATTGGACTATACAGAAAAGGCTTTTCTGCACAGTTCATAAAAAGTAGGCAGGGCAGAAGTAGAAAATATGCCTTCTACACTAGATAACATTTTCCCTGTGCAAGTAGATAAATGGCATTCCCCCCAAAATATCGAACTCTATCTGGAAAATCATTTCTGACCTTATTTGGGCATTTAGTTCCTTTTTTAAAAAGAGCAGACAAATTTAATGTGTAACTGTAACAGAGGACTTACCCTGGATTTAACTATTATCTCTCTAAGGTCATTTTATGGATAACAGACGTATCTCAAAAGCATTAGTCATAAGTCTGAAATAAGGAAATAAAAGTGCTCCAAAAGTGAATCAGGAAGCATTACATCATTTTCTGAGCACGATGCGTGAATCAGATTGCCGGTACAGTTTGACTGAACTTTGAACTAACAGCCAGAAATAAAAACAGCAGAAGACCAAGAAGATACCCAGCAGCTGATGGTAGCTATAAAAATTGCATAGTTTGCATTTGTTGCCAGGCTGGCAATACTTATTTAATGTTGTCACTCGCAGAGCAAAAATACTGGTTGAAACTGAGCCAAAGCACTGGTTGAAACTGAGCATACATGCATGGTTTGTGCCCCAGGGAGGCACAGTGAGGGTGTCCACAGACAACGGGGGATCAGTTCCCTCTCAGCCATCAGCTACAGAGAAGTGACTGGCATTTCTCATGCCAGTGTTGCTACAGGAACATGGCTTGAACTTTGCCAACAGTACTATTGGCCCAGGTGAGGAGGGGTGTACCTAGGATCAGCCCTGCATATATGCTGCTGAGAAAAGGCTTCCAAGAATCGCTGATACACGAGCTTAATTTTTTCAGTTAGTTGACTGACTCACATTTCTACTTTCAGTGTCTTTTGATATTCTTTTGAATATTTTCAGGCTGTGCCTTTTTGAATATATTTTGAAGTGTCTTTTGAATTCTACAGGCTGAATTCCTACTACATACATACACACATACTAAAGTTGGACTTCCTACTAGCTATCAATGTTGTCACCACCAAATCAAACTGGTTGGCTGATTTTCAAACAGTAAGCAATGGAAGAACAGTCAGTGTCTTCTGGCAGAGACAGTGCATGGCTAAGCATGAGTTTAGGATGGCAGCCTGAGTGTTCTAAAGTAATGTGGGAGAGACACATGGAGTCCCACAACAATCTCCATCCAAGTTGGGTCCCCCCTCTGTGCCAGTTCATTCATGACAAGCCTACAAAGTCTGATAGGCGCTATACAGCATAAATGAGTCCTGTCAGCTCTGGTATGTGTGTGCTGAAGATGCTGTTGGCCTCTTTGTAGGCCTGCCATGGACTGGCACAGAGGAGGGACCCAATCACTAGTCCCTGATGCATGCCAACAACAGGGCAAGGCGGGGCAAAGGCCTGAATCAAGCAAGATAATTAAATGGAAAAAGAGAACCTGCTCTATACCAGAACTCAGAGAACTCCACTCCAACTTGGATCTGATGAAGGGAGCTTTCACTCTTGAAAGCTTACGCCCCCAAAATCTTGTTGGTCTCCAAGGTGCTATTGGACTTGAATCTAGCTGTTCTATACCATTCACTCCTCAGCAATCATGAAACCATGTGCCAGTTGTGTGTTCAGTGGGTGGCACTGCCTAGAAGATTCTGGAGAAGCCCAAGGTATGCAACCACACTGGGGAAACCTGGAGAGCACCATGACATATTTTTGTCGAATTATTTTTCGAGACCAAGTCCCATGAGGAAAGGCCGAGGGATTTGGGACTGTTCCGTCTGGAGAAGAGGAGGCTGGGGGCTGGAGGGACATAATTGCTCTCTGTTAGTATCTGAAAGGCTGTCAGTTAGAGGAGGGCAGGGAACTATTCCTTCCGGCAGCAGAGGATAGGACTGACAATAATGTGTTTATAGGTGGAAAAATACCAGCTGGATACTAAGGGCTCAGCAGATGATGGTGGGGAAGGAGTCCTACAGCTGGTGTGCAAACACCCAAAAGGATCTATCACTGGTGGCTACTCACTCCACTTCATTCAGTGGGGCTGTAGACCAGGGCCTCTGAAGGAGATTCTTGCAAGGCTCACACAGGACAAGGAAGCTCTGTTCCTTGTTTTCCTGAGGACGTATCTAGCCCCCGTCTGTTGACAGTTCTGGAGAATAATAAAACCACCTGCTAGAAAATGCACACACCAAATGAAAACACCTGCCCCATCTATATTTTGTCTCTAACCAACATCCAAAGTTAGCATGATTATTTTATTTGAAAAAGGAAAGAAAACTCCTAAACAAATTAGGAGATGGAATTCTATTGCTATTTTTACACTCTCTTGCTTGCTTCCGCAAATAAGCATGGATTCGGTTCAGTCTAAATGCACAATTAGGTATTTCTCCAGGGCCTTTAAGTAGTTGATATTTCAGTTTAGCTATTCAAATAATGGTTTGAAAACTGATGCTCACAAATACCTGGAGGCCTGAAAAGAGAAGGGCTTATACAGAACTGATATTGGCTCTGGGACACTCTAATCATGACAGTTATTCTTTGGCTAGTTGTGTCTATTCAAGCATGCAGTTTATTGGGCTTTAGGGCTGATTTTAAAATTATGGGGGGGGGGGGGGACACTCCAGCTTTTAGCTGAAAACTAAAAACCACTTCTCCCCATCACAAATGTTTAAGCAGCACAATGAATACAAAATGGTTAGTTTCCAAACAGAGATCTAAGAAGAAGAAGAACTGGATTTATATCCTGTCCTTCACTCTGAGTCTCAGAGCGGTCACAATCTCCTTTACCTCTATCCCCTTCCCTACCCTGTAAGGTAGGTGGGGCTGAGAGAGCTCTCACAGAAGCTGCCCTTTCAAGGACACCTCTGAGAGAGCTATGGCTGACCCAAGACCATTCCAGCAACTGCAAGTGGAGTAGGGAGGAATCATATCCGGTTCTCCCAGATAAGAGTACATGCACTTAATCACTACACCAAACTAGCTCTCTTTAACTGGCAAAAGCTTTAGTAGGCACTGCATGGCTCATGCTCTGGTTCCTTGCTCCTAGGATTTGTAGGCATCTGTTGCAGTCAGCATCCCCCAACTCTTCTCAGCTGAGCTACGATACCAGAAGTGAGCTTGACTGTACTAAAAGCGCTTGGGGAGAGGGACGGCTGGAAGTTAAAGGGCAGGTGAAAGAGGCTTTTCTACTTCCCATTCATTACCAATTGTTTACTTCATTTATACTCTGCCTCCTTCTCCAATTGGGACCTAAGCAGCTTACATTGTTCTCCTCTTTTCCATTTTATCCTCCCAACAATCCCGTGAGGTAGGTTAGGCTTAGAGTGTGTGACTGGCCCAGGGTCATCCAGAAAGGATAAAATGAAGACTTGCAAGTGGGCCTCCCGGATCCTAGTCTGACATTCTAACTACTATATGATATTGGTTCTCACTATAAAGGTAAAGGTAGTCCTCCCCTGTGCAAGCACCAATCATTTCCGACTCTGGGATGATGTCGCATCACAACATTTTCATGGCAGACTTTTTTATGGGGTGGTTTGCCACAGCCTTCCCCAGTCATCTACACTTTCCCCCCAGCAAGCTGGGTACTCATTTTACCGACCTCGGAAGGATGGAAGGCTGAGTCAACTTTGAGTCAGCTTCCTGAACCCAGTTCCGCCAGGATCAAACTTAGGTCGTGAGCAGAGCTTGGACTGCAATACTGCAGCTTACCACTCTGTGCCACAGGGCTCATGGTTCTCACCATATCAGTCCTTATTTCCTCTTCTGACCAGACTGGGTCAGATCCAGTTCGAAACATAGCTTTGCTCTCAAATGAGTATCTCTATAGAGTTAGAAACTGGTTGATTGCATTTGCTGTTTAAGTTGTTCAGTATATGCCGATGAAGACCCAAAGAGAAAGCACGCAGCCTAACTGTGGGCATAGAATTCCCAGCTGAAGAACAAACATTTTACTGTTACACCACAGTCCCCCCCCCCCCCGCATCCCACAGACTACATAAATAAAACTGCTAATGCCAAATTTGAAACGTCAACATGTTTCATTTTACTACAAGTAGTTATGTCAATAAAACACATCTTTTATACTTAGTACGCTGAGCAGAAAATGCCCCCTGAATTTTAAAGAAATGGAAAAAAGTTTCAGTTCCTTTCTGTATTGTGTTTTATAGCCAACTTTAAACAGAGTGAGATGCAGAGTAAGTCTGTACAAAACGGTTTTACAAACTTGCTTGGATAAATGATTAGAGAGTGTTGTCTATACGGCTGCATATAGGCTTATTGTAAGTAGGATCCTATTTGGGACATTTCTGTACCACTTAGTGTGCCATGTGAATACCTATGCTATACTTCAGTTCTTTCTAAAATTCTAATGCATGTCCCAATTTATTGATTGTACTGTCTCACTATGTGAAATCTATCCTGAGTCCCTGTGAAAAAGGCAGACTATAAATAACATAAACAAACAAACAAACAAATAAAAGTTTGTACTCCATGTTCTATCAAACCTGCAGTGTCATTTTTCTTTTAGAAGTGTAAAATTATGATCATTTTCCCCTGTTTTCAGAAACACTTAGTGATTCTCGGCTTACCTGTGTAAATTGCCCTCCCACATTTTGTTATGTGAATTGCCAACCCTCCCACATACAAATGCTATCAAACATCCTTCCATGCCAGCATTCTTTGCTTGTGCAACTTGCTTGCTTTCAGAGAGAGAAAGAAGGGGGCAGGAACTTGAAAGCTGCTCTGAAAACAGTGTGAAATTCACTCAGGCCCAGAGATCCCAAAATATATATTTAGTTTTATGGGAACATTTTTTAAACATATGAAAGGACTTGCTGCCGTAGTTCAGAAGTCTTGTACGTCACAGGGACCTTTCCCAAGAGAACGACATTTGTTTTCATTAAAGGAGGGGCTGTAGTTCTCCCAGTGTGGGTTTGCTGCTCCTTTCCACAGTGCTTCCTATTTAGCAGTCAAGTGGTACTCCAACCAGTCAGCTAGAGCAGCGGTCCCCAACCTTTTGGCACCAGGGACCAGCTTAGTAGAAAACAGTTTTTCCAGGGACCTATGATACAATTATGCACTTTATTTCTATTTATTTCTACATTGTAATATATAATGAAATAATTATAAAACTCAACATAATGCAGAATCAGTGGGCGCCCTGAGCTTGTTTTCCTGCAACTAGGTGCTTGCTCGCCCACCATTCACCTCCTGTGTGGCCCAGGTGCTAACAGGCCACAGACCGGTACTGGGGGTGGGGAACCCCTGATCTAGAGAATCAGGCCTGAAACTATAAGTTTCCTGATCGTGTCACATAATAAGCCTGCAGTGGATCTTTGGTGCCTGAAGGGTGTTTGTTAGCATGGCCTAGGACCTGCCTACCTTAGGGACCGCCTCTCTCCATATGTTCCCCAGAGAGCACTGCGTTCCAGCTCACAAAAACTTTTGGAAATCCCTGGGCCCAAGGAGGCCAAATTAAAAACAACCAGGGAGCAGGCCTTCTCTTTAAAGACACCCTAATGGTGGAATCAGCTACCAGAAGAGGTGTGGGCCCTACGGGATCTTAATCAGTTCCATAGGGCTTGCAAAACCGCCCTCTTCCAACTAGCCTTTTAAGATGAACCTGGAATTAACATCAAGCCATCTTGTATATACCGCGACTGTAGCACCATTATACTGTTTTTAGATTGATGATTTTAATGTTAACTTATATATTGTATAATTTATACTGCTCTGTTTATTGATTGTGTTACTTTGTTTTATTGTTATACCATGGTATTTTATATCATGCTTTGTAAGCCGCCCTGAGCCTGCTTCGGCGGGGAGGGCGGGGTATAAATAAAAACTTATTATTATTATTAGTTAGTTAGTTACGGATTAATTCCTGCTCAGCTCTGGCCAGAAATGGAAACTCCAGAGGTGAGACACAATAGGCAAGGAAGCTTTCTTCCACCAATAGACCACATCAGGTGATACCCCCCAATCTCTATACAGACTACTGGAAAAATTTATTCACTGGTATGAGCAACTGATCTAGATGAGCCACACTAGCCTGATCTCATCAGATTTTGGAAGCTAAGAAGGGTTGGCCCTGATGAGTATTTTGATAGGAGTCCACCAAGGAATACCAGGGTTGCTATGCAGAGGCAGGCAGTGGCAAACTACCTTTGAACGTCTCTTGTCCTGAAGACACCACTGGGTCACCATAAATTGGCTGTAACTCCATGGCACAAAAGAAAGGAAGAAAAGCAACCAGGAATTTACAGTGCAATCCTATGCAAAGCAACTGTAGCCTAAGGCCATTTAAAATTAAGCCTCCTGACTCCAATTGACAAATTCTGCATAGAATTATACTGCTGCTCTTGTTCAGTACAGCGGATGCCTTCCTCTCCCTCTGTCTTTGGCTTGTTCCACTGCCAGCTATTTGAGAGCCAGTTCTAAAGTCATCTTAGAAAGCCAATCTAAACAAATCGTTGAATGCGCTTCCACCACTTAAAGAAAGAATATGCTTCCCATAAAGAAACTGTCGTGCTTTTGCTTCCTCTTCTGGGCACACTAGCTTTGTTGCAGACAGGGAGTTTTGACCAGTCATGTGATCCTTCACATCCATTCTGAGCTGAAGTAATCCCCAAAAGGTGTGGAACACATGATTATTCATTTTTCCCCATTTTCAGGTTTGAAACCCAGTTCAGCACCTAATGATTCTTGGCTTACCTGTGTAAATTGCCCCTGCCACATTTTATTATGTGAATTGCCAACCCTCCCACATACACAAAGACCAGTCCCAAGTTACAACAGCCCCGCAGGATTGTTTGCGGTTAACCAACCACTGTGGTTAAATGGCATGAAGAAGTGAAATCTCACACCAAGATGAACAGCAACGTCTCATAAGCAGTATGGAACATTCACAGGGAGAAGTTTAATCCAAACTAGTCTACCATGGGAAGGGAGCAGAATTTTCCCCCACACCAGATTATGACATAAAACATATTGCAACGAACCTTATTCATTCTTCTTGAAACAAATAGAGAACTGGGCCTATAAAATAAAAAGGCCAGTGAAAACACAAAGGGATGTCCCATTGGCCCAATTATTTTTAATTTTCTAACCTCATAAATATCAAACCTCTCTCCTCAACGGTAACCCACAGTGGCTTACATTATTCTTTCCTCCATTTTATCCTCACAACAACCAAGGTCACACAGCAAGTTTTTGTGGCAGAGAGAGGATCCAAACTTGGGTCTCCCAGATTAGACTAGGACCACTCTACCGCACTGGCCCAATCACACTGGCCCAGTACATAAAACTTGGACTAGAATAAATATGGTGTGAGGTAATACTCTCCCCTCCATAAGAACCACCCATTAAACCATTCCCAAAAACTAGGCTTGCAGAACAGAGATCACAGATGAAATTATATGTCCCTTAGCAAATACACAAACTTCCTTATACGGAGACCCAATTTCTACTTCAAGAAATTTTGTTTATTGTGGAATTGAATGTTACCTAGTTGACAATGGAAGGGCATCGTGCCATAATGGGATTCAGATTTTACCCTGGCAGATCCTATGCCAAGGGTTAATTTAGTACAGGATGTAAGGTACACTCACTATTAAGAGCCTTCAATTTAAAGTGGAGAAAGAGAATTAACTGTAGTCCGAAATATTAGTTAATTATTGAAAGGAGGGAAAGAAGAGAAACAATAGAACAGCTTAATATCTCTTTCAAGAATCTTCTAGCATTTAAACTGTCCACACAGTGGCTGCTGTTTCTTCTTCTCGACACTAGCTCTTATAGTGCATTAGACACAACAGGCAACACATTAAGTTCCTAGCTGTATTCTGCCATTTACTGGAAGCAACTTTTTAATATTCAATATGTATTACTGTCATGCAAAGCTGGAAACATCCTGAATTAAGTTTGATCAAAAAAGAAAAACCTTCTGCAACAGCATTGGACAGTCTGGCCTGTGATTCAGGTATATGAAGTTGCACATAGCTACTACCCTATCTATATAAAAACCCAGGTGTATTGGTGCTTTCTGACTCTCCCATTGGCCCATGATGTTCATCTCCTCACCCATTGGCCTGTCAACTGCCACTCAACTCTACTTACATCCCATTGGCTGGGTCTGCTCCTCTCCCCCACCCACTGCTGGCCTGGCCACATCTTTCCTGGTTGGAAAAAAAAATCTGTCTCCTCAGGTGGCAGCAAGTCTGGCAGGTGGCAGCCATCTGGAGGAGGTCTGGGCCTCATGACGAGGCTGTTGTCTGCTGCCTGGGCGGCTAGTCTGGGGAAGCTGCTTTCACGGGTCCTATTGGCCTGCCCCTCCGGGTCTTCCATTTTCCCCCAGTGGATGTTGCTAGGCAACCATTAGCAATCCAAGCTTGGTTCTGTCATAAAAGCTGGGGGGGGGGGGGGAGGAGGCCCTTTCCAAGCCTATTTTGGCCTTTGAGGAAGCAGCAGCCCCACTATGACAGCCTGCGTGACGTAGGAGTTACCACTTCAGAGCAGGATCTGCCAGACCCAGTTCTTAATGTGGAAGCTGACTAGGTGATTTTGGATCACTCACAAACTTTCAGCCTAACCTACCGCACACGGCTGTTGTGCAGATCAAAAGGAGAAAGGAGAATGATGTAAGCTGCTTTGGTCCTCACAATGTCTGTGTGACCATTGTCATGCCCCCCCTTCCATACTTTCTTATTGCCATTTTTGGTCTGTTTCAAGGGCTATGAGTCATCACAGACACGGGGACACACACACACACAGAGGGGAGGGAGGTAGTATCTGTTTCAGCTGTGGGGTGGGTGGGAAGATAGAAAGGGTGCAGGGGGAATGAAAGCCAAGGGCTGGTGGAAAGACAGCAAGAGTGGAAGTGAGTGAATGTCACGGGTGGGGTGAGTAGTGGAGTGCCAAGGGTGTCGGGATAGTTGAGAGGAAGAGGTGTTTGTGGAGTAGGTTGCATTTGGAGGGGCATGGGAAGTCACCAAGGTTAGGAGGGATTGAATGTCTTCACTTGGGTATGTGGGTGGGTAGACAGCAGAGGTGGGGGGGGCACTCGCCCACACTCACTTTCTAGAGGCTGTTCCTTCACAATGGGTGTTATTCCTAGTTTATTCATATTCCTGGATCAGGAGCCCAGAATCCAATTGTGAACTAGACCCTCAACTTGTTAAAGATGCTGATCTTGAACTTCCTTGCGTTCTATAACAATAGAGAGGAAAGAATCTCCATCAACCTAGTAGGCTTGCCAAATTCTGCTGAGGGTAGGGGCAGGGCATCCCTCCTGCAGACCCTTCCTGCCACTCAGCTAGGTGGTGGAAAAAAAATGGGGGGGATTGGAGGGGCAACTGTCAGCATCCAAACATGCTGCCATTACTAGTGGCGCAACTGGAAGCCAGTGCATCGCTGATAACATCGTCATGTCACTGGCAAGGTCCTCCCTCCCTACAGGGAGGTCCAACTTCCATCAGCTGCCAACCTTGCGCAATCCTACATAGCAGCTATATTCCGCCATCTTCCTATGTCATGTTACAATCTTGGGATACTTTTCCTTTTCTTACAAAGTGTGCACTTTTTGAAATGAGTTTGAGGTATTCTAGTAGCTTAGCTTACCTCATCCTTTTGGCCAAGTCACTAAGAAAAAACCATGCATTTCAAATGGGACGTTTATTTTATTTTTAACTTATTTATTTTTGGATTTATACTCTGCTCCTCTAGATCACAGGGCTTGGGGCAGTTCACAAGATCATGCACATCCTCTACAATGATGGGGTGTTTCCTGTTTCAATTACAGGGATAAAATTACAGGAAGAACTACATGCTAACTCAAAGTGAATATCAGAAGGTTGTTTCCGGTAAATGGAAAAGTAAGGTTAGTGTACGTAGGGCCCTCAAGTCTTTTAGAGAGTTTTATTTACCCCCATACACTTAACACTTCTAAACTTGAAGTACTCCTTATAGGTACTAACACTTTCTATTTCTTCCCTAATGCATTCTGACAACTATTTTATAATAACAGAATCCCTATCCAAACCAGTTTACCAGCAACACCAGGGATGCTGGTTAAGAAGAGAGGCAAAATTTCTCTAAAGGGCACCAAGGATGCACGCTAAGTTCCTACTCTTATATCTTCATACAACAGAAGAAATTCTTTAGTACTCAGTACACACTAATTTCTCCTGCAGTTTTAGTCCTATAATTAGAACAGGAAACACCCCTAACGTTGGAGAGGATGCACATGTTCCATTCTAAAATCATGGCAACAAGTGTCTTCCATATTGCTTCTGCTAAAAGAGAGTCGCACAACTGTATTGGCTTCCTCACCACAGAATACTGACCAGAGGATTGTCATATGCTGAATTCCCATCCCAGGGTGTATGGATATGCCACATGTCCAGAGACATTGGCCCATATGACTTAACCCAATTCTGTCTACCTTGACTACCTGAACTGTTTGTCCCCAACATAATGACACCTGAATTACGATACCAGACCACTCTTTGCTCAACTTTTTCCTCCCCTTCTATAACTTTCCTTGTAACAATGACAAAAATTATTTTCTTTCTTTCCATTGTACCTGAGGAAATGAGCTCGCAAAAGCTTGTACTGGAATAAATGTTGTTTGAGATGTTGCTGCCCTTCTGTTTTGTTTTGCTACAACAGAGTAACACAACTACCCCACTGGAATAACTTCAACTTGAAACGACTCCCCAAGGCTTCAGGCAGAGATTTTCTTTAACCCTGTTAATTTATGACCTTAGGGATGCTGGGAATTGAACATCTGACCTCACGCATGCAAAGCATGCATTGTGCCACATAGCCACGGTGCTCCTAGAAGTTCAGATCCCACCTTCCTCCAGCTTTAAAGAGAGAACTGTCTACTGTTTGGACTGCAAGAATGATACAACAACCCTACTATGTGAAAGCAAACATAGTTCCCAAGAATATGCTGAATGAGAGAGAGAGAGAGAGAACGAGAACACGAACAAGAGATAGTCATAAGCACTTCTATAAAGAAAGTAGCATTGAGAACACAACAAAAAATTGTACAATAGGAGAAGCCAGGTATATATTCACTGCCTTCTTCCTATTAATACCCATGCAAACATGATGGGGTGGAATTCCAGCAGCAGCTCTTTTGCATATTAGGACACACCCCCTTAATGTGGCCAATCCTCCTGGAGTTTACAGTAGGCCCTGTAAACTCTAGGAGGACTGGCTACATCAGGGGTGTGTGGCCTAATATGCAAAGGAGGTCCTGCTAGAACTCCACCCCTGCCTCTCTGTAGGATGTCATTCAACAGCAAAACAGGAAGAACAGCAGCCAGTAAGAGAGAACTAAATGTGCAACTTCTTCAGGGTAACAAGCATATACTGATTACCTGCACAGGACCGTTTCAGCCTACGGCAGTTATGGGAGAAAGCCATCTGAATCTAAAGGACTGTTATCTCAGGATATAGCAAATGGCAAGGGAACATTCCAGGTCTGGGCATGTCACCACCATCTCCTCTCCTTGCTTCCTTATCCAGCTACCGTTTCAGCGCTGTTCTGTGTGCGAGATACAGCAGTGCGGTGGGAAGCATTTTGTTCAATCTCCCCAGAAGTTTGCCATTTACAGTTTTTCTTGCTATATGTTCAAATACAGCTTGTTTTCTCAAAGGCTAACAAGTCAATTCATGTGACTTTATATTAGACTCTCAAAAGCAGCTCTTTGTTTTTAGTGATGCTTTAACAGGTGGGTGGTGGCTGTTCTGAATGGTCAGCAGCTGCTCTAACCATTAGACACGGCGGGAATGGTCTAATGAATAAAACAAATTGTAAAAGTCTTCTGAATGTTCTATTAATGCTTTGCTGAAGCTTAAAATGTTATCTTCAAGGGTAGCTTTAGCGCTGTTATCCTTTACATCATCTTGATTGTTTTATTCCTTCAGAATTCCAATTAGGAACCTTTTAAGAGTTGCCATCTCAATAATTCATATTCCTCGCTTCATTGGCTTTCTTCTAAACTTAATGAGCAGAGTTCCCTCATACGCATCAGCTTGTATGTTCATATTTGGTCTCACATGTATGAGTAAGCTGAACACCAGAATCAGCCACATAGGTTGTTATTTCTCTACATCTGGACAAACTCTAGTCCGTACTGACCTAAAAAAACTGTTCATATTGTAGTATGAGCCTCTGGCAGATCTTGTAGGGGCTTTACTCTTAAGAAAAATATTTGTCTGATCAGGCAAACTGTGTTTGCAACTGAATATCTCAGAAGGACAAGGCCTCTAACTAGTTTACCAAAAAGATACAACATTGTATAAGCTATGCCATTCTGTTTGCAAATGGTCTGTAAAGTAGCTCTTATAATAATTTCAGAGGGACATCTTTCTGTCCTCATCCTCTTGTTAATTAGTCACTTCAGCAATTACTTTGTGAATTAGTAGAATACCAGCAATATGCATGATAAGAGTGCTGAAAACATGAAAAAGATATTTTGCTAACCAAGGCCTATGGTTGAATACAAAATCTTGCAATTTTCTTGGATGCTGCACATGAGTAATTAATGGCTGGGGAGAATCTCGTCAATAAACAAATTCCTTTGGAAGTTGAAGAAAAATGTTTGCAAAACAAAGTAACCAGGAGCTTACAGAACTAAATATGTCGGTGTCCCTCTTCAGTATTAAGATGAAGTCCCCAAATTACTTAATGGGGGTGTGTAGGGGAAGGTATTTGTGAGTTTCTTGCATTGTGCAGGGGGTTGGACTAGATGATCCTGGACGTACCTTCCAACTCAATGATTCCAAATTCTGTTAATCAGACTTTTGACACAGTGTATGCTTACACACACACACACACACAAAATGGCAATTAAAAATCACCTACTAAATCCAAACCATTGCCTGACTTATGCAGACAACCCTCTGTTCAAACTCGGACTAATTATATGTTTAAAAGTTTTGTGGGTCACGGTCTCATAAGTTGCAGCCAACTTAGAGCCAGCCCGTAGAGTTTTCAAGGCAAGAGACATTCAAAGGTGGTTTGCCATTGCCTTCCTCAGCGTAACAAACCTGGGCTTCCTTGGTGGTATCCCATCCAAGGAATGGCCAGGGCTGACCCTGCTACCTTCCAGATTCTGCGGAGATCATGCAAGCTTGGGCCATCCATGTCAGGAATACATTTCATACAAACAGTTAATCTTTACTGCATGACTAGTCAGGATGGGTTGCACAAAACTTTGGGTCTAGATTAACAAAAACGTTTCACCATCCATCACTGTTCTCGACACCATTCCCCTAAGCTTAATATCAAGCCTGAAGGGTCAGCTGGGAAAGGCAGACACTGTTCGGGTTGCCCTTTCCCTAGATCTGCATTAGATCAAATTAAACCCTGGAAGGGTACTTGCTGTTGGAGGGGTCCATTCCCTGCCATCTTTTCTCTTTAGCCTCTCTCAGCGTTAATTGTAAGCTTGGATGGACTGCACATTTCACATAGCAATAATGCTTAACACAGATTCTCTACTGTTATAAATGAAATAGGGTTGGGCCGCTTTGAGCTAGTTCTGGCTTCCTCTTGCTAACCTAGAAGCAAAAGAAGATGCAGACAGGACACTTAAGGAGGCAACGCTTGAGGTGCTGGCCCACTACGCTTCACTTGCTTCTCAAACAATCTCTACGAACTGTCATCTGCTACATTTTGTTTATCGGGGCAGACAATGACATATAAAAGATGTAAAGCACAGCCTAAAACATCTGTGTTTCCAGGTTGCACACATGGATGTTTAATAACACACATCTCTCTCCATATCCTTCACAACGGCTGCATGGAAAACAAAGCTTCCAGTTTGGGTGTTAGTATCTACAAAGCAAACTCAGGGCCCGCTGCTTCCCACCTGGTCCTGAGTCTGCTTGGAAACATTTGAGAGATGGGAGCATTTACTCCACTCTAGCAGATTATGGCATGGGGAATGATTTCTGCAATCCCCTTAGGGTATGCATGGAGATACCTAGCAGTTCCCTAGGTACACTGGGGCCCAGAGGCATACTGTGAGAGATGGTGAGATCACTGCCCCCTAGGCACAGTGGAGCCTTCAGAAGAGATAAGAGAAGGCCCAGGTGGAGTACCCGATGAAGTTCAGGGTGCGCATATCTAAGGGACTGTCTCTCCTCTCCCAGATAGCTCTATGCTTAACTGATCAAAATCTTCTGGGGATCCCCAGCCCCAAAGATATCCACTTTGCCTCAGCCAGAGTGCTCTGGCACCAGCCCAGTGGAACACTCTCCCAAGCGAGATCCGGGCCCTGTGGTACTTAAATTAATTCCACAGGGTCTGTAGAACAGAGCTGTTCCACCAGGCCTATGGTTGAAGCAGCTGTAACCATCTAATCTGGCCTCCCCTCTCTCTTCCTTGCAAGGTTGTTTTGTTCTGATATTACTTCAACATCCACCTTAGACAATATGTTACACCTTAGACAAAACTCTCTTGAGCTGTGTTAACTTGTTATACTATTTCAGTGGCCTTCTTGATATTGTTATAATTAATCTAAATGTATTGTTTTAAGTGGTTTATTGTTGTCTTATTGTTATCATTGCAGAGGAGGGTGGGCTAAAAATCGACCAAACTAAACCAAACCAGTATGCTCCAGGGGAGATTCCATGGGATACGAGGTATGCCTCCAGTGTGCCACAGAATGGTATCACCACCACTTCTCAACATGCCACAGGATTGGCGCATTCACAGAAAGGCCAAGGGCCTTGCCCAGAATGGACTGTGGAACCCATTCCAGATGCCGCAACCACCAGGGTTGCCAGGTCCACAGCTGGGAATGGGGGTGGAGCTGAGTTGCTAGATCCAGGTTGGGAAACTACTGGAGATTTGGGGATGGAGCCTGGGGTGGAAAGGGACCTTTGTGGGGTACAACACCACAGACTCCACCCTCCAAAGCACACTCTTTCTCCAGGGGACCCGATCTCTGTATTCTGTTTTCCCCTCGTTATTAAATCCAAATAAATGTTGACCACATAAACTTAGCTTGTTATTCCTGTTTGCATCTGTTAAAACATCTTCAATATGTTGTATGCTAATTTGCTGTTCAGCCTCTACCTTAATGTATGGACCGGTAACTTCCATTTTGATGTATCTGGGGAAGTGTGCGCACACAAAAAATTCAAATAGAACTTTGTTGGTCCTAAAGGTGACACTGGATTAAAAAATTGTTCTGCTGCTTCAGACCAGCATGATGGCCCTCTAACCCTCACTAATGTATCATTTCCTCAAATAATAAATAATAAACAAAGATACAGGGCTACTTAACACAATTCTGGCAAGAGCAGTGAGCTTAAGTTTATATTTAAGAACACTTCCATCTTCTCCAAGGCAACTACAGCTTTCCAAGTAAGGTCAGATGACAGACAGAGACGGGTACACCGCCAACAGTGCAATCCTAAATAAAGTTGTACCATTCTAGGTCCATTAAGTCAATGAGCTAAGAAGGATGTAACTCTGCTTAAGACTGCACTGTAGACAGTTGACTATATGGTTGACTGGTTGATTGGTTGGTTAACAGGGGAGCAGCGAGTACTGGAGTTTTCGGTTCCACCCAAGAAAGGAAATGTGAGTAAAGAATAAAGAACAGGATATATTAGACCCAACAGTGATGTACAGAAGTGAACAATGTAAGCATTCGTCTCAGCTGTAGCCACTTACTGGAAAAGAGTAAGCCAAAATATACAATGCAAGAGAAAGACATGACAATTTAGAATTAGTAGCATGAGTCTTGTTTTCTTGTAGACATGCAAGGAAATGAGTAAGTATGAATTCTCTACATACAATCCTCTCTTTGTGGACGACAGGGACACAAACGATATAGAAGTCAATACTTTTTTTCTGAGGATTTTTCTTTCTTTATTAAAATATTTATATCCTGCCTTACAATATATAAAGCATCAATCTACAATAAAACTCCAAATTGCCTTCCAGACTAATAAAATATGAACTGTATTGAAGCCTAATAAAATGTAAATGGCTGTAATTTCTGTCATAGATTCTCAATTTTATTGCAAGATGCACTCTTTGGAAAGAAAAGTATTTTGGGTCCCCTGGGGTAAATTTCAAGTTTATCCATTTCAAACTACAAACTAAAATGAATTTTGGGGGGGGGGGGTGTTACTCTGACATATTTAAGCCCCAATGCTAACCCAGCCAGTGCCCCCTTACAACCAACCAACCAACCAAGCCTTTCATTGGCAGCTGCTACCAAAAGCCCTGGAAAGGATGGAAGCAACTTCTGCTTAAGGACTGCCTCTATCAGAGACTCAAACTAATGCAAAGCTCCCCCTGCATTGCTGAATTAAACAAGGCAAAGCGCTGTCCTGCCCAAAGAAAGCATGAACGATCAGATAGGAACACACGATACAGCTCCCCTTATCGCACTAATCAAAACATATCTGCATCGCACCCTTTAAAGAGAGTGGTAAGAAAAATCAGGGGTGACTTTATTTCCTCCTACCTTTGCCACCCAGCTGAACAATGGTGACATCTTAACAATAGCGGATGCGGCGACGTATGGCGAGCGGCAATTCCAGCCTGCCTTTGCCTGTCTCATAAACTGAGTCCCTCTCCCATCTGCCTGGAGCGGCGGACTCGTTTACCGAGGGGCAGTGAAAGCGCTTCTTTCAGCCCGGTCGCTCCCCATGCTGCAAAGGGAACGCGCTCGTTTCCAGGTCTGCGAGTAACTATGAGGTCACTGGGCAGGCTCACACAATCCCGGCGTCTATCCCAGCCATTCAGCGAGAGAAAGGGAAAGGCTTGGGCGAGCGAAGGGGCGGGGAGACGGGTCTTCTATAGGCCGCTTTCAAAACACGGCTCCGCCCGCTTTCCAGGGAGCCGTGGAAGGAGGAGGGGAGACTCCGGCGAAGGACCCACAAAGTGCTGCTCTGTCGATCGCTCAGGAAGTTGGGAACTGTAGAGGGGCTTATGTCTAACGGCGGCGGGGTAACAGGCCAAGAAAACGGCTGGTTGGTTGGTTGGGATTATGAACACAGACTGGCAACTTTTAAAGTCTTCTGCATAAAAGGAGGTATTCATGAGCGCAAGCCGTTAATGTGGCTTTCTTGGAAGGGTGCCAGCGTTCTGATAAATAATTTCATTGCTAACTGAAAATAAAAACTTCGCGAATTCAATTGAATTATATATATTTTTGCCTCTCAAGTTTAAGGGTAGAACAGCACAGACGCGTGAAAAGTATGCTTTTTAAACAAAATGTTTTCATTATAAACCCAGTTTGAAATATCTATGATTGATTTGGAGACTTTGGAGGTCAGCAGCACTTTACAAATTTATCCTCCCCGCCCCCCAGACACAGACTTGAATAATTCCTTGTTAAACAGTCATAATGTCTCCCACTCCCAAATTCACATAACCTCTGGGTAAAAGTAAAGAGAATGTCAGACTTGTCAAAACATGCTCTTTACCTTCAGGAATACAGATGTTTCAACCACAGTACTAGCATTGCACTTTTATGAAACAGGAATTTTCAAATCTCTCTTTCTCCAGTTAGCATACTGGCCTCTCACATTAACTGAAGCACAATGTAAAAACAATACAGTTTGGTGAACTTCTCAGTTATGTGAGAACTGCACTCAGAAAAGACTTGTAACTAGAGTATGGGCAAAGTCTAGGGCAGGGGTGGCCAAACTGTGGCTCGGGAGCCACATGTGGCTCTTTCACACATATTGTGTGGCTCTTGAAGTCATCACCACCATGTCTATTGCTTGGAGAAGGTATTTCTCTCTTTAAATCAATTATCCAGGCCAAGCTAGCTGGTGGCTTGGAGAATGCATTTGAAATGAAGGTTGCTTTCTTTCCACCTCTCCCCATCTATTTGCCTGCCTGCCTTCCTGTTTTCAAGCATCAGCTGTTCATGTCTTGCAGCTCTCAAACATCTGACATTTATTCTACGTGGCTCTTGCGTTAAGCAAGTTTGGCCACCTTTGGTCTAGCGGCTTGAATGATACAAGTCTAAGCGTTATCTCTCCACCCAGTAGAACCAAACTGTTTTTTCAAAGTAAATAAAATCACATTATAAGCGACACTGCTAGAGGATTTAGGGTTGCCGGTTTTGAGTTGGGAAATACCTGGAGATCGGGGGGGGGGGGGGTGAGCCTGGAGAGGGCGGGGTTTGGGGAGAGGAGGGATATCTCAGTAGGGTGGTCAGCACAGGGTTGAGAAATACCGAAGTTTTGAGGGCGAAGCCTGAGGAGGGTTTGGGGACAGACTTTAATGGGGATAGTGCTTTAGAGTCCACCTTCCTGCATCCTGTTACTATCTGAAGAAGTGTGCATGCACATGAAAGCTTATACCCAGAATTATACCCAGTCCACCAGGAAGGAAGACCAACTGGAGTCTTTGGATTGACTACAAGGGGAGATATCAAGGGGATTGACTTCAAGGGGACTGACTTCAAGGTGAGTCTTTGGATCGACTTCAAGGGGATAAATACTAGATTACTGTTAACACATTCAGTATGTCTCCCCTTGAAGTTGCTCCAAAGACTCCAGTTGGTCCACCTTCCTGGTGGACTGGGTATAATTCTGGGTATAACCTTTCATGTGCATGCACATTTCTTCAGATAGTGACAGGATTTCAGGGTGCTCTAGAACAGAATTGTTTGGGAGGGCATTCTTCAAGATAAGCACTCTCCAGTGGCAACTTTTTGAGTCCAGTCTGAGAAACAATTTAACCCAGTCCAAGGAACATCCCCAATACCTGCTTCAGAATAAGTGTTGTCCGGTGGGGTAACAGCTCTGTGTCTCTCTATACAAATATCCAATGATGTAGAAGCACTGAGCCACTGTCTAACTGGTGGGCTTAAATGACTGAAAGTGATCAAATTGAAACTAAACCCAGACAAGACAGAAGTGATGTTGGCTGGGAAGCCTGAGGTCTTAAATGACATTGTGCTTCACACTTTTCATAGGGTTTAGCCGATCCTTGTTGACCCAGATAAGTGCCTGGGCATCACTGCTTTTTAGGATAGGGATAGAGCAATCACAGAAACTGATTTCCCTGATACTGGCTGCATAGTTGTGTTAAGAATGCATGCCAGCCCTACTTTTCCAAGGCTGGTTTTACAAAATTGCAAGTGATAAATAGAACGTACATGCCAATTTCAGAAGTTGCTAATGCTGAAATGAGGCAGTGGGGCAGGACATTAGTAAAACCACACAGGAAGAGTATCTAGAGATCAGAGTTGCAACACATTTCTAGACAACAAAGATGCCCCCCCTACTTCTTACAAACAGCATTCAAAGGGGGGGGGAGTGCCTGAACTCCAGTGGTGAATTCACCTCTTGAAGTTCAGGTATTCATCCAGTGGCTGCCCCTCTCCTTCCCTTCTGCAAGATTTAAAGGGCCGTCCCGCTGATTGGATGGCCAGGTGCTCCCACCTGTAGGCTGGAAGGTCCTTTAAATCTTGCAGGTGGGGAGGGAGAAGGGTGGTTACCAGTGGTCACTCTTGGGGACAGGGCTCCCCCCACAGGCCAGCAGCAGGCAGGAACCCACAATATTGGGGGATCCCCACCCCTACCTGGGGACTGGCATCTCTATTTTCTTCTACTACTCTGATGCTATCCGTTTTAAGTGTAGATTGCTACTCTTAGGGAAACTTCTTTCCAGTCTTGACACTTTCTCTCAACATTATGCTAACCCTTTCCATCTTGGCAGCATGAGAGCAGGACATGTTTCCTGTATCTCTAACCATCCTGGTTAAACCTAGATCTACTCTATCCTGTCTAGAATGGAGTTCCATATAATAAAGGACTCTTATAAGATTGCAAAGATAAAGAGGCTTCGTGTATAACGTTGTTACCTGTAGCACATACACTCCAGATAAATTTAGCTGTGTTTATGTGCCTTGAGCACTCTGCTAACTGAATAATCCAACAGATTTAACTGTTAATTTCTGTGCAACAGGCTGCTTTAATAGATAGGCTGAGCTAGTTAGGAAGGAGATGTCCTTGGAGTCAAGAGCCACTGGTATGGAGACTGGCATAGCATTTCATATCTTGACTTGAAATACCCAGGCAGTTCTCTGGCTACATGCTTCTATTTCTAGAATTATTTACTTCCTTGATTTATATCCTGCCTTTCTCCCCAGTGGGACCCGAAGAAGCTTACATCGTGGCTTGCATTGTTCTCCTCTCCTCTGTTTTATCCTCACAACAATCCTATGAGCTGAGTAGGTGTGACTCGTCCCAAGGTCACCCAATGTGTTTCTGTGGCAGAGTGGAGATTCGAACCTGGGTCTCCCAGATCTTAGTCTGAACAACTAGCCACTACACCACACTGACTTTCCAATATGAGAAGCAGCAGTACATCAGCTGAATTTTAGAACTGCTTCTAATTTAAAAAAAACCCCTAGAATAGCAGTAGGTCACCATTGTGTATTTTAAACAGCATCCTGCAATTTAGGCAATGGAAAAATTAGTAGCAAAGATGGAGCTTCACCTATAAGACTGAAAAAGTTGACCAGATCTATAGATTCTCTCTGGTACAACTTTATTTATGACCCTCAGCTGCCAAATAAATTTGATCTCAGCAAGTGCAAGCCAAACAATGTTATGTTGGCAGGTCTGTGTCCAGAGCTCCCAAATGTTTTACTTAAAAAAAAAGAAAGATAATGATGAATACTTGGCGCCCTAATTCTTATTTGATATAATGAGGCAATTATGCAGGTCTGTGAGAACATTTCAGGTTGGGGAAAATGGCTTGAGTGAAAAGGGTTGGCACCCCTTGTCACAATCCAGCAATGTGCAAGGGGAAACAAACAAGACTTGGCCCAGTCCTGCTGGTGCAACACCTAGAACTTCCCACCCCATATACTGCAGTGGCCAATCCAGCACTCAATTTGAATCATGTGTATAAGTACTGTGTGGGCCTACATTAAGAAAGAAAATCCATTTGGGAGATCCATGCACAGAATTCCTGGCAACCTGTGTCATTTGACCTTCACAAAGGAGTTCTCGCATTTAGAGTGCTGTTCAAGCATCAGTTATTTTCATTTATTCCCTCTTAACCTTTTCCCATGTATTGGGTTATATATGTTCTATATTCCCTCCTCGCCCACCCTTCCAAAAATGCTGTTGTACAGACATACTAAAAATAGAATGACTTTTTAATGTGTATTGCAGCTTGTGAAAGGAGAAGCAACTGTTTCCAAGAATATTGTATATCCCTTTTAAACAAATGGAAAATTGAGGGATGTGCTTTCCAAAACTATAAAATATAGAACAGTACCATGTGTGTTGTGCACTGTTTCAGAAAAGTTTTGAAAACACGTTTTTACAAGCTACGGCTTCGTGATAAACCAGTGTGGGCAGACAAGCAAAAGCTAACAAAGCAAGGGAAAACATCCATCACTTTGGAATGGAAATTCTTATCTTCACAGATGTCCACTAGCCTATTCCTATGGGTGCCACTGCCATGGAAGCAGCTCTGTGACTCTGTGGTCAGTGTTACAGCAGCAGCAACCTTGCTTATAATCGGATGTGGGGAGGTAGTAGAAGACTGCACCTTTTTCGGCATTGTGGCTGGAGCCCATGACTCTGAAACCATCTTGGATCTGTCAGATCTAACAATGACCAGATTTGCCTTTCTGGATACAGTCTTGGTTATGCTGGGTACAGTCATCATAAGAGAAGCCATGTTGGATCAAGCCAATGGTCCATCCAGTCCAACACTGTGTCACACAGTGGCCAAAAAACCCAGGTGCCATCAGGAGGTCCATCAGTGGGGCCAGGACACTAGAAGCCCTCCGAAGCATCAAAAATACAGAACATCACTGCCCCAGATAAAGAGTTCCATCGATACGCTGTGGCTAATAGCCACTGATGGACCTCTGCTCCAGATGTTTATCCAATCCCCTCTTGAAGCTGGCTATGCTTGTAGCTGCCGCCACCTCCTGTGGCAGTGAATTCCATGTGCTAATCACCCTTTGGGTGAAGAAGTACTTCCTTTTATCTGTTCTAACCTGACTGCTCAGCAATTTTCACCCCACAAGGTATGCCATTTTTTGAAAGAGAACTTTTGGCCATGTCATTTCAGACCAGTTGCCTTGAATTTTCTTGTTATGTTTCGTCTGCCGAAAGCAGAAGGAATGCCCAAAGGCCACAGTTTTCTTTATATGGAGCACTGAATAGAAGAACCTCTCTCCATGGTGGCAGGAATAAAACTGAAGAAAGGGCACTCTACCCCCTGCTTTTTATACTGGAGAAGGCAGGGAAGCAGTACGGAGGAGGGACAAAGCAGTACCCTCTAGAATTTTTGAGCTTTAAAATCTCTCCATTATAGGCCTGCTTGTGGACAAGTAGCTCATGTGGGATTGCACAGGTACCAAAAGATAATGAATTGAGAATTTCTGAACTTGTTGCTGACAGAGAACTCTCTGAAATTATTAACCAACTAAGAAAAACACTGCATGTATTTACTGTTGTGTAGAACAAGGCAAGCTTTTCCACTAGGCCATCTCTCCTCCCTTGCTGTGTGGGTGGTGGGATGTGGTACAATGGGGCCAGCCCTGTATAGAACGTTGGGGGTGTATGCTTTTGGGGAGAGCACTGAAACTGCTTAATATGCATAATATTGGGAAGGGTGTGTGTAGGAGTGACGGGAAGAAAAGAAAACTGGGAGTGGGAGGAGCAGAGGCCTGATTTTGTCTCTCCAAGGACTGGGGTGCTGAGGCTTCAGTTGAAGAAGGTTTTGCCTGGTGTGGGCCCTCCCTTTTTAGAAATCACTGCTTCTGGAGGAAGTTAGCCTCCAGACCATCGATCTCTGAACTGAAGCTGATTTCTTTTCTTGGAGGGTGAGGAGAGAGGCCCTGAGAACTTTCCTTCCCACTGGAGGCCTGCTTTTGAGGGACTACAGCTGAACCAGATTCATCAAGAAAGCAGAACTTCTGCGACACTGGCTACTGGATTTTTGGTTCGGGAAGGGAAAATAGTTTGGGGAGTGGGGAGTACCATATCCTGTGTTCAAAAGTGTATTTACTCTGTATAATAAATGGCTACTTTGCTTAAGCCAAGGTGTGGGGGGGCTTTAAGAAAGGAGGCCTTAAGCCTTGAACTTGCCCACCTTTCCAGTGCCAGGGTTACATTTGGGCAGAAAGGAGAATGGATGCTTGCCTCATTCTCAGGCATTTTATTTTTAACTCCACGGTTTAAGAGAATCCATGGTTTTTGTCACTGGACTCATGAGATGCTGCTGAGCTCTGCCCCACATCAAACTCACTATGGACTCTACCACTCAGATTTTATCCAATTAGCAGAATTTTCTTCAGCAACAAAATCCTTGCGACATCCATTATTAAGATCAACCCAAACGACACAAAACAGCATGCAAGCTTTCAGGTTCTCCAGACCTTTTCATTACGCTGGATTTCGAAACAAAAAAAAGTTGAAGGGAGTTGTTTCCCCTCCCCTCCCCCCACCCATTTTGGTTGCTTTTTAACATCCAGCCTGATGAGAACATGCATTGGTTTGTGTCATTGTGGCCGACCTTTAGTTTTTGGATTTTTCTTCAAATATGGCTTCCATAGGAGCTCCTTCTTAGCATACTGCAAAAGTACCCAGTGCTTTTTTTTTTTGAAGAAAAAGCTCAGCAGGAGCTCATTTGCATATTAGGCCATACTACCTGGCCTGGGCGCTCATGGCTGCCACATGGCAGGTTGGGCCAGCCGGAACCCAGCCCAGTCCAGGCAGAGTTCTGCTCCTATGGACTCTGGCAGAAAAAAAGCCCTGAAAGTAGCCATAACTTAGTCAGACGCACATCAGTTTATCTTCACTTTCCTTTATATGCAAAGCATCTAAAAGCAGATCAGGGCCAAAATCAGTTTCCCTGTGTCCCCATCACAAAATGATTAACATAAATGGCTCTAGCAATGATCTGTGTGATAACCCTAACAAAGGTTTGTATGGAAATTACCAACTACTACAAACTCATCACAGACTTTAAAGGGACACACTTTCTTCCAGATAACTCTCCAGTCCCTCTCTGTTTTAGCCAGGAAAACAAACTAAAGCAATAAAAAAGGAAAATGCCAAATGTTGGATGTTCTCCAAATGCAAGTGAGGAAAACCAACTTTTATACCACAGCCCTCAGATTAAAAATCAAATCTTCCTCTACATCAGAAGTACGTAAACAGAGTGAAATCAGTTCTTTTCAGACTGGATTACTGTACCATCTGACCTAGTTCAAAGGCTAACAAGCCTGTAACTTGCATTACATTTTGAATTACAATAGTTCACTGCCTGCACCATATGCATGGAAATACCCTCAAAAAAGTGGCCTTAAACCATGACTTTTATGGGTTTTGTAATCATGTTCTTTTACTGTAGTTTTTGTAATGCTTTACTATAAGCCACTTTGAGTTCCACAAGGAAGAAAGTCAATAAACATTTTTAAATAAATAAAACAAGTACCTAGCAACTTACCCATATCACAATCTTCTATAAAATAATAAAAAGCCATTTCATCTTGGCAAAACCGAGCAACCTGACTGGTTGGGACTGGGTGGGACTGTGGTGCATCAACCTTTGGCCTGTCAGTTAGGAGTACTTACTTGCCATTGGTGGAGTCTGCTTCTCTCTTCTGCCCAAGTGGCTGTTGCTAGCCAACAAAGCTGATTCTGTCAATAAAAGGCTACCACTCTTAGTTCTGGCAGTTAGTGGTTCTCCGTACTCTCCCATTGGCTGAGCTCCATGTTGCACTGATTCACAGAAGAGAGAAAGAAACCCTTCCTTCGATTGACTGAGGGAGGGAAGAGGAGGGAAACAGCCAGAGAAAGGCTTTCTTTGATTGGCTGAGGACTCCTTCCTATCTTCCTTTGGAAAGGGAAGGGGGAAAATGGCATCTTGTGGCAACAGACCAGATACAGAGAGAGATACGGAGGGCAAGTGAGACACACAGAGATTAAAGTCCTGTGCTTAAGACAAACAATGTTATCAGAGACAGACTGTTGGTCTGATAGGTATCACTAAAGGCCTCTGAGGCAGAACTCATTGGGGCCAGTCCTGACTACAGCAGCCAGTTCCAGATTACTGGGAAATTCCTGGAGATTCTGTGGTGGAGTATGAGGAAGGCATAGGAGTTAGGGCTTCAGAGTGGGGTCTCCTAGATCCAGGTTCTTGCTGTGGAAGCGGATTGGGTGATTTCAGACCAGTCACAGTCTTCCAGCTCTACCTCACAGGGTTGGTTTTTCAATCAAGGGGGGAGAAGAGTAGAATTATATAAGCTGATTTGGTCCCCCTCCCCATGGTGGAGAAAGACTGTCCTTTTCCTATGTTAAGGCTGCAGGGATGGGGAAGGTGATGGAAAGCTGAATAAGGGCAACAGCCACTTGGGCAGGAGAGAGAAGGGGAATAAAGGGAAGAAGATAGGATTGCCAACTCCAGGTTACGAAATTCCTGAATATTTGAGGGGTGGGGCCTGGAGAGGGTGTTGTTTGAGGAGGTGGTGGGACCTCTTACAGGTACAATTCCATTTCCTCCACGGGAACCATTTTGCCAATCTCCAGGTGAGGGCTGGAGATCACTCAGCATTACAACTGCTCTCCGATGGCAGATCCCCTTGAGGTGGGGAGGAGTGAATGCCTTCACTTGGGTGAATGGGAAGACAGCAAGGGTAGGGGGACACCCACCTAGATCCTCTTTCTAGAGCCAATTGTATTTTTCTTCATAACAGGCCTTAGTGAAAAAATAATTTTAAAGTGTGTTGTATGATATAATATCTTGTGGAAATGTGCAAGTATTTCACTTGCTTTTTTAAAAAATTCCATTTTAGGTGTTTTTCTGTATCTCATTTTGCTTTTCTCCTTTTCAGCTGTACATCCATATCCTTCATTTGCAAGGATTATGACAAAATAATGTCTCTTGTAGAATGGCTTCGGGAAGAGTGCACTTGCCACCTGTTACCACATCCCAGTGTGTTTATTCACTCAGATGGCTAAACATGCCTTTTCCAATACTGTGAACATTTTGCTTTTTTGCCGCACAGGTGTCTTTGACAGAAAAGAAAAAATCATAAAACCACAATGGAATAAACAATTAATGCAGGATCGCAATGAGATTCTGGTGATCAGATTCCTACTCATTGATGTTTCACATTTTAGGACCTATTTGTTTTCTTTCAACACAGTTCTGCATATGTCAGCCAGATGTTGTCTTTTTCTTTTTTTTAGAAAAACCTGTGTATCAGATGTTATCTTTACTGCACACAAAGTAACATAATACAATGCAACTATAATTAGAGTGCTCTGATACAATCTTGAAGGCTTGGGCAGCTGGTGAACTATGAAGGTGAATACAGCCTACCAGCCATGTATTGCGGCTTGCTTGGAATGTGAAAACCCTCTGCTTTTGCTGTTAGTGAAAGACAGGCTGCAAAAACTAGAAGTTAAATAAACCACAATGGATCTCATATGTACAACTAAGCTGGATCAAAATCAGTGCTCCAACTAATTCAGCATCCTCTTTCCAACTGTGGCCAGGCAAAAGTGTCAGGGTCCATTGGCAACAGCCCATTCCCAAAGACTGCTCCCTACTAGCATCTGCCAATCACAGGTACTCTGCCTCAGAACCCAAAGGCCTCATTTGGTGTTCATAATCTCAGTACATGATTGATAAGATGTGTCTGCTTTAAAGGATCATCAATTGCACAACTTGTGTATCACAAGAAAACTGTCAAACTTGCTCACAGCCATTTTAAATCTCTGCTTAAGGAAACTGCTGAAAAGTAACCCACACTGTAATAAAGTCATGTCTTCCCTTCTTTCTTTCCTCTTTGACATATGCAGTAGCTTCTGAGATTTCTGCAGTTTTCAAAGCATGTCATCATAACTATTCTTAGATGGGTGGGGAAAGGATCTGGAACGCACCAGTTAGAAGCTATCTTTTTTTTTTCTTGCTGCAATTAACAATGATCAAGTTAATTTAGGGCACTCTTACTTATGGAGTTATCCATGAAGTTCAGTAGTATGTGCACAGGATCAAACACAGAATCTTCAGCTGTCAGTTCAGCTGTATATAGAACTTTCTCCAGAAGTCTCTTGACTGTACAGAGCAAGCAGATGTGTTAAAAATATCTGCTTGAGATTTCCCACATACACCCTGCACATTTTTATACAATTTACTCAATACACATAGGGACATTTGCAGTTAAATAGATAAAGTAGAATGTAATGTGAAACAGAGCTTCTGCCAGTCAGAGTCGATAATACTGACCTTGATCGACCAGTAATCTGGTTCAGTGTAAGGCAGCTACATGTGTTCCAGGGTTATTGGCTACCTGAGACAGGTTAATATAAAAATGAACACAAAGCAGTTTAGTACTTCAAATACTAAGTTACTAGAGATCAGTTAATTGGCACCTTTTTCCTATAAGAAGTTACATTCCCAAAACAGGCCACATGCCAAAAAATGTTGGGGAGGGAGGCTTTTCACTAGCAGATATAACAATAGGGAAAAGATGACCTATTGAATTTCTCAAAGATTTCAGGTTTTCACGGCTGGTAACATCATTAGGGTTTGTAGAATATTTTGGGATCAAGTGCCGTGTTCTACTGGAGAAAGTTTTCCTTCCAGACGTTTCGTTCTCAGCTGCGGAGAACATCCTCAGTGGCGTTGCAGCCGGAGCAGGCGCTCAGACCTTCTCGGCTGCTGTGCATTGAGTGGAGCCAGGGCTGCTCGAGAGCTGCTATTTCTAGGCTGGAGGGGGTGTGATGAAAGGGTGTGATGAAAGACCCCCTCCAGCCTAGAAATAGCAGCTCTCCAGCAGCCCTGGCTCCACTCAATGCACAGCAGCCAAGAAGGTCTGAGCGCCTGCTCCGGCTGCAACGCCACTGAGGATGTTCTCCGCAGCTGAGAACGAAACGTCTGGAAGGAAAACTTTCTCCAGTAGAACACGGCACTTGATCCCAAAATATTCTACAAACCCTAATATTGAATTTCTGTCTGTGATATAAAAGTTTGGGGATGGGGCAATAGCAGGCTTTTATAACTGTAGGAATTTCCACTTCACTATAAATCAGGTGACTCCATCAATCACAGGGATGTGTGAATTAATGAAGACAAAAAGAAACCGACTACACAAACTTCTGATTTATGGCACTAAGCTGGGCTGCTACACTACAGTGCAGTTCAGTACGGAAATGGGAAAAGCAACTCTTTAAAGGACTAAAAATGGGAAATGGTGCACGGCTACAAGACACTCCATATCATTTGAAAGAGGATCTTAACTCTGCCCCTGTTGTGGCTATGGGTTGAAGGTCCAGACATGTTCCTCCTGCAGCCACCCACAGTCCTAACAAAAAGATTAGTTTTTCCTCTGAATTAAGAGGGAACTCTACAAAACCACCAGGCCTCATTTGGGGTAGGAGTTCACAGGAGCGGAGCTCCGGAACCTCTAATTTTCATTCTGTTCTTTCTTTCTTGCCTCCCACCCCCCCAATACTTGCTTCTGGGCTCCGTTGTTCAAACTCCTTGTGGGAATTTTGCTGAACTCTAAGCTTTGACAAACTTTCTAATAGTTTTCCCACAAAAAAAATGGGAAAATAACCAAAATATATCAAGCAGACAGATGGAAATCTGTCATCATGCCACTGTGGCCACATAGGAGAAAGTAATTTAAAAAGTATGATTGGAGTAAGGTTTGATTATGACGATTATAATTCAAGAAGCATTTTAAGGTAGATGCTGAGCTGATATAATTTAGTACATCTTATGATGTCAGGAGTGTGTGCCATGTGCAAATAAGTTATACAAGTGAGTCGTGCTAATGAGCTTCGGCATCTCCTTTTTCTACAAAATGACCCCTGAAAACCACTATAAATCATAGAAGGGGCATGACATTGTGTGGCTGTTGTTCTTTAAACTGGGGGCTTCCTGCACTACATTAATGTGGGAGCAGCCCTAATATATACAGGTGGTGTGGAAACAGTGTAAGATCCTTCAGAATTTTCAGCACATGTATCTTTTCTTATTTACTTCATTCATACCAGGGGCAGCCAAACTGTGGCTCAGGAGCCACATGCAGCTCTTTCACATATATTGTGCGACTCCCAGAGGTCAAAGAGCAACTTAACGCAGGCTTATTCTAAAGTAAGCTTGCTTAGCATTAGGACCTCGGTCAGCCTCTGAGCACTGACCCATACATAGGCAAATATTTTCACTGTGTGTGAACCGGGGGAGGAGGGGAAAATAGGCCACCCCTGCTGTAGGCTGATCCTGCATTGAGCAGGGGGTTGGATTAGTCCCACTGAGTCGTGCAGTAAACTGGATGTCAAGCTGAACAGCCCCTTGCTGTGCTAGAAGCCAGCATGATAGGGCCACACAGTTCAATGATGAAAACAGTGGGCATTATTAGATCACCCGTTGCATCATCCAGCAAACTGGATGTCAAGCTGAGCAGCCCTCACTGTGCTACAAGCCAGCATGTTAAGGCCATGCAGTTCAGTGATGCAAACAATGGGCATAATTCTGTCACCCACTGTAAGGCTAGCCAAACTGTGGCTCAGGAGCCACATATGACTCTTTCACACATGTTGTGTGGCTCCCAGAGGTCAAGGAGGAACTTAATGCAGGCTTATTCTCAAATAAGTGTTGCTTAACATCGGGACCTCAGTCAGCCTCCTAGGTCTAACCTATACATAGGCGAATATTTCCACCATGTGTGAAGTGGAGAAGGAAGGGAAAATAGGCAGGCTTGCAAGCTTTTTACTGCAGAGGTCACCCAGAGACCTAGAGTGGGGAAAGAGAGCATAAGAGTCAAGGGAGCCACTGGAAAGTGGGACAGAATTAAAGAGGGTGGCAAATGTTTTCTCTTTAGTTTCATAGCTCTTGTAGGAGATGTATTTATTAACCTTGGTGTCAAGGCAAAGAGAGATGCACAATGATGCAAGCAGTGATCAGTTATTTATGTGGTACATGTGTGTTTCCTTCTCCCACTGGTGCAAAAACATAATTCCCTAACCTTTCCCTATGCTAGTCTTATGGGAACTGTTATTCCCAGTGTTTGGTTTTTAAAAAGTCTCCTTCTAGCGTGATCATGTTGTCAAGTGCAAAGAAAGTATTAAGAGCTTTAAAAAAGACATGTGTAGTATTTGTTCATGTCCTGTGGCTATTATGTTAAAGTAAGTTTTGTCACCCCGATTCATACCTTGCCTATCTCCCCAGTGGGGACCCAAAGCGGCTTACATCCTCCTCCATCTCCTGTCCTCCATTGTATCCTAACAGTCCTGTAAGGTAGACTAGCCTGAGCATGTGTGACTGGTCCATGGTCACCCAGTAAGCTTCCATGGCAGAGTGGGGATTCGAACTTGGGTCTCCCAGATCCTAATTCAGCACTCTATCCACTACACCCTACCAGTTCTCAAGCTTGTGCCAGGTTTCTACCAATTCAACAGTAATGTCTTCTTCTACATAGTCCAGGTAGTAGTAAGTTTGGTCAGGACACTGAGAAGTTTTTCAAGTGCGCAGCCATTTTTGTTTGAAGCAGGAGAACAAAGTTTGAGCCCAGTAGCACCTTTAAGACCACAAAGGTATGAGTTTTTGCCCCGACCTGGATAGCCCAGGAAAGCCCAATTGCATCATATCTTGTAAGCTAAGCAGGGTTGGCTTGAGCAAGTACTTGGATGGGAAACCTCCTTGAAATACCAGCAGTTGCAGGAGGACAGGGGCAAGATTTATTCAGCCACCTCTCTGAATAGCCTCCAGGCCCCCAGTAGGGGTCAGTCACCAGAGATTGCCATGGTTTACAAATGAAGCCACACACACATAAAATTTTTAAAAAGGTATCAGCTTTTGCGTGCATGCACATGAAAGCTCATACCTTGAATAAAACTTTGTTGGTCTTAAAGGCGTAACTGAACTCAAACATTGTTCCACTGAGAATTCTGTTAGAGATCCCTCCCTGTTTTCCTCTCATAGTACTCACAGGGTCTCCTGGGAAAAAGAGATGAATAGTTAAACTGGTTTAAATTTGTAGTACATATGTACTGAGCTTGCTTGCGGGAAGGGCAGGATAAAAATCAAAAGAAATAAAACATATGTCTATAGTTTCATCTCCTATTAATCTGTAGTATTCATTCCATATCTCTGAATCCTACATTTGTTTTAATAACCACAAAATGATACTGTAGTATTCCTTATATGAAGCTGAGACCCACTGTGCATGATTAAATCGTTACTATGATATCTATTGAAGAACAGCAATTTTCTGCATTTTATTTTGTTACTAGGAATAAGGCCTGTTGTGTAGAAAAATAAAATAAGCTCTAGAAAGAGGCTCTGGGTGAATGCCCCCCTCACTTGCTATCTTCCCACCCACCCATGTGAAGTAATTCACTCCCCGCCACCACATCAAGGGGAGCTGATCTCTGCCTTCTGGAGAGCAGTTGTAATTCTGAGTGATCTCCAGCCCATACCTGCAGATTGGCAACAGTGGCTCCCCAGAAGGACATGGCTATCTTGGAGGGTGGAGTCTATGGCATTCTACCTGTCTGAGGTCCCACTCCTCAAACCCTCCCTTCTCCATGTTTCACCCCCTCCCCTCAAATCTCCAGGAATTTGCCAACATGGAGTTGGCAACTGCTAAGTTACATTGGCTGTCGGTGGGGGGGCTGCTACTGAACAGAAGCAAGCAGCCAGGTCTAGTTAAGTCATGCCAGTCAGGTGACATCAAGTCATCCAGAGGGTGCTGCCAGGTCTAGTGTAGTCAACCTCCAGATGGAGCCTGAAGATCTCCTGAGATCACAACTGAACTTCAGACAAAAGATCTTTCTCCCTATTCTGGTGAAAATAACTGCTTTGGAGGGTGGAATCTATGGCATTATATTCAGCTGAGAGCAACTCTGGTTGCCTGGCAACAGCCTCTCGCTTAGCAGCTTCCCCAATGGAGAGGAGGGAGGGTGTGGCAGGAAATTGGTGGATATCATGGAGTCTGAGGAATGCTTTGTGATGCCAGAGTAGAGCGGTAGCCCTTTCTGAGGAGGGTTGATGGAGAGGACACAGAGAAGCATCTGAGATGTGTCTGTCTCTGAGGTAAGACTGTTCTGCAATTTGTTCACTGTTCCTGAGCTGCTGTAGGCAGGGGGATAGGGGAATCAGCCAACGGGAACCCAGAGGTGGTGACTGACACATGATAGGCCAATTATTTGTTGAGTGCATGAAATTCATAAGCCAATGGGAGAGCTCCATTTGGCCACCACCACAGGGTGGGTACACACACACACACATACATATATAGGCCTTTGGGGGGGGGGGAGTGTACACACAAAAAAACATCCTAAGGCCTAAATAAAGGATGTGTGTGTATGTGTGTGTGTGTGTGTGTGTGTGTGTGTGTGTATATATATGGGGTGTGTGGGTATGAGTGTATAGGCCTTCTATGAACTGCTGATGTATACAACAGGCACTGCTGAGAAAAAAAAATCCTTAAAACAAAATCCATGAAAGTACTTTCCCCCCAGTGTTTCTATTAAAAAACCATTATGTGATTAAAATGAGAGGCCTTCCTCTATACATTAACTCTAAATATATAGGTATTCTGCAATATATATTGCAGCTATTTTTACAATGCTAACTGAAGAGGTTCTGACTTCCTGGCATGACTTTTGGAAATGTCTCAGAGTTGGATTTCAGCTGGACACCCAGATAGTGACAGCGTTTGTACTGGCAGAGGCAGGCTAGAGCAATTTTTAGCAATCAGCAGGGAAATAAAAATGATGAATGGTCTTAAGTTCTTCATATTACTGACTGCATGCTCTGATTCACCTGCACCTCCGTTTTAAATTAAAAGTACGAACTTGAAGCTGTAATCATACCCATCACTCACTGAATCCAGTGGCACTTTCAAGTAAATATGCACAAGATTGTGCTTTAATTCAATTTGTTTTTAGCATCAAAGATGAAAAACCACTACATGGTTTAAAATCTGTAAATAGCATTACTCATCATAGCTGATTTTTTGAAAATATAGAAATATAATTTAGCCAATCAGTTTAAACAAGCATATAATTAAACATGGAAGCTCAGAAGATGCTTTAAAAACATACTGTAACAAAGGACCCAGGAATGATACCTTAACAGATTTTATAACACAAAGCTAAGGGGACCCTCTCAGTCATGGCACCAAAGCTCAGGATGGAATTCTCTCCCCAAGGAGATTAGTCTGTCCCCATCTGTTGCTGTAATCCCTAGCCAACTTTTTGATTGCTGTTTTTAATGTCTTGATACATACTTTAACTCTGTTTTTATTAACTTGTTTTAATGATGTGTGTTCATGATTTTAATGGTTTTAAATGTGATTTTCAGCATGTTTTAAAAATGTTAGCCACCCTGGGGGGGCATATGAGGGCAAAAAGGCAAAACACATGTTGTAATTAATAAAACTGAAATCCTCGAATATGAAAACACTGATTGGCTTCTGGAATTATAATTTTTCAGCCACAACCTTTACAAGTTTTAGGGAAGTGTCTGATTTCTTGTACAGCTGAAATTCTCAAACAGTGAGTGAAATTTCCTATAGTTTGAAAGGCAGTTGCTCAAGATGACACAGGATAAATCCTGAGCATATTTCCCAGGGTAATAACATATTCTCAAAGGTGACAGGTTCGTCAAATTGTAATAAAATCGGAAAACATTTACATTTGGGCTGACAAGAGCTCTTCTGACCTATCTAGTCACCTTAACTATTTAGAAGCTAGAGTGCCCTATGCCAATCTGCAATGTGAGTCCAAACACTTGCCTGGAGTTCAGTGGCAATAGCAGCTGAGACAACTACCAATTTTTATGCGCTTTCTCCCTTCTAATTCCACTCTTAGTGCTGCCTTGCAGTCAAAAGTTTTTTCCATTTCCTTGTGCTTGGGAAAGTAGAAAGTCTTATTGTGTGAAAGTTTGAAAGCAGCAGCCTCAGAGAAGCCAAAACAGGTGTATACAAATCAAGGATGTCATGCAACGTTTCTATCCCAGGAGAAAAATGTATGTTTTATTATGCATGCTGTCCTTAATCTAATTTCCAGAAAACAGTCATGCCTCAATGAGTATAAGACTTAGAAACATGTAAAAGGACATGCAAAAAGCCTTGTAGCTTTTTGTACACTGAATGCCTTAGATTGCAGGCTCCAGGCTGGAAAATTCCTGGAGATATGTAGGGAGGGGAGTGGAGCTACAAAGGCAGGATATGGGGAGGGGATGCCTTCTAGGGATGCCAGCCTCCAGGTGTGGCCTAGAGATATCCCGCTTTTACAACTGATCTCCAGCTGGCAAAGATCAGTTCCTCTGGAGAAAATGGCTACTTTGAAGGATGGACTCTATGGCATTGTACCATACTGAGGCCCCTCCCCTCCCCAAACCCCGGTCTTTCCCAGATCCACTCCCAAAGTCTCCAGATATTTTCCAACACAGACATGGCAATCCTACCAGCTTCCAAAGCAGCCATGTTTTCCAGGGGAACTGATCTGTTGTGTGGAGATCAGTGATAATTCCAGGTGATCTGCAGGCCCCGCTGGTTTCACAGACAATTCTGAAACCATTTTCAGACACATTACACATTTATGTATGCTAAATCTATTGTGCCCCAACCTGGATGGTCCAAACAACTGTAATCTCATCAAGTCTCAGAAGCTACCTAGGAATGGCTTTGCATGGGAGACCACCAAGGAAGTTCAGTGTTGCTACACAAACCATCTCTATTCATCTCTTGCCTTGAAAACTCTGAGGTAGTTGGAAGTTAGCTGCAAGTTAACAGCACTTTACACATACAAGTTTACTGTGAATGATACATTAAATATGCATTCTAGTTAATGTAACTTTTAAATCTGCATAATTAACAGTCAATACTGTGAAGCCAAAAGCACCATAAAACAGAACCAACAGATTTATAAGTAATTTAAAGCATGATCAAAGATAAATATATTTTACTAACTCAAAAAAGTACATTAATAGAAACACACTGATTTGCATACACTGAACATAATCTAACCAAATTTAAGTCCTCTTGAGTTTATAATTGGAGGGATTTAACTACTTAATACTTCTACTGAAATCAGTACAACTTACAACTTCTTCATTAACCCCAAACAAATAAACCTGCAGAATTTCAGGTGATAATTCCCTCAAAGGGAAGTGTTACAATTTTTATTTTTTTGTTAATATCGAGTCTGAAAAAAAATATCTTGCATAATTAGATCTTAATCAGAAATATAGTTGTAAATCACTGTACTGTCAGATTCCAGTGGGATAGTCATATCAGTCTCTTGCCAAAATCCAGAAAGGAGTCTGTATTATTTTGAAGACTAACAGATTTATTGAAGCACAAACTTTTACAGAACAGAGTCCACTTCATGCATCTGACGAAGCAGGCTTTAGCCCCCAAAAGCTTATGCTTCAATAACTCTGACCATCTTTGAAGTGCTGCAAAGACCCTTTTTAAAAATTCTAAATGAAATTGTGCAAAGGTTCATGTTTATCTGTGCAAAATGAATGACCTGGAAACAAGCTGGAGGCTTGAAACTGGTAATTAGCTGACATTTTAAAAGCCTTTAAAACTGTATTGTGAAATACATCCGATTATTCATAAATTGCAACTGTGAGAACTCTGAGGGAGACCCAACAGTTTTCTGATAGTATGTCTCGTGCACTGAATCTGGAGAGACTGCACAGCTACTGCTACAACTTAACCTAAGTCTATTTTTTTTAATGTTTACAGCAGTGACTAATGCATTGGAAAGGACAAACCCAGAAATGTGTGTCCCCTGGTAAACTTGGGCTACTAACTGAACCATATTAAACTTTGATTACAGCAGTGGTTAACCTGGCAATTTTATAATTTTTCTTCCCAGAAGACTCCTCATCAGCATTTACTTTGATTGCTATTATTCTGGTCTTGTTCAGTCATTTCTCAGAGTTACTACCCATATCGAGGATAAAGGGTAACCAGGGTCATGAGAAATTCTTCTGACCCCTTAGAACTGAACTAATGGGAGAGTTTTCCCATTATCAAGCGATCTCAGATCATTATTAAGTTGGCTTCTGGTGTGGGAGCTAGATGTGTTTTCCATTCCTTTTCAAAGCAATTACTTGTTTTGCAACTAGTAATAACAATACTATTTTTAAAAAATGTATCTGGAGGTCCTTACGCTCTTTTAAGCACAAAACGTACAGGTAGAACGCAGCCAAGTTCCACTAGTACAAATTTAGGACATAAATGTGAAGTTCCCAATATCAACATCCACTGTGGGAAGCATTCACTGCAGAACTAAATTCAGAACTGCCAATATGTACCCCATGACTTTAGCATAATGAAAGAATCAACACCCAAGACTGTATTTTAAAGGGGGGATCCAACAGATACCCACCATTCAAGGTATTTGTGTAAAATGCACGTTTGGAAAATATGCAGCTAATACAATGAAATACTAAATTATAGTTTCTTAGAATACTTTCCAAGTAACATTAATAATACAGAGAAACAACTCTGTTCCTTGGGAGAACTGGATTACTGAATGTTTCAGCACCACATAGTGGCTTTACAAGGTATCACAGCATAAGGGGGGGGGAGATGCACTAAAAACAAATACTTGGGCCCACATCTGCTGAGATAACCTTGCACTCCTACATTTCATGGTATCTATTTAACTGAAACCTCTGTTTGGCTTAACAGCAGTTTTAAATAGCTGATTTTAGTTTGTGGTTTTTATGCATTTTATATATTTTATTGTGTTCACATGATAAGCCGCTTTAAGTTCCCGTAAAGTAGAAAGACAGCTAATAAATGTTTTAAAATAAATTAATAAGGCCAACAAGGACCTCACATTCCTTAGCCATCGCTAACTCCAGAGTTTAGTAATTTTCAGCAAAAGAAAAATTGGACACTTGAACAACTAACACAATTTTATCTCAGCACAAAGATGTATGGATTAGAACCCCTTCTTCAAATACAAGGTAGTGGGGCCTTAAAGGATAGAGGTTTATATACGAGGTATAAAAAACAAATCAATGGGGACAGTGGGCCATGAAATTCACTGACTCAGCCATCGATGTTATGTGAACAATCTCAAACTTTTTTGATTATGTTGAATTTTAAACAAGTAAACTTCACCTTATATTTCCTGCACTAAATTGCCTTTGACCATGGTATTCTACCATTTTTCTTCATAGTCATATGCATTTATGTCTGCATATTGCGGTCCCATCACCTGAATCTGAAGATGTCCATGCCCTTAAGGAAAAACTTTCAGAAAGGACAATGCAGAGTTCACCTGTCCTGAAAATATGCCAGTCCTAAGAACATGCCTTGGAACTGTCATGTGGCAGCAGGTTCTTCAAGAAGACAGAAGTTATTTCTAAATGTGTAATCCAATCCCCAACACCAATATACTCCAAAAAGTACAATGCATTGCTGCAGGACGATAATGAACTTTTATTTATTTACTTTATTTATACCCCATGTTTCTTCCCAATGGGGGCCCAAAGCAGCTTACATCCTTCTCCTTGCCTCCTTTTATCCTCACAACAACCCTGTAAAGTAGATTAGGGTGAGAGTATGTGACTGGCCCAAGGTCACCCAGCAAGCATCCATGGCAGAATAGGGAATCCAACCTGAGTCTTGCAGATATTAGTCTGGCACAGGGCCAGCCCTAGATTGTCTGGCATCCTAGACAAGGCTAACTTCTGGCACCCCCTCCCCCACACTGATAGTGTCACTGAGTCACATGAGGGGGTGCCCAATTTGGCACTCCTAGAAAGCCAGTGCCCTAGGCAACTGCCTAGTTTGCCTAGTAGCAGGGCTGGCCCTGGTCTGACCCTCCAAACCACAACACTACACTAGCTTTAAAAATCTTTAATTGTGTGCGGTGCAAGAGAGTCAGTGGGCAAAACATGATGCGGTACATTATTTATTTCATCCTACGAGAATCCTAATGCCTTCCGAGAGCAGCATTGTACAGTGATAAAGTCAAACTGAATTACAAGACCCGGAAGATCTTCTGGGATCGCTGCACACAAGTTTGTTTCTGACTAAAACATTTACTTAATGTTATAGTTCTCTAAACCCAGTGTTGTTCAGCAACAGGAAATACCAGTGGTCAAAGGACGAAAGCCTGCAGTGATTAAACACCATTTTTGGTAAGCTTTAGAGCCATTATACTGCAAACATATGACTATGATTGGGTGGGGGGATTTCACTCCCTAACTCCCACTTTCCCAGTTTAGCGCTCCCAAAACATATGACCTACATACCAGGTCATTTACCCTCCTATGCTAATCAGCCAGAGCCCTGCACAGACATACCAAATATGTCAATAGTGAGGGGAATGGCATTGGTCTTAATTTTTGCCTAGGCGTCTATGCATGTAGAATCCAATTATCTATTCAAGAATACAAAAAAAATCTAGTTGCACAGATCACAAAGGCCACATGCATTGGACTCTACACAGGATTCTGTGCAAATAAGGTGAATCATGGTAGAGGAAGTCCAAGGAAAAATGGCCAACAGGGGGCAGGCCAAGCAGCTCTGATATCATTTCCCACTACACATACAGTCTGAATATCCACACTGGGCTCAGAAGCTCAACATAACATACTGAACACATTCTCTGCTTTAGTATTAAGATTGCCAGGTTTGAACTGAAATGTCAAAACTGTTTTCAAGGTTTGACAAGGAAGGAGCAAAATCTCTGGATGAGGGGGTCAGGCTATTTTCTGCTTGCCTTGAGAGCTTTTGCCTCTCACCCAACATCAGACTCTGATATTTTAAAAAAATGTTTTTCTTAGGAGCACAAAATTAGTACAATAGCCAGTAGGAAGGACATACAGTGGCAGCTGATTAACCACTAGGTGAAAGCAACTTTAGCAAATGTATGTTGGAATATAGTAATTACTGGTGGTACCATTTTCCAACATATCAATGGCACTGTGAAAAAGTCCAGTTGACTCATGGGATCTTTAGGCACATTTCTTGTGTGTGTTTCTACTTCTTCAAATGAAAGTCAGATGCATCTTTAAAGTAATAACAATCGCACTGGGAGTGAGAGGAAAGGCAGAGAGGTGTTTCCAAAATTTGATGGAAACGTCAGACCACAGTTTTTACAGTGGCTTAAATCTGAACTTATTCGCCCCCCAAAATATTTCTTCCTACATGAACCTTATAAATATACAGATTATGTTAACATCTGTAACACAACTGACTATAAACAATAAGAAGCTGAACAGGGCAAGTGAGTATCCGGAGTTGTTTTAATGCAGGGATACTTAACAAACGTCTCAGCCTTGGTGTCAAATATCAAAACTAAGTTACACAATAATCCTCCATCATGAAACTCAACCTAGCAGCGAATGCTTTGGAGTTCACTGGGTCTTTGCAATACCTTTTATAGCTGAATAATGCAAGTCTGACCAATTCACTGCCCTGATTGGGACAGGCTGTGCACCCTACGCTGATCAAAACAGCAGTCATTTCTTACAGCCTTTCAGAAATGTGCTTGTAGTGAACTAGAACACACGTCTGCAGATAAAAAGTAACATCGTTACATGACGAGAAGAGAGTACGCTTGCAGTGCAATCCTAAGTAGAGTTACAACCTTCTAACTCCATTGATATCAATGGGCCCAGAAAGATACACCTCTGATAGGACTCAATTGCTAAGTTACTGTGGAATTTCCAAGCAAATATTTAAACACAGTACTTCCTGGTTATGTTTTCAATAAAAATACACAATAAGCCCTACAACAAAAGGCTACAAAACAATAAAACCAGCATGTAAAACTCCAAAAGAAACATCATTTTACCTAAATGTAGATAACAGTAATCTTTCTTCTTCTGCCTAAACCATGTGTAAGAAAAACAGCAACTTTTAACCCTAAAACCTAAGAGCAACCAAATCAGTCAGGTACCAACTAAGGTTGGCAGGTTCCCCCTGGCCACCGGCGGGAGATGGGGAGTAGGGATGCCGGATCCAGATGGAGAAACTCATGAAGATTTGGTAGGGTTGCCAGCCACCCCCGCTTTTGCATGCTCCTCCCCACCTACAAATGCCTTCAAATGTGGTACGATGATGCCCCCTGGAAGTGACATCATTGTGCTGCTGATGTCACATGGTGAAGTTCTAGTTTTTGTATAAAACCCTATGGTAAATTTGGACTCAAACCATAGTTTTGCCCCCAAAACTAGGGCATCAGCATGCAATGTTGGTGGCGTGATGACATCACTTCTGGGTGACATCATTGCACCACGCAAGCTCCCAGGAAGGCCAAAGATCCCTCTGCCAGGAAGAAGATAGGACCTGGCAACCCTAAGATTTGGGGTGGAGCCTGACAGAACAGCACTTCCATTTGTGGAAAAGAGGGAAGTTATTTCTGCAGATTCTCCCCACCCCACTTCAAGCTATAATTGCGTCCTCCATACAGGGCTGGCGCATGGGAGTTGGCGAGGTAGACAGCCGCCTGGGGTGCCACCTCATTGTGAGGGCGGGCACCCCCTCTCCGCCCCTGCTCCCTTTGAAGCAGGAGAGCACCAAGCATGGGGTGGGCAAAGAGTACGAGCTTTGTGCACCCTGATAATGTCACTTCTGGTGACGTCATTGGGCCTCACATGTGTGAGTGGAGCCCTTGGGGGTTGGGGGTGCGGAGTTCGGCCTGGGGTGCCAGAAATCCTAGCACCGGGCCTGCCTCCATATCAGGGTTCTCGAATGTGATGCCTGCAGACACCATGGACCCTGCTGATAGTTTACCTGGCTTCCAAGTGTTTTCAGAAACTGGGTGGAGCCAGGTGGGGCTCCTCCACAGTATGGTGTTTGTTTGGCCAGTGGAGATCTAATTGGCTGTGCAGATTAAAATAACTTTGCTTTAGAAGCGGCACTTCGGTGTTGATTTTATTCTGTCTCACTACTCTTTCCCCAGGGTATTTTAAAATTTATTCCTCTTCTCCCCTGTACTTGAACTTCCTCTGGGTATGTGGCTCTGCCTCCTGTGGCAACCATTTTGTGGTTGGCTCCACCTCCCTGTGTCAGAATTCCAAAGGTGGCCATATGCACCAAATGGGTGGGGACCATTGCTCTATGGTATTCCTGTGAGTGCGTTTACCTTGAGGAACAAAGTTTAGAGGAACTCAGTAGGATACAATAGGAGAAGGAAGTGAGAAAGTCCCATTCTGCAAAGCCCACAGGTGCTTGGATACACACCACTAGTGACCTGTTCAGGACTGCTCTATAACTCGTAAAAATCCCCTCTTCTTTTCGAACACAATTGTCCAAATAATGGAAGAACACCTACAATTCCCAGCAAATTTATGGTTTTGATGGTGTATGTGTGTGTGTCTAAGTGCCATCAAGGTACTTCTGACATGGCAGCTCTATGGATTAAAAACACCAGGATGTCCTATTGTTAACAACCTTGTTCAGGTTTTGCAAACTGAGGATTGGTGCTTCCTTGACTGAGTCAATCCATCTAATGTTGGGTCTTCCTCTTTTCTTGCTGCCTTCAACTTTTCCTAGCCTTATTGTCTTTTCTAGTGAGTTTTGTCTTCTCATAATCTGACCAAGGCATGATAGCTTCAGTTTGGTCCGAGGGGAGAGTTCATGCTTGATTTGATCTAGAACCCATTAATTTGTTTTCTGGGCAGACCACAATATCGGTAAAACTCTCCCCTAACACAACATTTCAAAAAAATCAACTTCCTACAAAAATCAGAATAAAGCTGAAGAAAAACACCAAAACATTCATAGCACCAAACAATCTAAACAACATTCCTATAGAGTTTAAAGACCACATAAATAAAATATTTGTATTGCTAAGTTCAAGTGAATGGGAATCAGAACTATTGGTTGAAACCAGAGATATTATCAAGGAAGAATATGCAAAGGCTCTTTCAAAAGAAATGAAAAGCCTTGATGGATGACCAATAAAGTCGAGAAGCAAAAGTAAATGGTGACAGAAATAGTGTAAGAAGTCTAGATGCAGTGTTCCAGCAACTGGCACACAGAGACAAAAGGAGCTATCATAATAACCAATGCAAAGAAATAGAAGAGAACAACAAAAGATGAAGAACAAGAGCTCTGTTCCACAAGAACCAAGAAATCAAAGGAAATTAACAGATGGTTAGACATGCTAAAGATCAACATGGAAATTCATTAATTGAACAGGACAAAATACAGTAAAGATGAAATAATTCACTGAAGAACTTTACAGAAGAGATGAAAGGATGCCTGAGTCCTTACAAGACGAATCTTTTGAAGAACCTGCAGTTTCAGAAAGTGAAGTGAAAGCTGCGCTCAAAAGCAAACAGGAGAAACAAATCACCAGGATGTTACCCTACCCAGATGAACAAACCACATGAGTGACATCCTTGGTGAAACTAGCTGCCAACATATCATCAAAATAGAACTGTTGGGGCAAGGACTCATATTTCTTGTTTTATATATTACTTTTGAAAACACTGTTCACATAGTCATCATTCCATGCATCATTTCATGTTTTTTAGATTGTAAGATTTTTATAAATGCTAATTATTCTTGCCCACCAAGAGTTTCACAGCATTTGTTACTTCTGTGCAGAACCAGCTCATGGAACCTAGAAGATAAAATTCCTTAACTGCTGATCTTCAGAGTGCAGAACAAGAGACTCAGAATTAAATGAAGACTATCTCAAATATATGAGTTTGTTTCAAAATACAAAGTTTACAGGATTATGCATGGGATAGAGAAGGTAGAGAAAGAAGTACTTTTCTCCCTTTCTCACAATACAAGAACTCGTGTGCACTCAATGAAATTGCTGAGCAGTCAGGTTAGAACTGATAAAAGGAAGTACTTCTTCACCCTAAGGGTGATTAACACATGGAATTCACTGCCATAGGAGGTGGCGGTGGCTACAAGCAGCTTCAAGAGGGGATGGGATAAACATATGGAGCAGAGGTCCATCAGTGGCTATTAACCACAGCGTGTTGTTGGAACTCTCTATCTGCGGCAAGGGATGCTCTGTATTCTTGGTACTTGGGAGGGGCACATGAGGACTTCTAGTGTCCTGGCCCCACTGATTGACCTCCTGATGGCACCTGGGTTTTTTGGCCACTGCGTGTACAGTGTTGGCCTGGATGAGCCATTGGCCTGATCCAACATGGCTTCTCTTATGTTCTTATGTTCACAATCCCCCTACGAAAACCTCACAATTCCAGATGGCAGGCATACTGCAACTAGCTTCATAATAAAAAGTTCTCCTATATTGTGTTACGTGCATACCTGCTAGCATAAGAGGACCAAACAAAAGCCAGAACTTGCCTTACAAATATAATGGCTTTGCAATTAGAAGTTACTGTCATCTGGAAATGAGCCATTTGTTCAGTCAGACAATCTATATAGTCTTCAAAGACACTTCCTCTGTACACTTTGGGAACTAAATATCAAAGACGACAGTTCAACGGCATTTTAGAGATCAAAGGCTTGGGAAATGCTTATTTTTCTGGTTGAAGAAAAACAACCTGATGCTGGAACTGTTACAAAGGATATACATCCATGGACTAATGAGCAAGTCATGCCATGCAAAATTAACTTGCATTTTAAAATTAACTATAGTTCGGATCAGGAGATTAGGATAAAGATTCTTTCTCCATTTTGTTTTCTAAATTGCCTCTGTATTTTTGCTTTAAGCACTAACTTTCTATCCCATTAACTTTCTATCTCGTTGACCTGAGATAGAGGGAAACTATGTATTGTACGAATTGCAGGTTCTGCACTGTAGCTGAGGTCCAAGGGCTTGGACCTACCTAATGGGATTTCCCCCTATGTTCCTCTTTGAACAGCAGATCTGTCCATATGGTATCACAAATTGCTTCTGAAATTCCCTGCATCTCCAAACATGGCAGCTATTCAGAGAAACACAAACTGAGAACTCCCTCGGGAGTGCAGAGCGAGCGAGTTTGACATTTTTCTGAACCCTAGCCCATGCTTGCTTGAGGCTCTAATGATCCCATCTGACCATCTAGCAAGATAACTACAATAGCATGAGACAGATAAGTAAATACAATGAAATCTATCTATAAATATTTTATTCTGCCCTTTCTCCAAGGAGCTATTAATGTTTCGTTTTCCTTTTCAGTGATTTAAGCATGTTCTTCCTAATCAGGACCTTTTTCATTTTATGCAACAGGAATTTTCAGGCAGAGGACAACTGCTTGGATTATAGTTAAGGGCTCCATAAGGATTCTTTTACCATTATATATTGATATCCATGGGTAAATATTGAGTGCTCATTATGTAAATCCAAAGCGTGGAGTTAAGAATCTTAATGTGCTTTTCGATTAAAGTTTTTCTTCTTTAGGCACTATAACAAACTGTTTGCAGAACTAGTCAAGCAAGCAAATGCTGCTGCTACTTTTTCACTGCACTGGATACAATTAATTGCAGGCAGGAAATACTGATTACCAGGGCTTTTTTTTTTTTTAGTAGGAATGCAGTTCTGGCTGGCTTGGCATGAGGGGTGTGTGGCCTAATATGCAAATGAGTTCCTACTGGGCTTTTTCTACAAAAAAAGCCCTGCTGATTACTATTATGTTATCATTGTACAGCAGCCAGGATTCAAAATAATTCTTCATACTGGGAGAGGAAGTTAAAGTTATCATCCCACATCTGTGAATCTGTGTATCTGGCATTACTGACCATAGACTAACAGTCCTCAGAGGGTGTCACATAACAGTAACATAACACATAGCCTATAACATACAGCCTCAAAGGATCAGAAATGAGCACAAATCTGAGAGTCGAGGGCTGGAGTAAGAACCAACTACATCAGCACAGTGCTTGCTGTCCAGCTAGATGCAGCAGAGTTGCCATCCCACAGTTGACAGGTAGCTGCCAATTCCTGCACCATCAGGTACCCCCAGAGCTGCATTAATGCCCAGTTCCTAAGGCCTCTGTGGTTCTATACAGGCTAGCCAAAATTGACTATTCTGTAATCCAGATTGTAAACATGCATTTATATTACAGATTTAAAACTCTTCACTGGTCATCACTTCTTCCTGGAAAACTGTAACCCTAAGAGGGAGAATCAGTAGCTGAGTATTCTTAGCACCTTCATCTAACTTTAGTTACTAGGAGTTTTCACAGGAGGCCACAAGAATCATACTGGTATAAATAGGATATGTCTGTAGAGCAGGTAGACATTTAGAATGTAGTGCAATCACCACAATTCTAGACCACTGGTCTACAGCAGTCTTCCCACCTAGAAGCCCACTATCTATTTATTTATACACCACACCTATCCCTATGGTTCAAGATGGTGTGCAAATTACAATTTAAAATTTGCAGATTAAAACCACAAATAGCCTGAATAAATATTTCTGAGTTCTCAGCTGGGTGTGTGTGTGTTTACCTCTTGAAATTATGCTATAAATCAGTTTAATATGCCAGGGATTCTCAGTAGTTGTCCTGACACTGGGCATGTCTACACTATCAATTTATAAGCTCTATAGCAGCCTAAACTTATAGGTTTTTCCCACATCACTGAGAACTGAAGTGTGCATGCACATGAAAACTTATACCCAGAATTAAACTTTGTTGGTCTTAAAGGTGCCACTGGACTCAAACTTTGTTCTGTTGCTTCAGAACAAAATGGCTAGCCACCTAAATCTATTACTGAGAACTGTAATTTGATGAAGGTGCTAACAATTTTCTGCCAGAGAAGAAGAGTTGGATCTATACCACACCCTCCACTCAGAGCAGCTTACAACTGCCTTCCCTTCCTCTTCCCACAACAGACACCCTGTGAGGTAGATGGGACTGAGAGAGCTCTTCAAGAACTGCTCTTGAAAGAATACCTGTGACTGACCCAAGGTCATGCAGCTGGCTGCAAAAGGAAGACTGGGGAAGCAATCCTGGTTCTCCATATTAGTGTCCACTGCTATAAACCACTACACCAAACTGATACCCCAGCTTGGTCTGAACCTAGAATTCCCTGGGGAACAGTGGGAAAACTGACTACATGATATTGTTAAGGCCAATAATGCAAATGGGTCCCAAAATGCACTAACAATGTTAATGGATGACAGGACTATCCACAGCCATCAGCTGAAGAGCAGAAGCTGCAAGTAGAAGATAAGAAAAATATGTCACCTATTTGCACTGCTTAAGAACATAAGAATATAAGAGAAGCCATGTTGGATCAGGCCAATGGCCCATCCAGTCCAACACTGTCACACAGTGGCCCAAAAAACCCCAAGTGCCATCAGGAGGTTTACAAGTAGGTCTAGAAGCCCTTCCACTTTGCCCCCACAAGCACCAAGAATACAGAGCATCACTGCCCCAGACAGTTCCAATAATATACTGTGGCTAATAGCCACTGATGGACCTCTGCTCCATATTTATGCTTGTAGCCGCCACCACCTACTGTGGCAGTGAATTCCACATGTTAATCACCCTTTGGGTGAAGAAGTACTTCCTTTTATCCATTTTAACCCAACTGCTCAGCAATTTCATTAAATGCCCACGAGTTCTTGTATTATGAGAAAGGGAGAAAAGTACTTTCTCCATCCCATGCATAATCTTGTAAACCTCTATCATGTCACCCTGCAGTCGACGTTTCTCCAAGCTAAAGAGCCCCAAGTGTTTTAACCTTTCTTCATAGGGAAAGTGTTCCAAACCTTTAATCATTCTAGTTGCCCTTTTCTGGACTTTTTCCAGTACTATAATATCCTTTTTGAGGTGCGGTGACCAGAATTGTACACTGTATTCCAAATGAGACCTTACCATTGATTTATACAGGGGCATTATGATACTGGCTGATTTGTTTTCAATTCTCTTCCTAATAATTCCAAGCATCCACTGCTTCCGCTGACACAGATGCCTTGGACATACACAGAACACCAGTCTTCTTAGTTCACAGTGATTTGGTTGGGAGTTCAGTTCACATAACCTTGAAGTCGGAGAGCCCCTAGATAAAATACACAGCCAGCTGGTTTTACATATTGGCATCAAAACTGAGGAGTCCCATGGCGCAGAGTGGTAAGCTGCAGTACTGCAGTCCAAGCTCTACTCACGACCTGAGTTTGATCCAGGCGAACACTTGGTTCAGCTAGCTGGCTAAAGGTTGACGTTGCCTTCCATCCTTCCGAGTTCGGTAAAATGAGTACCCAGCTTGCTGAGGGTAAAGTGTAGATGACTGGAGAAGGCAACAGCAAACCACCCCATAAACGGTCTGCTATGAAAATGTCATGATGCGATGTCACCCTGGAGCTGGAAACGACTGATGCTTGCACAGGGGACTACCTTTACCTTTTTTTTTTTTTAAGAGTATCACTTACCTCAAGAGCCAATGCAGCTGAAGCAGATTATGAAGTCACCTACAGAGCCTAGGCTGCATTCAAACACAATGGATAATATGTCTCTCTGCAATCTGATTTATTTCAAAACTCTGATTTTGTAGCTTGTAGTTTTAATTTTTAAAAAGCTATGAAAACAGAAATATTTCACTTACTTCTGTTTGATCACCAGCTTTGAATACATAACAGGTACTTTGCTGATTTACTGCTCCATTTTTTATTAAGCAGGCAAAATAGCTTGGGTCTTGGCTGTTGTGAATCAGCTTGTGGACATGCTGCGGCCTGTGCTCAAACAAGCTGCAACAAATCAGAGGATCCCATGGCTGGCTTTCTCCTGTATCAGTTTCGCACCGCAACCTGGTCGGTGAGACATAAAGCCGGACTCGGTTGGTGTCAGATTCTCCCTTCGAAGACTTTGTGCTCAGTTGCCTTATCTCTGCCACAATCCAAGGGAGCACAGCCATAGTGGTCAGAGTGTGGACAGGCAGAGAACCTACTAGCTGAAGACTGAAGTCCACTGAGCCATCACTGGACGTTTGAGGATTTTTGACTTTGAATGATATGGGATCCATTGTTGAGTCATCGAGGGGAAGGAAACCAATTTAATTAGGGAGACAGCATTCTGAAACAAAAATACATATTTACAGTGTTAATAGAATCCCTTGGTAGTTTTCCTCTTTCAAGGTTGTATCATTAATCAGAAACAGTCTAGTATATTTGGGCTGTAGTAAAATATTTTTCTTTATTTGGGTTACCTGATCTTTGTGTTGCTGCTTTCTGAACCACAAGGAAGGGGATTTTTTTATTTTTACAAATACCTGAATGGAAGTAAGTAATGGAAGACCCAAGAATTACAATACCTGAAGAATCAAGGATGACTATGAACCACTTTCAAGTATGCTTTGCTCTCAGGTTAACAGGCAGAAAAAAAAGACAGACTGACCACTGAAGACCATATCAAAATACTTAAAAGTTTTCAGGAACAGTGTACATTAACTGGAACTCTGTGGCTTCCATGGCCTACATTAATGTTCTATAGTAAGGCCTGCACTTGGGTATGCTTTGTTTTTTTGTATCCAGCCTCACTGCTGTTCCAATTATTCAACTATTATCATCTACCCTGTTTCCCTGAAAATAAGACCTACCCAAAAAATAAGCCCTAGCAGGATTTCTATGCATTTGTTAAATATAAGCCCTACCCCGATAATAAGACCTAGTGATGGGCGTGGCTATGCAGCGTATCTGCATAGCCACGCCATGCATTTCGGTGCGGAGTGGTAAGGAAGACTGAAATACCTGGAGAGTTATGACAGTGTTCCAGAAGATGACTTAACTGTATTTGAATAAATGTAGATTGTTGTATCATACTTAATAAAAAATAAGACATCCCCTGAAAATAAGCCCTAGTGTGTCTTCTTGAGAAAAAACCAATATAAGACAGTGTCTTATTTTCGGGGAAACACGGTAGTAGCACTACAGTAGCAGGATAGTTGCTGTACAAAATTCAGAGGTGCCAAGATTTCTAGACAGAGGGCTTACAGATGAAACTGAATGCAAAGTTTCATAAGTTCTGAACCTGAAACAGGAGAGTGAAGGAGATGAAACCAAGGGAGTCCAGTTGAGGGATCTGAAGGAAAGAGGGAAGTCAGCTCCATGAATTATGGGAGAAAGCTACTCCTGGAGTAGAAGCATAGAGGAAACAAAAGGGATAGGCACGCGCCTGGCACTCATGATGGTGGTTTGCCAGGTCACTGACTCAGCATGTGGAGCTGAGGCAAACTGCTTTGGCACTGGCAATATTGGGGCTCAGGTTACTAGTGTGTCTGGCCAAGAACTATGGTAATCTCCCTACTTTTTTTGTTTGCTGCCACACCAACAGCTTCACAGGTGGACTAGGAGGCTTTTTTTTAATACTCTGGTTTTAAAAACTGGTCTAACAACTGGGTTAGACTAAAAGAGGCTATGGTTGTATAGCTCTTGAACAAACCAACTTTCATTTCTGGGTAAGATAACTGAAAGCAGCAACAGAATAGCTCCAGAAATTCCTGGATGACACATCAGTGCTGGATCCTTTCCAGTCTGGCTCCCACCCCAGCCACAGGATGGAGATAGCACTGGTTGTCCTCACAGATGATCTCTGCAAACAGCTGAATCGAGGTAGGTAGCCACCGCTGTTATTGCTTGATCTTATTACAGTGTTCAACACAGTCAACCACAACCCACCACCTCACCAACATAGAAGTTCATGGGGGTAGCCTTGAAATGGCTTACCTCATTTCTCCAACATTGGGGACAGGGTGGTGCTGGGAGAGACGGTGTCAACTAGGCACGCATTCTTATGTGGGGGTCCCTCAGAGGGCAATCCTCTCTCCAATGTTATTTAATAGGCTTCCGGGTTACATCGCTCTGACTTCAGAGGTGTCTGCAGATCGTCCTCCTGTGGCACCTTTGAATCAGGCGGCTGGAGGGGCGCCACAGACGTGGCACCCCCACAGGAAGACCCTGGAGGGGTTTTCCTTCAGCATGGGATTTTTGCAGGAAGTTAGGGGTACAGCAGCAGCTGCTCCTGTTGTTCTTGCATGTTCTGAGGCTCCACTGCCATGATAGCTGACTCAGCAGAAAAAGGTGAACACCCGACTGCTTTCTTTCGCTTCTTTCAGTAAGCTTTTGATGTATCGCCTCTCTACTCCAAGCATGGCAATTCTTCTCTGCAAGTACATGAGCTTTCAATACCACTGGCTAATGGGTCATTTTACATAACAACGAGTGGAAGGGATAGAGGTTGACTATATGCCTACTTTCCCTGCGAATGAGGCCTCAAAAAGTCAGAGAGCAATTTTAAGTATTGGTAATAACTTGAATTGGATAGAATACAAATATTTAAATCGACCCGGATTATAACTGGACGTACGTTAAAGAGACTATTATTTGGCTGCAATATGGTCTGAACATAAAAGATATATTTTAGAGAGATTTGTCCCTGTCGTCCAACTGTAACTGAAATGATAACATTTGAAATCTCAGCTGGAGCTGATTTGGAATGATGATCTAACAGGATCTTTAAACTACTTTTCAACTTGGATTAAGAGACTGAGTTTGCTGACGGAGAAAAATGGCACTGCCAAGCGAAATGTCTTATTAAAAAAGATATATTATGGAACATTACTTCTCTGAAACAGGATCTTGGTTCATTAATGCAGTTGATTAGAAAGCAAATGGGAGCCTTTACTCTGAAAACTAGCGAACTTTCAAATCTACATGAGCTGAACGCTAAAGAGATTTTGGCGACATCTGCAGAATCAGAATGGAAAAGTGATCCATTCTGAAACAAACCAAAGAAAACCAAAATGGATCCTTATGGTGCAGTTACAAAACAAGACCGGAAATCAAGATTGAGTGAAGTCCTGCTGAGAGGAACAAATGGCGCAGAATTCTTCTCATTACCGAGACGGGTGGCCACATTGAGAAGAGAGAAGGTGCATCCCAGCCAACAAATTAAGATGTGGAAATCTTTCAGGAAGGACTCTTGAACTTTTTCCCTCTCTGTGTATAGTTGGAAATGGAACTTTCAATAAGAACTGACATGCGATTTTAAAAGGCATGCAATTTTAAAAGGCAAAGTGTGATGTCTGGGTTATATCAAGTTGGTTTTCTTTGGAGTAATATGGATATAGGAGCAAAAGGGATCAAAAAGTTTTTAAATGTTAAGTAGATAGATAACGTAATCAAATTGTAACATGGTGAGCAGTTGGATATGGAACTTACCGTAGGAACTCATATATGATTTTAAAAGGCTAGGTGGGATTTTTGGGCTATATACTTAGGTAGATAGATAAAATAATTATTTTTCAATTTGGTTTGCATCTAATAGATAAAGATATATGTTTTTTATGCCTACTGTAATGATGATATTGTTGAACCAATAAGAGAATTTGTATTTTTAATATGGCTAAGCTAAGCAGCTAAAATTAATATTTAAAAATTTTCCTGGGAAGAAGGATTCCTGAGTTCTGGTTTTCCTTGTGGGTAAATAAATATGGAATTATTAGTAAGAAATGACGTGTCCTTAAAAGGCCAAGGGAGATCCTAAGGATGGAAGGGTGTTGTTTAACAAGGGTGTTGTTAAAATGTTAGATAAATATAAATAATTTGGATCAATGGTAAAGAGTGCAGACAACACATTTATTCTTATATGGCAGATTTATTTTTAGTATGTTTGTTGGGAGAAATTGCTCATACTGATATAAGAATTGGATTAATTGTTAAAAAGGCAGACAGCACAATTATTTTGTAATCTGGCAGATTTGTTTTTAATATGCTTCTCTGGAGAAATTGCTTATACTGAGATAGACAAATTATTATGTTGTATTTTTTAACTTGTTAAGGATAAAGATATGATTTTTATGTGCTTATTTTAATAAGGATATTGTCAAGCTAACAAATTAGTCTGTGCTCTTAACATGGTTAAGCTAAATCAGCCAATCTTGTGTTGAGATGACTTTGACTTTTTTATACTTATTTGTTTTGAAGAATTGTTTAGACTTATATTGCTAGTAATAGTTTAGTAAAAATTTCTTTATAATGAAAGACAAGGATGGTAAAATATAAGGAGAACTTCATACTTGCAGGTAGAACAAATTGGGTATTTTATTTGGAGGTAGAATTATAATTGATATATTTGTACTTTTCTTTGTTTCTGTTTTTCCCACTCTGTACATGCCCTTTCCCCCCTTTTATGTATCTTTGCTCCTGCTTCTTCTTTTTGTAGTTAAAATTAATAAAAATTATAAAATCCAATGTTTTTTAATAGCCACATGCACCCCCTTGCCCATTTGGCGGGATGCCATTAGTATGCTGATGACACCCAGCTATATCTATTGATGAACGGCCGGCTGGATACCACCCCAGAAAATCTGGCTGAGAGTTTGGACCCAGAGGCTGTGGTGGGTTAGCTGAAATTGGCTGAGACTGAATCCTGTTAAGACAGAGGTTCTGTGGCCAGACAGGGGGAATTCAGGTTTCGGGTTCTGACTCCTGGCTTTTGGCAGTGTGCCCTTGATTCCAGCACCAACTGTCGAGAACCAGGGTGTGATTCTGGATGCCTCCTTATCAGTGGAGGCCCAGATCACAAACGTTGTCAGGCTGACCTCCAGCTACATCAGGTCAGGCAAGTGGCACCTACCTGTCCTGCCCTGACCTAGCTACAGTAATCCATGCAACAGTCACCTCCAAATTAGACTACTACACTCGCTCTGTGCAGGACTGATCCAGAAACTCCAACTTATCCAGAATGCGGCAGCGCCTCAGGTCCTCGTGGGGACTCTGTATTTGTCATATATCCAATCTGTGCTGTGCGAGCTGCGCTGGTTTTCAGTGGAGTACTGGATCAGGTTCAAACAGTAAAAAAGGTGATGATATCTAACACGGTATGAAACACATTACTATTCTGGCATATTATTTTTACCCTGGCTTGTTCTCATGGATCTCACTTGTGCTTTCATGAAAGTTTGTGCGCTCTGAATATGTCCTGTCACTTAATACATAGCAGCTCATGAGCGCATTAATACCGCTGAGAACAACTGTCAGCGGTTCATAGCCTTTTGACCTCCAGGAGGCAGCAATAGTGCCTCCCCCCCCCCGCCCATTTTGAACAGTAATGTTGCTTTCAATCTCCTGGGCTTAGCTACAATCATAAATCCCACCATCTGTACTGCAGTGGGTCCCATAAGCAATAGCTCAGAAGTATTAGCCTCCTTCCTAAATGGCATGCAGCAAACAGGCATTCAATCTCTTTTAAGACTGCACTAAAATAGGACACATGCTTTCAAATTTGCACACAACAGCTTGTAAAGGGGAAAGTTCTCATTTTAAAAGCAGGGAGACTGTCTTAAAAAAGTAATTTGAAAGACTAAAGTTCAAAGTTATTTATTTCCTTACTTCATTAGTACGCTGCCTTTCACCCCTCCACTGAGGACCCTACATCATTCTCCTCTCCTTCATTCTGTTCTCACATCAACCATGCGAGTTAGGTTAGGCTGAGTGTGTGACTGGCCCAAGGTTCCCCAACTAGCTTCCATGGCCGAGTGCAGACTGCAATCTGATACCACACTATGGGGCTGTTCAGACGCACAGTATAATCAGTTGTCACTGCTGTTTCATACCGGATTAAAAGTGGCTGATCAGACAGCAACATCTGCCTCCCGGTATTAACTCATAGTAGCCCCCCCCCAATCCTTCTCGGAACCGGAGTATTTTGTTACCTGCTCCTTTGCAGTATTTTTTGAGTTCTCTGGTTTCACCTTGTAGTTTCCCCGTCTGGATAGTTCTCAACCAACTTCCAGATGTCTGAAGGCTATCCTGGAGCAAAAAGAGCCTCAGACATCCGGTTTATGGTCGTCATTTTTTTTTACTATTTAGTGATATGCACATAACTGCATAACCACATAATTTTTTAACCTATGTGCATGCGCTTGTGTGCATATGCGCATAATGTGCTCATGTGCATGACGCGCATAAAAGTGGGGAAAAAACTGCATGGTGCCATTGTGTGGACGTTAGAAGACCGTTTCACCGCGGAGTGATTCGAATTGCAGTATGGCAGTCCGATCGATAATATCCAGAACAAAGATATTCGGAACAGAAACGGGTCAGTTTAACACGGACTCAACACGCTGTGTGAACATGGCCTAGCTGTAAGTTTCAGTACCTGCATCGGGGAGGGGGGGAATTAACCCACAAACAACCGTAACTTCTATGTTTTGTTTTTATGACTGATTCAATAACAATGGTTTTTGACACAGTTTCCACCAACAGGGTGCTTTTTAAATGCCCCAAACAGCTAATCTTTCTTCCGTAGGCCCCCATTATCCCCAACATCCCCCTACCTCCATGATTATTTCTCCATTCCTCCTTCTTGTTCTCATTATTTTAGCTAAAACCTCAACCTCTTTAGGAAACATCAGCCTTGAAAACAGAGCATGCTGTGCTACATAATATTAAATGAGTTTGCACAGCTTATTCTGAGCCCAGACTAAAGTTCATAGTGGCAACATCATACTCTCAAATCACATGCTGTCAATGTGAACATGGCCGACTACTGCATTTCAGAGGAGTCTCCAGCAGAAAATATCATACCCATCAAGGTCTGTGCATGACCACAGTCACCCATACAACAGTAAGCAGATCAGTGGAGAGCAGTGAGTTATCACCATGCAATGACAACTACCCTCCCCCAATCACATGTTTATGCCAAAATTGTTTCTGCTTCCATCACCACTAACGCAGGTGAATTTACATCATCACTGGGACTTCTGAACTGCAGCAAAGTCCCTTGGCTGAAATTTTATCCTTAACTCCACAGCCCAGAATGGCAGAGGGATCCTCTGTCACTATCCCAAAACAGAAGGGGATCTCTCACACAAAAACAACATGCAGGTACTGTGGGCTAGGTCACCTACAGATCTGTACCCTTCTTTCTGAAATTGATTCTGGTGCAAACTAGTGGTTACAAAATGAGTTTGATGCAGCATTTGAATCTCAAAGGTTGATCTGCCAATTAAATCTATGGTATGCTTCTGACTGCTAAAAATGGGGCAATATATAACGCACAGTAAGCATTTCAATAGGGTCTTGATTTTTATTCAACAGCTACATGAATTTTAAAAAACACCTTCAAATACCATGTCATTTCTATCCGTTGGTATTTTTTGTAATGGATTTCAATGGCTGAAATCATCTTTAGGAGCCAGTTTAGAGCTGCAAAGCAGGGAAACACATACATAAATGAAGTGGTGATGATACATTCAGCATTAATAACACTCATCAGAAACAGCACATATTTTAACAAACTATCTGTGGAATTTCAACAGACCCCATCTAAGCCCCATGTAAGCCCTCAGTACCCATCTGCTTGCCTCAGTGCAGGAGCAAGGATTTAGAGAAACTGACAGATTAGTATGGAAATGCACAGAACTCCTAATCCAGGGGTGGCCAACGGTAGCTCTCCAGATGTTTTTTGCCTACAACTCCCATCAGCCCCAGCCAGCACGGCCAATGGCTGGGTCTGATGGGAGTTGTAGGCAAAAAAAATCTAGAAAGCTACTGTTGGCCATCCCTGACCTAATCAATACCTATCATCTTCTCTAGAAGCTTTTGCCATCATTTTTACTCATTTTCAGTTACCTTATGCAATAGTTCATTAATAGAAGTGTACAGTGCAAGCAAACAGAGTCAGCCCTTAAAATATTCCAGCTCAACAACTGCAGAGGATCCCAAGTGAGCAAAGCAGGAACTACTCATCAGGCTACAAAAGTGAAGGGTATTTGGATATTTGGTCCTGACATGAATAGCACAGGTTAGCCCAATCTCATCAGATCTCAGAAGCTAAACAGGGTCAGCCCTGACTAGTGTTTGGATGCAAGACCTCCATGGGTCACCAGGTTTGTGACCCAGAAGCAGGCAAGGGCAAACCACCGCTGAAGTCTCTTGCCTTGAAAACCACATCAGGTCACCATAAGTCAACTTTGACTTGAAGGTGCTTTCCACTACTCTTTTTAAGTGTCAACAGAAACAAAGCCTGAGGCTACAATCCTATGCAACTTTACACAGCTACAAGACCCCTTGAACAGAGAAGGGCTTTTTACAGGACTGCCCCAACGTGTCTATAACACAAAGCCACACATTCATTCCTTAATAGCTTTACCTTCTCCTTTCCACTGTAAACATGCATCCAATTAATTGGTTTCTGGTTTGCAAAAGCCTATGCTGGAACAAACTCTTGCTAGTATTTAAACAGCCACAAAACTCTCTTATCTGCTTTTGCCTCAAGGCAGCTACTCCCCTGGAACTAGTTCCTCCAATTCTAGGGCAATCCTAGGCAGAGTTACTGCAGTATACATCCCATTAATGATCTGTTGTTAATATTAAAGTTGTAGGCACCTCAGGGGCAGACACTCTGGACACATGAATATGTATTCATTAACCTAACAGCGTGCCCCGAAGCACAGTTACACCCTTCTACATCTGCCATAGGCTGGGAAGCTGAAATTCTGCTTAGGACTGCATTGTAAGGACAGGATTTCAGCAAATTTACTCCGGGTTGCACCAAATATGCAGTCTCGCTTCCACCAGCAGCAGTGTCTGGTCTCAAAGCCATGCCTATCAAAAACCCACCTGATTAACCATTTATTTTATACATTTAATTCATGTATACTCTGCCTTTCTCTTAAATGGGGATCCAAAGGTTGCCAGCCTCCAGGTGGGGCCTGGAGATCTCCCACTTTTACAACTGATCTTCAACTGACAGAGATCAGCTCCCCTGGAGAAAATGGCTGCTGGGAAGGGCGAATTCTAGGGCACTGTACCGTACTGTGGCTGCTCCCCTCCCCAAACCTTTCCCTCTCCCAGATTTACTCCCAAAGTCTCCAGGTATTTTTCCAACATAGACTTGGCAACCCTACCAAAACAGCTTGCATCGTTCTCTTTTCCTTCATTGTATCCTCACAACAACCCTGAGAGGTAGGTTAAGTTGAGACAAGGCACTCGGCCCAAGGTTACCCGGCGAGACCTCCATGACACATGATTTGGGGATTCAAACCTGGGTCTTGCAGATCCTCTTCACCACCTAACCCCATCGGCTCCACAACAGTGTGGCAAATTTTAACAAGACACTCCCCCAAAACTAACCCACAGCCACAAAACTCTCTTATCTGCTTTTGCCCCTGAGCTGCCTAAAATCTGAATATCCCCCCTTCAAAACTAAATTTCGCACTAGACCTTTAAGCCTGGTTTAGCCCTGTCCCCAAGCTGACATTCCACACTAGAATCATAGAGTTGATTTCTCCAATTCTAGTGTAGGATATCAGTTTGGGGACAGGGCTAAACCAGGCTTAAAGGTCTAGTGCGAAATTGGTCTGGGACCAATTTCGCACTAGACCTTTAAGCCTGGTTTAGCCCTGTCCCCAAACTGGCATTCTGCACTAGAATCAGAGAAACCAACTCTACCACTCTTATGATTCTATGATTTTAGTGTAGAATGTCAGCTTGGGGACAGAGACAAACCAGGATCCTAGTGCAAAACTGGTCCCAGTCGCTTCCTCCCTGCATAAACTCCAACCAACCGAATCTCACTTCGTCGCAAGCAGGAAGCTGCACACCCCCTGCATTAGAGCAGGTGCATCTCTCCCACGTTGTAACTTTCCTTTTCCCCAAGAAGAGAAAGCCGCTTACCCAAACCGCACAAGCCCAACACAGGATGTGCGCACTAGCGCACCCACGGCCGGGTCTCCTCTGGAGGGAGAGAGAGAAAGCGGTCAGCCGAAGGGAAAAGCAGAAGAGCCCGACTCCGCGTCTTCTCCTCCACCCCGGGCCGGCCGCTCAGCCCAGAGGGAAGTTGGCTCCGGCGCGTTCCCCTTCCTCCTCCTGTTGCTCCGTTTAGTACGTGACCCGCGCAGGCGGGAGGAGAAGAGCCGCCTCCTGTCAAAAGCGGCGAGGTGGTGTCCCTAGCCCGCCCCGGGGAAGCGCCCAGGGAACCCTCGGGGGCCATCCCGCCTCTCCTCCAGGGAGGCGGGGAAAAGAGGCCGGCCGGCCGCCGCAACAACGCCTCCCTCCTTCAGCGCCTGCTGCTTCTATCGGCTTCCGCCTTCCTCTCCCTCTCCAGGGGGAGGAGCCCCAAAAGCAGCCGCCGGCCGGGGAAAAAGGGGCGGTCCCGAGGGAGGGGGGTGGCATTCAAATAAGGTTTTTACGAGGGGGGGAGAAAGAAACGGTTAAAAAATAGCCGTTGCTGCCCCGGGACGGCCAATGAGGCGGCTGGAAGGAGCGCGAGGGACGAAGAGGCTCTGCCGTTGAAGGCTGAGGCAAAAAAAAAAAAAAAGGCGGGCCTTTCGCTCCTCCCTCAGAAAGCCGCCGGCTGCTTGTTTTTTGGGTGGCGCAGCGTCAGGGAGCCCCAGCCTGGGTATGTGCGGCGGAGGAAGGACAGCTGCAGTGCAGGGGTTGCCGTGGCTGCTGTGTTGTTGTCTCCCGGCGAGTGAAGGGGGCGACAGGCGCGAGCGACGCTGCCGCTGTCTGTGTCTGCGCGCGCACACGTGCATGTTGCCTCCAGGAACGGTGCCGTGTGCGGAGATCGAGGAGGAGCCCGGGCAGTGTTCCCTCTAAGCTGAGTTGGCGTGAGCTGGCTCACAGGTTTTTAGCCTCCAGCTCACACATTTTTGACCTAGCTCAGGAAAGATGACCCCAGAACACGCTGATTGATGCAGTAGCTCACAACTTTGATGCCAGCAGCTCACAAAAGTAGGATTTTTTGCTCACGAGACTCTGCAGCTTACAGGGAACATTGAGCCCAGGGCGGACGAGAGGGGTCTCTCTTTCGCGGCCATCCCTCCCCCCCACCTCCCTTTTAACAAGACAGTCCCCCAAAACTGACCCACAGCCACAAAACTCTCTTATCTGCTTTTGCTCCTGAGCTGCCTACAATCTGAATATTTTTTTTCTATTATTATTATTTGCTGTTGTTCAGTGTGCTGCATCTCCTTGGGGTATCAGAATAGGGCTGTCAACTTTCTACATGCTGCAAAATGTAATGCTCAAAACATGCATGTTTTGCAGCCTATACTGAACCTCATCCGTGCTCATAACTTGCTTGACTACAGTTGGTTGTGTGAGAGCTTTCTGAATTCCACTTCAGTGCTCTGAGTTTTCTCCCAGTAGTACAGCCCTCAGAATGGTTTCCTAGCCAGCCCCAGTTTGGTGTGGATGAGAAAGCGGTAACAAATATGAAAGCCATCTTCAAGGGCTGTCATGTAGAGCAGCAGTCCCCAACCTTTTGGGCACCAGGGACCGATTTTGTGGAAGACAATTTTTCTAGCGGTTTTTGGATGATACAATTGTGCACTTTATTTCAAGTGTGCAGACTCTTTATCTCAAAGAACCGGGTTTGATTTCCTACTCCTCCACTTGAAGCTGCTGGAATGGCCTTGGGTTAGCCATAGCTCTCTCAGAGTTGTCCTTGAAAGGGCATCTTCTGGGGAGAGCTCTCTCAGCCCCATCCACCTCACAGGGTGTCTGTTGTGGGAGACTCTAAAATTTGGAGTGGAGGGCAGGATATAAATCAAATGGCTTCTTCTTATTGTAATATGTAATGAAATAATTTTACAACTCACAGGCTGGTTGCTAACAGGCCATGGACTGGTACTGGTCCAAGGACCGGGGATTAGGGACCCCTAATGTAGAGGATGGTGCAGAATTGTTTTCTGTTGTCCCAGAAGGCAGGAGTAGAACCAATTGGTTGAAATTAAGTCAGAAGAGTTTCCAGATCAACATTAGGAAGAACTTCCTGACAGAGCAGTTTCTCAGTGGCGCAGGCTTCCTTGGGAGGTGGTGGGCTCTCCATCCTTGGAGGTTTTTTAAACAGGCTAGATGGTCATCTGACAGCAATGCAGATGAGGGACGGTGAGGGGAGGGACGATGGCTCAGTGGTAGAGCATCTGCTTGGGAAGCAGAAGGTCCCAGGTTCAATCCCTGGCATCTCCAAAAAAGGGTCCAGGCAAATAAGTGTGAAAAACCTCAGCTTGAGACCCTGGAGAGCCGCTGCCAGTCTGAGAAGACAATACTGACTTTGATGGACCGAGGGGTCTGATTCAGTATAAGGCAGCTTCATATGTTCAGATCCTGTGAATTTAGGAGGAGGCATTTGTGAAGTTGTTGCATTATGCAGGGGGTTGGACTAGATGGCCCCAGAGAGTCCCCCTTCCAACTCTATGATTCTGAGAAATCAGCATGGTCTCAGGATTGGCTGGGGTGTTGGGCCCTAAATGTCATTAGGGGCCAAGGGGATGAACAAGCTATATGCTTATTTTGTCACGTTATGGTTGAGTTGGGGTGGGGTGATGTGAACAGAGGATCTGACAAGGTATCTTTGTCAGGGGGCTTGTGGCAGCTCTCAACATGGCTTGCATGTGATTATTGTCACTGGTGATTATCGAGACCAGGGATCTCTTCTTGTGCCAAATTTGCCGGTGTCCATTTCTGAATCCATACAGTAATTGCAAAAACTACAGGCAAAAAAGGACCACAGGTCTAATTCCAAAAACACACCTAAGCACCCAACCAATTATGATTATGCTGAGTCGCAACATGTCAGTTTCTATGCTCCATTCAAAAGACTTTTTGTGTGTGTGCAGCTAAGCACAATAAGAACTGGATCATATGAACCCAAGAGAATTGGATCCTAAATGCTGCAGCTGTAAAAGAAAGCAACCTCAAGCTTTATTCTTGCTATCGACACATTTTCCACAATCATGACTCAGGTAGTGGTTATGCGTGTGTTTCATTTTCTCCAGCTTCCTTATTCAGCATCACTAAGCATCGCCTCTCAGCTGTGAATCCCTGGACTTTGCTCAGTTGCGCACGCGGAACTTTTCCACCAGGCAAAAAAAGACTGAACTGCTTGCGGATTTCGTTTCAGTCATATGCAGTGTAACGTGACCCCACTACTGCTTTTGCATGTTTTATATCCTTTGAAGACGTTCCTCAAGAACGTGGGCCTGCAGGAATTACAAGAGAGATCAGTTTCTCTGGAGAAAATGCCTGCTTTGGAGGGTGGCTTCTATGGCAAGCCCTGCTGAGCTCCCTTCCGTCCCCAGGCTCCCTCAGACCTCCTGGAACCTCCCAAGGAAAGTTAGTAACCCTAGCAGGGCCCACTTCCCCCATCAGATTAACCCTGAAATCCTTAAAACTCTTTCGAAGGAGTAAGCAGCACTGACTTCCCATCAGGATTTTCTCTTTTGTTATTGTGTGTGTGTGTGTGTACATGAGAGCCTGGAAGTCATGGTGACTTCTAGTGACTGACCCCTACTTGGGCTGTATAGAATATTCATAGAGGGGGCTGAAGAAGGCCTGTCCCTATCTTCCCAACTGCTGGTATTTCAAGGTCTCCCATCCAAGTACTTTCCAGAGTCAACCCTGCTTAGCCTCTGAGATGATGGTGAAGATGATATTGGATTTATATCCCACCCTATACTCTGGGTCTCAGAGCGGTCACAATCTCCTTTACCCCCCCCCCCACAAGACACCCTGTGAGGTGGGTGGGGCTGAAAGAGCTCTTACAGCAGTTGCCCTTTCAAGGACAACTCCCGCAAGAGCTATGGCTGACCGAACGCCATCCCAGCAGGTGCAAGTGGAGGAGTGGGGAATCAAACCTGGTTCTCCCAGACAAGAGTCCGCACACTTAACCTCTACACCAAACTGGCTCTCTGATGAGACCAGGCTTGCCTGGACGATCCGGTCAGGTCCCATTGGTAGGTTTCTGAGTAAAGCTGCTGAGGATCGCTCTGTTAAAGTAGGCTTCTCCCCTACAATTCTAGCTGTTAATTTAAAATAAATTTATTTATTTACTTCATTTATATGCTGCCTTTCTCCCCCATGGGGACTCAAAGCAGCTTAGTTGAGACTGAGAAAGTGTGACTGCCTCAAGGTCACCCAGCAGGCTTAAAGGCACAAGTAGCAAATAGCAATTCAAACCTGTGTCTCCCAGATACTATGTCGGACACTCTTAACTACTATACCACTGGGCCCCAAGGGAAAACATACCAGCAATATTCTACCAAATTAACCAGAAAGAACTAAGTAGAATCCATTCTTGTAGTTCAGGGCCTATTATGATGGATGAATAAGGTAAACTGTGATGCCCTGCTTGAGTCCCTTCCCTTACACATACTGATCAATGAAAAAGGAAGCAGTATTTTTGTTAACGTTATAGTGACAGGTTTGCTTGAGTACACATTGAATTGGTATTTGTTGTCTTTGACGGAGTATAAATTAGTGACGTGTTTTTTGTAGCTGTACAGTTTTGTGTATTAAATAATAAAATTTAAAAACATTAAACAACCTTTAGCAGCATGTGGATCTCTGACGGTTCCACACCTCAAAATTCATAGCTGTAACTTTAAAACTCAAGCTCTTTGAAGTAGGGTAAAAGAAGCTCCAAACAGTGTTTGCATTAGGGGGATTAGGATGAGAGATGCTTTGTTAGATATTCATTCCTACAACAGGTGTTAAAAAACAAAGACACAATATTATTTGCAACCACAAGAGACAACTTGGCAGTTCATATTAGCTGTGAAGAGACTGTGCTTGGTAGCCAGAGGCTGCTTTGTGTTTTGGGAATTTCTACGTTCCACAAGACATATTTCCCTGACAACTGGAGAAGGCAGGCTGAACTTTTCTCCAATGAATGTTAAGGGTAATACATTGCTAAAAAATCATTCACAGTGCCTTTGACTCATGCCCAACCCTGAGATGTCTGCCACTGGAAGGACCTTGACAGAAGAGATTTTCTTGAACACAAACAAATATCTCCTGGTTATACTTTATGTATGTATGTGACAGAGCATTTTCCCAGTTGACAACTCTAAGTGGATCGTCAACAGAAGATTCATCTGATGTCTGTTAACCATCACCTCATTGAGTTGATTCAAACACCATTACAAAAGAATTAAGTGTTTGCATCAGCCGTCATTTCACTTACCCATCAATTATCACTGAGAACACTTTAGGCCCTCACGGTTACATTTTACTGAAGAATGCTACTGTCCTGAATCTATTACACGTCTACATGAGTGTAAAAGACAGCAGTGTTTTTGAAATTGGTAGGAAATCCAGAAGTCATCAAAATAAAACCACCCCTAATATTGTAACCAGTTAAAACTGTTTAAGACAACACACACAACACAGAACTACTGAGACAGGTAGGACAGGAGATTGGAGGGAGAGAGCTGTTCTTTTACTGGATTGGGAGAAGTTCATAGTGGTAGTCTTCAGGCTTCATGGTACATGTACCATAACAGCAAATATACAACTTCATATTATAACAACATAGCATCTGGAATAATAATATAATTGTTGCACCTAGACATTGCTAGATCATAGAAGGGACAGTTGCTGGTATCTATTTTCACCATAAAAACTGCATTACTAATAAGTTTGTTAGCTTAATACAAAAAAATAAAAACCACCCCAAGGAAGACTCGCGTTGAGCACAACTTAAAAGTGGCTGGAAACTTTACCCTTCACTTCAGTGGCCTTTGGATCAAGTCAAATTCTTTTCTAATGACATGTTTATTTTCCCAGCTCTATTTTTGGGTTGTAAAAGCCGTGACTATATACAGCGACTGAATGTTGTGTACTTTGTGAGAATATATAAGGGCGGTATTAATTTTTAGGTCTTAAGTGAGGGAGAGATCAAATAACAAAGACGACCTATAAGTTCAATTGACCTTGAAGAAGTAGAGCACGGTCTTTCTTTTTGCTCAACACTCTCCACAACTGAAACTATCCTGTTTCCAAAGACAAAATTATTGTCGCCAGAATCCTAAGTATTTCTGGCAACAGATGAACCCCATCAAAACTACCCAGCAATATGACTGCAACACAACAGTTGCAAAAGAAGAGTCTTTGCGGCATCTTAAAGGCGAACTAATGTTTATCACAAGATGAGCTTTTCAAGGTGACAATATTTTATTAGATGTATAAAGTACAAACAGCACATGCTGGATATTATATATACAAGTGTATGCCTGTATGTTGCAGCGTATGCACGTTAAGTAGCATGAGAATATCACTGTAATGGGCTAGCTTGACACACAGTTTAGAAAGCTGTTCAGTAAGACTATACTTGTGTGTACACATTGGAAAGGTGGTGCTGGAGAAGAGTTTTATCAATACCATGGGCTGCCAAAAAGACAGATAAGTGCTTTTATGTTGGCCAGATTGAACGCATTTGCTTCCAAGGTCTTGCAGGGGAGATATCTCTGAATTCCTTTTCGTGAAAGACTCTTCCTGCAGTACAAGCTCCCCTGATACAATTTTTCACTTATCGAATAATTGTCATCTGTATGAAAAACCCCATAAGGAGTTTCGCAGATTCTCCCCTCCTACCATCAATCAGAACGATTTTTGTCTATTTTTCCTGAAATACTCTAACTCAAAAATTGCCTGTGCTGTTGCAAACTTTTTGGCCACCATTCTCCAAGCTATGCTTGATTTTATGGCTAACCTAAGTTCAATCCTGACTTACCTTGTCTATCCAAATCTTTTTCTGTATTTTATGCTATGCCATTAAAGGTTTGAGATTGAAATTGACAGATAAGTGGGCTCTAGATCAAATCAAAGCTCAACTCTCCCTAGAAGCTAAAATAACTAAATTGAGACTATATTGGTCTCAAGACAATAATGCAAGGAAAAGTTGAAGGCGGTAGAAAAAGGGGAAGACTCAACATGAAAAGAGTTGATTCAATCAATGAAGCCTGTTTGCAAGACCTGAGCGATAGGACATTTTGGAGGTCATTAAATTCACAGAGTTGCCATAGGTTAGAAGCAACCTGACGGCACTTAACATACACACATACTTCTTTACTAGTTGATTAAATTTTACGAGATACTCCTAATGCATGAAGCAAAAACTATACATCTTTACCTCAAACAACTAAATTGCTTTCTATTCAATCTTTCATACTCTTTACTAAAGGAATAAGATGAGAAACTAATATACTTCTTGTTTTAATTTATTTAATGTGCTAATTTATTGCTACATTAACTTTATTTGCTTGATATTTAAAGAGTTAATAACTAAGCATTCCGAAGAAAATGAAATTCAGCATTCAGAAGAAAATGGTGTAATACTTTGATCTGTTTTGTGAAACTGTTCAACATGTTCCTACAGATTTAGTTTCAGATCTTTATTTAAAAACTTTCACTTCCAGTTTTCATGAGTTTTCTTTGCTGCACAGTGTTTTTTAAGATACTGAGTCACATCTTAGTGGTAATTAAGCCATTTCTGGCGAATCTTAAATACATCTTGACTATCTGCGTAACCTCTATAGGCAAGAAACTCAGACTAGAGTAGCAGAAAGTGTTTTGTTAATTTCCCAACTTTTAATAACTGAACCCTTAATACTTGCGTTCTGGCTCCCATTTATAGTATAGAGAGAAGAAGCCATTCAGAGGAACATGGACACACAAAAGACAAACCCACAACTCTTCAAGCAAGCAAGATAAGAAAGCATACATATCTGCCTCAGAGCCCAATGCAACCAAGAGACCAAGAAGATTTGGGGGGGTATATAAGCTTTCCAGGCTCTAAGATTCCTTTGTTATATCCTGGAAATTTTGTTGGTTTCTAAAGGCACTACTAGACTCAAATCTATATCTCCTATTGAAGATCCCAACAGGCTCCCAACGTCTTCTTTCAGACCTAAGGAAAACTGCACAAATAACTTGTTATTCGAGTTATCCAAGGAGAAAGAAATTTCCACTCATGGTTAGGATCTCCATCGTTAAAGGAAGGGAATATTAATACTTAATTTCCCCCTTTAAATAATACATTTTTATACATATAATGATTTTGACATTTTCTGCAGTGCAACAAAACTTTACTATACTGTAGAGTGAACTGTAGCACAGAAAGTAGTTCCAAATCACCAGAGCTCCTTCTCTTGAAGTTGGGTTCCAATCAGAGATCTGGTCAGTCCACAGTCCAAATCAGAATAGCACAATGCCAAGGAAAGAACAACTTGTTGAGTCAGCTTTGCTACCTTTTGGAAAGGATCAGCCAAGAAAACAGATCCTTGCTTCCTAAAGTAATTCTTACCAACACAGAGAGCTACCCTACTAACTGACAGACCACACGGGGGAAGGGGGAACCAAAGCATAACAAAACCCCTAGAAGAGACCAGAAGCAGAGCAATGAAGAGACAGTAGAATAAAGTAACAATAAAGAGTACCATAGATAGTGCTTACAACCTCATGCACAGTGAATTATTTTCAAAGGAATGAGATCCAATACAATTCCACAGGACAACTGATCCAATAATTGTCTGATTCTTACAGAATTCCTGCAAATGTTAGTAATACACCTCAATTAAAGGAATGTGCATTTTGTAAATCTGGATAATTACATCCTGCCATCCAAGGACATTGCCATTAAATGCTTTTTAAAAAAGAGCTCATATTAACTTATTTTAACTGTTATATCGTGCTTTTCTCTGGATCAAAAAGACTCAGGGATCGAAATATTTTTTAAAAAACACTTTGCACCCTTTGGAAGTTATTCCAAGGGCTTGTTTGTATTGGAGACTGTGCATACAGGGCAAATCCATACAGTTTTTGATTGTTTCTGGGGCAACAATGGTGATTAGGCACTGTCTATAAAAACAAGAGACATGGCCAGACACAGGCATACAATCTAAGATTAGACAGTAAGGAAAGAGGCAAAAAGTAGGCAAAACTTGAGGAAGCCAGAATGAAGAAATGCATTGTTAAACAGGCACTTGAACACACCAAGAGAAGAAGAAAGCTGTTCACTGGAAACTAAAGAATTGCACTGGCAGAGAGCAAGGCATGAGATATTATTTATTAAATTTATAGACTGCCCTTCCCTGAAGGGCACAGGGTGGTGTACAACAGGTTAAAATAAACAGAATAATTTAATATAAAATCAGCTGAATTTAACAGCGGCATAAAACTGCACTTTGCTTCTTCATGGTCATGGAGGAGACCACGTGTGGGGCTGCTGCCATCCTCAACCATAGGCCAGGTGGAACACCTGTTTTACATGCCCTGCGAATTCAGCAAGGCCCTGCGAAGTGTGGATGTCACCAGGTAGAGAGTTCCACTACGCCAGAGCCAAGGCCAAACAAACCCTCGCTGTAGTTGAAGACAGCCAGATATCTTTTGGGCCAGGGACCACCAGCAGTTATGATCTTCTGAGCGCAGGGCTCTTTACATGTGGCACACAATGGAAGGGAAAGCAAAACTGAGCAGTATGAAATCGCCACTAAGCCCCAAAAAGGTGTCTAGCGCTTCCAGTTGTTCGTTAAGGCCCAGTGAGCTTTCTGCATGAAAATGTATTAAGAAAGATCTTCACTAAACAAAGTTTTTTTTTTTCAACAGAAAGGTACTGGCTGAAGGAGAATCCATCCAGGGAACACCAGGTAAAGCAAAGAAGGAAAAACAAAGCTACCTGACAGCTTTATTATACAAAGCCCCCACAAGTTTTGTCATAAGAGCTTCATCAGGGGATCAGAGCACTGACTTTGTGCTGAACTTCTCCACAGCAATTAAGTTCTACAGAATGTATAATAATAAACTGTCACTTAGCTTCTTTTTTCCTTATTTGGTTTGCTGGTGTGTTGCCTGGTGTAGCCCTATTTTTTCGTCACCTAATAAAACACAAAATGCATTTTTCAAAGCCTACTTTGTAAAATCTTGGTTCTTTAATAAAAGATCTGCCTTATGCATACTGTGTAATAAACCATCACAAACGTTTTGAGGTGCACAGACCAAAGCAAAGACAGCCTTGGTCACTCTGGCTTGGCTTGCAGTTTATTCTTCTCTGGCTCAAAGAAATATTTCTCAATGGCACTGACCAATTCATCCAGTTCTTTCTTCAGCTTTTCAAAGTCACTAAAATAAAAGAGACCAAAACAAGACATGCTATAATATAATCTACTACCAGGCTCTCAATCTGCAAGCCCTTTAAAATGTATTAAAGGACTGCTATGCAATTGATTTCCTAAATCTACCTAATGTATGTGTTTTTATCATATTTCTTTATAATTTTAAATGTTTTTAATTATTCAAATATCTTAATGTTTTCATGTCCATTGGAAAGGTGGCATTAAAATGTTCTAAAGATTAATTCTACCTGGAGTCCAAAAGAACAAACTTTCATATTTAAAACTCCTGCATATTCTCTAAGGTAGAAAGTTGATCAAAAGAAAAGCAAAAGGTAGAGAGTTCTGAGGCACAGTGTGTGGTTGCAGTGGAAATATTATTATTAAGGACTGTATATCAGGGGTGTCAAATGCGGCCCCAGGGGCCAAATCAGGCCCCAGAGGGCTCCTATCAGGCCCCTGAGCAACTAGCTCTTGTCTGCTTCCTGCTCCTTCTGTATCTCAACTTGCTTCGCAAGGCTTGCTCAATCGCACAGGAGCTACAGAGCAAGGCCCCTATTTTCTCCATTGGTTGAGGCTCCTCCCCTCCTGGTCCCCTGAGGAGGGAAGGAAAGAGTCACAGCTTCCTTTGCCCAGTCCCCTGGATCCCATGGGAGAAATACAAAGAAAGCACCTTTAAGACCAACAAGTGCTAATGTTTTAAGCATACTTTATTTAAAGTTTTTTTTTAAAAAAAATATATTTAGTCGTGTTTGTGACCTTTAAAAAGTTTTTATCTCTGCTACCTAATCTTAAATAGGTACACACTTGGCCTGTCCCAACACGGCCTGTCCTATCCCAACAAGGTCTCATTTATGTTAGATCCAGCCCTCATAACAAATAAGTTCGACACCCCTGCTGTAGATCACCTTCCACATACTAAGAGCCAGTTTGGTGTAGTGGTGAAGTGTGTGGACTCTTATCTGGGAGAACCTGGTTTGATTCTCCACTCCTCCACATGCACCTGCTGGAATGGCCTTGGGTCAGCCATAGCTTTCACAGAGGTTGTCCTTGAAAGGGCAGCTGCTGTAAGAGCCCTCTCAGCCCCACCCACCTCACAGGGTGTCTGTTGTGGGGGAAGAAGATAAAGGAGATTGTAAGCCACTCTGTGACTCTGATTCAGAGAGAATGGCGGGGTATAAATCTGCAGTCTTCTTCTTCTTCAAGTGCCTAGGCTGATGTAGTACATTTGCAAATCTCAGCATACAAGGGTGGTATGCCCATTTCCTCAAAGCAAATCTTTGAGGCGAGGATTCCTAGTAAATCTCTGTGGTGGGATTCCAGTGTATTATGCCTTAAATAACGGCAGGGGTCATGGGACACGATGACCTGCAGATACATTTTGGTTCTAGGATCATCTCAGTACTAGACTGGGATCCATTTGCCCTTATTTGGTTTAGTTAGTTATTTTCTGCAGAACAGTCCCCTCTGCCAAAGAGACAAAAGCTATTGCTGCATTGAACTCAACAAAACAAGCTCAGCATGTGAAAATACGTGCGTGCATATCTCTCTTGATAATTCTTCTATCTGGATTTTGAAGTTTGGTTGGTAGCCGGTTTATCTCACTCCGGCACAAAAATAACTTCAAGTAAATAACAGATCAGTTATCCCTGTCCACTGAAATAAGTAGTCATATAACTCATTCATCTTGTTTCACCAGCTTAAAAAAATCAACATATTTACAACTTTCTTTGAATTATTGTATAAAAGATGCACGGGTTCCTTTTTTTTTTTGCAAACTCAGTCAGTAAATCCCAGTATACACTGATGTTTCAGGAAATGTATTAATTCACACAGGTTTGTTTTTTTCTATTCCATCCCTACTGCATAGCTTTTTTATTTTTTTAAGATTCCAATATAAATAATCTAGTAGACTGGATTGTGTGAGATGTTCCTCTCTCAAGTTCAAACACCACTGAATCTTTATTTCCTGTCTTCTAAATAACGGTCTCAATTGGTTGCAAGTGTTTGAGACTTGGAACCTAAGAGGAACTGGTTAGCCACAGTGTGAGGCAGGATGCTGAACTAGATGCACCACTGGTCTGATTCAGCAGGGGCTCTTCCTGTGTTTTTACTTTATTTGGGTCTGTCACCGGGTCAAGGTGGTAGAAGTGTTCAGGGAGTCTGCGGTTCACAGATGACTGCAGGCCTCATTAAGAACAGGAGGACAGAAAAAGTGAGGTTTTGGTCTCCTGCTCACAGTTGCAGAGCTCTGGTTGCCATGCTGGGAAACCTATAAGGGAGACCTTCAGTGGCACAAAGAGCACTCCCCTCAGTTATTCCAGGTTGGGAAAACAATACAGAGGGAGGGCTTAAGCATCCTTTCCCAATGCGTTCTATAGGCTCAATCTGAACTGGGCCTCCACATGCCTGGAAGGCATGCATTTCCAGGGCACATGTTCCAGCCTTACCTGGGGATGTACTTGGGGAAAAGCTTTAGGTTCTTATTTGTTGCCCTCTTTTCAACTGAAAAAAAGGTAAAGGAAGTCCCCTGTGCAAGCACCAGTCGTTTCCAACTCTGGGGTGACGTTGCTTTCACAACGTTTTCACAGCAGACTTTTTACGGGGTGGTTTGCCATTGCCTTCCCCAGTCATCTACACTTTCCCCCCCCAGCGAGCTGGGTACTTATTTTAGCGACCTCGGAAGGATGGAAGGTTGAGTCGACCTCGAGCCGGCTACCTGAACCCAGCTTCCACCGGGATCAAACTCAGGTCGTGAGCAGAGCTTAGGACTGCAGTACTGCAGCTTTACCACTCTGCGCCACAGGGCTATTTCAACTAGCCCATCAGACAACTTACCAATCACTGAGTTCCGTTTTACATCGTAATGATCACATGCAGCTAAAACACAGATTCAAATCAATATAACAATCACATTGTATCCTATTCTTTTTCCAAGCAGCTTGGGGCAGGCTGTCTTATCTGTGGAACAGCTCTGTGGAGTATGTGAGACTGAGATTAAATGACTTGTCCAAGATCTCCCGGTGAGCCTCGTAACTGAGTGAGGAATTTACATCCGATCCTATCAGTGTTACATATTAAACCCCCAGGCTGCCTCTCCGCTCAAAGCGGGTTACCTAGCCCTTAGCATATTTTAAACTGCTGCTGAACGATAGCTATTTGTTACTCCTCCATGCTAGTGGGGCAGAGTGAGATTACCTGTGATAAAAATTAGGAAAAAAACAGCTGAGTTATTTCAGGTTTGGAGTACAATGGAATACACTTCTGAATATATTTTTTCTAGAATTTAGAAGGGATTTCACTGGCTATTTGACCTAAGTTCTTCCAATTAAACAGCCTTATCCTAAAATATAATTCAGTCCTGAAAAATTCACATACAGTACCTCCATGACAAACTCCACAGAGGCAGAGTCTATGCTGTGAACAGACATTTGCTACAAAGAGTTAACAATTCCAAAACGTACCTGTTTCCAGGAGGTGCACAAAGCTCTGCATAATATTTGATTTTGGGTTCAGTTCCACTGGTCCTCATAGTAGCCACACCCCCATTACCAAAGGTAAATGTTATCATTTGGCTGCTTTTACTGGTGGGGAGCACCTAGCATCAAGAGAAGGTAATATTAGAATTTTCCTACTCACACTGGTGAATTCTAGATGCAAGAAAGTTTAAAGGCAAATCACAGAAGCTCACTATTTTGAAACTGGAGGCTGGGGGAGTATGAATAAAGAAAGGAATACCTTTCCCTAGCCTGCCCTCAGGAGAATCTGAAGTAACAGAGAAATCAAGGAGTCACCTGTCACTGAGGTGGGGAGGATGGATGGACAACTATATATGACTGGGTACCAGATTGCAATAACACATACTTGACATGCATTCCTCCAAGAGGCTTTTCTCCCCTGGACTCTATGCAAAAGTAGACTGCTGTACAGATTGCACTGCAGGCACTAGACCCAAACAGACCCCTTGCCAGGGGCACCCACAAAACACCAACATGGGGTGAAGTACTTTGCCTGGAATGTGAACACTTATTCCCGTCTGACTCCAGCACTGATTGCACCAAGTCAGTTCTAGCCATACCAAGAAATCAGAAAATACTTCAAAAATTACTATCAATGCCACCTTTCAGTGCAGACTTAATTAAAACCAATTGTTTTAAAATTAGTTAATAAATAACTACTGCTACTTTGATGCAAGGAAGGACAATCTCTGCAAAAAGATGGTATCCAACAACTTGATCTACTTGGAATACTTACAAATAAATGGAAGTGAATAAAGTGATCTCCACTGACACAGCGCCACTGGAAGAGCTGAGCATTAGGAAGATGAGAAAGTGGCTCAGTGGCAGAGCATCTGCTTGGCATGCAGAAAGCTTCAGGTTCAATCCCTGACATCTCCAGTTAAAAGAACTAGGGAGTGGGCGATGTGGGTCTCTGCCCTAGACCCTGGAGAAAAGCTGCCAGTCTGAATAGACAACACTGACTCTGTTGAGCTGATGGTCTGATTCCATATAAGGTGCTCATGTGTCTACAGGGGGAAAGGCATGCGTGTGTTGGGAGGAGGGATCAACCTGGTGAAGCTTTTGAAGATTTAAGAGAATCAGAGAGGGGGGAGATTTTAGGGCTTGGAATTTCCCCAAAACTGTATCTCACTATCAAGCTATGTTTAAGCCGCTGTCAATGTATGAACAAATAAAGTTGCCTTATACATAATCAGACCATTATTCCAACAAAGTCAGTATTGCCTATTCACACTGGCAGCAGGTCTCCATGGTCTCAGGCAGAGGTCTTTCTCATCACCTACTACCTGATCCTTTTACCTGAGGATGCCGGGAATTGAATTGGGACTTTTTGCATTCCAAGCAAGTGCTCTACCACTGAGCCATGCCCCCTCCCCATGTTCCATGTTTATGATCGCCCTCAATCTTTCATAGATGTTTCAGGCATAAAGCAAGCAACAGGTTTCTCAGGACCAGAACAAAAATACAGAAAGGTAACTTACAGCCTTTTTATCAGGCTGGTTACTGTCATAGCCAGTAGTCAGATCTCGTACTCCAGAAACAGAAAACCTCCCACAAGTTTTTGGGTAAGTATCTTTCCCGTCATAATTTCTAAGCTTTTCAAACAGCCCTTTGATGGTCTTCTGATCGTAACAGATAAAATAGGACGCTTTTGTGATGTGGCATCCATACCTGTAAAGACAGCACAGTCATCTATGAACTTGGTACTTCCTGTACGTGGAATTCACATTGTAAAGTCTATAAGGAAGTTAAAAACCTCACTCATTGTAGATGGCCTTCAGCTGCTGAGACAGAGACAAGTTCTTGGTTGCCAGCCAAGTAGCCATCTCTGCGGTTATGACCGCAGCGCTCACACCATCTTTATCCAGGACAACAGGGCTGCACATGTATCCTGCAGACACAGTTGTAGAGTGAGAAATAGTTTAGTGCCGTTCTAGTAAAAGTTGGTGACAGGTTATCAAAATTGCAAATGTTCTCTTTACAGGTAAAATCACGAGATCGTGAAATCTTTGGGCAAAGCAAAGCTGCTTTCATCTTTGGGTTTTTAATGCTATTTTGATCTCTGAACTCAAGACTGAGAGTCCATTCCAACTGATTGCCTGCCCTAGCAAATGCGTTAACCATAACATAAGAACAGTTAGGTGACTGTCTGTTCCAGTACACAGACTAGCAATCTGGATTTTTGTGCCAAGATTATATATTGGAATTGAAACGCGCAACATCTTGAAGATACATGGTGGCAGGTGTATGTGTATCGTGGTAATGCCTGACCCATGTTTTGAGAAAGAACAGCAAATCCGATTTCAGATAAACTGCAGAGTGATTTGGGATTTCCCCACTCCCAGCTCAAAACAATAATATTTTCTGTTCTTACTAACTGTTATACTTACAAAATGTCTCAGTAGTATTCCATGCCCATAGAGGTATCCCAAATAATTAGCTATTTAGAATTATGAACCGCATAAGCATGTTAATTCTTCTAAGCAGCAAACTAATCTCTCCCCCTCACACACACACCCTTTAGCAATGTAATTTGGGATGGTATGTCTTTAAAAAAAAAGTAAAGATAGTCCCCTGTGCAAGCACCAGTTGTTTCCGACTCTGGGGTGACGTCACATCACGTTTTCATGGCAGACTTTTTACAGGATGGTTTGCCATTGCCTTCCCCAGTCATCTACACGTTCCCCCCAGCAAGCTGGGTACTCATTTTACCGACCATGGAAGGCTAAATCAACCTGGAGCTGGCTACCTGAACCCGGCTTCTGCCGGGATCAAACTCAGGTCGTGAGCAGAGAGCTTGGACTGCAGTACTCCAGCTTTACCACTCTGCACCATGGAGCTGTTCTGTATGCCTTTATTTACTGGTTAATAAGGACAGGATGTACTTATTACCAATGGCTTCTTCAAAGGCAAATAAAACTGATTTTCCTTGGTCTTCAAGCTGCTTGGCTCGATTTCCCATCCATTTGAATCCTGTCAGCGTTTCCTATGTAAAAACAATATTCAGTGTCATTGTGTAACATTCATGCACAGGAGGAGATGCCACCACCCCATCCCGTGTCCCAATGGCTTACTTCAAAGTGAAAACCTTCTTTAAGTGCAATTGCTCTTAAGATTTTGGAAGAGACGGTGCTAGACAGCATGTATACATCTTTAATAGCACCAGGATCCGGATTCTGTTTTTTCCAGCTAGTGAAGATCCACCAGCCTAAAAGAGCTCCCAGCTCATTGCCTGAAAACACTTTCCATTCATCGCTGGGAAGGAAGGCACAACGGTTTTAAAACATTAATGAGACACAATGGCTTGACGATTAAAATATACAAGGAAAGGAGGAGAAGAAGAAGGCGATATTGGATTTATATCCGCCCTATGCTCTGAATCTCAGAGTCTCCAAGCAGTCACAATCTCCTCTACCTCCCCCCACCCCTCCACAACAGACACTCTGTGAGGTAGGTGGAGCTGAGACAGCTTTTGCAGCACCTGCCCATTCACGGACAACTCCTGTGAAAGCTATGGCTGACCCAAGGCCATTCCAGCAGGTGCAAGTGGAGGAGTGGGGAATCAAACCCGGTTCTCCCAGATAAGAGTCTGTGCACTTAACCACTACACCAAACTGAATAAAAATATTCTCCAGGTTCTATAATTTCAGAGAAGGAAATACCAGACACAGTCCTTGCTGGTTTTCCACAGATAGTGAACTATGAGCTATTCTTGGAAAGCAACTCAACTAAAAAGATAAATTATACAAAGAATCTTTTGGTTATATTGGCAGATCGCCTCTCAGCCACAAAAGTTCCCAATGCATTTTAAAATTAAAACCAGTTAAACGATTCACCATGAAAATAATAACATTAATAGGCTGTGGTGGCAAAAGGAAACACACGGGGTGGGGTGGAGGGAGGAAGTGTTCATTTCTTCCCCCAAATGCTCTAGACATCCTGCCTACTATAGCTTCCTTTTTTCACAGGGCAAAACCAGAGGATCTCCCTCCTCTGTGGTAAGGTGCTGCAAAGCTGAGGCCTTAAGTACCTGATATTGATTTCTCTTAAGCAGTGGCACTTTTCCAACTTCAGAAGCTAGGCACTAGGGGTGTGCATTCGGTTCGGCTGAACTGAATGGACCGCAAAATATCCCCTAATTCGGAAATATTCGGCGCCAAATACTTTTGAATCCAATTGCAATGTATTATACGGGAACCAGCATGCTTGGTGTGCTTGGCCAGCTCTCCCCGTGTTGTTTGGGGCAGGGCTAGAGAGCTGGCATCTGGGTTTCCTGCAGCCAGGTCTGCAGAGCAGACCTTGAGCAGATTGTATCTTGTGTGGCAATGAAGTTGGCAACTAGATTTATATTGGTGCCAGGGTGCATAGAGTAGATAGATAGATTTAGTGCATTGGGGTCCTATAGAGATTCTCTGATTTGAAGTTAGGTTTGGCTTTGGGTGCCCCAGGAATTGGACCTCCTAGTCCAATTTTTTTTTTGGCCTTGTGGGTTTTGTGTGGGACAGTGCCCTGAAGCTGCCCAGCAGTTTTGGGGGCTCTCTCCAAAACCCCCCGCTCCCCAGAGCCACTTTCCCTATGATAATTACAGTGGGGGAAGTGGCTAATTGGTTTTTTCTCACCATTGGGAACAGTGTTCCTTTTGGGGTGCCCACAGATGGGTGCAGTCATAAGAACATAAGAACATAAGAGAAGCCATGTTGGATCAGGCCAACGGCCCATCAAGTCCAACACTCTGTGTCACACAGTGGCAAAAAATGTTATATACACACATACACTGTGGCTAACAGCCACTGATGGACCTCTGCTCCATATTTTTATCTAAACCCCTCTTGAAGGTGGCTATACTTGTGGCCGCCACCACCTCCTGTGGCAGTGAAGTCTTTTTGGGCCATGGGGGCTGCATGTGAGGGAGTCCCCAAAGTTGCCCTGCAGTTTTGGGGGCTCTCCCACAAACCCCCTTCTGACCAAAGCCATTTTTCAAACAGCAATTATAGTGGAGGAAGACGCTAATTGGGCTTTCCCCAGCATTGGTAGCAATGGGCCTTCTGTGGAGCCCACAGACAGGGACCCCCCTGGCCCAATCTTTTTGGGACTTGGGAGTTTTGTAGGGGAGAGTCCCCTGCAGTTTTGGGGGCTCTCCCTCAAACCCCCTGCCCCCCAGCAGCCTCTGATTATGCCCTATGTTGCTATTGAGTTCAATGGACCATAGGGTATAATGGTGGAATGGGGCACCCTCTCTGGGTGCCCCTGGAATGGGACCCCCTGGCCCAATCTTTTTGGGACTAGGAAGTTTTGTAGGGAGAGTCCCCCACAGGTTCCCCAGAATTTTGGAGGCTCTCCCTCAAACCCCCTCCCCTTCAGGCAGCTTCCAATATACCCTATTTTGCCATTGATTTCAATGACCCAGAGGGTATAATGGGGCCATATATTCAGAAATAGCCGTATGTCTCCCGTATATACAGCTATTCCAAATACCTGTATTCGGAAATATACGGTATTCCAAATATTTTGGCCCCGTATATTTCTGAATCCGAATAATTCCGAATTTTTTTTTTGGCACACCCCTACTAGGCACCTGCCGAGTGTTGTGACAATTTGCGCTTGCAAACATTTCAGTCCTGATTTCATTTTCCCTTTGCTCAGCCAACCATGATTTTGAGCACCTGCTGGTCTGAATGATAATACTGACCGTGATGGATCAACAGTCCAGTTCACTATAAGGCAGCTTCATGTGTTCAACCCATGGTTTGCTGGCTCAAAGTATACATCAAACTACAATTAAGCTTCTTTCACCATCACTTGGAGTGATGTCTAAGCCAATACCATGAACAGTAAAAAATGCACAGGATTTCTTTTGGTTATCATTTTCTTGAGAGCCAGTTTGGTGTAGTGGTTAAGTGCGCGTACTCTTATCTGGGAGAACCGAGTCTGATTCCCCACTCCTCCACTTGCAGTTGCTGCAGTGGCCTTGGATCAGCCATAGCTTTCACAGGAGTTGTCCTTGAAAGGGCAGCTTCTAGGAAAGCTCTCTCAGCCTCACCCACCTCACAGGGTGTCTGTTGTGGGGAAAGAAGATAACGGAGACTGTGAGCTGCTCTGAGATTCAGAGAGGAGGATGGGATATAAATCCAATATCATCATCATCTTCTTCTTCTTCCAAAAACTCTTGGGCATGGCTAACAATGAATATGCTGCCAAACATGCCACGGCAACCATACCTTTCCTGTTTCTCTGCAACAGCAAGCCGATCAGCATCTGGATCATTGGCCAAAACAATTCGAGCTCCTACTTTTTCAGCCAAAGCAAATGACAGTGTCTGAAAGAGCAACGAGAGAGTGAAGCGTCTAAAAAAAAGCATTAAAAAAGAATATTCACTCTTCCTTAGGACTACTAGACAAAAGGGAACATGGACGAAACCATGAAGCTACATGACAGACGTAATTTCAACTGCACAATTTGCAAAACTGTCACCATCTTTCTTGTCTGATTCTGAGTAATCAAAGCGACATAGAAAATATCTCTCAAGCTATTGTGGGGGTTTGCGAGGGGTAAAGGAGCAGGGAAGAGTAGCTTTTCAAAAGATGTAGGTGCATGGAAACTTAAAATAAAATTGATATCAATTTAGAATATGTTTATAGATTATGAGGAAAAATTTGAAGTGGCGCAAAAGAAATGCAGAAGGAAGAAATTTTACTAAATAATGTTTACCAGAACGCCTTTACCCTCCTCGGGATTTGGATATTTTACTGTTGGAAATTCTGGATCAGGCTCCTTCTGTTCGGGCACAGCAAATGGAGGGCTAAAGTCAAATGCCTTAAAGGCTGACTGCACGAATTCATGGCCTACACCATGCACAGAAGTATGGACAAATTTCAGCTTTGTTTCCTTGTTTAAATTCCTGAAATTAAGTACATTAATGACATTAAACAGGCACATGACTGTCCGTTGCTGAGAACAAATATGTGTATTATATTTCTGTCACTCTAATTGAATTTTTTTTAAAAAAAACTGCTTATAAGTTGCCTGACCCTGAACTTCGGGCCACGCGCTACCACCAGCTGGTTGTGTGTTTGAGCAATGTTGTGCAATGGTTACCTGTGACGGTCCAGCACCCAAAAAAACATGTATAGAGCCAGTTTGGTATAGTGGTTAAGTGTGTGGACTCTTATCTGGGAGAACCGGGTTTGATTCCCCACTCCTCCACTTGCACCTGCTGGAATGGCCTTGGGTCAGCCGTAGCTCTCATAGGAGTTGTCCTTGAAAGGGCAGCTGCTGTGAGAGCCCTCTCAGTCCCACCCACCTCACAGGGTGTCTGTTGTGGGGGGAGAAGATATGGGAGATTGTAAGCCGCTCTGAGTCTCTGATTCAGAGAGAAGGGCGGGGCATAAATCTGTAATTCTTCTTCTTCTATAGATCTTCAAGGGGGTTACATAAAAGGATTTTGCACAGATATTGGTTTGGATTCAGACTAAATTTTCCATGAATGGAAAGGAAGGTGTAATTCTTACCAATTCCCCTTCGGGCTGCAACCCTAATTTGCCCCTCGTGTCATTCCTTAGCCCCACCCCCACCAGGAGCAGCATTTCTGGGAGATCAGTGGGATGCAGAGAGGGAAGCAAAAATGTACTGTTCCTCTGACAGTACACCTCTTACTAGAAGGAACATTTAATCTAGATCCAATGCGTCATATTCCCAGTTTGCCACCACGGCCAGAAATAATGGCTACAGATGTTCTAGGAGGCAAGTAAAATAACAGGCGGAAGCACGCACTCAAGTCTTTAAGCATTTTGTTTTTCAGACTCCTTTATCCCAGTGGCTGAGAAAATAAATCTGGAATTCCAACATGCCATTCCGTCCACTGATAGACAGGTGGTAGTCAGACTCACCCTGCTCATGCGTACCATAACTGGAGATCTTAAGGACTATAAGCCCCTATTTCCTGTGACTATATTATGCATATCCTTAATTCTATTACGCATATTTAAAACGATTATCTTCTGTTCCTGTCATTTGCTTAAGGTAGTTCATGATACACATTTAACCTTATTCCCACCTCCCCCCCATGATCCGTCAGGATCAGAAGTTTAATCCTGCCTTTCTATCACTCGACAGCAGAGATACCCATTTTTCTTTCTGAGATGCTAACTTCAACATCTTTTTAGATTTTATCCGGGTGTGGCCAAATGAAACACGGATTTAGCCCTAAGACTCTTCTCTGCTGGCTCACCTGTAAAAGCAGTGTCTCTGTATATCTTTAAAATAGTCCTTGTTGATGGACGAGTAAGGGTCATGGAGAAGGGGGTTTTTTTCAGCCAAGCTGTCCTCCCAAGCCTGGGGCCACGGCTCTAGGTTTTCTTCGATAGCTTGAGCGATTCCTTTGTCGTGAGGTGAAATTATCTGGGCACCGTTTCCCCAATAAACCTAAGCAACACATAAGCACATTGGCAAAGATTGCCTCCAGAGCAATTAGCAGAAGACAAATGCTGTTATAACATGCCCTGTTTGAACAATAATCATGGCCACTCTAATCAAAAACACTAACCAAATGCCCATCCTGTGCCAATTTGGCCAATGAATGGCGCAGTGTCGGCACAACTATCGATTCCTAGTGCGTGTCAGATATTAAGGGGGGGAAATATCTAAGTGAATACCTTGTATCCGTTGTCTTGCTTTGGGTTATGAGAAGCAGTGACCATAATTCCAGCAGAAAGTTTCAGATGAATCACTGTGTAGGGCTGTGGTGAAAGAAACACAAAACAGTAATCTTAAAACAGAAAGCAGAGACTAAGACTGATTTCTTATGTTTTTCCCTGGCTGAAGTGATCAATTTTCCATCAGTTGCTCCATAGGCGCATTTTGAGATGCAGCAACCTCCAGTTCCCTGTGCCATTTGTAGATGTTGTCTTTTCAGGATTACGTTGTTGCGCACAGAACTGGAGGTTGCCACAGCTCAGAACGCACCCGCAGAGCATTTCGAGTAGGAAATTGGTCTCAGTGGAACAATTGCCCAGTTTCCTTCAAAATACTATTGCAAGAGATATTTATCACTCTTCCTGAAAGTCAGTTTGATGCAGTGGTTAAGCGCATGGACTCTTATCTGGGAGAACCGGGTTTGATTCCCCACTCTTCCACTTGCACCTGCTAGCATGGCCTTGGGTCAGCCATAGCTCTCACAGGAGTTGTCCTTGAAAGGGCAGCTTCTGGGAAAGCTCTCTCAGCCCCATCCACCTCACAGGGTGTCTGTCGTGGGGGAAGAAGTTAAAGGAGATTGTAAGCTGCTCTAAGGCTCTGATTCAGAGAGAAGGGCGGAGTATTCTGAGGCTCTGATTCAGAGGGAAGGGCAGAGTATAAATCTACAGTCTTCTTCTTTCCACCCTCTAAGGCACAGCATACGTTATCAAGTTCAGTGGGCAAAGCATAAACAAAGACATCCTGAGAGGCCGCCCTCCTGCTGCTTCCTCCAGGAGGAACTACTTCCTGCTGCAAATGTATTAAAGCCCAAGTCTGTGCACCTGTTTGGGAAGCCTTTTAAGACCCACCTGGCCTTAGGCGATTAGGAGAAAGGTGGGAATTAAATGGAATTCTGTTCTACACATTTTTGGTTTTCTGCCTACCAGAAGCCTTCAAGATAAGCGTGTTAGAAAGCTAAATGCATAAACAGACTGATCCTCACATATCCTACTGTTGAGAAAGGGGAAGAGGATAAAACAAGCTTAGAATCTAAACAGAGACTCTCTAATAGCATTTACTAATATTTAATAACATTTACCCAGAATGAACCTATATTGTTACTGAGGTGTACCTCTGGCTGGAAGTTAAATGATCTCGTACAGGAAAGCTAACTAGACGCCCAGGGTACCTGTATCAGGCCTGAGCAGCCTCATCTAGAAAAGTGAAGACTTTTTCGTTTTGTCTGACATTCCCTTAGTTATCCCTCCTTTCCACCCTATTATTTCATTACTGCTTTATGTGCTTTTAATATAATACGAATTTTAGTTTTGATTTTTGTGACATTTCTGTTTTAACTATTAGTTGTCTTAGCGGCCCCAACTGGGAAGAAAGGTGGGAAACAAATTTTGTAACAATTAATAATTATCCACTATATTAATATGGTATTATAACGGGGTGGGGGGGATACTGACTCACCACAAAAGGAGTTGGTACGATACTGGAGAAGAGGTACACAGGGACACCTTGGCTGATGAATGCTGCAGCAGCAAGCCTTGCAAATCTGTTGATACAAATTCTTGCTCAGATATCACAATGGCACACTCTCAGAAAACTCAAGCTAGCATGACCAGGGTGGAATTCTAGCAGGAGCTTCTTTGCATATTAGGCCACACCCCCTGATGTAGCCAATCCTTCAAGAGCTTACAAGGCTCTTTTTTGGTAAGCTCTTGGAGAATTGGCTACATCAGTGGTGTGTGGCCTAATATGCAAAGGAACTCCTGCTAGAATTCCACCCCTGAGAATGACAGTAACTTTATTGTCACTTGAGCACATGCACGAAGCTGCCTTATACTGAATCAGACTTTTGGTCCATCAAAGTCAGTGTTGTCTTCTCAGAACAGCAGCAGTTTTCCAAGCAGAGGCCTTTCATGTCACCTCCTACCTGGGTCCTTTTAACTGGAGATGCTGGGGATTGAGCCTGGGACTTTCTGCATGCCAAGCAAAGGCTCTGCCAGTGAGCCACAGACCTTCATTCAGGGCCACTTGTTACTTTGCAGGAAAGCATAGATTTTGTGAAACAGAAATGGCACTTTAAGCATGCTTTCTACAACAGGTACAAAGACCGGGCTGCTCCCCTAAGCAGAATTCTCCCAATGTCTGTATGGGCAGAAAGCACACTCCCACTGCCTTCTGAGAATCAGAAAATCCATAGGGTGTCCCCCTCCCCCCCGTGGGGGATTAACCTCCTTTTTTAGCAACAGGCCAAACCTGGACTATTAGCACGATCCAAACTGTAAATCTAAAAAAAGTAAATCTATGGAGGCTGTACCAGTGCCAGAAAAGATGTTATACCAGTCAACTACCCCAGGTCATGTAGTTCTTGCAGTGAAAGCAGCTTAGCTTCGAAGGAGAGTCATCATGGAATATGGTAGCTCTTTTCCCCCAGCAAAAACATACATATAAGATGCCGGCTGTTGTCAAGTCACCCTGAGCCTGTTCTCAGGGAGGTTGGGATACAAACAGAAATAAATAAATAAACAAACAATAAAGTCTGCAGCAAAGATCCTAAACAACAAAGCCAATTCACCACAAGTTTGGACTGCCAGCAACAGGGGAGGACCGAGCGATCCAAACAATGCTTTGCACGTTTCTCTCATGCCACTGCCAAGTGTCCAGGGTTCATCCAAAGTCGTCTGCAGAGGACTGTATATGACACTGTCTTATACAGAATCAGACCATCGGTCCATCAAGGTACTGTCTACTCAGGTTGGCACCAGCTGGGCACTAAACTTGGGACCTTCTGCATGCCAAGGAAATACTCTACCATTTGTGGCGGAATTTATTTTGGGTTGGCCCTCTTTATTTGGGACTTAGATTTTTCAGTATGCTCTCTGCTTTATTGCATTCTATGCTTTATGCTCTAACTGTGTAAACTGTTTTCTGTTCTATCTTTCTATCCATATATCTGAAGCCTTCTGTCCAAAGAAGAAACTGAAATGTACTAACGGTATCTAAACTGTTTGCCTTCTGCCTAAAGATAAACTTGGAGTCTAATAAACTGTTTTTGCTTTGAGAAAGTTTATCTACAAGGACTTAAAACTTATTAGTGAGCATGCATTAGCCTTCTGATAATGGCAGGTTGTTTTAGTTCCTGCAGGGTTTTGGTGTTTTATATTGTTTGATTTTGGTGTTTTATATTGTTGGGGGTACAATCGAAATCCCCCAACATCATTGAGCCACAGAACCTACTTTGCACCCTGCTTTCGATGGATCCTGAACGGCACAAGAGTAGGCATGCATCATCTCTGATTCCCATGATCCACTGGGGGGAGAAGTCACCCCAGCCATGACTGCGTCCTGTCTTCCAGAGGCCTCAGACCAGGCATGGTGGTTTCCAGGGCTTTTTTTTTTTTGTAGCAGGAGCTCCTTTGCATATTAGGCCACACACCCCTGATGTAGCCAATCCTCCTGGAGCTTACAGTAGGTCCTGTATTAAGAGCCCTGTAAGCTCTTGGAGGATTGGCTACATCAGGGGTGTGTGGCCTAATATGCAAAGGAGTTCCTGCTACAAAAAAAGCCCAAGTGGTTTCCCTCTTCCTTTGGCTCCATGTCAGCACAGCCTAGGTCTGGAAAGCTGACCTCAACCACTATCTCTCCATCTCTTTTAAATCAAGAGCGGCAGGCTGCATTTGCACTCCGACAGACACTCTGAGAAGCAGAAATCAAGGCTGGCATGCCATTGGCTGGTATAGTTGCTCAGCCATGCCAACTCCAGATGCTGAGAACCAACTTGAGGGTGGAGGGTTAGGCTGACTCATCCTGCCTGACTTTGTTGGGTATGGCGACACTGATGGCCCCAACTAATAGAAGGAGCCATCCAGGGATGGGGAAGTTGTTGCCTTCGAGCATGCGTCCGAGAAGAGTTGCAAAAGGTGCTTCCTCTGCACTCTGCCCTGGAGAGATGCTGGCTGGCACAAGAGGACATACACACCTTCTTTTGTGCTGCTGCCACCACCCACCTTTATCTCAGGCCAGGTGCAGAGCTTGAGCTAGCCCAGTTAGAGAGCGTATCTACTCACACATCCCTTATCCATTCTTTCCACACAGTTCTCTGCATATTTATTAGCCTCAGCAGGAAAAAAAGGAAAGGCACCTGTCCCTCCCCCCCTTCTTTACTCACCTGCCATGCCCACCCTTATGTCAGATCCCTGCTCCAAATATTCCACCCATGACTGTTTTTCAATGAAAATTACAATCAAGCCGATATCTGGCTACAGACCTTTTGCATCTCACCTAGTTGTTCCTAAGATCCAATAAAAGCACAGTGCACTGCCTGCCTTTTTCTGTGCAACATGGATTGTATATCTGATTTTGGAGCCTGATAATGTCTGTTCATTGGAGGTTGCTGGTTAAAACAATTTTATTTAGTAACATATGGTAACAATATCTATTTCTTGCATCATTAATAACTTCTTTTTATCTATCCCATATATTACTTTCTACCCACCCCCCACCCCCATTACTTGACCCCCGCCGGTGTTATTTATTTAAAATACTAATATTTAAAGGTACCCTTAACTAATAAACACAAAGATTAATATTCTTCTTCCTTCTAAGACTTAATCATTATCAAAAATTGTCCAATGTCCTTTTATTTTCCACTCTTTTTCTATATATCTTCTAAACTTTTTCCACTCCGTCTTAAAAACTTTTAAGTCATAGTCTCTTAAAGTTCTTGTTAACTTGTCCATTTCACTCCATGTCATAACTTTTACAATCCAATCCCATTTTTCTGGTATTTTTTCTTGCTTCCACAACTGAGCATACAATGTCCTAGCAGCTGAAAGCAAGTACCAAATTATAGTTCTATCTTCTTTTGGAAATTTTTCCATTTGTAATCCCAACAGAAAAGTCTCTGCAACTTTCTTAAATTCGTATCCCAAGATCCTAGAAATTTCTTGTTGAATCATCTGCCAATACTTTTTTGCTCTTTCACAAGTCCACCACATATGGTAGAAAAAACCTTCATGTTTTTTACATTTCCAACATCTATCTGGCATCTTATTGTTTATCTTTGCCAACTTTTTAGGAGTCATATACCATCTATACATCATTTTAAAACAGTTCTCTTTAATACTATGACATGTCTAAAGCTTCATAGAATTCTTCCATAAGTATTCCCAAGTTTCCATCTGTATTTCTTTATTTACATTAATTGCCCACTTAATCATTTGAGATTTCACTACTTCATCTTCCGTAGACCATTTTAAAAGTAATTATATAATTTTGAAATTAATTTTTCATTGTCTCCAAGCAGAACTTTTTCCATTTGTTTGCTCTTTTCTTATTCCAGTTTTGCTATCATTTTCCACCAAACTCTTTATTTGTTGCATTTGGAACCAATCATATTTATTATTCAGCTCTTCAGCAGTTTTCAATTCTATTTTGCCACTTTGTATTTTTAATAGTTGATTATATGATGACCACTTTTCTTCACCCATCTCAGCTGTTATTTTTATTACTTCTGCTGGCACTATCCATAACGGTTTTCTCTCATCTCCATATTTCTTATATTTCATCCATATATTTAGCAAATTGTTTCTTATATAATGGTGAGAGAAAAAACCATCCATCTTTTTTTCCCCATAGTACATAAGCGTGCCAGCCAAATTTATTTCCATGACCTTCCAATGCTAAGAGTTTTTTGTTTAACAGCGTCACCCATTCTTTTATCCACACTAAACAAATTGCTTCATGATATAGTTTTAAATCTGGTAACTGGAATCCTCCTCTCTCTTTTGCATGCTAAAATTTTCATTTTGATCCTTGGTTTCTTCCCAACCCACACAAAGTCTGAAATTTTCCTTTGCCATTTATTAAATTGCTTACTGTCTTTCACAATCAGAATAGTTTGAAACAAATACATTATTCTCGGCAGAACATTCATCTTAATTGCAATTATTCTGCCAAGCAATGACAAATTAAGTTTATTCCATTTTATCATATCTTCATCCATTTTACGTCATAGCTTCTCATAATTGTTTTTAAACAAATCAATATTCTTCATTGTTATCTCCACACCCAAATATTTTACCTTAGAGGCAACTTCACAACCCGTTAGATTCTGCAGTTCCTTTTGTTTGCTTACTTGCCTATTTTTACATAGAAGTTTTGATTTTTCTTTATTAATATAAAGTCCCGCCAGTTCTCCATATTCTTGTATTTTGACTAACAACAAAGGTGTTACTTGTATGGGATTTTCATTTATAAACATTATATCATCTGCAAATGCCCTATATTTATAAGTAAATTCTTTTACTTTTAATCCTTCTATTTCTTTGTCTTCTTGGATTTGCATCAGTAAGATTTCAAGAGTCATTATAAACAAAATGGGGAAAGCGGACAACTTTGTCTTGTACCTTTGCTAATTATCATATCTTCTGTGAGATCTGCATTTATACATAGTCTTGCACGTTGTTCAGTATATCTTGCTTTTATCATCCTTATAAAGTTTTCCCCAAACTCCATTTTCTCCATTATTGCAAACATAAAGTCCCAGTTTAAATTATCAAATGTTTTCTCTGCATCCGCAAAGAATAATGCAACTTCCTTTTCTGGACGTCTTTCATAATATTCCACAATATTTACAACAGTTCTAATATTGTCTCTTATTTGCCTTTTGGGAAGAAACCCCGCTTGATCCTCCTTTATAAAATTTATCAAATGATGTTTAAGCCGTTCTGCCAATATTCTTGTATATATTTTATAATTATTATTTAATAGTGAAATTGGTCTATAATTTTTTACATTTGTAACATCTCTATCTTCTTTGGAATCAACGTAATAACAGCTTCCTTCCATGTATTTGGTATTTTCCCTTTTATTCTTATAATGTTCATCAATTTCTGAAGTTTTGGTATTAATTCCTCTTTGAAGATTTTAAAAAAATTAGCTGTATATCCATCTGGCCCAGGTGCCTTTCCATTTTTCATTGCATTAATCGCTGCTTCAATTTCAATTTTTTTCAATTGGATCATTCAAAACTTTTTTCATATTTTCTGTTAAGGGTGCTATTTTAATATTTTGTAAATACGCTTCCATTTTTTCTTTCTTTATTTTAACACCCTTAAATAATTTGGCATAGTACTTAAAGAATTCTCTTTTTATTCCTTCCTGATCTACAAACTCTCTTCCATCAACCACAATTTTATTAATAATTTTACTTTCTCTCTTTTTTTCAGTTGCCAGGCCAAATACTTTCCAGGTTTATTTGCTCCCTCAAAAGATTTCTGCTGTAATCTTTTCAAATTCCATTCCAGTTCTTTATTTAACAAATGTCTCATTTGTGTTTGTAATACTGTAATCTCCCTCATAATCTTCTTTTTCCCTGGTCTTTTTCTCAGTTCCCCTTCTTTTTTCTTTATTTCATTTTGAATGTCCAACATCTGTTTTTCTTTTGCCCTCTTGTCTTTATTATTCAATGTAATCAATATTCCTCTCATTACTGCTTTATAAGCATCCCACACCGTCTGAAATTCTACATCTTCTTTATCGTTTATTTGGAAGAAAACTTTAGTTCCATTTTCTAGAGATGTCACTATTTCTTCATTCTGTAGTAAATCTTCATTTAATCTGAATCTTCTCGACTTTTTAGACAATTTTGTAATTCACATTATTGGGTTATGGTCAGCCCCTATTTTAGGTAAAATCTCTATTTTCTTTGTTATAAGGCCTAAATCCTTAGTGCCCCACAACATGTCAATTCTGGAAAAAGTATTATGTCTTGCTGAAAAAAAGGTATAGTCCCATACTTCAGGATTACATTTTCTCCATATATCTTTCAAGTTTTCTTGTTTGACCAATTCAAAAAAAGACTTTGGCAATTTTCCTTCCTTGTTATTTTTCCCCCCAGACCTATCCAGTGTATTCTGGATTGTTCCATTAAAGCCCCCCATTATCAAAACTTGGTCATATGTCACTTCATCAAATTGTTGTATAATGTCTTTTTAAAAAGCATCCTTTGCTCTATTTGGTGCATAGTCCCAATAACAACTTTTTTTGCATTTAATATTATTTCTACTGCTACAAATCTTCCATTTTTGTCTTTAAACACTAATTTCGGCTCCAATTCTTGTTTAATATAAAAAATCACTCCCCTTTTCTTCTGTTCAGCCAATGAATGAAATTCTAGTCCCAATTGCTTATTCCATAAAAATTTATAATTTTTTTGTTTGATATGTACTTCTTGTAGACAAACTATATTACAATTTTGCTTTTTAATCCAATGAAATGTTGCCTTTCTTTTTTGTGGTGAATTTAGTCCATTTACATTCCAAGATAATAATTTAAAATCCATCATGGTTCAAATGTTCTTCACAAAATCTATGCAGTTCCTGTGTGTTTGTAATTGTAATCATTTTTCCTTGAAGTTCAAAGCTCAAGCCTTCAGGTATTATCCATCTATACCTCATTTCATTGTCCCATAATTTTTCTGTCAGTTTCTTATATGCTCTTCTGTCATTTATCACTTGTCTTGGCAACTCCTTCATAATTCTTACTCTGCTGCCTCCCACTATCAATGTCTTTTCAAAGTTTTTATTCATGATCTTTCCCACCATTTCTTTTGTCATATATCTTATAACCACATCTCTTGGTAAATTATTTTTTTTTTTTTGCATAAAGTGAGTTCACTCTATACATATAGTCATACATGTTTCTAGTCCCTTCAGGATCTTCCTCCAAAAATTCCGCAATTATTTTTATTATATATTCTTTCAAGTCAGTTTCTTCATCCTCAGGTACTCCTGTCAGACGTATCTGGGTCTCCATCAATTTGCAGTCATGACTTGCCACTTTTTCTTGTATTTTTAACAAGGTGGAATCATGTACTTTCACTCTCCCTTCCACCTCTTGCACTTTCTTTGATGTTACCACAGTCTCATTTCTGAGATCTTCTATATCTTTTTTTAGCTCTTTAATATCTTTTCTAATTTCTTTTTTAGAAGCAGTTATCATCTCCTTCATCCCTTTCATTATCCTGGCTTCCACTGCATCTAATTGGTCCTGCATTTTCTCCAGTGAAGCAGTCCTTGCACGGGTTTGCTTGTGGTCTGATATGTAAAAACACCGAAAATTTTGACCTCACCAATTTAAATTTCAACTATCGGGTTTAAAAGAGTGAAGCTTGCTTTCTTCAATGAGCCTAATTTCGCCATCCTCGGAGCCTCCTGGGCTCAGATATTAATTTTTAAAGTTTTTATTTTCTCCAAAATGGTGGTCGCGACTTTCTGCCTCACTTTAAAAAAAAAAAATCTTTTTTTCTCCAGAGGCTTCTAAAATAGTTATTAACAATAATGTCCAATAGCATTTACCTTATAATCGTCACCTCTGTTGGCTCCCCAATTTTTAATGTCCCGAACACTTAAAATTTTTTTTTTTAAACTTTAGCCTCCTTGCAATGGCCGCCGATGTTTTTCTATGATATTATAGTCTTAGAGTAGGCTGGCTGCTTCGATGATTTCCCTTTTCCATCCAATGCTTCCTGCTTTACTTGCCACCAAATCCCATTTTCGCTGGTAGAGAGATCTCACGATACTTGACGTATTTCCTGTGTTGACTGTGGGAGCTGCAATTCTATGACGATGGGGCTTTTTCTCAGAAACCGCAAGTAGACCAATCAATAAATTCCTTTCTACTTTTTAGCACTGTCATTTAAATTTACAAAGTCCAAATTTCGCCCCTTCTCCCCTTCTTCTGTCAAGCTTTCTAGATTTCAATTTCTCACCTTCTGATTTTATTTTGTTTAACTTTAATTAGTCCCGGAATGAAAGATAGTGATCTGTACCTTTTCTGTAGCTATCCAGATTCAACACTGGTCTTGTGTTTAGATGTTTAGTAGTATCAAAGAAGATTAGGATCCTGTCGAGCTTATGTCAAATAAATGACTCTGGAAACTTCTGCAGATGATGAAAACACAACTCATCTCCGGAGACCCCTCAAAGGAGCCCCCCCCCCTCCCCGGGACTCCCTTTTAGCCAAGGTAAATCTCCTCAAAGTTTCCTGTGCATATCTTGGACTGATCTCTGACTGAGAAAAGTAAGCAGTAGGCATTAGATTGCCTTCCACTACCCCAAACAGAAGTTCCAGCCTGCTCCCCTTCTGAGAAGCAGTTCAGCTCGGCATTTTCCAACCCCGGAAGTCTGTTCATTGGAGGTTGCTTAGAGTAAGACAAGCACATAGCGGAAATCGTTAAATATACCTTTTGCTGCTACCTCCACTTGAAGGATGGGCCCGAGCATCAAAACCAATCACAACTCCTTTTTTCTTTAAGTCTCTGCAGGTCTTTTCGAGGTATTTACAGAATCCCTAAAAATAAAAACACCAGTCTTAGTGGTTTTATGAGATTACAGGAAAAAAACCTGATACATAAGAACATAAGAGAAGCCATGTTGGATCAGGCCAGTGGCCCATCCAGTCCAACACTCTGTCCCTCCCCCCCTTCTTTACTCACCTGCCATGCAGTGGCCAAAAAAAAAGTGCATTCAGGAGGTCTACCAGTGGGGCCAGGACACTAGAAGCCCTCCCACTGTGCCCCCCAAGCACCCAGAACACAGAGCATCACTGCCCCAGACAGAGAGTTCCAATGATAAGCTGTGGCTATTAACCACTGATGGACCTCTGCTCCATACGCTTATCCAATTCCTTCTTGAAGCTGTCTATGCATGTAGCCGCCACCATCTCCTGTGGCAGTGAATACCATGTATTAAACACCCTTTGGGTGAAGAAGTACTTTCTTTTATCAGTTCTAACCCGACTGCTCAGCAATTTCACTGAATGTCCATGAGTTCTTGTATTGCCTAGATACATCTTTGGGAGAAGAAAGTAAGAGATTCTGACTGCCAAATGTCTACCCATTCAAATCCATATCCCAAGCTGCCCTGGTTTCTAACTTCCCACCCTTCAGAGCAGATTCTTTCCAAAAAGTAACATTACAAACAAGAATGCACATAAGAAGAGACCAAGAATGCACACAAGAGACCAAGAATGCACATAAAATCATTCCTAGCGATAAAGACTCAAACTTCAAATCACTTCCTCAGGGGTATTCCTACTACCGTAATTTTGAGGATTGCAACCCAAAAACCATATACTCTTTGGAAACTAGGAAAGTACCAGCCCTTAAAGAATAAGAGAGAGAGATGTCCATTCAAGCTGGTACCTGAGTTGTCTGGATGATAGTCAAGTCATTCATCTGAGATGTCCCTGCTCCCATGGCAGCTCTGAGTCCCGCAGTTCCAAATTCCATCCTTGAACCAAAACATCGCTGGAGTTCTTCTGGTTCTCCTTTCACAAGCATCTGCTTCACTATTTCAATTGTTTTGGGATTCTGTAAAAGAATTATTTATTCTGTAAAACATATTATTTTATAAGCTTTTATATAAATACACTGTCTGAGGCTAGGTGAGTGGCAATCTGAGAATGGGCCTTCAAAGTTGTGGTGCCAAAGTCACAAAATTCCCTCCCATGTAGATTTGTCTGTCTTGCTCTACTGCTGTAATTCCAACAGTGAATGAAAACTGTTTTGTTTGGCATTCCCCCTGTGACTCTCATTCCTCTTTATGTGTTTAAAACCAATTCAACAAAAATATAAGCACATATATTTGTTTTTCTAAACTGTTTTTAAACACATTTTTAAACAAAGTTTAAAATGATGTATCAATATTTTAAAGTTTGTTTTATAGTCTTTGCTGCCTTGCAACCCTGAACTGGGGGCAAAGGTAGCATGCAAACATCTAAAATAAACAAAATAAATTTGTTCTAGACAACACTTTTCACACACTTCTTCTGAGGAACACTAAACTTCCCCTGGAAGCATATCAAGAACTCTTCCACAAGAAAATCAGTAATGGAGGGCAAGTTTCCCTGGCAGACACCTCTACCACTCCTCACCTCTACCATTCTTTACCTGCAAGGAATAGCAGCAGAAAAACATGAGGGGTGTTCTCTTTAGTTCAAGCAAAACCAACATATTTGGACTGGAGAAAGGACATCATGAAAAATTAGTTTCCTATTTTCTTTTCAAACAAGATTTCAGACAAAGTAAGTCTTGTCTATGCCTACGTGACCTAACACAATTGGATAATTTCCTATCATGAGTTTCATATTTTCAAAATTATACTGGGATTTCCATCTACGCAACTCCCATTAAATGAATATTTACAACTAATGTCCTATGTAACAGCTGAAGTTCAGATTAACTCACCCCTTACCAGGCTTTGGATTCAGTGTGAGCTCACAGGAGCACAGCTCCTGAACCTTTCTGAGAATTCCTCCTCCTCCTGAGAGTTCCACCTCCTTGTCCATTGAATAGTAAGTGCAGCTGCATAACAATCCCTGGATGAGCTCCACCATCTATTTTTCTACAAAACGACCCCTGCTCCTTACTATTATGGAAGAAAGTGCAAAGGGCTCAGACCATTAAGAATTATCTCCATATCCACAAATATGAGGCAAGATGACTTGAAGTGGAAACACAACTGAAGGGAGTTCGAAATCCATGCTAGAGTCTTCTGGCCAGGGACAGCTCAAGACTCAGCAATTGCCATATGATCACAATGGCCTTTCCTTGAATGTCTGTAATACACTGCAAGTAACTTGGTGTTCTCTGTCAAAGTGGGGTTTGTGCTAACTATTCCTTTGTCCCTTGACAACAGCAATATGCTGGAGAGGTTCTGATACACAAAACTTCCCTTTTCTCCACAGCGCAGAGGACCACTTTAGATGGGAAGCTGATGGATTTGGCACAGAGATTATTTCATCATTTTACTTCATTTATACCCTGTCCTTTTTTCTTCTTCTTTTTTTACAATGGGGACTCTAGCAAAATACATCACTCTCTTCTCCTCCAGTTTTAAAAAGTCTATTACTTGGCAGCAATGGCGGCAAGAGAAATTACTGTTCCACCACTAATCTGTCTGCAAAGAGTTATCCAGTGGAGAGGTTTGGAATGGGGAATAAATTGTCTTCATGAGGACTGTCAAGGAGATCACATTGTATCTTGTTAATCAAAGGCCAAGAGGGTCACACTAAACATTATGTCGGGGAATTGTGATATGTTGTGATGCGGATGTGTACTTTAAAAGTAGCTGTAGGGAGGAGAGATGGGAATGATGCTGGTATATGGGAATTCACCCTTTTCCCCATTTCCCCAAAAGTCTCACAACACACAGACACACACACACACCATGGTCCTAGGTTAGGGGAAAAAAAAATAGACACAAAATGGGTGATACCAGATGGCCGGCTTGGGTCGGCTTCAAGCTGTCCCAAAGAGAGCTGGTCGGAAATGGAGTGTCCCGGAGCTTCCAGACGGCATGCAGAAAAGGGGAAGGCCGTGGGCACCCAGGGAGCATCTGGAACACTCTCACGTCCCATCCGCAGTTCCCCGGGTGCCTCCCAGTTTTCCAGATGGCCAGGAAAGCACCTCAGAGGCACCCCAGTAAAAAGGGACCACTTTGAAAGTGGTGCCTTTTTGAGCTGGCTTCCGGCAAGCCAGAAGCGGGACCGGGGCGGGGGGCAGATGTGTGCATGTGGACGTGCTTTTTTGGTCCGTCTGCCTCCCGTCCCCTGGGCTGCTTTAAACACCTGTCTGGTATCACCCAATGTGGATGTCTTTTTTCCTGAGGCTACTAGTAACCAATGCTGCCTGCCTCTAAGCTGTAGAGTCTTGTGGGCAACAAATCTACTTTGTGAGCTACTGGCATTAAAGTTGTGAGCTTCTGCATAAATCAGTTTGCTCTGGGGTCATTTTTCCCAAGCGAAGACAAAAATGTGTGAGCCGGAGGATAAAGATCTGTGAGCTAGCTCACACTAATTCAGCTTAGAGGGAACATTGCTAGCAAATCACCCTTGGCTGGTTTCCTGGAGCTACTAGTGGTTTGCCCCAACCTGGATGGCGCAGACAGCCCAATCTCATTAGATTTCAGAAGCTAAGCAAGATCACCCCTGTTTAGTATTTGGATGGGAGACCACCAGAAAAGTCCAGGGTTGATATGCAAAGGGAGGTAATGGCAAATCACCTCTGCTCTTCTCTTGTCTCGATAACACCAAGGGGTTTACATACATCAGCTGCAACTTGAAGGTAGCTCAGAAGGAGAGGGGTGGAAACAGAAAAAAAAAAATTGTTACCGCCCCCCACCCAGGCAATTCAAATCAGGTCTGTGCAGGGGTGGAATTTTAGCAAGAGCTCCTTTACATATTAGGCCACATACCCCTGATGTAGCCAATCCTCCAAAAGCTTACACAAAAGAGCCTTGTAAGCTCTTGGAGGATTGGCTACATCAGGGTTATGTGGCCTAATATGCAAAGGAGCTCCTGCTAGAATTCCACCCCTGGGTCTGTGGCTTTTTAAGGTATACACTGGAAGAGCAAATCACAGGTGGCCAGCCACCATGTAGTTTGAACCTAATTTAATTCAGCATGAGGTTGCTGTGGGGATTTATTCAGTTTAATACAGAGAAGACGTGTTGGAATGCAGGCTTGAGGAACATAGAGAGATAAAGAATGTGGACAGTGCTTTTTCATATAACCTTGATTTTGCTGTTAGAGAAAACTTATTGTTTCTTTCATATACGCATGTGTGAGCTACTGTCTCTGGGCAGAATACACAGGGTAATTAATTGGCTGGTACAGGTGGCATGTTATTAAGTCATGAAAGATATAAAAGGCAGCCCTCGGTATAGGGAGGTGTCTTTTTGTCTTTGGTCTTTTGTAGGGCTTTCTGTAGGAACTAAGAATGTACCAAGAAGATAATAAAGAGTTTTTGAGTTATGAAGAAGCTTCTGACTGATTTGCGCAACACTAGATAATTTTTCCAGGCGCCTCCTTGTGTGCATGTGTGTGTTTTTCTTTTGGTGTAAATCTTTCTCTTATCACCAGTGCGTGGGCTGGATCTACGCACTTGGTCCCAGCTTCTGCATTACGACAGTTGCCAGTCCTTATGATACTTGACAAGATTTCAGATTTTGGAGTAGTATTTACTCAGATGGTTCTGAGTAAGTCTGCCAAGCAGGGTCCTTGTTTTGTAATAGTAAATACAGATGTATAACTTCTTATCAGGAGAGCAATCAGAACTGAACTTTACCTTAGGTTCTGTAAATATGATCTGTTATTAAACCATGGGTGCATGTCTCAAGACAGTTACTCAAGAGTACTCCCAATTACACCTCTATATGTAATAGTGAAGAGTCTGCCCTCTATTATAATAGTGAAAGCAGCCAAACCACAAAGCAGAGATTTCTGTTTGTTTAGTGGACTCTCCATGTAGAAGAAGATGAAGATGAAGAAGAAGATATTGGATTTATATCCCGCCCTCCACTCCGAAGAGTCTCAGAGCGGCTCACAATCTCCTTTACCTTCCTCCCCCACAACAGACACCCTGTGAGGTGGGTGGGGCTGGAGAGGGCTCTCACAGCAGCTGACCTTTCAAGGACCTCTGCCAGGGCTATGGCTGACCCAAGGCCATTCCAGCAGGTGCAAGTGGAGGAGTGGGGAATCAAACCCGGTTCTCCCAGATAAGAGTCCGCACACTTAACCACTACACCAAACTGGCTCTCCACACCAAACTGGCTCTCCAAACTGTATGCAGAGCAATGCAACTTTGTAAATTATAATTTACAATTATAATTATTTATAAACTATAATTAATTTTTAAATTTAATTTTACAGAACAAAGTAATAATATAGAGGAGGTATAAAAAGAAGAGGGATAATATAACGTAATTGTATGTATCATGGATAATTATATATTACAGACTATATAAAACATTTCTCCTCCTGTAAAATACTTCTCCCCTTCATTATAATTGTAAAGATATTACCTATAAAATGCAACAGCTCTTACATCTGTTGGGGTACTCTTATATTTAATATTTTAAATTTCAAATTTCAGAACTGATCTATTTTGTAACTACATTATTAGTTTCATCATTACTATATATTCAATATTACATATTTCACCAGTTTGCTGCGTAGACAATTTTAGCTGCAGTCACCATATATTTGAATATTTCTTCAAAGATTTTTGGTAATTTATTAGGCAGTATTCCTTAATAGCATATTCTTAGCTTCCATAGGGAATTTAAATTTTAATATGTTTTGTCTTTTTCCATGTATTTCCTTCCAATATATTTTTGCTTTTTTACAAGTCTGCCTCATGTGGTAAAAGGGTCCACCTATGTCTTGACATTTCCAGCATTTTCTTTTGTAGTTTTTGTCTACTTTCTCAATATCCTTTGGGGATATATACCATCTAAAAACATTTTGTGCCAGTTTTCTGTTAACACCTAAGGTGGCTGTAAACTTAAATTTCTTTTTCCATAACTGTTCCTATTGATGCATGGGTAACTATTCTCTAAAAGTCTGCATTCATTTAATCACGTGTTTTTTCACTTGGCTCTTCTGTTTCTAATTGAATAAATAACTTACATATCCATTGTAGTAAATGGTCTTTTTGTTTTATAATCAGCTGTTCAAATTCAGCCTTCTCTCTTCAAGCTCCACCTGCCATGTTAATAATTTTCTTTAGTCCTGAAACTAATTGACAATATAGCAACCATTGAATGTTAATTCCTTTGTCTCTAATATCTTTGTCTCTAATATCTTGCCAGGACTTATATCGGATTGCCATACATTAAAAAAATCTTTATTTCTCATGTTCTTATCATGATAAGCTTCTAGAAGACTAGAATGTTAAGATTTCAGAAATGTAAGTCATCTAGTTGGTCCACAACAAAATCTGAAAACTAAACTATCTTTTAAGACCCACCAGCACCTCCCTCCACCCACCCCACAAAACAGCATGCAAGCTTTTGAATTTTCCAGAACTCTCTATATGGCTGGATGATTCTGGGGTTGGGATTTCCTAGACTAGAGGGTGTCATCAGCAGATTATAAGCAGCATGACTGGGTCATGGTTGAGCAATCCTTCATTCTGACATGGGGTGAATCCTTCTGTATGAGGTCAAAGTTACATACTACGATGGTGAGGCAACAGAATAGTGGTAGGGAAGGAAATAGCTGGCATTAATTGCAGCACCAAGATCATTCTATACATTACACAAGTTTGAGGGGTCATTTTGCTTCCCTGAGGCAATCTCATGGAAACTGGTCAAAAGCCCAGTCTAATGATGGATAAAAGAGAAAAGATGGCACTCTAATAAAAGGTAAAGGTAGTCCCCTGTGTAAGCATCAGTCGTTTCCAACTCTGAGATGACGCGGCATGCGACATTTTCATGGCAAACTTCTTTACAGGGTGGTTTGCCATTGCCTTCTCCAGTCATCTACACTTTCCCCCCAGCAATCTGGGTACTCATTTTACTGACCCCGGAAGGATGGAAGGCTGAGTCAACCTTGCTTCTGGCTGGGATTGAACTCAGGTTGTGAGCAGAGCTTCGACTACAGTACTGCAGCTTTTACCACTCTGTGCCACGGCACTCTAATACCTGGCTATAATACAGTGCACCCTATCACAGTAATACTCATGGCGCAGAGTGGTAAAGCTGCAGTATTGCAGTCCTAAGCTCTGCTCAGGACCTGAGTTCGATCCCAGCGGAAGCTGGTTCAGGTAGATGGCTCGAGGTTGACTCAGCCTTCCCTCCTTCCGAGGTCAGTAAAATTAGTTCCCAGCTTGCTGGGGGGGAAAGCGTAGATGACTGGGGAAGGCAATGGCAAACCACTCCATAAAAAGTCTGCCAAGAAAACGCTGTGAAAACGTCACCCCAGACTGGTGAAAACGACTGGTGCTTGAACAGGGGATTACTTTTACCTTTTTAATAATAGTAAATAAATAAAAATAAAGCATGTTTACAAAGAAATACAACCACATGGAGATAGCCACACCAACTGCATCACCTACAAAGCCGCCCTTTGGCTGCACCCCCTCCTCCCTTCACCGTATGCTCTACAGATGCAAGTCAAACAGTCTCCAGTTCAAATCCTGCGGCCACCCTAGCCCAAATCTGGCAGAGATGCAAGCAGAAGCTCATCAGTTTCGTCCCACCTACAGTCATCTTTACCAGCGTTCCCTCTAAGCTGAGTTAGTGTGAGCTGGCTCACAGTTTTTTAGCCTCTGGCTCACACATTTTTTTTTTCTGTCTTAGTTCAGGAAGGATGACTCCAGAGCACAATAATTCATGCAGCAGCTCACAACTTTCATGCCAGTAGCTCACAAGGTAGAATTTTTGCTCACAAGACTTCATGGTTTGGAGGGAACATCGATCTTTGCTGACTTCTCACGGAACTAGCCCTTCAAACAGGGCTGGAGGGTCACCCCAAGCCGGCCTCCCGGGGCTGCATTTTGGAGCGCCGGGAAAAGCTGTACAAAACACCGAGCAGGATGCATGAAAGAGAGGGGAAGCGGAGAGGGAGGCGGCTTCTGGGTGGGAGCAAACCCCGCGCCCTTCCCCACAGCCTCCCCGGCCGGCTCCTTCCCCTTCCCGCCCCGAAGGCTCACCTTGTCCCAGCGCAGCCATTCCGCCGCCGCCTTCTTGGCCTGCTCGGCCGCCGCAGCCATTTCTGCCTTCCGTTGCCAGTCAGCCACTCGCAGGCCTGGCGGGGAGCAGCCGCCTCACCTCAGCCGGGACTGGCAACGGCCCCTTCCCCGCCCGCCCCTCAGGCCGTCCCGCCCCTGCGAGGAGGAGGAGGAGGAGGAGAAGGAGGCGGAGGCGCTGCGGCTGGCAGAAGGCGGGAGGAGAGGCGCTGCCTTTGTGAGGGGCTGCCGTCGTGCTTGGCTACGTCGAAAAGAATAAGAATCCGGCCTCTCTTTCAAGGAGGGCTGGTTGCCAACCGGTGGCAGACTGGCCAGGGTGTCAGCTTGCCTCATGGCAAGTGGGCCCCTTCAACGTTAGAGGATGTGTTTAAAACGTTAATGTCCTTTTAGTAGCTTGAAAATATAATAGACGTTCCAATATTATTACTGTAGAGCAACTAAAATTTGCATTGCGTTTAGGGTTGCCAGCCTCCAGGTGGGGCCTGGGGGATCTCCCGATCTGTATTAACATTGTCTACTGCGTACTGCCAGTATATATAAAAATATGTTGTTATGTATGTGGACTCAAGGGAAGACTTTGGGTGTGCCTGCCGGGCTCATTGGAGCCATAAGGACTGAGCTTGGGGACTTGGGAACAAAGGGCTGCAGGATCCAAATCTCTGCAGCCCTAGACCAATCACAAGCCCCACCGTGTTGAATGATCCAATGATGTGCTAGCGCAGGAGTCCAGAGATGTATATAAATTGGGCAGGCCCCCATCCCCAGTCTTGTAATGTAGTCTTATACGATGCCATGTCTATTAAAGAGCTTGTTATCACTCAGCTGGTGGCTGCGACTCCTCCATGCATAGAACCCACCATATTATATATGTACACTGTAATTACTAAATATATATCTATACATTTATTTTGCAAATGTTTTAATTGTACCTTTTCCCCACTTATGTATTTTTGGACAATTTTATTTATTTCTTATAAAAATAAAATGATAGTCTTATAGTTGTGAGTGTGCCTCCTTTGTCTCCTGGCAACCAATATTTTTAGACCCAGTCTTCCCCTGTTGCCAACCTCCAGGTCAACAGCGATGCTAAGCACAATGTGTCATATTCCACTGTGCAATAAACGTATTCGATTTGTCTGTTAGGGTTGCCAAGTCCAATTCAAGAAACATCTGAGGACTCTGGGGATGGAGCAGGAGACTTCGTGGGGTGGAACCAAACTGTGATAAGCATAACTGAACTCCAAAGGGAGTTCCGGCCATCATATTTAAAGGGACTGCACACCTTTTAAATGCCTTCCCTCCATTGGAAATAATGGATAGGAGCACCTTCTTTGGGGGATCATAGAATTGGGCCTCCTGGTCCAGTCTTTTTGAAGATATTTTGAGAAGAGGAACTGGATGCTATGCTGAAAATTTGGTGCCTCCACCTCAAAAAACAGGGCCCCCCCCAGCCCCAGATACTGGCAGGTCAATTCTCCACTATACCCTATGGGAATGGGTCTCCATAGGAAATAATGGAGTGCCCAGCAGACATTTCCCTCCCTGCACCCTGCTTTCTGATGATCCCCTGCCCCTACCTGGGGACTGGCAACCCTAGTATCTGGAGTTCTTAATCCAGTACTGTCAGTCCAGCACTCTTGAGGTGTCTCCAATGTTAACCTTTCAAAAATCCTCCATGTTCAACAGTCCACTGGTACAATGCCACCAGAAATTGCAGATGCAGCGATCAAGAAGAAGAAGAAGAAGATATTGGATTTATATCCCGCCCTCCACTCCGAAGAGTCTCAGAGTGGCTCACAATCTCCTTTACCTTCCTCCCCCACAACAGACACCCTGTGAGGTGGGTGGGGCTGGAGAGGGCTCTCACAGCAGCTGCCCTTTCAAGGACAACCTCTGCCAGAGCTATGGCTGACCCAAGGCCATTCCAGCAGGTGCAAGTGGAGGAGTGGGGAATCAAACCCGGTTCTCCCAGATAAGAGTCCGCACACTTAACCACTACACCAAACTGGCTCTCCTGTCAAGCTGTCAAAGCTTCTAGATCAGGGGTGGTCAAACTTGCTTAACATAAGAGCCAGCTAGAGTAAATGTCAAATGTGTGAGAGCCGCAAGACATGAATGTCAGATGCTTGAGAGCATCAAGGAAGGAAGGAAAACGGAGGGAGGGAGGGAGAGGTGGAACAAAAGCAACTTTAACTTTAAATGAAGTCTCCTAGCCACTGGTTGATTTGGCTTGGAGAAGTGATTTAAAGAGACAAATGCCTTCTCCAAGCAGCCAATAGGATGGGAGTGGTTTCAAGAGCCACACAATGTGTGAAAGAACCACATGTGGCTCCTGAGCCACAGTTTGGCCACCCCTGTTCTAGATGAAATAGCGAAGGCGACTACTTGCATCACAGGTACAAATGCATGTTTCAGTTCCAATCATCTCCTTCAGGACTGTGTTATCAATATATTTCTACTGGAACCAATGCTCAAGGAAAAACTTTACAAGCTGTCTCAAACTATCACAGGAAAGAAGGTGTTGCAGTCAGATCGCCCTCACGTGTTGGTCAAAATGGAATGAAGCCATGGAGGTGAAAATAAACCTACTGGGCTTATGGAAGCCAAAGAACCTAACTGAAAGGAGGTGAGCATCACTTATAGAGAAACTGATCAAGCATGACTGAGAGAGTCTGCAAAAGGATGCCAGATGAAAATGCCTCCCGCTTCATCTGTCTACCACATTCGACCCATCTCTTTATCTTAACATAGTGTCAGTTCCAAAACTGAGGCGGTCATATATGATCACCCACTGTAATGCGTTTCCAACAGCCCAGATCAGGGGTGGCCAGACTGGCTCGGGAGCCACATGTGGCTCTTTCACACATATTATGTGGCTCTTGAAGCCCTCCCAAACCTGTTGGCTGGTGGCTTGGAAAATGCATTTAAAGTTAGAGTTGTTTTCTTTCCGCCTCTCTCTCCCCTCTCTCTTCAACTATTTCCTTCCTTCCTTGCAGCTCTCAAACATCAGATAGTCATGTCTTGCGGCTCTCAGACATCTGGTGTTTAGTCTATGTGGCTCTTACATTAAGCAAGTTTGGTCATCCCTGGCCCAGATGAATAGCTGTCTTTTCAGAATACATCTAGACCAGTGCTACTGTGACTACCCCTTGACAGAACATGACTCACTGGTTCTATATGATTGAATTTTATCTGCTCTTGTAAATTGCCCAGAGCCCAACACTAGCTAGGATGGGGTGATTCATCCAATCATCATCAATAAATGTCTTCTATTGCCCAAAATATACAACAGCAAGAGAGAAATTCCTCAGAAAATGGCTGCTGAAATATTTCTGATACTCCAAGTTTATGATTAAGATTACTTTTGAGCAGCCTCTGACAAAACTGTATTGTAGATGTGGCAAATGTTTGTTTTACTGTGTTTTTAAACGCTTCGTTTTTAAAAAATGGTATGTGGCCAATGGGATATTAAACCTAAATAAACTTGAACGAATCTCCAGGCTACATAAATCACTTAATATATTTATTACTTATTTATTTAAAACATGTATCCCAGTTAACCTGGAGAAAATGACTGCATGGGAAGGTGGACGACATCGACATGACATCGACATGACATTATATCTTATACCCATGGCATTTCTCCCCTCCCTAAACCTCACGCTCAGACGACTCTTGGGTGACAGTGGGACCAAATTTGGAGGCAGACCCACTCATATACAAGTGTGTCTAAGTGTTCTGTCCACAGATGATAACAGGTTGAATTAGAGCAAAGTAGTTTGTTCTGTGGCTTCAGACTAACACGGCTGCCCACCTAGATCTCTCTAGTTTGAATCTGACTCAGGGAGAGGCACCCACTGCCCTTTCACTTCTGACAATGTACTATGCATACTCAGGAATAGGTTCAATATAAACAAACAAGTGAGTTGACTGGCTTCCTATTAACTTCTCATTGATTTAACATAATGATGACACGTGTGGACACTCTAGTATCTGGTATGACTGCTGGATGCTTGATATTATCGTAATTGTCTGAGTGTGCTAATGATCCACTGCAGTAAAACTCTGATTTTGCCAGATGATCCAGTAACTTTAATTTGAATCAATCTGGAAGGTTGTTCCGCACAGACACATGTTTTTGATTATGCATGGTATTATCGTAATCCACCCTGAGCCTTCAGGAAAGGGTGGAATAAAAATCTAATAAATACATTTAAATACATAAATTTGACTTGGGCTCAGGGAAAGGTGCCTGCTGATTATTTCATTTTTAAAAACATAAAGGGGTCTTGCAATTGTATTGTTGTATGATATGTTATTAATTGCTTGAATAACCTGGACTAGCCTGAGCTGGTCAGAACTGAAAGCTGCTCAGGGTTGGCCACGGGTAGTATATGGATGGGACACCACTAAAGAAGACAGAGGATGCTATGAAGAAGGAGATGCTGCCAAAACTCATCTCTTGCCTTGACAACCACATGAGTCATCATAAGCTGGCTGTGATTTGACAGCACTTTACTACTATTATAGTTAATTATAGATTATATTATATTTTATTATTATATTATATTGTTAATTATACATTATATTTAATTATATATTATAGCCCCGTGGCTCAGAGTGGAAAGCTGCAGTGTTGCAGTCCAAGCTCTGCTCACGACCTGAGTTCGATCCCAGTGGAAACTGGGTTCAGGTAGCCGGCTCAAGGTTGATTCAGCCTTCCATCCTTCTGAGGTCTGTAAAATGAGTACCCAGCTTGCTGGGGGGGAAAGTGTAGATGACTGGGGAAGACAATGGCAAACCACCCTGTAGAAGAAGAAGAATAATTGCAGATTTATACCCCGCCCTTCTCTCTGAATCAGAGACTTAGAGCAGTTTACAATCTCCTTTATCTTCTCCCCACACAACAGACACCCTGTGAGGTGGGTGGGGCTGAGAGGGATCTCACAGCAGCTGCCCTTTCAAGGACAACCTCTACCAGAGATATGGCTGACCAAGGCCAATCCAGGTCTGCCGTGAAAACGTTGTGATGCAACATCACCCCAGAGTCAGAAACGACTGGTGCTTGCACAGGGGGCTTACCTTTACATTTTAAAAATAAAATTATTATTATTAGAAGCATGGCTTTTTTTTGTAGCAGGGACTCCTTTGCATATTAGACCACACCCTTCTTATGTAGTCAATCCTCCAAGAGCTTAGAGGGCTCTTAGTGCTGGGCCTACTGTAAGCTCCAGGAGGATTGGCTACATCAAAGGGGTGTGGCCTACTATGCAAGGGAGTTCCTGCTACAAAAAAGCCCAGATTACTGTGTGTACCCACAAGGATTTACAGGATGCATCTCATTTCTCTCTCCTTTACTATTTCCGCTTTCCCTTCCTTGAAAGCATCCATAGCCTCTCTGCCTTTCCTGCTTCTTTCTCATTCCCACCCATCAGCCAACCTACCTTATCCCTTTCTCATCTTCAGTCTTCTTTGCTTCCCTACCCCTGGCCACTTCTACCTGGGAAAACTATGCTCAGTTGTACAGGCAGGTCCACTTGCATGGTGGGGAACTCACAAGTACTTGCAAGGGGCATTTTGTTTTTCCCAGTTTCACCTTTCCAACACTATCTTCTCTTTCCCTCCCCCTGGCAATCTCCATATCCTCACTCTTCTGTGCTTCCCTCTCTCCTTTTCGCCTACCAACCTTTCTCCTACTCCCTCGTATTCGTCTATATTTATTAATTTAGGGACCATCGTCCCCCACAAAGGGCACCCAAATCAGCTTCTTTCCTCCATTTTATCCTCAAAACGACCCTGTGGAGGAGGGCTGGGAGTGATAAACCTTGAAAAAAGGCCTCCCTCAGCCTGCTCTGATGGAGGGAGAGAGGAACTTTGACCCTCCCTCTCAAATGGCAGGAGAGGGGACTGAGGCAGCCTGCCTAACCAGTTGTCCAAGTGCTGCCTTACTTGCCTCAGACAGGCTGGGCTTTCTTTGCTGGGCTGCCCCCCACACCTGACAACAGAGACTCTCCTGTCTCCCCCCCCCTTCCCAGCAACAGTAGCAGTGATTAAGGTTGCCAATCCCCAGGGGAGGGCAGGGATTGGAGGCCCTTCTCTCACTTCAGGGTCATCAGAAAGTGGGGGGGGGGGAGAAGGAAATGTCTGCTGGGAACTCTATTATTCCTTATGGAGACTTATTCCCATAGGAAATAATGGTGAATTGATCTGCAGGTATCTTGGGCGGCTGTTTTTTGAGATGGATGCACCAAATTTTCAGCATAGCATCCAGCGCTTCTCCCCAAAATACCCCCAAGTTTCAAAAAGAGTGGACCGGGGGGGGGTCCAATTCTTTGCGCCCCAAAAGAAGGTGCACCATCCATTATTTCCTATAGAAGGAAGGCATTGAAAAGGTGTGCGGTCACTTTAAATGTGGTGGCCAGAACTCCCTTTGGAGTTCAATCATGCTTGTCGCACTCTTGCCCCTGGCTCTACCCCCAAAGTCCCCAGATATTTCTTGAATTGGACCTAGCAACCTTAGCACTGATTCTCCTGGCTTCCCACCCATCCTGCAGTGCAGCTTTGCCACCACAGCGCAGGTGCAGAAAAAGCTCATGTTTTGGAAGGATTTAATACCGCTGCCCCAGCATATTGTTTTAGCATTCTCAAATTTTTCTGCAAACCTGAGGAGTCTCCTGTAGAATTGTCTGTTTTCTGTCATTGTGGCTTGATCCACAGATCTAAGTATCTGCAGATTGGGCCACACTTGACTATTAGAATATAAGGATGGTGGTAGTGATACATTACACTGGAAGTGTATTGTACTCAGGGCTTTTTTTGTAGCAGGAACTTCTTTGCATATTAGGCCACACCCCTTTGTTGTAGCCAATCCTCCTGGAGCTTACAGTAGGCCCCGTAAAAAGAGCCCTGTAAGCTCTTGGGGGATTAGCAACATAAAAGGGGTGTGGCCTCTTATACAAAGCAGTTCCTGCTACAAAAAAATCCCTGATTGTACTGATATATAGATCTGCTTGTGTACACTGTAATAGTATATTGTAACAATAGTGTTTTTGTCCTCATATTATGTGCTTCTTTATTTTTGTATTTTGTCGTTATACTTTTATGGTCCATGATCCCCTCCCTCCTTGCTATACATGCTTGCTAAGGGGGAGAAGAAGTGCTTTTCTTGCTTTCTGCATTTGCAGAGAGAGGTCAGTCTGGCTATGATTTCATGAGCAGCAGCTAGGTATTTCGAGGTTATGAGGGAGGCGGCTGGACCTTGAAGCTTGGCTGCCTCTCTGAAGTCACTGAACCAATCAGTTTTTCAGAGTGTTTGAGTTGGCACAACATCATCTCTACAATCAATCTCTCTTCACCACCACCCAACATAAAAGGATTTTTTTTTAAAGTAAATTCTGGTTTTGTATTCTCTGCAAAAAGATACATTTATGCAACTTCCCCATAACCTTGGGGTCCTGTCCATACCAGACTGTACATAGTTCCCAGCACATTACCATAGAGCAGGGGTGGGCAAACTGTGGCTCGGGAGCCACGTGGCTCTTCCACACATATTACATGGCTCTCAAAGCCCTGTCGGCTGGCTTGGAGAAGACATTTCTCTCTTTAAATCACTTATCCAAGCCAACCCAGCAGGTGGCTTGTGTTTAAAATTAAAGTTGATTTCTTTCCACCTCTCCCTCCCCCATCTCCCTCCCTCCCTCAAATATCTGACGTTCATGTCCTGCAGCTCTCTCAAACATCTGACGTTTATTCTGTGTGGCTCTTATGTTAAGCAAGTTTGGCCACCCCTGCTATAGCCTTGAGCAGCTGCAGCAACGATGTTGGATAGGGCCAATTTTCACTTGCAGTGTACTGACCTGGAAAATAGTCTGAGAAGTGTTTGGCATTCTGCATCAAAGATGTGTTGATTACTTCTTGTCTGTTCTTTCTGCTGTTCTTGTTTCTTCTTTCGGCTGTTCATGACTACGTATTCTTGTGTGTTATTTTGTATATTATTAATTTAATTGTATATTATCAATTGAATTAATTTAATCATATACCTTGTGCACTATAAATATCAACAGTGAAGGACAAGATCAATTTTTTTTTATTTAATCACGTCCCATTAACTGTTCATCTCTAGATAACAGAGCTCCCCAGTTTTGTTTTTTTTTTGACCCTGTGGGCAAGTATGGAATTTCAAAAGGGCATGCTGAACATCAACCCAAAATGGCTGCCCCAGCAGTTGGAGCCAAACCCAAAATGGCTGCCTCTGGAGGTGGAGCTAAATGGAATACTTTCTTCCTCACACCTCCTTGGAAGAAAAAAATCTGGAAGGAGGAATAGAACCACACATTAGCTAAAGAAAGCCTTGTTGCTTACCAGTCCACCTCATCTTTCAGTGGAAAGCCCTTTAATTGAGCAAAACAGTAACTATAAGCCCTGCTTTACAAAGGCCCCCCCCCCCCCCGTATCAAAAGCTTGGCAGGTACCAATAAAAGTATTGACAGGGACCATTTTGCTTATGGTGAAGTATAAACCCAACTGGGTTTTCAACCTGTTGAGTCGTCATGGTTTTTTCCTACAGGAGCCTGGCAATTCTAGTTTTGTGAAGATATGTTTTGACCATGGTATGAGAGATTGGTTGTAGGAGGTAAACCAAGACTGAAAAGGAGGTTGAATGATTAAGCGGCTTTTTCTGTAGAAATAGCCCAGCAGGAACTCATTTGCATATTAGGCCACCCCCCCTGACATCACCAAAAGTTATGTCACCCTTTCAGTAGGTTACTTTCCACATATTGACACAGAATAGTACAGTGCCATCAGCTGCACTTCATGGATGTGTGTTCTCACGTAGCCCAATGGGAGACCTTGTTTCTCCTCCCCCAAACATGACCAGAGAGAGAGCCACATGTGGTGGAGTGGGCAGTGGCAGGCCCAGCTTCTCCTGGGAGGGGGCACTCATGGGCAGTTCTGCGTCTTTCATTCTCTTTGCAAGCCCATTGGAGATGGCAGAGAGGACGGAGCACACAGTCTGAGAGCGCATGGCTGCCTTGTGTCTTCCCTCTGCTGGAGACCTTGTTTTGAACCGCAGCCCTGACCAAGCCAACTGGAACTGTGTTCCTGGGTGTTCCTGCTCAAAAAATGCCCTGGTTACAAGGATGCCAACTTCCCAATGGGACCCGGAAAGCTCCCAGAACTGCCACTGATCTTCAGACTACAGCGATCAGGATATATTTTGGAGGGTGGGTATTTTGGAGGCCTTATAACTTGCTGAGGTCCCTATCCAAACCATTGGGGAAGTGAATGAATTTATGTCTTGATGGATGGAAAGATTGTTAAGCATATGGTCTGGACCTTGGGTGACTTAAACATTCCATTTGCATACGTTGATTTGTTTCATCAGGGCTTTCTTTGTAGAAAAAGCCCAGCAGGAACTCATTTGCATATTGGGCCACACCCTCTGCTATCACCATTGTTTCACACAAGGTTTTTTGTAGAAAAAGCCCAGCAGGGACTCATTTGCATATTAGGCCACTCCCCCTGACACCAAGCCAGTTGGAACTGTGTTCCTGTACATTCCTGCTCAAAAAAAGCCCTGTATTTCATGAGTCAGAAATATTTATAGTATTATAAGGCACATGTTAGGTGGTGCAAATTGCTCCATTTCTGACTTTTTACCATAATGCTACCATTCTGCAATATACCTGCTGACATAACTTATTTATAACTTACAAGGTTGAAAACAGTTCTGTCTAATCTGATTTTAAATCTGGCCAAAAACAGTTTGTAAAGAAATGGCATTTCTTTATGAACATGGCATAATGCCTGAAAACATTGAAAGGAAAGCTACCAACTAAATCAAAACAGCAATAACCCTGCATCTACAATAACTTTCTCTCCAAATATAGCTGTAGTTACCAGTGTGCAAGTCTCCCCGAGAGTCACACTGACTTGTACTGATGGGATGATAATAAAAGGTATCTCCTAAACAATTAATAATAAACCTTTTCCTTCTCCCCAAACAAAAAAGAAAGCACTCTTCTCAAAATCCAGGGATATGGGAAGGTGCCATGCTGAATCAGACTAGTGGAAGATGGCAGCGATGGTGTAGCAGCATCCACAGAGACTCTCCCTCACTTCTTAAAATTATTTCTCTAGAGAAGAACGATTAGAGCTTGTTTGAGTTTGACCAGTGGTCCATCCAGCCCAGCATCCTATTTCACACAATGGTCAACAGTCACCCTAGAGGGCCAACAAACAAGGCACAGAGGCCAAGTCCTTTCCCTGATATTGCCTCTAGCCAGGGGTGGAATTCTAGGAGCTCCTTTGCATATTAGGCCACACCTCCTGATGTAGCCAGTCCTCCAAGAGTTTTTTTTTGTAAGCTCTTGGAGGATTGGTCAAATCAGAAAGTGTGGCCTAATATGCAAAGGAGCTCCTGCTAGAATTCCACCCCTGCAGCTAAGCATTAAGAAGACAAAAGTAATGTTTACTGAATAATTACACAGCTTCAAAGGTTGATGGTGAAGAAACTGAAATTGTTCAAGATTTTCTATTCCTTGGCTGCATCGTCAACCAAAAGGAAGACTACAACCAAGAAATCAGAAGGAGACTGAGTCTGGGAAGGGCAGTCATGAAGGAGCTAGAAAAGATCCTGGCATCGCCACTAAAAAAGGGTCCCCAGGCAAATAGGTGTGAAAAACCTCAACTTGAGACCCTGGAGAGCCGCTGCCAGTCTGAGTAGACAATACTGACTTTGATGGACCAAGGGTCTGATTCAGTATAAGGCAGCTTTATATGTTCATATATGTAAGATCCTAAAGTGTAAGGATGTGTCTCCAGCGACCAAGCTCCAAGTAATTCATGCTATAGTATTCCCCATTATGATGTATGGGTGTGAAAGTTGAACAATGAAGAAAACTGACGGGAAGAAAGTGGATTCACTTGAAATGCAGTGTTGGAGGAGAGTATTACAGATACTGTGGACCACCAAAAAGACAAATAAGTGGGTTCTAGATCAAATCAAGCCTGAACTATCCCAGGAAGCTAAAATGTCTAAACTGATTGTCATCGTACTTTGGACACTTTATGAGAAGAGTAGCTGGAAAAGACAAGAATGCTAGGAAAAGTTCAAGGCAGCAGGAAAAGAGAAAGACCCGACATAAGATGGATGGACTCAACTGAGGGAGCCTGGGTTCTCAGTTTGCAAGACCTGAGCTAGGCTGTTTGGAGGTCATTAATTCCTAGGGTCACCATAACTTGGAAGCAATTTGATGGCACTTAACACCCACAGTGTTTGTGGCAGAATACTGGAGGAAATAATGGGTGGGAAGCATTCTTCATTGCCCATTTAGTTTTCATTTTGTTTTAGGCTCCAGTAGCTCCAATAAAACAAGCTACGAGCCTGATCTGTAAAAACTGGTTTTGCATAGCTTATTCACTGTACACAGACTGTGAGTTCAAGGTCAAATTGTTTCATATTTACTCAATAGCTATGTGTAGGCCTCGGAGTCAGCAGGAGCTCTCAGGAGCACAGCTCCTGAATCTTTCTGACAGTTCCCACTCCTCCTCCCCGCCTTGTCCACTGAATAGTAGGTGCAGCTGCATGACAGTCCCTGGATGAGCTCCACCACCTATTTTTCTACAAAACGACCCCTGGCTATGTGACAGCAGTAAGACTAGTTTTCACTAATGTACTTTGATTCAGGGACTTTAGGTTGCTGTTATTTTTAAGTCCACAGGGCTTGACCTGGTATTCTTCAAGCGACTTTTCTCGCCATTATGTTTGAATCAAGTTGGAAAACGTCAATGAGTTTCTGTTTTAAGGAAAAGCCGTGATAAGTCTTGGTTCACCCACCTGCTGACCAAGTGAGACCTTTCGAGAAATATATCGATAGTTACATCAATGACTAAACTCTTACCACCCAAGGGCATGAGTTGCGCCTTTGTGAAGCTTTTAATACTCAGCAAATGCAATTCCAGTTTTATAGGACGGCTACACAATTTGAAAAATGGTCAGTGCAGCTCCTGGGCTAGAGTGTTTAAAGGTAAAGGTAGTCCGCCCTCAAGAGACCTTTTAAGAAAATGCAGGCTAGAGTTTTTTTTAACAATAATTAATATCAGGGCTTTTTTTGTAGCAGGAACTCCTTTGCATATTAGGTCACACATCCCTTGATGTAGCCAATCCTCCAAGAGTTTACAGGGCTCTTAGTACAGGGCCTACTGTAAGCTCCAGGGCGATTGGCTACATCAGGGAGGTGTGGCCTAAAATGCAAAGGAGATCCTGGTTGATATTAAATTAATCCTCAGAATTATACCGCAAGAGAGGTTAGTATATTCCCATTTCAGACTTTGACTGAGGCTAAAAGACAGACTTGCCCCAAAGTTGCAATGTGAAGGTCTGTCTGTATCAGTTGTTTCTCCTGGGATATGTCATAGATAATGCCAGAATTATCAATAGTCTAGTTGGCCTCTCATTAAAAATCTCTCAGTGAATAAAGCTCTTTTTCTAATGTTCCTTCAGTGTTCATCAATGCATGTAGATAGACACAGCACTGAATGCTGACCTTTTTACATTTGTTGGAACAATTGATGCAACAAGCTAGGCTATCTGTCTGAACTATGAGGTTAATTTGTTCTTACATTGTTTTAATCTTTCTTTATCCCAGATGTTAGAAAAGTAATCTTGTGGTAAAGGGTTCCCTCTGCTGGCAGATAATATTTGTGGATTCAAACGGAAGAGGCAGAACCATCTATACCACTCTGAGATTCGCGGAGGAAGGGCAAAAGAAAAATGCACTAGAGAAAATAGTAGAATCCCAAACCTTCATATGTGGGAGAGTCTGAATGATTTCAAAACAAAATTAGGACAGCTCCACAAGTTATGGAAAAACACTGTTGTGAAGTACTCATGGAATCCGTGAGTAGATAATAATATGTGATGTGTTGGACAGCTTTTATTCTATAAATATATTCTGGATCTCAGTCTCGCAGATGATCATTTAAAACTTGGTTGCTTTGACAAATGCTGTTTTTATCACTTCCCTCTTCTCCCATCTCCCCTTCAAAGACACGAGGGATTTTATATCGAATAAGCAGAGAACTTCTATTAAAATACACGAGACAGAAATCCAGGTCTTCCACAACCTTCCTCCAGCAAACAATTAGAGGATGTTAATGTCTGTACATCACACAGGAATGTAGCTGGGATTAACGGTGCTTAACAAACCCATTTTGAACCATGGTCTTACACTGTGTTTTTGACATACCCTAACTATCCAGACTTAACTAGATTATTCTGCATTTGGACAATCCAACAGACCGGAGTGAAATTAGATCATGTTTTGTGTAATGCCAGAACTGAGCCATGGTCACCTATCTTCTCAGTTATCTGTACTGATTACAGGGGGAGGTGATAAGATACCTGGATAGCCCAGGCAAGCCTGATCTCATCAGAACTCGGAAGCTAAGCAGGGTCAACTCTGGAACACCAGCAGTCAGGAGGGCAGGGGCGGGCTTTATTCAGCCACCTCTCTGAATATTCTCCAGGTCCCCAGTAGAGTCAGTCACAAGAGGTCACTATGATTTCCAGGTGCACAGAGAGAGAGACACACACACACACATATGCACACGCACATATAAAAATACAAAAATACCAGGAAGGAAGGAAGGAAGGAAGGAAGGAAGGAAGGAAGGAAGGAAGGAAGAAAGAAAGAAGGAGGGAGGGAGGAAAGAAAGAAAGAAAGAAAGAGAGAAAGAAAGAAAGAAAGAGAGAAAGAAAGAAAGAAAGAAAGAAAGAAAGAAAGAAAGAAAGAAAGAAAGAAAGAAAGAAAGAAAGAAAGAAAGAAAGAAAGAAAGAAAAAAAAAAGGGGGGGGTGTTGTAAGGTCTCATGCAGATTATAGGTATGTAAAATAATTTAAAACATGTTTGTGTCTAATCTTTGGGGGGCTTGTCTTACATTCAGAGTAATCTTTTGGATAAATATGGGTAGCAGTTTGCCCAAGGGCATGTAGAGAGTTGGCAATGAGGCAAGATTTCAAACAGGGACGCCCTGTTTCACAGCCTGCTTTTAAGCTACTGCACTGGCTCTTGCATAATTATGTTCAGATCTGCAACCCTTAAACCCTGATCTAGACATCTGTTTAGAAGCAGGGCTTCGCAGAACATCTTAACTGTCTGCTTTGGATTGCCAGCCCAGATGTCTTATCATTACCTGCTGCAGCAAAAGCACCGGAAAGCTCATAATAGGCATTTGGAAACAGGTCTAACCACACTTGCTGGAAGCCTGAATTAAAATTTCAAAATTATAGGCAGTATCAAGGTGTCCAGACTGTAATAGTTATAACAAAATCAAAACCCTGCAAAGACTCAAAGGCATTTTTTAAATGATGAAAGTAAAGCTTACTTGTGGGGGTGACCAGGTGAACTGTCCTATCATTTTCCCTTTGATTGTATTACTTTTTTTAAGATAGAGGAGGAGGAAGAGTAGATCAAAACAGCCCAGGAGCAACAGAGGCAGAAGTATGTTATGCATAGATCTGTGATTAAGGATTAAAAAGCCCCTTCCACAGTATGCCATAATGCCTCTCTCTGTGCCATAGAAGTCAACACGTGCTCCTGAACATATCCCAAGCTGCTATGAAAGTTCAAGATCGTCCTAGCTAGAACACATGAAGCCGCCTTATAGGGCTTTCTTTGTAGAAAAAGCCCGGCAGGGAGTGTCTCGCCGACACAGGGATTCAGGGGTTGGCCTTGCAATGGCTCTCCTCTTTCCTTTATGGTTGGGGAATGTTGTGTATTGAACGTAAGCAGCCGGGCCGCATGGCGATGGCCACCTAAGGCGACCCTCGGGTCCCCGGATGTGGCTCGCCAGAGGCCCCACCCCTCAACATCTGTGGCGGGAAGTTTAACCGACCAGGATTGGCCTGGTCGAACCAGGAGGGCCGTCCGGGGAATGTATATATGCGGGACCCCGGCCCGCGTGCTCCCTCTCGTGTAATGTGCTTCCATTAAAGTATGTTGCCTTCAAACCGTCTCGGTTCTCAGTACATTACAGGGACAAAGGGTGGCAATCGGAGGACAGGAGACACATGCTCAATTGTGGTGTGCCTCAGGGGGCGGTGGTCTCCCCAATGTTGTTTAACATCTATATGCACCCCCTTGCTCAGATTGCCTGGAGGTATGGGCTGGGTTGCCATCAGCACGCTGACGACACCCAGCTCTATCTACTGATGGACGGCCGGTCTGGCTGTGTCCCAGAAAATCTGGATCTGGTGTTGCAAGCTGTGGCAGGATAGCTTAGGCTGAGCTGACTGAAGCTGAATCCAACAAAGACAGAGGTCCTTTGCCTGAGTTGCGGCAGTCCGGGCAGGGAAATTCCCCTACCAGCTTTTGATGGTGCGCCACTGACAATGGCGCCCAGGTAGGCTTCCCAATCCCCAGGTCCCAGCGAGGGATCCCCCGTTTTTACAGGCTTCCCCCCGCCCCCAGCCAGCTGGTCGCTGGGGAAGCCCCGCCCCCCCAGTCACCATGTAGTTTTAGAGCGCCTGCAGTTTTAGAAACCTGCAAATAGGTCCGTTTTTTAAAATGTGTGCCTTTAAGGCTGAGCAGGAAGAAGGAAACAGGAAGGCCTTCATGGGAAAGGGTCAGTAACAATTTCGTTGGAGAATGGCCCCTCCCTTTGTTTTGCTTTCGTTTTCATAGCAAGTAAAGTTCTGCAGGAACAAGCCGTAGTGAGTATTTGTGTGTGAGAGAGAGGGAGGGGGCAGGGGATTCCCTGGTTTGGAAGCCCTCCCCACACTTTAGAAAGTGTGTGTGTGTGTGGGGGAGGAAATGTCTACTGGGCACTCTGTTATTCCCTATGGAGAACGGTTCCCATAGGGAATAATGGGGAATTGATCCGCGGGTATTGGGGGCTCTGGGGGGTGGGGCTAGTTTTTGAGGTAGATGCACCAAAGTTTTAGTATAGCATCTAGTGCCTCTCCTCAAAATACCCTTCAAGTTTCAAAATGATTGGACCAGGGGGTCCAATTCTATGAGCCCCAAAAGATGGTGCCCCTATCCATTATTTCCTATGGAAGAAAGGCATTTAAAAAGGTGTGCTGTCCCTTTAAATGTGATGGCCAGAACTCCCTTAGAGTTCAATTATGCTTGTCACACCCCTGTTCCTGGCTCCACCCCCAAAGTCACCTGGCTCTGCCCCCAAAGTCCCCAGATATTTCTTGAATTGGACTTGGCAACCCTACGCCCAGGGTCAGAAGCTTGGGGGTGCTACTGGAGCCTTCCTTAACAATGGAGGCCCAGATAGCAGCCACTGCTAAATCCGCCTTTGGTTCCCTTCCTTGAGCGCAGCGACCTGGCAACTGTGATCCACACAATGGTCACCTTGAGACTGGACTACTGTAATGCCCTCTACATGGGGCTGCCATCTCAAATCCGGAAACTGCAGTTAGTGCAGAATGCGGCGGCCAGGTGAGAGCACATACAACCGAGGCTGCGGGAGCTGCACTGACTGCCAATAGTATACCGGATTCGGTACAAGGTGCTGGTTATTACCTTTGAAAGCCCTGTATGGCCGAGGAAATGACATCAAATGATATTAGCACTTGCTTTAATGTTTTAATTTTTATCTTAACTATGATGTTTTAATTGTATTTTATTGTTTTATCATATGTTGTACTCCGCCCAGAGCCCTACGGGGAATGGGTAAAATAGAAATATACTAAAAGAAATAAATTTTAAAAAATGTAATTAATGAGGTTGAACTGTTTCATTGTGAGTTATCGGTTGTGAGCTGCCCTGAGCCTGCTTCGGTGGGGAGGGCAGGATATAAATTTAATAAATCATAAACCATTTGCATATTAGGCCACACCCACTGATGTCACCATTATTTCACACAGGGCTTTATTTGCAGAAAGAGCTCAGCATGAATACATTTGTGTATTAAGCCACACCCCCTGATGTCACCATTGTTTCGCTCAGAAAAAGCCCAGCAAGGACATATTTGCATATTAGGCCACACCCCCTGACACAAAGCCAGCCAGAACAGTATTCATGCACGTTCCTGCTCAAAAAAAGTCCTGATTATACTGAATCAGACTGGCTCATCAAGATCAATCTATCTAGTCTGATTAGCAGCAGGTTTCAGTTGTGGGTTTCTCACATCATGATCATATCATCAGGACTAGCTCGCCCACTAGGTAAACTAGGTGGTTGCCTAGGGCGCCAGGAGGGTAGGAGTGCTGAATTGGGCTCCTCTCCCTCCCAGTGCCCCAGGCAAGTGCCTAGTTTGCCTCCCTCCTCTGCATGCTCGCCACTGCTGGCACTGCCGTCATCTGCCCCTCCTTTCCCTTCCCTTCCCTTTGCCTCCCCCCGCCACAGCGCGATCACAGCATACCACGCCTGGGTCCTGTCGGTCACAACGTGGCATGCATCTTATCTTTCAAAGGACACGCTGAAGAAGGATTGGCTCCCCCTCCCTTCCAGTTCCGGAAAGGAGGGGGGAGTAGCCTCCAGTGCGTTCTTTGAAATATAAGATACATGCAATGTCGCGGCCGGTACGGCCCAGGTGCGGTGCGCTCTGATCGCGTGGGGGGAGGTTATGGGAAGGGAAGGGAAGGACAGGGTGGGTGGGCACCGCGCCTCAGTGGCACCTTCGGGGGGGGGGTGTGTGACAGAGCACAACGCTGCATTGCAGCACTGTGGGGGCAGTGGAAGGGGGGGCGGCGGGGGGTGCACCTGCCTGGGGCACCATGAGCCCTTGGGCCGGTGCTGCATATCATATCAGCAGTCACTTTCTGCTCAGAACGCCATTTGAAGAGCAGTTTTAAGCAGGGCTGCTCCCTTCTAAACCTGTTGACTTCAATGGATTTAGGGATGCAATTCTATTTAAGATTGCACTGTTAACACTTTAAACAAGTCCTCGTCCTCTCTTGCTAACACCTCACTTTCATATTTTTGTCGGCTTTTTTTGCGTCTATGTGTGCAAAGATCACACTGCAGAGGACAAGTTCTGCTGCTGCTTATGCATTTGTTCTGCTGCTGCTTATGTGACAATATGCAAAAATGCTGGTTTGTTTCCAGAAGAAATCCACGATGACTATATAATGTTCCCCTCCAGTTTTTAACTTTTTCCCCTTTCTATTTTTTGCACAGCCTGAACATCCTAGATGGAAAAAAAAAATTTGAAAATGTACTTAATGGAAATCACATTTCTTTTATCCCATATAACCTTCAATTTAGGGGTAATTCTGTAAACACTAGGTAGAATCAGTGATTATAGATATTTCCTTTGGTAAATAATCACTCTCACCAAAAGATAATGTTCACAGGAAGTTTTTTTTGGCTAACCTTTGTTACAAATTACAAATCCTCAAGAAAGATTTAGATGGTTTCATACAGAAAGTTATGTCTGGTTAAAATAATAACTTTAAAGTCCTAGCTCACAAGAGATGAGCCCAGCAAATCATGTCCAGCCCCGGTGCTAGGGGTTCTGCCACCACCGGCAGAACCCCACGCTGCCAGTCCTCCATTCACATGCGCCCAAAGCACGTGGCGGGTGCGATGATGTCCAGGGCTCTTTTTCTAGCAGGAGCTCCTCTGCATATTAGGCCACGCCCCCTGATGTAGCCAACCCTCCTGGAGCTTACAGTAGGCCCTGTACTAAGAGCCCTCTAAGCTATTGGAGGATTGGCTACAGCAGGGGGGCATGGCCTAATATGCAGAGGAGCTCCTGCTAGAAAAAGAGCCCTAATGATGTCACCCGGAAGTGACGTCATTGTGATGGCGCACTTTTCTGAAGTGTTCTTTCTTGGCTCTGATCACTCAGAGCTAAGAAAGAACTCTTGGCGCACTCCCTGCTCAGCCCTCTCTGGGTTTGGAGGGAACTGGGCAGGGGGCACATCATTCTTTCTCAGCTCTAAGTGATTGGAGCCAAGAAAGAACACTCGGCACGCCCCCTGCCCAGCCCTCTCTGGGTTCAGAGGGAGCTGGGCTGGCAGGAGGGAGGCGTGTGTTGTTCTTTCTCGGCTCTGATTGCTCAGAGCCAAGAAAGAACGACGCGGAGGATAAGGGACAGTGTGAGCGGGGACAGGAAAGGAGTGCCCGCCCCCACTCCTGTGGCAAGGTAGCGCCCTAGGCAGCCACCTGCCTCACCTACTCCCACGTGTCGGTACTGATCATGTCCATTGTCTGAAGCAGCTGTATAGCCAAGAGTGTTTGTAGTATTTAGCAGTCAAGTGTTCAGAGTACTTCACATCTCTGCAGTCTTTAAACTACCCCAGGGGTGGCCAACGGTAGCTCTCCAGATGTTTTTTGCCTACAACTCCCATCAACCCCAGCCATTGGCCATGCTGGCTGGGACTGATGGGAGTTGTAGGCAAAAAACATCTGGAGAGCTATCGTTGGCCACCCCTGAACTACCCCATTCCTCTGCATAATATAGTGGGTTCAATGCAGGCAGGAGACGCGGTTGCAGTGATCATAACTCTCTTTATTGGTTACGGCATAGTAATGTGTAAACTAGAAGACTGAAGACTAGGGCCAATGGAGCCAACTATATACAGTTCAAGGTTCCTGTGTTAGAACACCATTGGGTCATTTGAACCAGCAGGGGGCCTCTGATTGGGCCAGGGCGGCAGGGATTTGGATGCCACTGCCCATTCTTCCAGAGTCCCCAAGCTCAGTCCTCAAGGCTCCAATGAGCCAGGCAGGAACACTAGTACAGGAACATATCATGAGTCCACATACACAACACGCTGTCTGATGAAGTGTGCATGCATACGAAAGCCTACATTCCGAATAAAAGGTGTGTCATTTTCATTCAGTCAGAAAGCAAGCAGATGCAGACTCACAATTCGCCCCCCTCCCCCATGCCTTCCGGCAGCCAAAACACCCTGCTTTGTCAGAGGTGAATTTCGAGCCTCTTTACTTGGCTTGTCTGAGAGCGCTCAGAAGTACTGTGTCGGCAGCACTTAACGGAGAAGGGTTTGGGGAGAGCATCCTATTTTTATAATTAAAAGGGGGCCTATGCGAGACATGATGCCACTTTGGAGGAATGTGTGAAGTCAGCTGCAGAGTTGCCATGAAGCCATCCAGCCTCGACAACTGCTGCTTCCCCCTAGCCTTCAGTTCTAAACCGATACTGATTTATGGTAACCAGGACTTTTATGCAGCAAGAACTCCTTTGCTTATTAGGCCACACGCCCTGATGTAGCCAATCCTTCTGGAGCTTACAGGGCTCTTCTTACGGGGCCTACTGTAAGCTCTTGGAGGATTGGCTACATCATGGGGGTGTAGCCTAATATGCAAAGGAGTTCCTGCTACAAAAAAAGCCCTGATGGTAACTGTTAAATACGGGGTTCAACATGGAAGAGTTCAACCAGGAACATGCTTTATTGGTAACTACTCACTACAGACAACATGGTGGGGCCTTGACCTCACTTATATGCGCGCAAACGAAACATCCCCCCAATTCCCATACCAAATCACAGCAGTCAAGTTTTGCACCAATACCGCTCATTGGTTGCTGTTTGAGCTTAAATCTATCGAGAGTCTCTGGTTTTCCCACGGCTGCCCGGGCATATGCAAGAGCCTTCCTCGAACCTTAAATTCAGTACATAACAGTAACCATTAAGAGAACCTGTTGCATTGGTGATGGTCTTAGAATACAGTATTTAAAAATGGCTTTCATTCAAAAATGAAAATATTGCAGAAGGAGAGAAGGGCTTAGGGATATGGGTAATAGGGAGGTGGCATTCTGAAAATGATCGCTCCCTTATCGGGGGTTACCCACTTCTCTCCAACTTCAAAGCAAGTACAGGTAAAACAAACTGTGAAATAGTTAACACACTGCAGAATAAATTTAAAACTTCCTTTAACCGAACTGTTTGTATTGTGTAAGAGGAAGGCAGCCTAGAAATTGGATAAAGTGACTTCTGAGTGCTCAAAAGGATGGTGAGCCATAGTATTTCTGAATGCTGCAGACATATGTAGAAGAAGGATGTTGTATATGTGATCTGAAATGGTATAATGTATGGTGTTCTTGCCTGGCTTATTGGAGCCTGTAGGACTGAGCTTGGGGACTTGGAAACAATGGGCCATAGGATCCAAATCCTTGCTCCAATCATGGATCCCCTGCTGGTTTGAATGGTCCAATAGTGCAGGAACTTTGAGTATATATATAGTTGGCCCTGTTAGCCCAGTAACCAGTCTTAGAGCACAGCCCTATACTATGCTGTGATAATAAAAAGAGCTATGATCACTGCCACCTTGCCTCTCCATTGCATTGAACCCACTATATTATACAAGAACTGCTCTTCACTTGGAATCTCAGAGGAGCTTACAATCTCCTTCCCTTCCTCTCCCCCACAACAGACACCCTGTGAAGCAGGTGGGGCTGAGAGAGCTCTGAGAGAACTGCTCTTGAGAGGACAGCTCTGCAAGAACTTGTGACTGACCCAAGGTTACCCAGCAGCTGCTGTGGAGGAGTGGGGAATCAAATCCCACTCTCCATATTAGAGTCCTCTGCTTTTAACCAAACTGGCTAGAGAAAACACATCTCAAAGTAAACCGATAAGGCAATCCGAAGCAAAGTCAGAAGGGTAAAAGTTTGTTGAAGTCAATGGGCTTAGAGTGAAGTGAATTTATTTAGGACTGTAAAGGTGAACAAGAAGCCAAAACAGTTCTCTTTTATAGGGAACAAGTAAACCCTTAAGGGGCAGCACATTTTCTCCCACTTCGTATTTATAAAAAGTGAAAGTCATTTGTGCATATCTCTTCAGGGAAAGTAAACACCAGCTACTCATGATTCACAGAAAAAAGTTCTTAGGGGTCATAAATTCCTATATTGGCTGTTGGGGGGGAAGGGCACACATTAGCATGTCTAATTAAGAGACAAAGGATGCCAGTGAATCATAAAAAGCTTTTATTATTTCAATACATTGAATTTATGACTTTCACTACTTAAACATTTATAAGCCATCTTTCTCTGGAGACTCAAGGCAGCTTACAAACGCAACTTCCAATTGGAAGGACAATCCAAAGTGACACAAACATTCCGGCAATGCATGAGACCCATCTAAAGATCCGTTCTCTATCCACTGCTCATTGCTGTTAACCTCATACTCACTTTGCACATTGCCAGGCAGTGAAATCTCCCTTCAGACTGAATACTGAAAACATTTTGTTTGCCTTACAACATATTTCAGCTGTGTGCTTTATGGTTGCTTCACAATTGTTTACAGCACTGTGATTGGGGTTGCTAGTCTTCAGGTGGGGGGCAGGGGATCCCCTGGTTTGGAGGCCCTCCCCCTGCTTCAAGGTCATCAGAATGTGGGGGGCGGGAAATGTCTGCTGGGCACTCCATTATTCCCTATGGAGAATGATTTCTATAGGGTAGAATGGGTAATTGATCCATAATGGGTAATTGATCCAGATCTGGGGCTCTGAGGGAGCTTTGTTTTGAGGTAGAGGCACCAAATTTGCAGCATAGCATCCGATGGCACTCCTCAAAATACCCTCCAAGTTTCAAAAGGACCAGACCAGAGGGTCCAATTCTATGAGCCCCCAAAGGTGCCCCTATCCTTCATTATTTCCAATGGAGGGAAGGCATTTAAAACATGTGCGGTCTTATTAAATGTGATGGCCAGAACTTCCTTTGGAGTACAGTTGTGCTTGTCACACCCTTGCTTTTGGCTCCACCCCCAGTGTCTCCTGGCTCCACCCCCAAAGTCTCCTGGTTCCACCCCAAAGCCCTGAGCTATTTCTTGAATTGGACCAGGCAACCCTAACTGTGATTCAGCTGATAAGCCCAATGCATACTGCCACTGGACTTCTATTGTTTTGGAATTGCCCAGGGATGTGCTTAATAGATCTGCTTTTGCAATAATGACATTGCGACGCCATTCCCTTTCTTGCCAGCACCTTCATCTCTCTGGGGTGAAGTCGCATCATGTTTTTATGGCAGACTTTTTTGGGGGGGTGGAACAAAGTAGGAGTCAAGTGTCACCTTTAAGGCCAACAAAGTTTATTCAAAATGTAAGCTTTCGTATGCATGTATACTTCTTCAGATGAGGGCATAGGGTACAGTGGGCTGAAATACACGGACCCTATCCCCTCATCTGAAGACGTATGCATGCATACGAAAGCTTACATTCTGAATAAAACTTTGTTGGTCTTAAAAGGCGCAACTCGACTCCTACTTTGTTCTACTGCTTCAGACCAACACGGCTGCCCACATGGATCTATTTTTACAGGGTGGTTTGCCCTTGCCTTCCTTGGTCATCTACACTTTTACCCCCAGCAAGCTGAGTACTCATTTCATCGACCTCGGAAGGATAGAAGGCTGTGTCATCCTTGAGCTGGCTACCTGAACCCAGCTTCCACCGGGATCGAACTCAGGTCGTGAGCAGAGCTTGGACTGCAGTACTGCAGCTTTCCACTCTGTGCCACGGGGCTCTTAATGATTGCAGGGGCATGCGTCAAAGAGCACCAGCTTTTTCACAGCCGGGATACTGCCGTGTCAAATTCTCAGTGTGATCGCACCCTTTGTCTTAGCCTTCAGAGCGGGTCTATAAGAGAGTCAGAGAGATAGGGAGGCCAGGACAATGGTATAGTTTTCCTTTTGTCTCTGATACTATCCCTTTGATGCGTAGATTGCTACTCTCAGGGGAACGTCCTTCTGGTCTCACACTCTCTCTCCACACTGCGCTGCCTCTTCTCCATCATGGCCCCATGAGAGCAGGACATGATTCCTGCATCTCTATCCATCCTAGGTAGACTAGATTAGAATCTTGGCGGAAGCAGAAGAACTAAAGGGGCTTTGCTGTGAGCTGACATGAATACATCTGCATGCAGCTGAAGCAGCCTCTTCTCAACTCTATGGGGCTCCATAGCCCATCACATGACTGGGTTAAGTTCCCATGAAGTCTCAGCCAACGTATGGTGACCACAGGAAGAGCCTTTCAATTCTGTTGATTTCAACTGGGATCTGTGAACATTCAGTGGATTAAACTGCAAGTTTCCAAGGGTCACGCTCTTTTCCTGCTGTGCGTGCTTCCTTTCAGCTGTTTCACTGCTGCTGTGCCTTGTGGGGAACAGAAATATTATCTAAGGGCTCACTGTGAGCTTATTATGAGCTATGGTGTTTGCTTTTTATAGGTGAAATGCTGGCTGCCTCAAACCAAAGGGCAATGAATACAATTGCAGGAGTATATATGGCAGTTCTCAGCCTTCTCTCACCTTCTCTTCTGACCAAGAGACAGAAGCCCACCTGGGGGCCATGCAGGTAAGGGCAGGGTGGGCTGTATTTAGCACGATTGCCAAAACCTGGAATCAGCAGAGGCAAGAAGCCAAATTTAGCACCTGTTCTGATGTCATCTGTGTATAGCCTACTAATTGTATTTGCTGCTGTTAGTTTTTGTGGACGGCAGCAATGTTATACTTGGACATACTTCTGTTGTGAGCAGGGCTTTTTTTTTTGTATATTGCATATTAGGCCACACACCCCTGATCAGTGTTCCCTCTAAGTGGAGTTAGCGTGAGCTAGCTCACAGATTTTTAACCTCCAGCTCACACATTTTTGTCTTAGCTCAGGAAGGATGACCCCAGAGCACACTAATTTATGCAGGAGCTCACGACTTTAATGCCAGTAGCTCACGACTTTAATGCCAGTAGCTCATAAAGTAGAATTCTTGCTCAAAAGACTGCAGCTTAGGGGGAACATTGCCCCTGATGTAGCCAGTCCTCCTGGAGCTTACAGTAGGCCATGTACTAAGAGCCCTGCAAGCACTAGGATTGGCTACATTGGGGAGGTGTGGCCTAACATGCAAAGGAGTTCCTGCTACAAAAAAAGCCCTGGTTGCGAGAACTAAGCCTGGCCTTCTGCTCTGGGTAGCCTGGCATCTACAGGGGGGTGCAATATATTGCCATTTGTGGCAGAGTTCACAAAAATCGACTGCACATGCCCTCAGGAACCAATTCCCAGTAATATGGCAGTGAATAAATCAGGAGCAGCCCTGTGCTGAACATGCTCCAGCATAAGCAATGTCTATATTAATGCCGATGAACAGTCAACCACAAGTGGTGGGCTTAATGGGATACATGGAATGAGGAAATGTGAAGCAAGCATGGCGTGGTGGTTAGAGTCAAAATCAATGAAAATAAGCTGTGATTACAAAGCTCTAATAAAGTACAATATCATTTACTGGTAAGTACCAGGCAGAGCAGTCCTCTTGAATAATCTCACAAAATATCACAGAGTTTAAATAATAAAGTCCATACAAAGTTTCAACAGCATAAAGGCAATGCATCCATGTGAGAAATCCACCAAATAGATACACGTATTCCAGATATAAGCCGTGTTTTGGAATAAGAGTTTTCCTTCCTCAGAGGTGATTCCGTTTGAGCTTCCACACTGCAAAGTTCGCATAAGGCAACAGTATGCTCAATTGGAATTCCACTTGGGCCCTGTATTTCACCCAGTGCAATGAAAACGTCCAGGCAACAGCTCAACAATATCCACTGACTGAATTTACCAGTAGAGAAGAGTACCTGCTTAAGATTCTACTGTGGGCAGGTTTGCCAAATCTGTGTTGGAAAATACCTGGAGATTTGGGTGTGGATCCAGGAGAGGGCGAGGTTTGGAGAGGGGAGGGGCCTCAGCATGGTCCAATGTGATAGAGTCCACCCTTCAGAGCAGCCATTTTCTCCAGGGGAGCTGATCTCTGCCAGCGGGAGAACGTCAGGTCCCACCTGGAGGCCGGCAGCCCTAGCTGTGAGCTGGCTGGCTGAAGCACTTTGGAGTCTTCTAGTGAAGATGTGATATGGGGTGGTGGATCTGTTGACCTGTGGAAGTGCCTCTTTTGAACTCTTTGACATTTGAACTCTACAAGAAGCACCATGTTTCCAGTGCTGTTTCTTCCAAAGCGAGGCAGCACCCCCTTGAACCTGTCATCGTTAGGAGAAGTGGATGGTGAGTGATTCTCTGTGTGTGTGTGTGTGTGTGTGTATATATATATATATATATAACAATATGTATTTTTGAAGAATATGTATTTATTATTATGACACCAAGACCCCCACACTGCTTTTTGATTGCAGGCATTTTCTAGTAGTACAGTAATCTTTATTACTGGGAAGAAGAGGTTATTTATCCAGTTAAAATCTCTACAGGAAATTATCTTTCTAATCCTTTAAAGAGTAAGCTTCATTGCCTACCACCAAAAGGAGTATTAAAAGACTAACAGAGTTTTTATTCAGTCACGCTATCCTGCAAAGTCTCTCATATAGCCAGGAAAAAGTAATAACAGCAAAAATAGGAGCAGGATGTTCATAGCAAGACTGCATTCTTTCTGTGAGTGGGCAAGGGGGCAAATGGGCAAACACTGTAAGCTGAGCCTTACAAATATTCATGTGCACGACCTGCTTATTTATACATCCAGAGGAGATAAGAAGTTAATGATTTGCTGTGCATGTATAATCATAAAGCTCTGCTCAAGAGCAAGCTTGTTGAAGCACAAAGATAATGATTACCAACAAGGAATAGAAAGGGCATGCCCAGTATGTGCCCCCTTGCCGTCAATAGCCAATGAGCATGCCAAAAGCTTACATTCCATCTCCTCTGCTCGTAAAAGAATTGCCTAATACAGGTAGGGTTGCCAGGTCCCCTCGCCGTCATGGCTGTGATGTCATCACGTTGGAGATGTCACGCAGTGGTCCCTGTTTGAGGTACGGTTTGCCTTCAAAACCATAGAGTTTGCCCCAAAACCAGAGCATTGCTGTGTGACATTTCCGGTGCAATGACATCACCCAGAAATGACATCATCAAGTCAAGGACATCTCACAGTGATGTCCCTGTTTGGGGGCGTGGTTTCCCCCCACTTTCCAGTTGGCTGGTGGCAGATTGAGGCCCGCAAAGGAGGGGATCCCTGCTTGGACCTGGAGGCTGGCAACCCTAACACAGGGGTCCCTAATGTGGTACTTGTGGGCACCATGGTGCCCTCCAAGACCTTTTCTGGTGCCCACCAAGTGTTTTCAGGAAGTGAGTAGGACCAGGTAGAGCTTTGCCCAGCAAGGCTTCAGATTGACTATTAGGGTTGCCAATCCCCAGGTGGGGGCAGGGGATCCCCCTGTTTGGAGATTTATTCCCATAGAAAATCATGGAGAATTGATCCATGGGTATCTGGGGCTCTGGGGGTGCTGTTTTTTGGGGTAGAGGCACCAAATTTTCAGTATAGCATCTAGTGCCTCTCCTCAAAATACCCCCCAAGTTTCAAAAAGATTGGACTAGGGGGTCCAATGCTAAGAGCCCCAAAAGAAGGTGCCCCTATCCTTCATTATTTCCTGTGGAAGGAAGGAATTGAAAAGGCGTGCCGTCCCTTTAAATGTGATGGCCAGAACTCCCTTTGGAGTTCAATTATGCTTGTCACAGCCTTGATCTTGGCTCCACCCCTAATGTCTCCTGGCTCCACCCCCAAAGTCTCCTGGCTCCACCCTCAAAGTCCCCAGATATTTCTCGAATTGGACTTGGCAACCCTAGTCTGGGCACTCCATTATTCCCTATGGAGACCAATTCCCATAGGGTATAATAGAAAATTGATCCATCAGTATCTGGGGTCCTGGCAGGTCTGTTTTTTTTTTTTTAGGTAGAAGCACCAAATTTGCAGCATAGCATTCCGTGCCCCTCCTCAAGATACCCTCCAAGTTTAAAAAAGATTGGACCAGAGGGTCCAATTCTATGAGCCCCCAAAGAAGGTGCCCCTATCCTTCATTATTTCCAATGGAGGGAAGGTATTTAAAAGGTGTGCGGTCCCTTTAAATGTGATGGCCAGAATTCCCTTCAGACTTCAATTATGCTTGTCACACCCTTGCTCCTGGCTCCATCCCCAATGTCTCCTGGCTCCACCCCTGAAGTCCCCAGATATTTCTTGAATTGGACCTGGCAACCCTATGACTGTTGAAGATTTGCTCGGCTGTGTGCAGATTTTTTAAAATGTTGCTTTGCCAGCAGCTGCCCACATAGCACAAGGATCTGCAATCATTTTGTGGCTGGCTTTGCCTCCTATGGCAGCCATTTTGTTGCTGGACCCAACTAGGCTATAGTTTTCAATGGGAGAGGCTGCTGGGGGAGGGAAGTAGAGAAAGCAGAAGACAGCTAGGCATATAAAAGTATATTGGCTGATGGGTGGGAAGGAGAGAAAAAGCAGAAGCGACTACAGGGGCTTTCAGGGGAGAAGGAAATAGCAGGGAAGGGGGAAATTAGATGCTCCCTGCAAGTCCTCCTTGCAGAACCCCCACTTGTAAGAACTACAATAATGATTAGAGGTGTCCAGGGCTATTTTCTGGGGAAAGAGGTGCTGGAATTCTCAAGAAAGAAATGAAGGGGAAACACATGGATGTCCCCAGGGCTTTTTTGTAGCAGAAATTCCTTTGCATATTAGGCCACACATCCCTGATGTAGCCAATCCTCCTGGAGCTTACAGGACTCTTCATACGGGGCCTACTGTATGCTCCAGGAGGATTGGCTACATCAGAGGGGTGTGGCCTAATATACAAAGGAGTTCCTGTTACAAAAAAAGGCCCTGGATGTCCCTCATGAACTTTTAATCATTTTGTGAGAATTTTGTTTCCACAAAGAGGTTCTGGAACTCAGTTCCACCACACTTCCCCAGAAAAAAACCCAAAGACGTGGCAGTGGTTTGGGTTTTGATTAGTTTAATCAACTTGTGTATCTCTGTATAGTTATTGCATATCTACTACAGTGAGATGGTTAGTAGAGCCCCTCTTGACTTGGGTGTGAAGATCTTTTCCTATTTCTGCTGTGCTCTAAATCTTCCTAACGGGTTATGGGTTGACTGATGTTTGTCTGTCTGTCTCCTTACTTCCTTTTCTTCCTCAGCTATTTGCTGAGTTGTTGCGATGTAATTAAATCCATGAACATGCAATTGCAGAGCAGCACAATCCTTAACCTGTGGTTATTCATAGAGCTTCCCTTTTCTGATCCCCATGCTGGCACTGTAGAGCCAACACTCAGTTTACATTGGGTTTGTGTCACTTGGGCATTATGCTGGTGTATCTCCAGAAACACTGCAGCGTGGTTTAGTTACTTTTACATGGAGCTTAATTGCTATCCTAACAGTTAACAGGCAAGCTATAGGACTGGACTGTCAGAATGGCTTCTAACAAATGAGTACACATAGGCTGCAATCATCATACCACCTAATAATGCACTTTCAATCCACTCTCAGTTCACATTCCAACTGGAATTCACTGTCTGAACTGGCAAAATCCAGTTGGAAAGTGTATTGAAAGTGGGTTGGAAGTGGATTATTTTAGTGTGTGTGACTGCAGCTATAGAATGCATAAATTTAACTAGTTTACTAGTCATGCCCTTTTCCTTTCTAGGAATCTATAGTTCTGTAAGGGCAGCTAGGAATTGCTATCAAGGAATTCACTGAACTATTCAATTGCTATCAAGGAATTCACTGAACTATTCAGGATTATCTTGGGGGAGATATAATAGGTAAATTGGTATGAAGTAAATATATGTAAACTATGAGAAACCAAAAATTTTGAATTTATGGCTTTTGAACTGTTTTTTTTTAAAGCCCTGTTTGAATGTATGTTTTATCCTAACATGTAATGCTAGTTAATAAAAGTAAAAGGGAAAGGTAGTCCCCTGTGCAAGCACCAGTCGTTTCCGACTCTGGGGTGACGTTGCATCACAACTTTTTCGTGGCAGACTTTTTACTGCCATTGCCTTCCCCAGTCATCTACACTTTCCCCCCAGGAAACTGGGTACTCATTTTACCAACCTCTGAAGGATGGAAGGCTGAGTCAACCTCAAGCCGGCTACCTGAACCCACCTTCCGCTGGGATCGAACTGCAGCTTTACCACTCTGCGCCACGGGGCTCTTTATGCTAGTTTATACCTGGTATAAATGAATTTGTTTCTGAGGATTAGCTGATCCTTATTTTATGGAATGCTAGGTTGGAGGCACTGATGTTGCCAGTGTGTGTGTCTGGAGGCGATTGTGCCCAATTTTGAAGGCCATGCAAAGACAAGCTACAAGCAGCATAGGAGTCTGCTCCGTTGTTTACAGCGGAGACAAGCTATCGAGCGGAAGATGCTTTCCTCTGTTTGCAGCAACCACAAGCGACAAAGCACAAGCTACTTATCCCTGTTTACACAGAACATAAATGGATGTGGCTGCATCTCCCACCTCTGCCCTGATAAATATGTATCTTGGCTATAGTGCTGAAAATCCCTGGCCAAAACAACTGAAGATACCCCTAAGACAGACTCTGCCAAGTCTCCAAAACCAAGAATCACAGCAGGGAGAATACAAATAAAAAAATACACTGCTCCAGGCACAAGAAACCATTTAGTAACTGCCAGTCATTTGTGTACAAATATATATACAACATATAAATCCCAAATTTAAAGTACGGACTATGTTAGTTCGATCCAATACACCGTTTCAAATCTCCCTCAGGTCCAAGGATGAATAAATTGAAGGTTGTTTTTTTTTCACTACAAGTTTTTTCTGTTCAGTTTATTCATCCTTGGGCCTGAGGAAGATTTAAAATGGTTTATTTGATCAACGACCTACCGTAGTCCATATTTTATATTTGTGATTTGTATGTTGTAAATAAAGAGCCCTGTGGCACAGAGTGGTAAAGCTGCAGTACTGCAGCCGGAGCCCTCTGCTCACGACCTGAGTTTGATCCCAGCGGAAGCTGGTTCAGGTACCCGGCCTCCAGGTCGACTCAGCCTTCCATCTTTCTGAGGCGGTAAAATGAGTACCCAGCTTGCTGGGGAGAAAGTATAGACGACTAGGGAAGGCAATGGCAAACCACCCTGTAAAAAGGTCTGCCATGAAAACGTTGTGAAAGCAACGTCACCCCAGAGTCAAAAACGACTGGTTCTTGTACAGCGGACTACCTTTACCTTATTTTTAATGTTGTAAATATAATTATATACAAATGACTGGCAATTACTACATTGTTTCTTCTTGTGCCTGCAGTGATGTATTCTTGATTTGAAGTTTCCAAAACCAGCAACCTGTTCATAAGAAAAGTTTTCACTGGATCATCCCAAACAAAAGACCATTTTCTCAAGAACCACCCATCTGGACCTGGCCAATTCATTCCCCATTTCTAGAAAGGAGGAGGGCAAAAAATCTCACAGGACCTGAGGCACAGAGGAGCGTAAAACTCAGAAAAGTCCAAGGAGAGAGCAAAATCTCCTTCACTACCCGACCTGAGTTCGATCCTGACGGAAGCTGGGTTCAGGTAGCCAGCTCAAGGTTGACTCAGCCTTCCATCCTTCCAAGGTCGGTAAAATGAGTACCCAACTTGCTGGGGGGAAGGTGTAGATGACTGGGGAAGGCAATGGCAAACCACCCCATAAAAAATCTGCCATGAAAATGAAAAGGAGATTGTGAGCCGCTCTGAGACTCTTCAGAGTGGAGGGCGGGATATAAATCCAATATCTTCTTCTTCTTCTGTCTTCCTCCCTCTTTTACCGCTGGCTAAAAGTCCTGCTAGGTCCATGTGGATTTGGGCAGAGGTCAGATCACCTTTTCTGCTTACTTGTGCCAAGCCTGGGCTCCTTTTGTGCCTAACAACTATACCCTAGAAAAGGTTGTCCAAAACTGTGCTACACATTGCAGATATAGGGATGATGCTCCATATAAATGATCAACCCAAAAAATTGCAAGTGAGCTTGGAAAAATCTGTGGAAAGTTTGTCTTGCTTAGCAACCGCTCATCTCTCCACACGAACTTCTGGCTCATAATTTGAGGCCTGTGGATTGAGCTCGCATCAAATCTACTAATTAAATAAAACTAAAGTCTTCTGAAACAACAAAGCATGTTTCGAGTGCTGTCTCTTCTGTGTTGGCAGTGTGCTGTGGTTAAGCATGCTGTTCCAAACACAAATGCACTTGTTCAGTATCTAAGACCATTTCCTGCAAAATATCCAGCCTGGGGACAATGGATGATTCTTCACCAGGAATTCAGCAGCATAAGCCCAGAGGCAAAAAGATAGTGTGTGTTGGGGAACCTAGAGCCTTGAACTTCTGTTATTAAAGTTGATAGTCACTTGATAGTCTATGGATGTAACAGATGTGGCTCTATATTACTTGACAACTCCTATATATTTTGGGAACTCCTGTATGTTTTGCACCGAAAAATAGTAGAGATACCATTCAATTAAAGAATGTTTTATTAAACACCTACTTCACTCCTACCAACTCTTCTCTGCACACATTAGCCCTGTACTTGGGGTTGCCAGGTCTGACTCAAGAAATATCAGGGGACTTTGGGGGTGGAGCCAGGAGCAAGGGTGTGACAAGCAGGACTGAATTGTGAAATGCGAACATCACATTTAAAGAGACCGCATTCCTTTTAAATGTCTTCTATTTATCGGAAATAATGGGAGTATAGGGGCACCTTCTTTTGGGTCTCATAGAACTGAACCTTCTGGTCCAATCTTTTTGAAACTTGGGGGGGGGGTGTTTTAAGAAGAGGCACCAGATGCTATGCTAAAAATTTGGTGCCTCTATCTCCAAAAACAGCCCTTCCCCCAATACCCAAGGATCAATTTTCCATTATACGCTATGAGAACTGGTCTCCATAGGGTATAATGGAGTGACCAGCAAACATTCCCCCTCCCTGCTTTCTGATGACCCTAAAGCGGGGGAGAGCCTCCAAACTGGGGGATCTTCTATCCCCAGCTGGGGATTGGCAACCCTACCTGTACTTACAAAACTTGTGTGTACTGGTATTATGTGTCAGTTGAAGGTATTGTGATGTCATGGGAACGTTCACAAAGATTCTTATTTGTTTGTGTCAGCAATAAGAATCTTGACAGAGGCAGGTTCTGTGAAGGACATGGAAGGTCCAGTCTGGTTGTGAAAAGCCCCACAGCAGGGACTACGGATAGGAAACATGTTTTGTATGTGGAAAATGGATAGCTGAATGCTGAGCCTGGCAAACACGGAGTTAAAGGCAAGTTTTGGACTCAGAGAGGTTTATGGAACAGAAACTGAGCAGGTACTAAATCTGAAAGACTGGAATTAGTTTTGAGCACTAAATGAGGTGAAGACATGGAATTCATACAGATTGGTTTACATGTGATTAATTGCGGCTGCTTAACAGTCTATAATGTTGTTTCAGCTGAAGTGTTAAACTGAAGAGTTCATCACACATGCTATCCTGTTCCCTTCCCTTAGTGTTAGAAAGGCAACAACAGATGTTAAATTTGTCTCCCTTTTGATATGAGGATATAAAGATGGGTTGATAGCATAACTTTATAATTATTAATCACTTCTCCAACTCTATTCAGTGTACAGTTCAGGGATTTAATTTAATTGGGAAGCATTCTAAGCGGATCTACTCAGAGTTATTCAGTGCTGCTCTCAGGAAAGTATATTTAGGACTAAAGAAGAAGAGCTGGTTTTATACCCCACTTTCACTACCTGTAGGAGTCTCAGAGTAGCTTACAATCACCTTCCCTTCCTCTCCCCACAACAGACACCCTGTGAGGTAGGTGGGGCTGAGAGCCGTGACTGACTCACCCACTGGGATTGGCTTTATTTACTTCATCCCAACTTTCTCCCCACTCCTTTTTAACCTCACAACAACCCTGTTAAGTTGAGGGTGTGTGACTGATCTAAGGTCAGCCAGCAAGTTTCCATTTCAGAGTAGAGATTTGAACCCAGGCCTAGAGTGTCTTGCTTGATGCTCTAACTACTACACCACACTGGCTGTCTTTGTCACTGAATGGCAACATGAATCTGGGTATTCCAGGTCCAAACCCAATTATTTCCATGATGCTGACCACATTTATTCAACCTTCAACCTGAATATTTAGTTAAAATTTATGTATTGTATTCTCTGCCATAAGAGCGGGGCTTGAAATCCATCATAGCATGTGAATAATTCACTGAGCTTCACTTGGATTTATGAGCACATAAGCACATTTAAGATTACCCACCTGTTTTTTCAGCAGCAAAGCAGAACTTAATTATATGATTTTTGAGAACTGACAATGATAGCTTTAAAGCACAAATAGTCCTTCTCCTTCCTCTTCCTGTCCCCTTGCCTGTATTTTACAAACCACAATAGGAACAATGGTAGCTGGGCAAACACAAAATGTGTTCCCTCGCTGTGTTCGTTCAGGGTTTACACCATGCGGATCACAGTTTAAATGTGCCATCCCGTTGGTTGCTTCTGGATCTACTTGAGCACTCAGCAAAAACAGAATGATCTACTCAATCTGAACTTCTGTAATGCCATTGAAACTGCACTGCCCCCAACGCTTTCCTCCCACAATATCTCCGCCACAGAATCCTTTTGGCTGAAAATAATGACCTTGCAGAACAAGAAGGGAACGGAGGCAAAATAGTAACAGAGAGCTTCCCTATCCTCCCCCTCTTCTACCCAAACTTCATGGAGAAGTAACAGCAGGGCTTTTTTGAGCAGGAACGCACAGGAACACCGTTCCGGCTGGCTTGGCACCAGAGGTGTGTCTTAATATGCAAATGAGTTCCAGCTGGGCTTTTTCTACAAAAACCCCGTGTTAACAATGGTGACTTCAGGGGATGTGGCCTAATATGCAAATGAGTTCCTGCTGGGCTTTTTCTACAAAAAACCCCGTGTTAACAATGGTGACTTCAGGGGATGTGGCCTAATATGCAAATGAGTTCCTGCTGGGCTTTTTCTACAAAAAAGCCCTAACAGCACTGATTGGGGACACATAATCAAGATGACATTGTCCAACATTTGTACAATAGGGTTATCAGGTCCTGTTTTTAGAGGACAATGGACATCTCTTTTGGGGGGCGTCTGTCCTCTTTTGGACTCTTTTTAAAAAAAACTGAAGAAAATGCCCTCTTTTGGGGTTGGAGGGTTAAGAATATTTCTACTTAGTAGCAATTACCACAGCTTATTTATTTAATTTATATATTTTAGTATATTTCTATTCCGCCCATTCCCCGTAGGGCTCAGGGTGGAGCACAATGTATAAAAACAATAAAATACAATAACAATTTTTATGAACAGACAACTCAACAGCTTAAATAGTAAAAAGGTAAAGGTAGTCCCCTGTGCAAGCACTAGTTGTTTTCGACTCTGGGGTGACGTTGCTTTCACAACATTTTCATGGCAGTCTTTTTACGGGGTGGTTTGCCATTGCCTTCCCGTCATCTACACTTCCTCCCCCAGCAAGCTGGGTATTCATTTTACCGACCTTGGAAGGATGGAAGGCTGAGTCAACCTTGAGCCGGCTACCTGAACCAGCTTCCACGGGGATCAAACTCAGGTTGTGAGCAGAGGGCTCCGACTGCAGTATTGCAGCTTTACCAGTCTGCGCCATGGGGCTCTTAGCTTAAATAGTAGGGGTATTTAAAAAGAGATTTGTCATGTTTTTAATTTATTTTTTACTTTTATCCCGCCGTACCCCGTAAGTCAGCTCAGAGTCAGGGCAGCTTGCTCATAACACAGAATCCAACCACTCATGCAGCAATCTATAAAAAGTTCATTAAAACACCAACTTGAACACTTGGAACCAGTCAACTAATTCAATATCTGCTGGCAGTCCAGTGAGTAATTTCTTCTTGTTTTCATGTCTGCTGGGCTTATGTCAAGGAGGGTGGAGTGCATTCTGCATAAACAGATCACTCAGTCCAAGCACTCAAGATGTAAAATGAGCCAAGGAGTCGTTTGAATCCCTTGAACAGGGGAGGCTGATGTTATCTGATGTCCCCTGCCTCAAACAAAGGAGCTCTGTTTTGCAGGCCCTGCAGGATTGTAATAAATCCCACAGGGCCCTGACCTCAATTGGGAGCATGTGCCATCACACTGAAGAAGAGGACATTGGATTTATACCCCACCCTTCACTCCGAATCTCAGAGCTGTCACAATCTCCTTTACCTTCCCCCCCCCTCCCACAACAGACATCCTGTGAGGTAGGTGGGGCTGAGAGAGCTCTCTCAGAAGCTGCCCTTTTAAGGACAGCTCTGCAAGAACTATGGCTGACCCAAGACCATTCCAGCAGCTACAAGTGGGGAATCAAACCTGGTTCTCCCAGATAAGAATCCGCACAGTGGCAAATCAGGAAATATGTCCTCTTTTTTTGTTTTTCAAAATATGGTGACCCTATATGTAGTTTGCAAAGGAAAGAAGGGTCCTTGAAAAGTGCCCCATCCACAGTTAGCACCTGAAAAGAAAACACAGCTAGCACTAGGAGGAATTGCATTACTTATAAATTGTGATAATTCTATGTAAGTTTGTATATCAGTATTGCCCCTTTCTTGCTGGCTCTTATCCTTTTCCTATAGATAGCCACCTTAGTTCATGAAGATTGTAAAGCGATAGCCATAAAGTCTGCTGCAACACAGTTAAAACCAAAGTCGAGTGTCCCCGTCAGCATTAGCTAAGGTTATTCTGATAGCTTTCCTGAGTCCTATCTGAAGAAGCAAGTGGTGACTCATGAAAACTCGTATTGAAATAAACTGCCATGTAGACTTTGGTTTTATATCACTCTAACTCACACCTACTTGCTTCAGTGCTGTAGTGTGAGGCACCCTGGCTTGTGTGACTGTCTGAACGATCCATCTGAAAGATCCCACAATGGAGAGAAAGGTTTCAGACCCACACTTGCTCAAATGACACCCCCTTCATACAACAAAAATAAATATATGTACCTTCAAGATCTATTTTGGGATGCTGGGGGCTGGCGGAAGAGTGGCTGAGACTAATGAGGTATATAAGCTTTCGCATGCACACTTCTTCAGATGACATGCTTTGTTGTTGTTCAGTCGCACAGTCAAGTCCGACTCTTTGCGACCCCATGGACAAAGTCACGCCAGGCCCTCCTGTCTTCCACCATCCTCTGAAATCTGCTCAAATTCATGTTAGTTACATCAGAAACGCTGTCCAGCCATCTCATCTTTTGCCGTTCCCTTCTTCTTTTGCCTTCTGTCTTTCCCAGCATCAGGATCTTCTCCAGTGAGTGCTCCCTTCTCATTTGGTGGCCAGAGTATTTGAGCTTCAGCTTCAGCATCTGACCTTCCAGGGAACAGTCAGGGTTGATTTCCCTTAGGACTGACTGATTTGATCTTCTTGCAGTCCAAGGGACTCTCAAGAGTCATCTCCAGCACCACATCTCAAAAACATCTGTTCTTTTGCACTTGGCCTTCCTTATGGTCCAGCTCTCACAGCCATACATTACTACTGGAAATACCATCGCTTTGACTATATGGACATTTGTTGGCAGGGCGATATCTCTACTTTTTATTATGCTGCCTAGGTATATGCTTGCACACCGCTTAAAACCTAAGAAAACAACAATGTTAGTCGCTCTTCCCGCCAACTCCCCTCCTGAAGAAAACACTACATGGAAGTCCCGCAGATGGCCTAAAAGCATGATTTTTGCCTCAGCTTTTGAGAAGCCAAACTTCACCCTCTCATATACCAAAGGACTACCAGCTCCCCGTTTCCCGAGACTTGGCCAAGAATGGCCATCTCCCCAGTTCACACAGTAAAATCTAGTTGGAAAGTAACAATAATAATAATAATAATAATAAATATTTAATTTGTATCCCGCCCTCCCTGCTGAAGCAGGCTCAGGGCGACTCACATAGCATAACATAAAATACAAACATTCCAATAATATAATAATAAAAGCACACTGGTTACATAACAAATTACATATTACAATTCACTTATATATATTTTTAAAGTGGCTTCAAAAAGTGCATTATTTAGTGTGTGTGATCACAGCCATAGTTCCATTTAAGGCATAGGTTTTCGCCTGCATGCAAAATAATGCCGTTTCAGTCCACTTCCAATGCCCTTTCCAACTGGATTTTGCCAGTTCGCACAGTAAAATCCAATTGGAAAGTGGATTGAAAGTGCATTATTTAGTGTGTGCGTGATCGCAGAAAGTGTGCATGCCCACTTCTTCAGATGACACGCTTGCACACCGCTTAATAATACCTAGGAAAACAATAGTCTGAGTCGCTCTTCCTGCCAACTCCCCTCCTGAAGAAAACACAGCACAGGAGTCCGCAGACAGCCTAAGGCATGCTTTTTGCCTTAAAAGAACATAAGAGAAGCTATGTTGGATCAGGCCAATGGCCCATCCAGTCCAACACTCTGTGTCACACAGTGGCCAATATGTGTGTGTGTATATATATATACGTATATATATATATACACACATACTGTGGCTAATAGCCACTGATGGACCTCTGCTCCATATTTTTATCCAATCCCCTCTTAAAGCTGGCTATGCTTGTAGCCGCCGCCACCAACTGTGGCAGTGAATTCCACATGTTAATCACCCCTTGGATGAAGAAGTACTTCCTTTTACCCGTTTTAACCCGACTGCTCAGCAATTTCATTGAATGCCCACGAGTTCTTGTATTGTGAGAAAGGGAGAAAAGTACTTCTTTCTCTACCTTCTCCATCCCATGCATAATCTTGTAAACCTCTAGCATGTCACCCCGCAGTCGACGTTTCTCCAAGCTAAAGAGCCCCAAGCACCTTAACCTTTCTTCATAGGGAAAGTGTTCCAACCCTCTAATCATTCTAGCTGCCCTTTTCTGCACTTTCCCCAATGCTATAATATTCTGGGGCGGTGACCAGGATTGCTCACAGTATTCCAAATGAGACCGCACCATCGATTTATACAGGGGGCATTATGATACTGGCTGATTTGTTTTCAGTTCCCTTCGTTTTCAATTGGAGACGCAGAACTTCACCTTCTCATAATCAGACGCAGCAGCAGCAGCAGCAGCGCGTCACATCTCTGGAGGACTCCTCGCCTGAGTCTCCCCCGGCTTGCCCAAGAGCAGCCAGGCCAGCCGCCCTCAGCCTCCGTGGGTTGGCCGCCGGAGAGAGGCAGGCAGCGAGCGAGCGGCAGAGGCGGAGCTCTGGGTGGACCGCGCCCGGCCTGCGGCCGAGAGCTGAGCTGCCTGCCGCCCTGCCAGACGGTGTGGACCACGGCGGGCTTCTCTTCCCCGCAGCGATGCCTTCTCTGCCGCCAGCTGCCTCTCCCGCCCCTTCGCCTCTGCCGCCGGCGGCGGCCTCCGCCTGGGCCGGCAACCGCTTGGCGCAGCACGGTGGGTGTGGACGACGTTTCTTCGAAGGCTTCTGGAGGGCGGGAGTTTGCAAAGAAACTTGCAGATAGGGAAACCCTCGCCGGGCCCCAGCTCGCCCCTAGCCGGTGCATCTCCCAGGCTTGGCCCCTGCTGCCTGCGAGGCCTGCGTTTCCCCTCCAAGCCCCTGGGATTTCCTTTCCACCGCCCGCTTCCTGAGCTTGACTCTTAAAAAAAATATTTTGCATTTAGTTATTGGTTCTGCTGCTCCCGGGGCGTTTAACATGCCGGAATTAAATAATTGTTCTATGGAGGTGCATCAGGTAAACTCCCTCTAAGCTGCAAGAGTCTGGCGAGCAAAAATCCCACCTTGTGAGCTACTGGCATTAAAGTGGTGAGCTGCTTCGGATAAATTAGTTTGCTCTGGGGCCATTTTTCCTGAGCAAAGACAAAAATGTGTGAGCTGGAGGCTAAAAGATTGTGAGCTAGCTCACGCTTACTCAGAGGGAGCACTGCTTACGGGAGGGGGAAAAGTGGTGGGGAAAGACTCACCAGTCCACCTATCTACAGAGTGACTCCAGTCTAGCTAAGCTCTTTCCCATTTTGCAATGCAATCCTAAAGAATTGCACACTTCTAAACCCCCTGCACTGTTGGTTTCGTTTTCTAAACCTTATCAGCCCAGACAGCAACAGAGATTTGTTGCTGTTCTCTGTGTGTAAAGGGCAGCACTGGTTATTTGGGATTCCACTGTTGTGTGGTCCTATCCAGGACTTAATTTACATTCCAGGAATTATTTTTTGAAGATCATAAGTCTCGGAAATGTGTGAAGTGTGAAGTGGTACCTGAAAAAAAGGGTTCCTGGGCATGTGAAGACTAGCTTGCTCTGTCGCTGAAGAATGTGTTCTGGCACACTTAAGTGTTAAGGAACTGGATTTCCAGGTTGGCTGGCTGCGGTTTTGCCCCGTGTTTCTGCTTGTTTTTTAGAATTTGAACTTCCCTGGATCAGAATCTATACTTCTGGTATTTTTTATTATTAAAACAAGCCCCCCCCCCAACTGAAGTTTTGAGGTGTTTTCTCCACAGTTCCATAGATTTGCATTCTTGTACTTCTGTAGCAACCATTGTAATTACTTTTCTGTTGTGCAGTCTCTTTTGAGAAATTTTAATTAACGTTGCCTTGTCTAATGATTCTACATGAGTCTAAAGAATACAGAATTTCAGCATGGAAATAATTCTGTATATGAATTTGAGTGTGCAAATCATATGTGGACTGGTAGATGCTGTGATTCTCCATTATGTGTATTTTGTTGTCCCGTAGGCACAAGGAGGTCTCTTGCATGCATGAATTCTCTAATGTGTAAAGTGACTCTAAATGTTATCTTGATGTGCAACTCAATCCCATCATTTACAAAAACTTCCTTATTTAATTCTCTTCTTTTGAGGTACATATTCAAGATCACTAAAAACCAGGTTGTTTTAATATATTTTGCCTGTTCTTTTACATGCACCCATGTTCAAAATCAAAGTTGGTTAAAATAGTACAGTGTAATATATTTTATTTTTGTAAATTTCTCTTTGTGAGGGGGCCTGTTTCAAAAGATGCTCTGGTGTCAAACTTATTTGTTATGAGGGCTGGATCTCACATAAATGAGACCTTGTCAGGCTGGGCCATGTGTATCATAAAACATAATGCAGTGGAGATATAAACTTTATAGAGGACACAAACACAAAGGTTTTTTTTAAAATTTAAATAAAACATATTTAAGAGATTAGCACTCTTGCAATATTGTGTCTGTTCAACAGTCTCTGATAACTGACACCTTTCGCTCTGAATTTTTTCATCAAAATCTGGAGACAATATCTGTGCTGTAGGAATCTTGAATGTGCTGTTCAGGTGTTGATTAGGGACAGGCTGTTCAGGTGTTGATCAGGTATGCATCTGTAAGCTGCAAACCGACTTTTTTTTTTTTGACATTCATAACAGGAATCTCATGGTCAATGCTTTTAGCCTGAGACCAAGGGGAAAACATGAAATGGCTTGGCATTGCGAGCTTTTGTACATAAGTTGTTTCATGTGCTGGTCAAGAAAATGTGAAGGCACCATGACACAGACTGAGGGCTATTTGTCTACAAATCTACAGAGAAATAACTACAACTCCCATGAGGCACTGCAGAAATACAAAGACAGCAAGTATAGTGGTCAGTATCAGGTTGACTCAGCCTTCCATCCTTCCGAGGTCGGTAAAATGAGTACTCAGTTTACTGGGGGGAAAGTGTAGATGACTGGGGATGGCAATGGCAAACCACCCTGTAAAATGTCTGCTGTGAAAAAGTTGTGAAAGCAATGTCACCCCAGAGTCGAAAACGAATGGTGCTTGCACAGGGGACTACCTTTAACATTTTTACCAGCCTACTTTTATGGGAAGCCTCACCAAATAGAGAAAATAGAGGCTTTGCTCTGTAGCTCCTGTGTGACTGAGCAAGCCTGGCAAGACAAGCTGAGATGCAGAAGAGGGAGAAGATGATATTGGATTTATATCCCGCCCTATACTCTGAATCTTAGAGTCTCAGAGTGGTCACAGTCTCCTTTACCTCCCCCCCCCCCACAACAGACACCTTGTGAAGTATGTGGGGCTGAGAGAGCTCTCATAGAAGCTGCCCTTTAAGGGACAACTCCTACAAGAACTATGGCTGAGCAAAGGCCATTCCAACAGCTGCAAATGGACGAATGGGAAATCAAACCCAGTTCTCCCGGATAAGAGTCTGCACACTTAACAACTACACCAAACTGATTCTAGGAGAAGAAAGCAGTTGACAGTGGTGTGGTAATGTAGCTCATTCTTTGTGATAAAACAATTCCATTCTGTGCTTTTCAAAATCAGATGGAACACCATACCTCTCCCCCCATCCCCTCTTGATTATCTGTCCTGGATGGGAGACCAGGATCTTTTGCAGTGCTAGTAGTTCAGGATCCACTTACGGCTCTTCTGAGTACTATACCCCAAAGCGTCATTTGTCCCATGTTTGTCCCTGATGGAGGACTGTGATTGGCAGTTGCTTCCATCCTTGAAGTAGCTGCTGCTGAAGGAATGGAAACACTACTAGGCTTCATTGTAGGGATTGGGAGCAAACATGGCTCCTTTGGTTAATGGTAATTGTGAATGTAACTCTCCGGGAGCTGCACAGTGAGTACTTCTGATCTGGTAGCGTTGTTATTAAAGAAATAAAGCCTTTCGTCAAATGTTATGTAGTTTCACGCCCAATGTTTTGTAGTGATATTTCTCACATAAACTCATGCTAAAATGGGGTCCAGAGTATGCATTATCCCAATTTCAGTTTACTCCCAATAAAACCTATGCTGTTCCAGCCATGTGTTAAAAGTTTTTATTGCTGTATTGAGTGGAAAGAACTTTTGAACATTTCCTTATGCAGTAATACAGGGTACGCAGTTTGTTTTGCTTGAAACTAAAAGGAAATTCTCACAAAGCTTTCTGCAAAATTGATTTTGCAGAATGATGTCATTGGGTTCTTTCTGTTCTTTTGTATGGTAAAACCCACGAGATTTCCTGTGAATATCTTGTATGAATGTATACTGTGCAAGAACATTGAGGTGACAAGAGAGGAGGTCCTACAACTGATAGACGAATTAAAAACTAATAAGTCACCAGGTCCGGATGGCATACATCCAAAGTTGAACTTGTGGATCTTTTGACAAAAATATGTAATCTTTCATTAAAATCTGCCTCCGTTCCTGAGGACTGGAAGGTAGCAAATGTCACCCCCATCTTTAAAAAGGGTTCCAGAGGAGACCCGGGTAACTACAGGCCAGACAGTCTGACTTCAATACCAGGAAAGTTGGTAGAAACCATTATTAAGGACAGAATGAGTAGGCACATTGATGAACACGAGTTATTGAGGAAGTCTCAGCATGGGTTCTGTAAGGGAAGATCTTGCCTCACTAACCTGTTACATTTCTTTGAGGGGGTGAACAAACATGTGGACAAAGGAGACCCGATAGATATTGTTTACCTTGACTTCCAGAAAGCTTTTGATAAAGTTCCTCATCAAAGGCTCCTTAGTAAGCTCGAGAGTCATGGAGTAAAAGGACAGGTCCTCTTGTGGATCAAAAACTGGCTAATTAATAGGAAGCAGAGTGAGTATAAATGGGCAGTCTTTGCAGTGGAGGACGGTAAGCAGTGGAGTGCCACAGGGCTCAGTACTGTGTCCCATCCTCTTTAACTTGTTCATAAATGATTTGGAGTTGAGAGTAGGCAGTGAAGTGGCCAAGTTTGCAGATGACACTAAATTGTTCAGGGTGGTAAGAACCAGAGAGGATTGTGAGGAACTCCAAAGGGATCTGTTGAGGCTGGGTGAGTGGGCGTCAACGTGGCAGATGATGTTCAATGTGGCCAAGTGCAAAGTAATGTGCCAAGAATCCCAGCTACAAATACAAGTTGATGGGGTGTGAACTGGCAGAGACTGATCAAGAGAGAGATCTTGGGGTCGTGGTAGATAACTCACTGAAAATGTCAAGACAGTGTGCGATTGCAATAAAAAAGGCCAACGCCATGCTGGGAATTATTAGGAAGGGAATTGAAAATAAATCAGCCAGTATCATAATGCCCCTGTATAAATCGATGATGCGGTCTCATTTGGAATACTGTGTGTAATTCTGGTCACCGCACCTCAAAAAGGATATTATAGCATTGGAAAAAGTGCAGAAAAGGGCAACCAGAATGATTAAAGGTTTGGAACACTTTCCCTATGAAGAAAGGTTAAAACGCTTGAGGCTCTTTAGCTTGGAGAAACGTCGACTGCGGGGTGACATGATAGAGGTTTACAAGATTATGCATGGGATGGAGAAGGTAGAGAAAGAAGTACTTTTCTCCCTTTCTCACAATACAAGAACTTGTGGGCATTCAATAAAATTGCTGAGCAGTCGGGTTAGGACAGATAAAAGGAGGTACTTCTTCACCCAAAGGGTGATTAACATGTGGAATTCACTGCCACAGGAGGTGGTGGCGGCTACAAGCATAGCCACCTTCAAGAGAGGATTAGATAAAAATATGGAGCAGAGGTCCATCAGTGGCTATTAGCCACAGTGTGTGTGTGTGTGTGTGTGTGTGTGTGTATATAAATAAATTTTTTTGGCCACTGTGTGACACAGAGTGTTGGACTGGATGGGCCATTGGCCTGATCCAACATGGCTTCTCTTATGTTCTTAACATATTGAAAGGAAAAGCGTGCACACACGAAAAAACACATGTATTTTGAAGTTGTTATTAAAAAATACAATAATATCTTAGGAACCTGCTTTGAATTGTTTAGATCAGAAGTAAGTAGTTGAGCAATCCAGTGGGGCATACTTTTGGATAAGTATATGTGGGCTGAAGAAAACAGAAGGAACAGACCATGTATTTTTATCCTGTAGATTCTACTGTGATTTATGCGCATCTGGTCCTATATTGCAATCTCTGAGGGGTAAATCTGAAGAAAGCAAGATAATAAGCTTACAAGCCTCAAATAAGACTGAAACCATTGAAATGGTGTCAAACTTCCTTTACTGTGCTTATAAGAGAAGTCTGTTTAGAATGTTTAATTAACCACCTTTTTCTCCCTGCTTCCTTGATTTGATACTGCTATGCCAATAAAGGTTCTGTGGCTGTGATAAGTATATGTGGGATTGCAACTGAAGATCCAGTTCCCTGACAGTAAGTTCCAAAATCAGTGGGACAAGCAAGCATGATTAAAATTGTGCTGCATACTAGCAGTCCTGTCAACTATTTTCAGTTTGTGGAATAGGCCCCAAGTTCCATATGCCACATCCACAGTGAAGAGGAGTGCTTAGCTGTAATTGCAAAGACTTGGAATGATCTCAGAAGACAGGGTTGGAGCTGTTATTATTACTGGGTTTTTTTAAAGTTTACTCATCTCTCTTCAGAAGGCCTTTGGTGGCTGAGTTCCTAGTCATTTTGCCCTGCTGCGGCTGAGTGTGATTTTCATCATTTGATCCTTTCTCCCCGCCCCCTTTAAAAAAATGGTCTTGCTCTGTGAGAGTCCAATGGATGTGTGTGAAATATATGAAAATGAACTTGGTAGAACTAATAATAATTATGGTATGGCATTGTGTATAGTATAGCCAGAAGATCCAAAGATTGTTTGGCAGGCTTAAGTTCTAGCTCTTTTGGTGGCGAGTTAGACTTACTTTTTGGACTGAGAGTGCTGTGATTAACCTAAGGTCACCCAGGTGGCTTCATATGGAGTTGTGTGGTAGAACTTTTTTTGCGTGGGAAATCAGTTCATTTCAGTTGCGTGGGAAATCAGGCATGTGTCTCTGGAAATGCTGTACTATCTTTATGCTGTTTATTTTAAAAAATTAAATCTGCTTTCAGTGCCAAATGCATTGATATGGATTTGTAGAATACTTGCAGAATATTCTCAAAGGAGACAAATCCCAATAAATGTGTCTTGAAAAAAAAAATACAAATAGCTCTTAGACAGAAACTGTACAACCAACTTTAACAAACCATATATTGCCTTTTATTCATTTTTTTACATGTTTTTTCAGTTATAACTGTGATATACTTCAGAAATGGCAATTGTGCTTACAGGAGAAGATGCTTGGTTATATTATAGCAGTATAACTCCAGCTGGGATGTTGCTTTGAAATGTTTACACAGATGCATTTCATAGTTTTGAGGTTTCACTGAAATGTAAATATTGCGTGTCTTCAGAAATGGTCTGATTTCTGGATGCCACATTGCAGCAGGTATAATGTGAGAACTCGCTCCCAAGGAGGTTAGTTTCAAAAACCTTGCTAATGCTGTACTGTTTATTGTTTAAAATTAGTTTAAAAATCAGCCGCAGTTGTCGCTTGCCACCCACCCCACTGAAAGCCATGTAATGCTCAATAGTTAATGCTTTCTGCCTTCAAGAATGCCGTGGATTCTCATCAAAACCTGAAATGTTTTCCAGTAGTATTGTTGCACCCCTAGAGTATAAGGAAAGGAAAGGTCCCCTGTGCAAGCACCAGTCATTTCCGACTCTGGGGTGACGTTGCTTGGACAATGTTTTCATGGCAGACTTTTTACGGGGTGGTTTGCCATTGCCTTCCCCAGTCATCAACACTTTCCCCCCCAACAAGCTGGGTACTCATTTTACCGACCTCAGAAGGATGGAAGGCTGTCAACCTCAAGCCAGCTACCTGAAAACCCAGCTTCCGCCGGGGATCGAACTCAGGTTGTGAGCAGAGCTTAGGACTGCAGTACTGCAGCTTTAACACTCTGTTTTAACACCCCTAGAGTATAAACAGTTGCAGAAACTCAAACCCTTAGGCATGTGTTTAGCATTTATATGGTAAGTGATCAGATAACTTGGGATTCAAACCATGATTTTTTAAAAAGAGCTCCCTTGTATAGTATATGTACTCAGAATTCAAAGTTGTGTTGGTTTTCCATAACCAATTTCATGGCATTGGAGATGGGGAATGTCCATGAACTCTGGGAATGCATTGTCCCAAGAACGAGGAAAGGAGCAGCATATTCTTTAAGTGAAAACCTGAACTTCCTGAGACACTGTCTCAGTGTCTGGTTATCACCTTTAAAGCCCTGTTTGGCTGAGGACCTGTCTACCTTAGGGACCCGTCTCTCTCCGTACGTTCCCAGAGGGTACTTAGATCCGGAACGCAAAATCTATTATTGATCCCCGGGCCAAGGGAGGCTAGCTTGAAATCCACCAGAGAAAGAGCCTTCTCAGTCGCTGCCCCCTGTTGGTGGAACCAGCTGCCGGAGAAGGTCAGAGCCTTGCCGGACCTCGCCCAGTTCTGCAACGCCTGTAAGACTACACTTTTTCGGCTCACCTTCAATTGATCCTGAAATACTGATATGGTATTAGGAAGAATATCCAATAAGTATTGAACATCACTGGAACTGAAAGGCTATTGTGATATCAGCACCATATGTTTTAAATGGTTTTAATTAATGGCTGATCTGTTGAAATTGTTTAATGTAATTGTTGGCTGAATTGTTATTGTAATTTTTTGGTTGTGAGCCGTCCTGAGCCTGCCTCGGCGGGGAGGGCGGGATATAAATCTAATAAACTTAAACTAGAGTGCTTTTTAACTAAGGAGAACCCTTCAGGATTGAGAAATCTACCTCTTGTTCTGCGAAACCAGCTATGACTTTCAGGTCAGACTAGCATGAGACAGAGCTTGTGGAGATAGGAGATTTCTGTTTCCCCTGCTAGTGAGGGTTGATTTCAAGCACTCTTTGAGTGTGCAGTTGCAGCTTGATGCTTTCTTGGGCAGTTTGATGTGGAATCAGGAGCTGCGTCTGGGGGAAAGGTGCACAACATGTCGTCTGGAGGATGGCTTTCATGCGATCACTAAAACTGATGCTGCCCTCAGCCCACCAACTCTGCCTCCTTGGCCAGTTTGGTGGCTCAGTGGGGTATTGATGGCCTGTATGTCCCCAGCAGGTGCACCCAGAGAGTGGAGCAGCTCTGAGCAAGGGCTGGCTTGATTGCATAAGGGCAGCTGGGTGCTAACGAAGCAGCATCAAAAGAGACCAGACAAGATGACAGACAGTCTGGGACAATTTCTGAGGCAACCTGTCTAGTTCACAGGCTGCATTCTAGTCAAGATTAGTTCAGGACCATGTTATTGTTTGAGTTGTGTGCCCTTGCTATAGAGCAGGGGTGTCAAATATGCGGCCCGGGAGCCGAATCAGGCCCTCAGAGGGCTGCTATCAGGCCCTCGAGCAACTGGCTGTCATCTGCTTCCTTCTCCCTCTCTCTTGCTTCCTTCTGCATAACAGCTTGTTTTGCCAGGCTTGCTCAATCGCACAGGAGCTACAGAACAAAACCTCTATTTTCTCCATTGGCTGAGGCTCCTCCCTTGGGGAGGAAGGGGGGAGGGAGAGTTTGCTTTGCCAGGCTCTATCAGTCATACAGGAGATCTACTGAGCCAAGCCTCTCTTCCTTCTATTGGCTGAGGCTTTTCCCCTTTTGGACCCCTTGGGAAGGAAGGAAAGAGCCAGAGCTTCCTTTGCCCAGTTTCCTGGATCCTATGGAAGAGATACAAAGAAAGCACCCTTAAGACCAACAAGTGCTAATGTTTTAAGCATGGTTTATTTTAAGGTTTTTTTTTAAAAAAAATTGTGTTTGTTTGTGTCCTTTATAAAGTTTACATCTCTGCTACCTAATCTTAAATAGGTACACACACGGCCCGGCCCAACATGGCCTGGCCCAACAAGGTCTCATTTATGTAAGATCCGGCCCTCATAACAAATCAGTTCAACACCCCTGCTATAGAGCATTGAAGTCTGAATAGTTTTGGAATGAACAGAAATGGAGAGGAAGACAAATTTACTTGGGCGAAGGACAGAGAAATCGATGCAACTATGAAGCTGACTGTTTTGGTAGCTGCCATTCTCACGGGGATATATTTCAAGCTTTGTCAACTCTGGTATTTCCTGACCTCCAGTTCTCCTACTATGCTTCTGTTTGAAAAGATGTAATGGGAAAATGGTAGGCGCATTTTGAGGACTTCAACTTTGCCCTCCTCGCTACCTTCCCAGAATTCTCCTTGTTACAGTGGGCAATTGCTACAGAGGCCAGGTGGCGCACGATTGGAGGGAGGGAGAGAGAAAAGAAGAAGATGATATTGGATTTATATTCCGCCTGTAGTCTGAATCTCAGAGTGGTCACAATCTCCATTACCTTCCCCTCCCCACAACAGGCACCCTGTGAGGTAGGTGGGGCTGAGAGAGGTCTCGCAGCAGCTGCCCTTTCGAGGACAACTGCGAGAGCAATGGCTGACCCAAGGCCATTCCAGCAGCTGCAAGTGGAGGAGTGGGGAATCAAACCTGGTTCTCCCAGATAAGAGAGCTCTGGCTGACCCAAGGCCATTCCAGCAGATGCAAGTGGAGGAGTGGGGAATCAAACCCGGTTCTCCCAGATAAGAGTCCGCGCATTTAACCACTACACCAAACTGGCTCTCCAGGTGTTGGGAAAATCTTGGAGGGCATGGTAGAATGGGGCCTGCTGGTCAGAGCAGGACTGTTCTGCCACTGAGAGTTACTGTGATAATTTTATTTCCTGGTACTTAAGTATTTTGACTCGTTCTTTGGCAGTTTCAGTACTCACTTGGTGTTTTATTATTGTGACTCACTATGGGTTGTGTTGACAGAAAAGCTGGATTTAAATAAAGACACACAACGGTCTGATTTTTTCCCATTGATAGCGTGCTCTCAGGAGGGCTCCAACTGATCCTTTGTATTAACCGTTCCATTTTGCTTTGGCCTATCATGTTGTCATGACTAGAGCATTAATTTGTTTTTCTTCCATGTCGGGAGCTTTTTAAGTGGTACAGAAGGTAAAACAAAAGAGAACAATGTGCATTCCATTCTCTTTCCCCCTGGAGAAAAACTCCCTTTTTTAAAATGTGGAAATTGCTCTTCCCGAAAAGAATCTGATCTGTGCCTCCATAGACTTGCTGCTGCTAAAATGAGATCCTGGTTTTAATAATTGCTGTAGTTTAATTGCTTTTCACAAAGATTACTGTGTTTTTAGACTGCTGTCTTTTAGAATTGTTGCTATCATTTTCATTATGCTTTAATTGCACTTTATTTACATTGTGTTACTGCTGTTTTAGTTAATATTTTAGAGACTATTTTACAGTCACTGTGTATTATTGTGATCTGCCTTGGACTTTTTAAAATGGAAAAGCAAAGTAGAATTTTTTTAAAAAATGTTATTATTTAGGGTTTCTTTCTGTGTCATAAAGAGCCCCATGGCGCAGAGTGTTAAAGCTCTGCTCATGACCTGAGTTCGATCCCCGGTGGAAACTGGGTTTTCAGGCAGCCGGCTCGAGGTTGACTCAGCCTTCCATCCTTCCGAGGTCGGTCAAATGAGTACCCAGCTTGCTGGGGGGAAAGTGTAGATGACTGGGGAAGGCAATGGCAAACCACCCCGTAAAAAGTGCTTGCACAGGGGATCTTTTCTTTTCCTTTCCTTCTGTTTCATGCTGGAATTTCAGATCTGTGTGTCTTAAAGAAAACTCAGAGTGTGTGATTGTTTATTGATGTCTGTTTTAGTCTGTTAGCATTCATTCTGATTTCTCTCACTCTTTGGGTAATATGATAGGGAAGAAAGTTCTGTGGGGCCAGGTGAGCTGGAGCGACAAATGCAGACTCTTACATTTAACCACATTTTAATTAACTGAATTGGTATTGCTGCAGCACATTTGTAACTTGCTGCATGTTAATCGCAGGAATGAAAGGCTCTTTGTCTCTTTTGCTATCTTTATCATGAGGTAAAACTTTTTTTTTTTTAGTGAGGATTACCAAACATGCGAGAAGATTATAATACAAGTGTAGTTGCTTTGGAAGAAGAGTATCCCTTTACAAGTGGGTGAACTTTTCTGTGAATCTGTTGGTTCTGCTTGGGTTGTGACAAACACCTCCTTGGTTTGTCAGAGAAGTGTTCTCTAGACATGTCTCCATATGAATATGGTCTTCTTACTCCAGGATACATTTTAAAAAAATCTTGGGGATCCACTAGGGAAATTAGTTTCCCTCTCAGTTTCCCATATTTTTAAAAATGCATTTATATCTCTCTTCTCATTGTCAGGGACCCAGGCAGTTTACAAACCATTCTGTCCTTTTTCATTTTATCCTAACAACAACAACAACCCTTCTGAGGTTGAGAATATGCTGAGAGAGTGTGTGACTGGCCCAAAGTGGCCCAGCAAGCTTCCATGGCAGCTTGCAGGTTCAAACCTGGGTCCCCCATGTCCTAGTCAGACACTCTAACCCAGGGGCCCCCAGTGTGGTGCCTGTGTGCACCATGGCACCTGCCGACACCTCTTCTGGTACACGTGTTTTGAGGAAATAGAGTCAGCAGAACTTTTGCCCAGGAAAGCTTCTGATTTACTATTGGTAGGCAAATCAGATTTTTTTTTTAACCATTGCTTTGGCAGCAGCTGCCAGCGCAGCAAAAGGATACACACATGAAACTGCCTCATACTGAATCAGACCATTCATTGGTCCATCAGTATCGGTATTGTCTGCTCAGACCGGCAGCAGCTCTCCAGGGTCTCCAGTCTTTTACAACTACTACTGCCTGGTCCTTTTAACTGGAGATACCAGAGATTGAACCCTGGGAACTTCTGTGTGCAAAGCAGAGGCTCTTCCACTGAGCCACAGCCCCCCATCCCCGAATCTACACTGCGTTACTGAAGTTAAGCTGTGACAACCCTTTTGTTGTTGACTCTGCCTCCTGTGGCAGCCATTTTGTTGCTGTACCCCACTGTGCCTTGTCAGAATTCCAAATGTGCTCTTAGGCTCAAAAAAATTTGGGGACCTCTGCTCTAATGGCTTTTAATTGTAGGTGGCTGGCCTGGATTTTAACATTCATTTGAACCTGAGCAGTACCCTCTGCCCCCCCCCCCCAAAAAAGTACCACTGATTCCTCTGAATCCTTCCCAGGACTCAAGAATGGCTGTTCAGACATCAGTGTATCTTTGACTGTGTGACGAACTGTTATTGCAAGGCTTCAAGGGGCTGAAGGAAAATGTCAAGCCCCAGAATAGAACTGCAGATCAGAAATGAGGAAGGGGAAAGGCTGCAGATCACAAGGGTGGAATCAGCAGATCTGAGTGAAAGGGCTGCACCAATCAGGTTACCTAAACATGAGGCAATAGAAGAAACTGCATGAGGGATCAGATCAGAGGGAGTCACAGGTTGTAAAGGGGCCTGTGTCTGAATTACCAATCCTGAGATTCAGCAGAGAATTCAACACCAATGAAGGAGAACTGGCTAGCAAGGGAGGGGAAATGGGGCAGGTTGTCATGTATTGGATGGGAACTTGGGCATTTTTCTAGAGATGGGTGGTTTCAGAGAGGGCAAACACAATCAGCTTGGGTGGAAAACCTTCCCTCTGTTAGGAGGCAGTTAGAGGGGACATAGAAAGAAAAAAAATATTTTCTTTCTGGTCTTTTTGTGTAGAAAAAGCCAAGCAGGAAATCATTTGCATATTAAGCCACATCTCCTGATGTCACCATTGTTTCCCACAGAGCTTGTTTGTAGAAAAGGGAACTCATTTGCACATTAGGCCACACCTCCTGAAGCCAAGCCAGCCGGAACTAAAAATATGGAGCAGAAGTCCATCAGTGGCTATTGGCCACAGCATATTATTGGAACTGTCTGGGGCAGTGATGCTCCGTATTCTTGGTGCTGGGGGGGGGCAGGGGGACAAAGTGGAAGGGCTTCTAGCCCCACTTGTGAACCTCCTTTTTTTTGGCCATTGTGTGACACAGAGTGTTGGACTGGATGGGCCATTGGCCTGATCCAACATGGCTTCTCTTATGTTCTTAACTGTGTTCCTGCTCAACCCCCCCCCCCTTGCTTGGTATAAAAATTATGTGCATAGTTTTGGCGTGAAGACAATGGGTGTGTTGATAGCAATAGGGAAGAGCCTTTTGTGGCCAAAGGCACTCTGATGAAATTACTTTCATATGTTGGGGGTTTGCACTTTTTAAAATTGTTTTCTTTGTGAAAGAGAATTCAGACACACAGTTTCCTTATCAGCAGTTTGAATTGGTAGGGGCTGGGGGGAAGTTCCACTGTTTTTTCTGCTAAACACACCAAGATTATTTTGGGGGGAATTGCTTTTGAAATCTCTTATGGCTTGATGGGCTGGATATAGGCCACTGACCATACCGGGTCCAACTTTACTTTCAGCAGACTATGTAACAAGCCATGTTTATTTATTTTTTGAAATACTTACATGCAGGCCTTGGATTCAGCGGGAGCTCACAGGAGCACAGCTCCTGTACCTTTCTGAGAGTTTCACCTCCTCCTTCCCACCTTGTCCATTGAATAGTAGGTGCAGCTGCATAACAATCCCTGGATGAGCTCCACCACCTTTTTTTCTACAAAATGACCCCTGCTTACATATCTGCTTTTCTCCTGAGCCTCTCAGGACCTAAGCCCAGGTTCTGAGCCGGTTTGGTGTAGTGGTTAAGTGTGCAGACTCTTATCTGGGAGAACCGGGTTTGACTCACCACTCCTCCACTTACAGCTGCTGGAATGGCCTTGGGTTAGCCATAGCTATCGCAGGAGTTGTCCTTGAAAGGGCAGCTGCTGTGAAAGCCCTCTCAGCCCTACCCATCTCACAGGGTGCCTGTTGTTGGGGGAGAAGATATAGGAGATTGTAAGCCACTTTGAGTCTCTGATTCAGAGAGAAGGGCAGGGTATAAATCTGCGATCGTCTTCTTTCTGTCTTCTCTCAGCATGTGGGTGGTGTTAATATGGAGTTATGGTGAATCATTGGATACCATTAATGGTAGTAACATGCTCGCCCTGATTCTCTGAACAATGATAAGTTCTAGGGCAGGGGTGACCAAACTGGCTCAGGAGACACAGTCAAGTTGATGATGACATTCTCTGCTCAAGATGCAGACCAGAACCTGTATGTGATAGCCCTTCAAGGCAGGTATTTGTGTGGCTGCTGGAAGTTGAGTAGTTGTATTTACTAAGCTTGGTGTTAAGGCAAAAAGAGATGCCCAATGATACAAATAGTGGCCAGTGATTTATATGGTACATGTGTGTTTCCTTCTACTGGTGCAAAAAACAATCCCCTAACCCTATGCTGATTTTATGGGGACTGTTATTCCCAGCTTTTTTAAAACTCTCCTTTTAGCATGGTTGTGTTGTAAAATGCATACATATAGATTTTATCTTTCTATGCAAAGGAAGTGTTAAGAGTTTTAATAAAGACGTGTGTGTAATATTTGTTCATATGATGCAGCTCTCAAACATCTGACGTTTATTCTGTGTGACTCCTATATTAAGCAAGTTTGGCTACCCCTGTTCTAGGGTCCTGAAAAGAAAGAAGGAAAGAAAGCTTGTGCTTGGAAAGAAAGTATTCTGGAATATTATGATCTCTCTGTAGTATTTACTTTATATGGAGGCACAAAGACACTCTTACACATCAGCTATCCCACATCAGACGGCAAGGAAAAAACTTACATCCTAGGTGTTTCAGCTTGTGTTCTCCACATCTTTCATTCTGTCATGATTTCCTTTCTCCAAACAATTAGATATGGCACACTGATATCCTACATATCTCATTTCAAGATTTTCTTCTCTTATATGAATCTGCCCATTCACACTGATAATCTTAGAAAGACCTCCTTCAGATATCCCCACCATTGGAAGCTAGACAGGTGGTGAGCCGAGAAAGTGTCTTCTCTGTTGTGGTGCTGAGACTTTGAAACTCCCTCCCCAGGGACATTCACCCAGGGGTGGAATTCTAGCAGGAGCTTCTTTGCATATTAGGCCACACACCCCTGATGTAGCCAATCCTCCAAGAGCTTACAAAAAAGAGACTTGTAAGCTCTTGGAGGATTGGCTACGTCAGGAGTGTGTGGCCTAATATGCAAAGGAGCTCCTGCTAAAATTCCACTCCTGCATTCACCTGACTTCCTCTATTGTGTTCCACTAGTGGGTGAAGACTTCTTAAAATTTTTGTTAGCGTTACCCAAGAACTGTTATTGACCTTCCACCCTGGATGTGTTATGGCTGCTTACGTTTCTGTTGAATTGTTTGTTTCATACATACTTTATTTTAAATGCTCTAATGTTAACAGGTTTGATGTTCTCTTGGGTGGAACAGTTGCATAGAAACGTTTTAAATAAATAAAAAACCCACCTACCCTGCTCAGCTATGAGAGGAGCATCTCTTTCAGCTCTTGTAGGTTTTGAAACCACAGCAATAAGATACGCGAGGGCCAAACTGCACATTACATTTTATAGAGTTAGAAACTGGTTCTCCAGATGCAACTTGCTTCCCCTGCATGCACACAGCAGCTGTTAGGAATGGCATTTTAAAGGTCTGCAGGGACCAATATTCCCTCTAAGCCGTGGAGTCTTGTGGGCAAAAATTCTACTTTGTTAGCTATTAGCATTAAGTTGTGAGCTGCGGTATACATTAGTTTGCTCTGAGGCCATTTTTTTTCCTGATCTAAAACAAAAAATTGTGAGCTGGAGGCTAAAAACAGCTTAGAGGGAACACTGGCAGGGATCTGGTTTGGCTTGGGACTGTGGTGGGGGGAAGGTGGGTGGGGCTCCCACCTCTCCCCCATGCCATTTCCCTGGACCAAAATGGCTGAAGGGTGGAATTATTTTGCCCCATTGTGGAGGTCCACATGCAGTAATCAGTGTGCCTTCAGCTCTTCAATGGGGCAGATAATCCTCCTTGCAGCGTCTTTAGCTCAGGAAAATGATGTGTGTGTGGGGGGGAGACAGGAGTCCCTCCTCCCTCATGCCATTATCCTGAGCTGAAATGGGCCCCTGTGGGCCTTTAAAATACTGTTCCCTTCATTGCTGTGGCGTCTGCTGGGAAAGCCAGTGTCCAAGGACCCAGCTTGGCAGAGCTTTCCTTGTAGAAAAAAGCCCAGCAGGAACTCATTTGCATATCAGGCCACACCCCCTGGTGCCAAGCCAGCTGGAACTGCGTTCCTATATGTTCCTGCTAAAAAAAAAGCCCTGCAGCTTGTTACAAAATGTAACGTGTTGGTTGTCGCTGAGGGGGAAAACCATCAAGAAGCATTAGCAAGAGGCTGAATGTGTTAAAACATAAACATTCACAAATACTCAGCCCCCCCCCCCCCCCGCAGCTTGCTTAACAAATTTTCTTGTTCATTTTTTGCTCCTACTTGCCCCGGTTCCCATCAGAGTTTGCTGATTTAATCTAAATTAATCTCCAGTTTTTTTAAATAGGCTGCTATGTTTTCCTTTTGCTTTTGCCCTTTTAAGGGACTTGGCCATTTCATTTGGCAGTGCAAAGAAGTTTAACTACTGGCTTTGATATTCTTATGTGGAGATGATAGTTTTTTCTTCTTACTGGGAAAGTTTAGATGCAACCTGAAACAAGCCCTGCCTCCGCTGTCACCTTAGGGTTGCCTGACGCCCTGGTTAAAGGTGGGTATCCCCCACCACCCGGACCTGCCCCCAGCTGGTCAGTGGAGGGGCTCACCTGGAGAAAGAGAAAGTCCCAGGCTGTGTTGCCAGTGTTGCAGAGGAAGTGACATCATGCCAGTGACTTCCAGGTGATGCTTTGATATTTGGGCAAAAAACTCTGTGGTGGAAGCTGATTTTACCATAGAGTTTTTGTCCAAATATCAGAGCACCACTCAGAAGTAACTGGCACGATGATGTCACTTCCTGTGATGCCAGCAATGTAACCTGGATCTTTCTCTTTCTCCTGGTATCTCCCCGCCCCCAGTCAAGTTGATGATGCCATTCTCTGCTTAAGATGCAAACCAGAACCTGTATGTGATAGATTGTGAATAAGTAGTAATAGTAGAAGTAGTAGTAACAACAGCCACCTTGATATTATGGTATGAGGCATCTCTCGCCTCCTGTTTTGCAATAATCCTGACAAATATGTCACAGTTTTATGTACAGGGCATACTGGGAAATTAATATGGAACATGAACATACTAGGATGATGGGTCCCAGTGGTGTGAGATGCATGTGTTAGCTCACCCACCCCCCCGCAGGTGTTAGCTCAGAGCTGGCTGGCAGCGTTGGCGATGGGTAGTTGGCTCACCTGTTACGCCAGTAAAGGTTCTGTGACTGTGGCTCACCTCTTGCCTCTTCTGCTCCACTGAGAACTGGAGGTGGCAGAGGGAGAACTGATGCCCACTGAGCTGAGTGCCCTGTACAGGGCTAGTATTCCTACTGTCGCTCCTGTCTGCCAGCAGCCCTTCAAGGCAGTGGCTCACCATGAAATTTCCTAGTGACTTTAAATGGTCAGTTCACCCTTTATTATATGGAGCAGTTCTAAATAAAGGGTCTTAATAGTTTTGAACAAAGGAATTGGGGCTTCTGTTTGTGACTGGAATCTTGTAGCTTTTGGGGGGAAACTGCTCTCTTTTTCCTCCTCCTGCAAGCACCAGTCATTTCCAACTCTGGGGTGACGTCGCATCACAACGTTTTCGCGACAGACTTTTTTACAGGGTGGTTTACCATTGCCTTCCCCAGTCATCTGCACTTTCCTCCAGCAAGCTGGGTTCTCATTTTATCGACCTTGGAAGGATGGAAGGCTGAGTCAACCTTGAGCGGGCTACCTCGTTCCTTACCTTGTACTGAAAGGGGATTTTTTTTTCATTTCCACAGCAAAGTAATATACTTTTAAGTGCCTTTTCCATTGGCTGAGGAAAATGATCTCATCCATTCCCAGCACGGCAAAAGCTTCCCAATAGCCAATATTGTTTATGCTTGATTTTCAGCAGGTTTGGATATCTGGGGTACAAAGACTAAATAAATATAAATCGAAATGCCTGTTCCTGCCCTACCTCATCGGCAGATATCAGGTGACTCAGAAAAACCAAACACCTTTAATGGCTTGGGTTTTCATGAAATGAAATGTGTTGGTGAAGGACACACACTGTATGTTTGTGCAAGCTCTGTAGAAGCTTAGTTATAAACTTGTGGAATCAAACAGTTCTGTATCCCAGGACTGGGATTCAGTAAGGGCAGTAATGATAAAATGTAATTGATTATTGAAGCAAGGGTGGGTTTTTTTTATGCCAATGGTAAAAGACAAAAATAAATGGGGATTGCATTGATCAAGAAAATCGGATGGAAATACCTGGGCTTCCAAAACAGGGCAGAACAGTAAATAATATCCAAGTTACATAAAACTGTTTTTTTTCCCCTTGGAGAAGTTCCATTTTTCCACGTGTTCATTCAGCTGTGATCTTGAGGAATATAAAATGTGTGTCTTTTTGAGGGCTCGTTGCTTGTTCTAAACCCCATTAAGTACAAGTGCGTATCAGAATGACACGTTCAAAACATCCGTGAAAATGCAAAGCCCATTTGTTTGAACCCTTGCTGACCTCCTTGAACATCTTCCTAGAAATGAATGTTAGCTGGGATTTAATTTAAGTAATGTAAGGTAGAAAAATGTTCAAAAGAACATTCCCAAGAAAATGTTCCAATGCTGCATTTTTTTTTTGCCCATCATGGAAATTTACTCCCTCCCTCGTGGTGTTCTTACATTCTCCAGGGTGGGTTTGCTGCAAAGCCTTTGAGGTTCCAGGGCCGTGATGGAAAGCACATGGTGGCCGATTCCCCACTAGCCTTATGCCGCTCTCACGCTCCTCTTCTCCGCGGGGCTCCGGTCGGATTTCACACTATCTGCCCCGGGGCTTCAACTCGCTCTGCCTCTTTCGCACAGCAAACAAGATCCTCTGAAAACCGGCTTCTGTTTGCTGTGCTAAAAAGGTGAAGCTAGTTCGCAGCCCCTGGGGCAGATAGTGTGAAATCCGACCGAAGCCTTGCAGAAAAGAGGAGCGTGAGAACAGCACAAGGCTAGCGGGGAATCGGTCAAAGTAGCAATAATGCTGAAGCTAAGCCAGTCTAGTAGATCTGAGTGGACGCTTATGGCCTGGTTTCCATGATGGAAAAAAGGCATTCAGTTAAAAGGAGAATCAATTAAAAATTCTTGAGTTAATTGTCCTAATGTTACTGTTACTTGTCACTAGTTCCCCCACCACCACCTGCCTTTGGTGATAATATACTAGAATCTATCAGGATGTTTTTTAATCTGGGAGGAAATGGTACTCGCAGGCTGTCATCTGTTTGTCGAACAGCTTCCTCTTTATAATCGGCTCATGTTCACTTGTAGCTTCCTTAACGTGGTAGCTTAGGAAAATGAAATGTTGCTACAACTGCTAATAAAGAAGTAAGAAGCCTTGTTCCTGCACTGGCGACGGCCCTTCCCCCTGCTGGAGGGAGCTAATTTTAGTCCTTTGAAAACAGCTGTGTGGAGGGGGCCTCTGAGTTTTACTGCAGGAAAACCAGGCTGGCTTTCGTGGTTGGCAAGGGGCCATATTAGAAGAGAGGCCATTGCTAAGGGTGATTTTCTTTTGTTTGCTTGGGAAATGTATAAAAGAGTTGCAGCGCTGTACAATAGCCTTATCTTGGCAGAGTTAATGACTGTAAACTGTTTCCTTGTAACGCATTCAGCTGCTGTGTCAGATGTGTTTGCACAGTGTAGCTGTCATAATTACTACTGTCTCTAGCATAGCTTCCATTGTGGGAACAGTCACAGTCGCCATCAGGTAACCATTGCCTCCTTTGTGGTACAGTCACCATTGCTTCCCAGTTTGGTGTAGTGGTTAAGTATGAGGTTAAGACCCAGTTTGGTGTAGTGGTTAAGTACGCAGACTCTTATATGGGAGAACTGGGTTTGAGCCCCCACTCCTCAACTTGCACCTGCTGGAATGGCCTTGGGTCAGCCATAGCTCTGGCAGAGGTTGTCCTTGAAAGGGCAGCTGCTGTGAGAGCCCTCTCAGCCCCACCCACCTCACAGGGTGTCTGTTGTGGGGGGAGAAGATATAGAAGATTGTAAGCCGCTCTGAGTCTCTGATTCAGAGAGGAGGTCGGGGTATAAATCTGCAATTCTTCTTCTTCTTCCCATCTGTACAGCAGTTTCTTCTTAAACTAATCAGGGGTGGCCAACAATAGCACTCCAGATGTTTTTTGTCTACAACTCCCATCAACCCCAGCCGGTATCGCCAATGGCTGGGGCTGATGAGAGTTGTAGGCAAAAAACATCTGGAGAGCTACCGTTGGCCACCCCTGTAATATTTAATTCATTTATAACCAGGGATCGTTTTGTAGAAAAATAGGCGGTGGAGCTCATTAGCATAACTCATTAGCATATGCCGCCCTGCACCAGCCAAAAGCAACCTAACTAAAGAAAGGAGAGCCCCGGGCGAGTGAGGCCTGCTTGGGCTGGCTAGAGATCTAGCCAGTCCAAGCAGGTCTCGCTCACCTGGGGCTCTCCCTGGCCACCCCCCCACAGTCAAAAGTCCAGCAAGTCACCTGCCGCCCAAAATCAAATAAGTGGCAAAAGGGTGGCGTGGGCTTCTCCAAGGGTTAATGAAGGCTACTGACTGCCTGTTCTCGTAATCCAGGGATTGTTATGCAGCTGCACGTACTATTCAATGGACAAGGTAGGTGGAGAGGAAGTGGAGGCATCGGAAAGGTTCAGGAGCTGCACTCCTGTGAACTCCTGCTGAATTCAAGGCCTGTTTATAACCTTCCTTTCTCCCCAGTGGCCACTCAGAGTGATATATATAATTATCCCTTCCTCCATTTTGCCCTCACAACAACCCTGTGAGGCTGGATAGGTTGAGAGAGTGTCACTGGCCCAAGGTCATCCAGCGAGCTTCCATGGCAGATATTCTCAAGAGAAGGAACTGGATCATGGGCACTGGCCATGTGGTTCCTACCAGATTTGTATACAAAACAGTTGGCAGTGAAGTACAATGAATCAGTTCTGAATCTCTGAAGTATTAGGGAAATTCTTTTATGCAACAAGGAAGGCTTAAATTTTATTTTGTGATTTAGGAGAGTTCACAGTAGCACTCCAGTTTTTTAAAAAGCCCCAGGGAATATTTTGAATTAAACAAGACAATACTGATGTTGCCCAATAACCCACAGAAACTCAGACATAGCCGAATGGCAACATGCCAATATGGGGCTTTGTCAGATCCCTGCTGTCATTTTCCTGATGTCTTGGCTTGAATGGGCTGCTGAGTCTCTGCTATGCTAAGCACAAGGCTCTCTTAACTGTTTATACTGCCAGTTAAAGAGCCTTTCCGTCATCTCTCAGTTTAGGAGAATGTGGTTCTCTGCACAGTTGTGGTACAGAATGGGCTGGTCCCTGGGACCAGTTGGTAACTTCACAGAGGAGGAGCTGGGTGAATATGAATGCTAGTCTAGCAACAGTCTGGACTTTTGGACCCTAGGATCGTGATTCACACTCCCCCTGCCCAGAGAGAAACTGTCACCTGTCTTTCTTGGCAAGGCATGGTGCCTTTCCCCCTTCTCACCCCTTTACTGAGGGGAGTTGAGGTGAAGTGAGGAGGCCTGGCTGCCTTGCTACTACACCTGCCCCTGAGGGAGGGAGGGGACGACCGGGTTCCCAACAGCCAGCCACTGCACCAGAACACTGTGCATGGTCAAGGAGAAGCAAGACTTGAAGGCACCATCCCACCCCTGACATCGTAGGTGATTGCTTGGGTACACCTGTTGGTTAGGCCATCCCAGGTCATTGGTATCTCTTGTGATTTGCATTCTGAACAGGGAGTATGAACGCCCTTGCATTTGCTGGCATGTGCTGCCAGGAGAAAGCCAAGAGTAATGAGCAGAGGTGCAGCAGAATACATCTTGGATCCAGTGACCAGAAGGTGGAAGCAAGAATGACTAAAGATACCTCTTAGATGCTATTTCATTTCCCGTAGACCCCTTCCTTTTGCCCCTTGCCCTAGTAGCCACGTTTTGAGGTTCACCTGTTTATTTTCTTTTAGTGCAGCTGAGGCAATACTTACCTATTCCTTGAGAGACTGTTGCAAAAGAACTTTGCAGTCTCTGCTGTACCTTGTGGGAAGCAGTGCCGGATTAAAGCTTGTGGAAGCTTGTGGAGTTTTCTGCATTGTGCAGCGGGTTGGACTAGATGACCCTGGAGGTCCCTTCCAACTCTATGATTCTAATTGGTTTAAAGAGACGAACACCCTCTCCAAGCTGGCTGATGGGGTCATGGGGGCTTCAAGAGCCCCACAGTATATATGAAAGAACTACATGTGGTTCCCGAGCCACAGTTTGGCCACTCCTGCACCAGACTGGGTCTCTTTATCATGTCATCATAAATGTTCTTTGTGTTCTCTCCCTTGTTTGATCAGGGACTTGCTTAATAAATGGGATACTGATCTGCTCTGGGGCATTATACTGTCTGCTCAATGTTAGGGAAAGTATATGTTGACAGAATCCATATGCAGTTCCACAAGGGTAACAGTAACTTTGCAAAGAGCCAAAAATTCCTATGCTAGCATTTTTTACTAGGTCAGGAAAGGAATTTCTATGATGTTGATTAAGCAAGAATTGAAAACGAGTAACTATTTCTCTGCTGCTTTAGGATTTCAAACAATACTTTAACCAAGCTTAGATATACTAAATTTAATGTTAATTGGGCTCGTGGAGGATTATTGTGGTGGTATTTTAGGGAGTACTCACTGGAGAAGATCCTGATGCTGGGAAAGACAGAAGGCAAAAGAAGAAAGGGGTGGCAAAAGATGAGATGGCTGGACAGCGTTACTGAGGTAACAAATATGAATTTGAGCAGACTTCGGAGGATGGTGGAAGACAGGAGGGCCTGGGGTGACTTTGTCCATGGGGTCGCAAAGAGTCGGACTCGACTGTGCGACTGAACCACAAATTCTCCCTTTAGAGAGTTTTTTTTAAAGAAAATTCTTGACAGTACATTTTTAATGGAGCAAATGAGAATGAAGAAGCAATTATAAGATGTGAATATTTGCCTTTGTTGCCAAAACAATTGGATAGGAATTTGATTATGCAAAATGTGTAAGGGTGTGATGGCTGTCATTTAGGATACCCTCCTGTCCCCAGTTTGTATTTTATCAGGTGATTTGGGCACAATATGCATCCTTCTATAAATGCAGTGACAGATAGCTTTAATCAAATAAATGTGACTTGATGCGGCTTACGCGTTGCGATAAGACGGTAATTGTTAAGCCAGAATCTGGAACAACTGGTTTGGCTTTTACCAAACCTGTCTTGCCCAATTTTCCCAATTTCTTGGGCAGAGCTTGTTCATACAAGTGGCTTACTTTGAAAACCGGGGCAAGAAAGGTGTGTGAATGTTGGTTGGGGGGTGGGGCTCACATCCTTCTTGGGTAATCTGGTGGGCCAGTGTGGGTCCTGTTGCCCCATAACCACGGCGTGAGAATGGTTCTCTCCAGATTTCAAAATATTGAGAAATTAAGGTACCGAATGAGGTTGGTGTGGTTGAATAACAACAGCATTTAAGAAGGATTAATAAAACATTTTTTGCATGTTTGAATAATTGTAACCTACATGCCTCCGGGTTATAAAATATTATTTTTTTTTAAAAAAGGAAAAGATTATTCTCCTGAGGATTCTTACATAATGATGTTATGTTTTTGATTGCCTGGAAGCTTGAACAGGAATAACTGCTTACAGGGGCATAACACATTTTTGGGCAATGCCAGTGCAAATGTTACTTTTAGATAAAGTTAAATTTAGTTCAGTTAAATTTACAAAAGTGACTTTGGCGTCTTTCTTTTTCGGCCATCTTCTCCATTTCACACAGTTCCAGTGGGATGTATACCATAGGCTTGGATGGTCTGTAACAATTTAATTTCCTGCTCTCTTTGAGGAAACTGTAGAATGCATATTTATCTTGTTGTAGGACTAAGTCCATCCTTGTTTAGAGAATCTGTTTGCCGAATACTGAATTTTGTAGACTGTAGGCAAATGCCCTGGGACTGTTATAGTTTATTTTTTAAAAAATAACTTATTGAAACAATGACAAAAAAAATACAAAATGCATAACCTCCCTTTCCCATTTGCAGCCATTGACATAGAATCCTTTATTTGCATAGGACAATTAAGTCAGTCTATTCTGTTGCCAGTTCCAGTCTCTCTATAGCCCCTGGCCATAGTAGGTCTAATCTGAATGTGTCTCCGCTTTTCTGGTGTGCTGTTAATTTCACAAGGGTGTATGTAGATCTCCTTCGTTTCCAACAACCAGTCTTGTAAATTAGACGGGTTGTCGTTGTTGATGTTGTTTCCATTTCCTTGCAAAGACTAACCCTGGCAGGAGTAATCAAATGCAAGGGAACAATTAACAGGTCACAAAGGGATATCAGTTAGATAATTTAGCTTTGGCTTGTAGGGCATCTTGTTTTCTCAGCCCTGCTGAAATAATTGTCACCACTCCTTTCCAATGGCTGGAGGCATGCATACATATGTTAACTACATAGGAAAGAAGTCTGCCTCATATTCTCCCCAGAACCAGCTCTTGTTGGGTGAGACTGTCATAGTTTAGGCCAGGGATGGCCAAACTTGCTTGATGTAAGAGCCACATAGAATAAATGTCAGTGTTTCATCCTTCCGAGGTCGGTAAAATGAGTACCCAGTTTGCTGGGGGGAAAGTGTAGATTACTGGGGAAGGCAATGGCAAACCACCCCGTAAAAAGTCTGCAGTGAAAACGTTGTGAAAGCAACGTCACCCCAGAGTCGGAAAGATTGGTGCTTGCACAGGGGACCTTTCCTTTTCCTTTGAGAGCCGCAAGACATGAACATCAGGTGTTTGAGAGCCACAAGACAAGGAGGGAGGGTAGGAAGGAAGGAAAACAAATAGATGGGGAGAGGGATGGAGATGTGGAAAGAAAGCAGTTTTAAATGCATTTTCCAAGCTGGCTTGGCTCAGAGAAGTGACTTAAAGAGACAAATGTCTTCTCCAAGCTGGCCAACAGGGCTTTGAGAGCCACACAATATACGTGAAAGAGCCACATGTGGCTCCTGAGCCACAGTTTGGCCGCTCCTGATAGGCTGAGTTCTATGTAACTGATTATATGGCAAATATGGTTTGTTTGTTTTTTAAGACTGTTGTGTTTAAGGTTGTTCATTTTCTGCAGGCGTTTTGGGAAGGGGTAATATGAATATCCAAAATAAACGAGGTGGGATGTGGGGTTCCCACTTATTTTAAATTTTTAATACATTTGCCAGTGAACAAACAGAGCTATCCATCTGTGACCAAACTTGTTAATTGGTGTGGCCTCGTACGGACTGGGGCTTTGCATTTCTGGACCGAGAAGGGCAAATTAGAAATGTAAAACATTACAATATCTTTGCACAATTTGGGTTGATGCAACGGCCTTTCTTTCGTATTGTTTTTCATAGGAAACCAGAACTTTCCTACTGCCTTGGCAAGCCACAGCCATGAAGGTACAGTGGAACCTAATCCAGAAAGCACCGGGCATCCCGAAATTATCGCCTATGCCCTGATTCCTGTCTTCTTCCTCATGGGACTCCTGGGAGTTCTGATCTGCCATATACTAAAGAAAAAGGGGTATCGCTGTACAACAGAAGCTGAACAAGAAGAGGAGAAACTTGGTGAAAAGATAGGTAGGCAATCTTTCCTTCCAGCCTTCTGAATCTGACAAGCAGGCCTCAGATTCAGTGGGAGCTCATAGGAGCGCAGCTCCTGAACCTTTCTGAGAGTTCCACCTTCTTGTCCATTGAATAGTATGTGCAGCTGCATAACAATCCCTGGATGAGCTCCACCACCTATTTTTCTACAAAATAAACCCTGCTGACAAGTAATATATTAAGGTAGAACAGAATGGTTTGGCCTGCTTTGGGGGGATGCAGCTGTTGCGGTGTAGTGGTTAGTGTTGGACTTTGACAGGAGTTGTGGTGAGAATGAAATGTGGGAGGGTGGAGAAGAGATTCCATGTGTTTAAGACATTTATGTATATTTAGCTTGCAATTCAGACTAGACCTTTGCTTGTGAGGATGTTTCCAGTATTCTGAAGGAAACTGCATCCCCTCCACCCCTTTGGCTGATGCTTTCATCTGAAATAGATATATGTGTGGGTGGGTGGGTGGATATGTCTCTGTGTATATATATATTTCCTGAGCTTGCCAAGCTATGAACAGAGGTGATTTTTTTCCCTTCTCTTTATTTTTTCACAGAATTGAATGAAAGCATAAATGATAATGGCGACACTTTGGGACAGATTGCCAACTGCATTATGAAAAACGAAGGTAATTTTTAATGATCGTTTTCTTCTAGCGGCAAAGTTGAGAAGGCGTTTCATGTGTGGTTTAAGTTTGTAGCATGCACCAAATGAGTTTGTGAAACCTTACCCATTATGTCCCAAACCACGTGTTCCAACAAAATTTGAGGTAATCACTGTAAGTGCAGAATAACATTTTGTGGCATATGTCATGCTGAAGCATGCTGTGTTAGTCTAAAGCAATAGACCAAAGTTGGAGTCCAGTAGCCCCTTTAAGACCAACAAAGTGCTTTTAGCACATTCTCAATAAACCTTTGTTGGTCTTAAAGGTGCTTCTGGGCTCTGTCTTTTCCCCCATCACCTGCTACTGATCCTTTTAAATTGAGATTCTTGGGATTACACCTGGGGTCATCTCCATGCATAGTGGATGCTGCATCACTGACCTGATCCAGCTCCCCCAAAGGCCTGCCTTTCCTAGGCATTCCAATATATTTTGGGTTGTGTCCAGTGTTCCCTGGTCTAAGCTGAGTTAGGGTGAGCTAGCTCACAGAGCCAGTTTGGTGTGGAGAGCCAGTTTGGTGTAGTGGTTAAGTGTGCGGACTCTTATCTGGGAGAACCGGGTTTGATTCCCCACTCCTCCACTTGCAGCTGCTGGAATGGCCTTGGGTCAGCCATAGCTCTGGCAGAGGTTGTCCTTGAAAGGGCAGCTGCTGTGAGAGCCCTCTCCAGCCCCACCCACCTCACAGGGTGTCTGTTGTGGGGGAGGAAGGTAAAGGAGATTGTGAGCCGCTCTGAGACTCTTCGGAGTGGAGGGCGGGATATAAATCCAATATCTTCATCTACCTCACAGGGTGTCTGTTGTGGGGGGAGGAAGGTAAAGGAGATTGTGAACCGCTCTGAGACTCTTCGGAGTGGAGGGCGGGATATAAATCCAATATCTTCTTCATCTTCATCTTCTTAGCCTCCAGCTCACACATTTTTTGTCTTAGCTCAGGAAAGATGACCCCAGAACACACTAATTGATGCAGTAGCTCATACCTTTCATGCCAGTAGCTCGCAAAGTAGAATTTTTGCTCACAAGACTCTGCAGCTTAGAGGGAACATTGGTGTGTCTATACCTAATCTTGTTTATATTTTGTTATCTTATAGTTTACAAGTTAGCTTAACACTTCAGGTTAATTTAACCTTAAGCAGAGAATGATGCTAAAATGTTCACTTGTGTTCCTTGCAGCAAATGCTGAAGTGTTGAAGGCTATGGTGGCAGATAATTCTGTGAATTACCCAGAAAGGTAACATTTTTTTTTCATTTTAATGCTTTATCCTTAAAAGATGTCTTGCATTGTTTGACTTGTTATGGAGATAATTCACTTTTTAAAAAGCCATTGCAATGGGCAGTTTTTCGCTTTGGTGGCGTTTCCTACATGGATTGGCAGCCAAATTATAGTTAATGTTTTATGAACAATTTTGAAAACAGAAGAAGAAGAGATTGGATTTATACCCTGCCCTTCGCTAGTCAAAGGAGTCTCAGAGTGGTTTATAATCTCCTTTCCCTTCCCCTCCCCACAACAGATACCCTGTGTGGTAGGTGCTTTTGTGGTGCCTTTGAAAAGTGGCATCTGTAGTCTACAGTTTTTAAGAGTACTGAAATATTTCTAATTAACTTCTTAAAAAGTCTGTCCTGTTAATCAGGGGCACCTGTTTTGCCCAATCAAAATGTTTTTGATTAACAGGGCTATTCTAAGAAAACTGTCCTGGGAGTAAGCCCCATAGAATGGACCCGAATAGGATTCTGAGTAGGCCTGTTTAGATTGCTCTCTAAGTAAACTGGCTTAGTCATCTGCTAAAATTATAATCATGGAAAAAAGAGTAGCTTCCATTTCAGTTTAAGGCAGAAGAAGAAGACGACTGCAGATTTATACCCTTCCCTTCTCTCTGAATCAGAGTCTCAGAGTGGCTTACAATCTCCTATATCTTCCCCTCTCCACAACAGACACCCTGTGAGTTAGGTGGGGCTGAGTGCTCTCCCAGAACTGCTGTTGAGCAGAACAGCCTTGAGAGAACTTGTGGCTGACCCAAGGTCACATCAGCCAGGTGTATGTGGAGGATTGGGGAATCAAACCCGGTTCTCTCAGATAAGAGTCTGCACACTTAATCACTACACCAGACTGGCTCTCAGTAACACGGTTCTACAAAATATCTGTGTACCCAAGTATTTTATGCCATACCATTGGTGTATATGGTACAACATGCAAAAACAGGTTACAATTTACCTCCAGACTCAAACTCAGGAAAAATCGTTTGTGTAAGTTTTGCTGCAGTAGTCAGCTGTCGATAGTGTGGCTTAGTTGATATCATAAGTTTGATATCATAAGTTTGTTTTCTCTCTCTGAAAGAATTTTGGAACACTCTGTGTGCTTTAAGAAAAATAAAAATGCCTAAGCATATATGCAAAAGCACAAAGCTCACAGCTCAATACTGCAAATAGTAAATATATATATATGCACACATAAAAAGTGACATCAAAATACTTATCAAAAATACAACTGTATGCACACACAGTTGCACAATAATAACGCTGACCGGACCGAAACAGTCAATTCATGATGCCACTCCACTTGCCAAAGTGCATCTCTCCATAATTTAAAGAGCAAGCGCTCTATTTTTACTCATACACTCATATGAAGTCCAGTGTGGTGAGATGAAATTGTCTTGTAGAATCGTAGATGATCAATGTATTTCGAAAGTCCCAAAGTCAGAAACCCCAAGCTCAATGGTGGACCGGTAAACAAACCAGAAGAATGCTTCGTCAGGTGCTGATAAGATGAAGTTGGGACTAACAAGTGATGCAATCACAATGACTCTTCGAGTCAGTGTAATGCAAAAACACATTGAGCCAGCTTAAAACATTTGGGGAAGGACCAAGATGGGTAGATGAACCAGCAGTTTATTCAGTAGTATGCATGACTCTTATTTGCATTGTAAAAATCAGAGGAAGTTGGTTTCGCTTTGCTGGGAAAAAAATCTGTAGTGACTTCTGTTTTAGCGTTCCATTTGTTTAAAAATAACCTGGATCCTGCCACATAGCTAAGAAAGCTTCAGAGGCGGTTTGTTTTCTAATATGTTTTCTAAAACACCACTGCCACTTAAGAAAGGGCCCCTAATTTGTCTTAATATGGTTGAATACAGGCCAACCCCTCAGCCTGCATTCACCATTGTCATATGGAGACTCTCAAGATGACGGCAATGATAAAAATCAATGGCTGTGATCACACACACTCAATAATGCACTTTCAATCCATTTTCAATGCACTTTCCAGCTGGATTTTGCCAGTTCACACAGTAAAATCCAGATGGAAAGCAATGTTCCCTCTGAGGTGCAGCGTGTTGTGAGCAAAAATTCTACTTTGTGAGCTAATGGAGTTAAAGTTGTGAGTTACTGGCATTAAAGTTGTGAGCTGCTGCATAACTAAGTGTGCTCTGGGGTCACCCTTCCTGAGCTAAGACAAAAATGTGTGAGCTGGAGGCTAAAAATCTGTGAGCTAGCTCATGCTAACTCAGTTTAGAGGGAATATTGATGGAAAATGCATTGAAAGTGGATTGAAAATGCATTATTTAGTGTGTGGGATCGCAGCCAATAAGTAGTAAAACCTGAGATATAACAACCACAAATAACATTTGTCACAAACAAAAGAGGACAAGGATGGAGCGTAGATAGCTTTTCTGGGCAAGGAATTCCAGAGTGGGTTTAGCTCACATATCCTTCTGCATTTCATACGGCGGTGTGGCAAAGAACGTCACTTCCACAGGTAGATTCATATGGGAGGAAGCAGTCTTAAGACGGATACTATTTGGAGTTGTACTGATCAGAGAGAGGCTTTGAACTGGGCTCTGAAATGAAGTGGAAGCCAGTAAAATTAACATAGCATAATATATAAAGTCATCAAAGCATAATATATAAATATTACAAGCATAGCATAATATATAAAGTCATCAAAAAATGGATCAGTACTCTGGCTGCTACATTCTGCACTGATGAAATCTTCTGACCACCATTTAAGGGCATACAATAATCCCTGGATCTGACCATGGGTAACATGAGACAGTGGATGGATCTGTCTGTGTATATACCCTTTATTTGGGGTGTGAGGACTAAAAGGTCAAGCCAAAGAGAAGCTAGAAAGGCAAATTTGCAGGGTGTAACTGGTGGCTTGGCAAAAGCATTTGTGGAGAGTGTTTCAGAACAGGATAAGCATCTGAGTAGCAACAGAATTTTCAGGGTGTAAGTTTTCCTGTAACAAAGAGCCCCGTGGTGCAGAGTGGTAAAGCTGCAGTGCTGCAGTCCTAAGCTCTGCTCACAATTTGAGTTCAATCCCAGCGGAAGCTGGCTTCAGGTAGCTGGCTCGAGGTTGACTCAGCCTTCCATCCTTCCAAAGTCAGTAAAATGAGCACCCAGCTTGCTGGAGGGAAAGTGTAGATGACTGGGGAAGGCAATGGCAAACCACCCCATAAAAAGTCTGCCGTGAAAACGTGAAAGCAACGTCGCCCCAGAGTCGGAAATGACTGGTGCTTGCACGGGGGACTACCTTTACCTTTTTTTTAAAGCTTTGTCAAAAATTTATTCCCAGGATATTGTGGTTGGTCCTTGAGGTGCTCTTGAGCTCAAACTTTGTGCTGCCCACTACAGGCTAAAATTGCTACTCACCCAAATGTATCTCTTGTGTTTCTTTCCTGTTATTTTTTTTTCTTATGCGTGCATGGTGTTGTTTTTTTTTTGTCTGAACCTCTCAAAAATAGTCCTACGACGCCAGGCAGCCCGACCAGTCCAACTTCTCCTTTGTCTCCTGGAGGTCCTCCGTCCAAACACAACTGCCGTGGCCACCACTTGCACACTGTTGGCGGCGTTGCAGGGAAGGGCGTTTGTACTCGCTGCAGCCACAAACGGTGGCAGCTCTTCAGCCCGGCTAAAAAGCCTAAAGAAGCCAGAAGAGGCCGGCACGGAGAAGTCACCGTTATGTCTGTGGGAAGGTGTGTCCATCTCGCGTCATTTCAGCTTGTCCTGTCCTTCTTGACCAGGGGTATGAAACGTGGCCCGGGGGCCGAATCAGGCTCCCAGAGGGCTCCTACCAGGCCCGCGAGCAAGTCTGCTTTTACCTCCTTCTCTCTTGCTTCCTTCTGCGTCACAGCTTGCTTTACCAGGTGTGCTCAGTTGCACAGGAGCTATAGAACAAAGCCTCTATTTTCTCCATTGGCTGAGGCTCCTCCCTTGGGGAGGAAGGAGACCTGCTTTGCTAGGTTCTCTCAATCGCACAGCAGAGCTACTGAGCCAAGCCTCTTTTCCTTCTATTGGCTGAGGCTTCGCCCCTTCTCATTCCCTGGGGAGGGAGGGAAAGAGCCAGAGCTTCCTTTGCCCAGTTCCCTCGATCACACAGTGAGACACAAAATATTTAATTGTGTTTGTCTGTCTCCTTTATAAAGTTTATATTGCTGCTATTCTGGCATTACATTTTATGACACACATGGCCTGGCCTGACATGGTCTTATTTATGTCAGATTTGGCCCTCATAACAAATGAGTTTGACGCCCCTGTTCTTGACCTTTGAATATTGCAAGCGTCAGATTACGATAAAATATCCTAATTGCATGAGGATGGCAAATCAGTGGAATGTGGATAGCAGTTGAATGACTTACAGATGAAAACGTACCTGGAAATCGTTCTCCTGCAAGACAGTGTTCAAGATTCTTTCAGTTGTCAGCCGTTAGCAGTGATAATGGACAATATGGTTGTTGATTTTGTGTGTGAAATCAGTTTAATCTTCTCAGCATGCCCACTCTGCTTATCGCTTGTAGTTTTGTCCAACCGACCTTGGAAATGTAAGCAAGCAGTATGTACAGAGGAGGGTTTGCGTGAATTCCAAACACTGCTTAAATGAAGCAGGGCTGGATTAACAACTAGGCCAAGGAGGCACTGGCCTATGGGTCCCCATGCCTTTAGGGGCTCCGGGCTGGCTTTCCCCCCTGCTTGCAGCCCTCCCAGCCTGCCCGCACGGCCAGCAGCTGAGCCGCTCTCTGCCTGACTTGCCTGGTGTGGCTGCTGCTGGCGTCATTGCCAAGTTTGCTTCTCTCTGCCTCTCCCCTGCAGCTTTGTCAAAGGGCCTTTTAAGAAGGTGGCTGCAGCAGGGGCCACAGGCAGCGGGGCGGGTGCTCCAACTCTGAGATAAATTGCAAGGCGCCCCCTGAAGTTTTGACTGCCTAGGGGCCTCCACAGGGTTTAATCCGGCCCTGAAATGAAGACCAGCTTCCTTCCCAGAAACAATGGTCAATTTTGGAGCCTGAACTCTTTCTAGCTGAGGTGCCTTGGGGCTCATTGCCCCTCTTTCCTGTGATGCTGCCAAAGAGAGGAGTAGGATGCAGAAGTGGAGAGCACAGCTGGGAGGAGCTGTTTGGAATTTGATACCTCTGAGGTTTCTGCAGTTACGCAGCAGCCTCCAGGGCATTCTCTGGCATTGTTCAGGGCAGGTTAAAAGATGCACTAAATTAAGTTCAGGAGCTATTAGCTAGAAAGCTGGGGAAGAGTTGAGTTACTGGCAGGACAGAGAAAACCAACCAAGGGCTCTTTGGCATCTTGGATGTATGAAATAACCTGGAAAGATCGTAGGCGCGCGTGTGTGTATGTGTATCGTTACAGTGCTAGGGAGAAGCCAGTGAGGCTAAACAGCAAAGAAAATGTGAGAGAATATAGTCCAGTCACAAGTAGGTAATTTTGCTGTACAGGGCTGACATAGATACTCTTCTGGAATTTCACTGTCTAGACCAGCGTTTTGGAAACAAGTCTTCTCCCTAGGAAATTTCTTCACCTCTTTTTTGCTTGTTGGAATACATAACTGAACTACAGTTTCCAGCAGCTCAAGAAGCTAGGTAGCTTGTGTCTTCCTTTCGATTATGAGTTTGGATAAAAATTGTGGTATCTGAGGGGGATTAGTGTTAGTTCTTTGGGAAGAATTGGTATCCTATTCATAGTGCAATTTGTTTTTCCAGATTTAGAGTCACAAAAGTGGAACACAAATCTTCAAAGGAACGTAAGAACTTGATGTCTGTTAGTAGCATAGATGGTGTCAAAGGTGAAATGCCAGCTACACCCATCAAAGATGGCTCTAAAGAGGTGCCCACCACACCTGTCGCCAAACAGGAGTCAAAAGAACTTAATAACACCCCTGCCAAGCAAGCAAGGGAGAGATCTGGCATGGAATAACACCTGGATGTGGAATATTGTAGAGATCCAGTGCATGGTTGGTATATTGCTTGATACGGCTTTAAAATGCTTATAAATCCCTCAAGAGCTCAAGATAGCCACATTTTCCCAAATCAATGTGGCATGAGAAATACTGGATACCCCTGCTTTGATTTGCTAATCAACAAGAAAAAGGGGAAGCTGGCGTGTAGACAGAAATAAAAAGTGAAAAAAGACCATTGATCCACCATGATTGAATGAATTGATTCCTACATTGAACACATTGCATTCTCAAAATTCTACATAGTCCACCTTTTTTCAGCGGTGTATGTCAAGTTGGACACTAGAAATTATTGAACATACAGTTAGGAACTTCTTGCCTTGGCTCCCCATAGAAATTAAAAGTGTCTTTATTTTGGAGAATCTCTGAAAAGCATCTTTATTTTGAAATTAAAAGCATCTTTATTTTGGAGAATCCCTGAAAAGCTATTTTAACTCTTGTCCTGACGCCTTTTGACTGCTTCTGATAGCTACTTCTTGTGTTCTACTGCTGTTAACATTGGTTTTAGTATTTGCATATCTGCAGTGATTATTAATATATGTACTTGTGCATTAGAATGTGAGTTGATAGTATTTCTTTGTAAAGAAACATGTTAGAAGGCAGCAAGATGGGGAAAAGGAAGGTCACTTCTAGCAATGCATTGTTTGCTTTTCTTTTGTAGATGGCGGTTTTTGGAAGAAGCTCACCCGCCACGACACTTTTGAAATTGGAACACTAATGTTACGTAAAGAGACATTTGTAAAGACGCTATCGTTGTGCCGTTTCTGTGGCTGTATCTATGCAAGGCTTGGACCCGGGTACTCAATATTTCAGTGACTTAAAAATAATTAATGTGTCTAGTAATTTGAACAGTGCTGGGACATGCAGCCAAGCATTTTAAAGAATTTAAAATATTCTGTGTGCTCAGTTTTAACATGGCAACACAAATGAAGTATTTCTCGGCATGGACGAAGCAGCTGTCACAGTGTTTCTGCTGCTGTATTGCGATGGAAATACATGGTAATGTACAAGATTTTCAGAGAAGTAAAATCCAATGTGGTGTCCATTTCTGAGCTTTTAGCCTCGGGACCAAAGCTGTGAGCCCTGTGTCCAATTTTAACTTATTGCTAGGATACCAATGACAGCTAAATTAAGCTCTGCTTAATTATCTTTCCTCTGTGTACTTGTCATAATTCGTGTTTCGGTGCTCTGTGCAATCTCGAAATGGCAACAGCGTTTGCATCCTGACAACATCCTCGTGGTTGGGGCTTGCATCTTGGTAGGTGCCGTATTAAATCCTGAGAGAATCTCAAGCGTCTTCGTCTCCTACGAAGAATGTAAGTTTTTGGCTTTTGAACTAGCTTGTGTCTTTGTATGTGCCAGTTGACTTTAAACTTTTTTGCAGGGCTTTTTTTTTGTAGCGGGAACGTCTTTGCATACTAGACTACAGGGGAATGTAGCCTAACATGCAAAGGAGTTCCTGCTACAAAAAAAAGCCTTGATTTTTTGGCTGATGGTTCTTCAACTAATCACATATAAAATGTGACAATGGATATTCCTCTGCATCTTCTGATTGGGCTTAGTCTCTCTGTTTATTCACGAGTTTTTAAACTGTTTCCACCCACCCACCCATTGGCATCATGTAAGTGATTTCTGCTCAAAGAAACTAAGGTGTTATATCTGTAAGTGCATTTTAGAAACAGTTTATGGCTTGAAAGTAAAAAATATAAAATGTGAATTGCTTTTCTAACAACTCTACATTCAATCCATTGCCTTTGGCAAGAATCCGACATCGCTGTTTTGTAGAGATACCTGAATGAGAGAGTGTGAATTGCAGCCACCGTATAACACACAATACTATATCGCTGTCACTGGATTGCCATTGTAAAAAAAGGCCTTTTTTTCGATAGATACGTCATTAAATGTATTTTAACAATTTGATTGGAAATATATATTCATTGCTTTATTTCCAATATGCGTTAACTAGGGTTGAGCTATAATGGTGAGTGGATACATATACATGTCTTTCTGTATACTTTTGGCCTTTGCTAAAAACCATCCCCTTTCCTTTTGCAATTACTTCTTGGGAGACAGTGGCAAGAAGGGATGAAAATATCTGCCCATTGAGAGAGAGGTCAGAATGCCCTTGTTTTGAATTGGCTTTGTGATGTCATAGAGCCAAAGCTGGGATATCACACTGACTACATGATCCCAGTCAGCCGGGATGTAAAGCAGCCCACATTTTAAGAACATGGCATTGAAGGACCTGCTAACTGGGACTCAAATAGTTCTTGAGCCAAGGTGAACGGTGTGTGTGTCTGGAGAGCTACCATTGGTCACCCCTGCCCTAATGGATTCAGAAGAGATGAAGACCAGTTCAGGGATGGCAGTTTTAATATGGAAGCCTGTTCCCTGGTGTAGGTGGAAACAGGCCTGTATGTACAGAAGGACTGGGATACGGGCAGAGAGAGAGAACTATGCCTCTGCCTTTAGGTTATATGTGATGCTTTCGCATTAGCTGCTAAGAAAGACTGACTTTAGATATCCCTTTTTGCCTCGCAAAACTTGTAATCTGCTTATTTAAAATACTTTGTAAACCATCTGCTTAGCAGAAGGAATCCTCGCTTTCTCACTAGTACACATTCAATCCATTGCCTTCGGCAAGAATCCGACTTGTGGCTGTTTTATAGAGATACCTGAATGAGAGTGTGTGAATCGCAGCCACTGTATAACACACAATACCGTATCGCTGTCACTGGATTGCCATTGTAAAAAAGGCCTTTTTTTCGATAAATACATCATTAAATGTATTTTAACAATATGGTTTGTATAAAAACTTTTGTACTACTTGGACAATAAACATTATAAAATCTTTTTAAAACCTGTGATGTTTTCTTCCAAGAGAGATTCTCACATTTCTTTGCTGTAATATGTAAGAGTTGTAAGAGGAGCTCCTTTGCATTTTAGGCCACACCTCCCTGATGTAGCCAATCCTCCAGGAGTTTACAAGGCTCTCTTTTGTAAGAGGATCGGCTAAATCAGGGGGTGTGGCCTAATATGCATAGGAGCTCCTGCTAGAATTCTACCCCTGTTTTTATCTATTGTAGATTCCTTGATCTCCAGTACAGCATTTTTGGTCATTAAAGGAGACCCCACCTCTCCTTTTCACCAGTAGAAAGTCCAGTTGGATTCAACGCACTATACGGTCAGTACGGTTTGTATGTTTGGTTTTTTTAACCACGTCCAAGGAGGGCAATTTAGATTCTCAAGTCTGCTTCTACAAAAAGCTGGTATCTGACTACATTTGTTTCCATGTTCAGGAAATACATTGATGTTTGTTTGACACTTCATTTTTTATGTTGGTTAATGTAATTTTCATGGATTCATTGTTTCTTTACTAGGATCCAGATTTGACTAAAAGACTGGTTATGGGCCAACATACTTCAGAGAGAACGCTGAACCAATGAGACCTGATCCAAGTCAATGCGCATGAATTTGGAAGGATTATACAGTAAATCATGCCATCTTGTTGAGGTACTCAGAGACAGAAGGCGGTATCAGGAAATGTGTGTTGAACTGGTTCAAATCATTCCTCATGGATTGGACTCAAAGGGTTGTTACTGACAACCTCTTATCCTCAGTGTGGGACCTGTTCTGTGGGGTCCCCCATGCTTTTCAATTTCTATGTAAACCACTTCGAATGAATAATCTGTAGTTTTGGGGTTGGTTGTGCAAAACACTGGTGATGTCAGGGGGTGTGGACTAATATGCAAATGAGTTCCTGCTGGGCTTCTCCTACAAAAAAGCCCCGTGTGAAACAATAGTGATGTCAGGGTGTGTGGCTTAATATGTAAATGAGTTCCCGCTGGGATTTTTCCACAAAAAAACCCCTGGGCGAAACAATGGAGATGCCAGGGGGTGTGGCCTAATATGTAAATAAGTTCCTGCTGGACTTTCCCCACAAAAACACCCGTGAAACAATGGTGATGCCAGGGGTGTGTGGCCTAATATGCAAATGAGTTCCTGCCGGGCTTTCCCCACAAAATGTCCTGTGTTGAAACAATGGAGATGCCAGGGGTGTGACCTAATATGTAAATGAGTTCCTGATGGACTTTTTTCTAAAAAACCCGTGTGAAACAATGGTGATGCCAGGGGATGTGGCCTGATATGCAAATGAGTTCTCACTGGGCTTTTTTAAAAAAAAGTTCTGTGTGAAACAGTGGTGATGCCAGGGGGTGTGGCCTAATATGTGAATGAGTTTCTGCTGGACTTTTCCGACCAAAACCCCTGCGTGAAACAATGGTGATGCCATGGGGTGTGGCCTAATATGCAAATAAGTTCCTGCTGGGCTTTTTCTATGGAAAAAACCCTGCTGGCCTCTCAGATCTGCAGTACCACCTGACCTCCTGTGCTCCACCGTGACATCTTTGCTCAGCTTCTACAGCTCCAAACTGATGGCCTGCCCTACCCATTCTTTCTCCCATTGTTGCCTCCCCCTTTGTAGTGGCCTGCTTGAAGAGGTCAGGAAGGCTCCGCTACTCTCCTGGCTGTCTTCAAACGATGCAAAACTGAATTATCCAGGAGGGCTCTTTTCTATGCAGGTAATAAGGTTGCATTGGATACAGTTGTTTCCAAAGTTACTTGAATAAATGAATTAGGGACTGCGGTCTGTAGTATTGCATAAGGCTTGCTGTAAGTAGGATCCAACTGTGTAAATATTGTTTTGCATTGCTTAATATGCCATGTTAATACTTAGACTTTGCTTCAGTTTTATTTTTTAGATGTCTGTTTGGTTCCAGACTTGTAGAATCCCAATCCTGTTTCATGTTCCATACTATTGAAGGCACAGACCCACTCTGTGTGATCTGCCTTGAGGCTCAATGAGAAAGGAAAGGAAAGGTCCCCTGTGCAAGCACCAGTTGTTTCTGACTCTGGGGTGACGTTGCTTTCACAACCTTTTCACAGCAGACGTTTTACAGGGTGGTTTGCCATTGCCTTCCCCAGTCATCTACACTTTCCCTCCCAGCAAGCTGGGTCCTCGTTTTACCAACCTCGGAAGGATGGAAGGCTGAGTCAACCTGAGCTGGCTACCTGAAACCAGCTTCCACTGGGATCGAACTCAGGTCGTGAGCAGAGCTTAGGACTGCAGTACTGCAGCTTTAACACTCTGTGCCACGGGGCTCCCTATAATGAGAAAGGCAGACTATAAATAATGTAAGTTTGGTGTAGTGGTTAAGTGAGTGGACTCTTATCTGGGAAAACCGGGTTGGATTCCCCACTTCTCCACTTGCAGCTGCTGGAATGGCCTTGGGTCAGCCATAGCTCTTGCAGGAGTTGTCTTTAAAAGGGCAGTTGCTATGAGAGCGCCCTCTCAGCCCCAACCACCTCACAGTGTGTCTGTTGTGGGGGAAGAAGATATAGGAGATTGTAAACTGCTCTGAGTCTCTGATTCAGAGAGGAGGGTGGGGTATAAATCTACAGTCTTCTTCTAAATAAAATAAATAAGATTAATTGGCAGTCGGTTCAAGAGAAGGAACCAGGTGTGATACACAGGTACTGCTCTAATAATGGCCACCAATTTTATAATGGTTCCTAAAGAGAATTAGATTCACAGAGGACAATCACTATTAGTCATGATAATTAAATGAAACTTCTTTGATCAGAGGCAGTATACCCCCAGTCTGTTAGATTCTGGGGGGTGGGGGGAGTAGCAAGGAATGACTATAATTATCTTCCTTGCTTGAAAAGGAAGAAAAACAAAAGTATGTAGTTGTATAGGGCCTCAGTTGAAATGAATCCATTTATGCAGCTGCCTGTCCTACTTAACTGCCCCCGCCCGCCAATTTGTGGACTTTTAGTGTTTTTTCTGTACAAAAGGTTATATAGATCAAGCCAGAGAGTCTCTGTGTGACATAAATCAGACTTTAAAAATAGATCCTAGAGAAAGTAGCAGAGGAACATTTCAATTCTGGGGGATTTTCTCTCTATGACCTTGAGGTCATTCAATCTGAAAAATAAAAAAGCAATGACCTTAAAGTCAGGGAGGAGGGGTCCCAGTGGTCCTTCTCCACTGCTTCTTTGATGCGTTTTTAAAGTCTGATCCTGCCCATCCATTTCACAGAACTCTCTTAATTCAGCCTGTGTGACCTTTCGTCTTTCAAACTGGGCTGTGCCAAATGCATAGAACTTTGAGCCAAAAGATCAGTAACTTTCTTTAAAAACACACACCTTGAATCTGAATTTTAAGACTGCAAGAACAATTAAAACATGCTTGTCACTAAATTAATGCTCCATTCCACATCGGTTCCAAAGTTTTAAAAATATTTTGTGGACAGATTTTTTTTTTTTAAAAAATGGAAGTTTGATAGCGATGCAGTTATCTTTTGAAGATTTCTTTTTAAAAAGCTCCCTCTGCTGTTGAAGTTTAGAATTCGTGCTAATTTTCCTATTAATATTGTGATCTGTTCAAATTGTCCTTTGCAGCAAAGACCTTTTGTCTTGTAGCAGTTTCTGTTTCAGTTTATTAGTATTACGGCCCATGGCCAGCATAGATTAGAACAAACTCATTTATATAAAATACAGAAAGTGCACAGCCAGTGAGAGTATAATAATATAATATACAAGGACTTAAGGAGGAAGTATTTAAGGGGAGAGGGGGACTTTATAGCATTCTTGATGGGGTGTGGGGGGGGAGGGAAAATAAAGGAAGAAGTTTTGGGATTTTGTGGGTTTTTTAAAAAAAATTCTAAAGTACTAATTAGTTTTGTTCAACTAGTCGCTTTATTCTTTGCAGTGCTCTGTAAGCTGCTGCTTCAGCTGAAGCTGAACTTGGTTGTTAACTGCAAAATGTCCTGCAGATGGCAGTCTTGTACATCATGGAGAAAAGAACTTTCTCAGGTGAGGCTCTTTTTTCTTTTTTAAAAATGAAAGTTGTGCATGCAAAATGCCAGCCTTTGATAGGATTAAACATAGAAGAAGAAACTTTGAATGGACAGTTTGTTCCAGGAAACACGATAGGGTCTGCTGGATTTGTGATTTCCTTCTCCGTTCTTGTATTTCCTTCTGTATTTATCATCGCACATATTTTCCCAAGGGGTATTTGTTCAGAGAAAGGAAGATGGAGAAAACTGGCAAGATCTTTGCCACGGTTTAAAACATAGGTATAATTTATGTTGTACTGAATATATGGCAGAAGTCGGTGTTCACGTTGTCAACTATGAAGCTTGGTCCAAGTTTGATAGCAATCAACTTACCTATTAAATAGGAAACCAATGTACTGTAATGGAATACAACCCACCAACTCTCGGTAGGCTAGTTGGTGGTAAATACACCAGTTTGGTGTAGTGGTTAAGCATGCGGACTCTTATTTGGGAGAACCGGGTTTGATTCCCCACTCCTCCACTTGCTCCTGCTGGCATGGTCTTGGTCAGCCATAGCTCTAGCAAAATTGTCCTTGAAAGGGCAACTGCTGTGAGAGCTCTCTCAGCCCTACCTACCTCACAGGGTGTGTTGTGGGGGAGGAAGATAAAGGAGATTGTGAGCCACTCTGAGATTCAGAGTGAAGGGCAGAATATAAATCCAGTATCTTCTTAAATGAGGAAAGGTTGAAATCTACCGCATGGGCTGTTTTAGAAGAATCCCCTGAGAAACATTTTTTTTATTTACTGTAAGGATCAAGTTTACTCAACTGCTCATGGCCTTCTTGGCTGCCACTGTTAATAATTCACTTCACAACCAATATATTACTTCCTGGACTGACCACTTACAGAGCATTTCTGAACAGCAGAAAACTATAGATTCTGCTATCAGACAAGATAAAAAGCGCACATGTGATCCTGCCGTATTTATCTATGCAGCTGCAGATTATCTATTAAATACTTGTAGGCTGTTGAGTTACAGGGAAAGGAAAGGGAAAAAAAGGAAAATCTACTGCAGTGGAGAAGGCTTACCGGTAGATAAGCCTGTCATAAATTCAGATGGGAAACTTTGCATGAGAAATGCCAAGGAGCTGGCATCGGGAACCAGTGGTAAGTCAATCTGCAAGACTAGGTCAACCAGCCAAATTGGACATGACGTGAGGTTCCCCAAATTGCACAAACCATCGTTTTTATCCTAACCATATCTTCTGTGTCATCCTTATGCATTCCTATCAAGCTAAAGGGAATACAATAAGGGCCTTTTTGGTGAGGACTCCTATAGGAGATACAATAGATCTTTCAAATCAGTCCTTTTGGGAAGGTTGTAAAAACATCCTGGAATGGTTTTTAAGCTGTAGATGACTGGGAGCTGATGTTTTAAATGCTGCCTCTTTTAATACCATGCTGTAACTTTTTTGGGGGGGGGGGCGGAAACCTTGCACATTTTAATCACTTTTCAAATGATGAGAACTGCTTGGAAGACTGAACAGAAAGTAGGCTATACCTTTATAAATAATTACCTAGAACATTTGGAATACTAGGCCACACAGTGTTGATGGGGACGAGAGAGAGAAAACACAGTTTACAGGTAACAGCCAATTCACAAGGCGTAGCTTTCCTGGCAACAAGTATGTAATTTTTGGCCAAGACATAAGTATAAAAGTCAACAGGTTGAATTTCTTCACATTAAAACTGATTACTTTATTATCAGCTTACAATAGGATTTTTGGATAGATGTTCTCCGTTAAACCCCCTCCCCCGCAACCCTTAAGGGAATGTGCTGTTATAAGGGAAATCTAAGACCATCACCTGGCATGTAGTATTTATTTCTCACTTCCTAAGAGGCATCCCACCATTAAGGTAATGAACTTAAATGCAGTGGAACAAAAATATTTTCAGTGGGATACATATCATATTCCTGAAATGTCATGGATAATTTAAATTTGGAGGTACGAGTTAATGGCCAGAAACTTTCCTGGAAATACAGCTGGATTATTTCTTTCATAATATAGAAAGAAAGCTGGATAGGGAGTCACACAAGCAGCTAGCAGTTTCTCCGCTCTTGGGCTTCTGCATTTCCTAGCTCAAGTGATCAGTTCCCCGCCAGTTGTGCATTTTGATCCGCAGTTCCCTCCAGTTTCTGTCGCAGCTTCCAGATCTCCAAAAAACAAGAGCAGGAAGCTGTGAGGGCAATTGGAGGGAGCTGGGGATCAAAATGCACCCATGCAGTAACTGGTGGGGAACTGATCACTTGAGCTGGGGAAAACAGAAGCCGGGGGCAGAGCAACTGCTAGTGAGGAATCTCGCTTTCTTTGATAACCACACTGTACAGATTCTTCATTCTAGTGGGCTTTTCTGTCTTACTTTCCTCGCTTGTATTTCTTTGTGTGTCCTTATTTTTTTCTGTTCTAAATCTTGTTCTTTGGGTTTGTTTCTTCTCCCCCCCCCCCCGTTCTGCAAGTCTTTTGCTCCCTCTAGTGGTCCATTTGATATTACGCTGGTTTGCATCCAGCATAAAACCCAGCAGTTTGCAGCGACATAGGTATGTTCAACATAAACTGCTGTAATACTGAATTGGACACTGTGTGGCACAGTACAAATTACTATAATAACAATATCCAAGAATTACCAATATACAAACAAAGTCTCTCATAAGTGCTAATAGCAAAAAGTCTCTTAAAGCCTTTGTGATTGATATCCAAAGCGGTCTCCCGACTTTTTCTGTTTATCACTGCAAACACATACTTCGTGGGGACCAGTTTCAACGTTACACACCTTTGTCTCGTTCGCAGGCAGCTTTTTCACCAATATCCAGAAAACCAGTTTTTAAAAGAATTAATATTTCTTAACCAGAACACCAATCCAATAAATTCTTATGACAACAGTTCCTTCAATTTCCATGGCTGGTATCGTTCCTCCACAGAAATTGAAGGATCTGTTGTCATAAGAATTTATTGGATTGGTGTTCTGGTTAAGAAATATTAATTCTTTTAAAAACTGGTTTTCTGGATATTGGTGAAAAAGCTGCCTGCAAACAAGACGAAGGTGTGTAACATCGAAACCGGTCCCCACTAAGTATGGGCTTGCTGTGATAAACAGAAAAGGTCAGGAGACTACGGACAAAGCTTTAAGAGACTTTTTGCTATTAGCATTTTGTTTGTATATTGGTCATTCTTGGATAATGTTATTATAGTAATTTGTACTCTGCCACACAGTGTTGTGTTTATTTTGCTAATTTTCAACTGTGTTTCTTCTTTACTTACTGTAATACTGAATTGACCATGAGAGGAGCAAGTGAGCAGAACTGACACCCCTCTTCCCAAAAGAAACAGGACTTTACAAGCGAGAAAAATGAGAATGCGGAAAAGCCCTACTGTTTGGAGAGCTGCCTTCATCCCCAAGTGGAGAAATCATTTAATTCTGCCTTGAGCCTGCTCTATCTAGTTAATTTGTATTATCTCTAAACACGCACACGCATTACTATCCAACTTTAATGAACACAGAAACAGGAATTAATTCAGGAAGTGCCCTCATATTAAAGAGAGTCAGACATTCTGAAGCAGGAGTGGAATACAAAAAAGAGAGAGAGCAGTGTGCTCCAAAGTTGTACTCCCTGGCAAAAAGAAAAAGTTCCCAGAGTGTAGAAAAGAACAAATTTATTATCAGTGATATTTTATGTTTCCTGAAACGGGGCATTGGCTGCTGATAAAGAGAACTAAACAGGATCACCTCCGACATAATGCTTTTCAAGGGAGTCAGTTTACACGTTCAAAACTGAGTGAACCAAAAATGATGAGAAAATGAGCGATGTGAACAAGTCTCTCCACTACATCCACTTCTCTCTCTTTTACAACCACTTGTATGTAATGGGACTTTCTTTGTACATCAGCCATAGTTGCATGGCACTTAAGTGGTGGGATTTTTTTTTTTAAAAACAATCACCTTGATCTCTTGCTGTTCCATCCCAGAGGAAAAAAATTTCTTCTGCTCACCAGAATAAGAAGCCAGCTCATGATAGTCTCTGGAAATATCAGTGAGTCTGAAGATCCAGTAGAATCACAGTGTCACTGGATACACATGGACAGCAACATACAGAGGATTGGAAGCCTGAAGGAGTATGGGCGGGAGGAGAGGGTGTAACATCAGTGAAATCTGTTGAGTTCATAATTCCAGATGGGTAGCCAAATTAGTCTAGCCAGCAGGATTAGGCAGGAAGTTCAACAGCACCTTGGAGAGTAACAGAATTTGCTCGAAACAGCACTCATGTTATTTGACATCTGTATGCGTATGCCTCATGCCTATCTCCAGGTTCTGAAATACATTCAGCTGCTCCTGAAATATATTCTGTGGGTCGCTAAGGTGCCAGTGGACTCCTGTTTGTTTTGCAGCAAAATGCAGAATGGGTCCGAATTGATGTTTTTGTACTCTTTTTTTTAAAAAAAAATTCTATTCAGAGAGTGATAGGTTAAGCATCATGTTTTCTTTAAAAAGTGGTTTATTTTTTATTTTTTAAGTTAGTTTAAAATAAAACTGAAGCTCAGTTTTTTAGCGTTTTTAGGGTAAAGCTAGCAATTTGAGTGTGGTAGAGTCGTTCCTCCCTCTCCAAAGAGTTAGATGGTTCAAACGTTCATTTCTTTTCCAGTCCAGCTAGGCACAGTGGTTGGTTACTTCCAACTCTGGCAGTTTCCATAGACCCAAATCTACTTTCACTTGTTTTTTCCCATCCCATCAGGGTTCATACAGTTAACGGGATGATATCACACTGCTATGAATTCAGTCCAATTTGGATATGAGATGTGAAGGTGAGGGCAATGGAAAAGTAAGAAAACAAAAATCATTTTTTAAGAAAAGTCTGTAGTTCTGGGGAAAACTGCCAGAAAAAGGCAGGGTTTTTTTTTTTTTTGGCACTGCAAACATCTGTTTTGGCTGATCTCTAGCTGTGAAACTGCCATCTTGGAGTTTAGTTTTGACAGCTGGGACCTCCTCACAGCGTATAAAGATCGGGACGGTCGTACAGATTCAGCCCTGTAGCAGCTTGCAAGTGTGGCAGGATAAAGGTTCAACGTACCGGGTTTAACTAAGTCATTTATGTTACCTCATAATTCCTGATCTAAAATAGAAGTTTGGTGCAACAGTTTACCAAGAATGTCCTCTCTTTTTAGGTGAAATAGAGGACTTGACTAAAGTAACAAGTTTTAGTTTGAGTTCTTTCTACATAGGGAGACCACATTCTTGGCTTCATATACATTCTTTAGAGGTGTTGCGACAGCAAAGAAGGGGTGTTTTGGTGGTAGAGGAAGAACCACCCCTCAGGATGTAGAATGGTGGAACTTAGAAATACAAGCAGTAGAGTAGCCCTCTTGAAAGTGCAATGCTGGGTGCAGAGTGGCTGTTCCGGGTAATTAGCTTTCCTAATTATAGATTTTTTTCCCATCCACTAATGGGCATCCAGAGCAAAGGCCTGCACCTGTTATCTGCAAAAGGTGAGTCCCGATGGGGAACGTTTTCCACGTCTCCTGGAAAAGCCACTTCTCAGCATATGCATTATCACCATCGTCTAATATTCCTCCTCCTCCTCTTCAAACTCTTCTCCCGCAGTTGCAGCCTCTAGTGCTGCCAGGGCCTCTGCTATGTCTGCATCCTCCTCCTCAAATTCTCCATTCATCTCTCCACAGCAAACCTGTCCAGCTTCCAGGGAGGCTTCTGGCCTTGGCCTCGGAGAGTAGCTATCGCTGACTGTTTTGTCCTTAACACACCCATTTAAAGTCCCCGTTCTGCAGGCTCGATCTCCTGAGTCGCACCTGTTAGCCTCGCACGATGCCCAGTCCCCATCTTCGTTTGAGACTGTGGGTTCTGTGCTTTGAGTTGAGTGCATGTGGTTGTTTGATGGACTCTCGCTTCCAGCCACTCTTTGTTGACTGGCATGTTTTGAGACGTCTGGGCCAGGCGAACAGATGTCATTGCTGTGGGCCTCCAGTGTGGCACTTTGAGTGGCAGAGCCATTTTCTCCTGTGGTCAGCGATTGCCGGTATTGGCTGCTTTCTGTGGCCGCCAACGGTTGCTTGGGGTGCTCCGCTTCTAGGTTTGCGTCGCTGCACTCTTTTGGCTGCGAGAGCCCTTTGGCTGAACAGGCGTGTCTACCGGCCTCTTTGTTTTGGTTCGTGTTGTGATTGGATTTGAGATTTGAGTAGGGATGAACGCCGTTGATGTGAATGTAGCTCTTTTCATGACGGTTACTGAGCCCATCCTCTTGGAGAGCTGCGTTCCTCTGGTTCCGAACGGCTTCCTTAGCGTTGTTTAATTTATTTCTGTGTATGGATGGTTGTGACTCGTCACTCTGCAGTTCATTTTTATGGACTTGGATTTCCACACTGGGCTTGCCTTTGAATTTCCGCCCGTCCTGAGTGTCAAATTTGTAGTTGTTGATTTCATTAATGTACCCTTGTGTCTGTACGTCTTGTGGATCAAAGATGTAGCTAGAGAAAACAAAGAGATTTACCCTGTTATTTTTCATCCCTTTAGTCGAAATGTGGTCTTCAAGCTGCCCCTTTTCACTGCAAGCTAAATCATCACCATCATCGGGGAGGGACGGTGGCTCAGTGGTAGAGCATCTGCTTGGTAAGCAGAAAGTCCCAGGTTCAATCCCTGGCATCTCCAACTAAAAAGGGTCCAGGCAAGTAGGTGTGAAAAACCTTAGCTTGAGACCCTGGAGAGCTGCTGCCAGTCCGAGTAGACAATACTGACTTTGATGGACCAAGGGTCTGATTCAGTATAATAAGAAGACTGCAGATTTATACCCTGCCCTTCTCTCTGAATCAGAGAGAGTGGCTTATAATCTCATATATTCCCCCCCCCCCCAAAAAAAGGCACCCTGTGAGGTGGGTGGGGCTGAGAGAGCTCTCACAGCAGCTGCCCTTTCAAGGACAACTCCTGTGAGAGCTATGGCTATCCCAAGACCATTCCAGCAGTTGTAAGTGGAGGAGTGGGGAATCAAACATAAGATATGGCAGCTTCATATGTTCATCAGTATTTGTAATCTAAAAGTTTTTTAAAAAATTAGCCATATTGATTCTGCCTGTACCTTTGTATAATTTTGCAGCACCTGCACCCCATCTGGATTCTTCTTTGTTAACATCTGAAAAGGCAGAGAACAGGAAGAGGAAATAAGCCATGGGTCATTTCATGACCGTCACAAAGCAAACAGGTACCGCCTGTCTCTGTGGTTTTGAAAAAGAAAATCTTACTGGGTTAAAGGGAGAGCTGGCTGCTATGCACTGAAATGGAAAAGCCACTATTACTTTTACTACTATTTTTAAGCCCTCTTCCAAAGAACTTTGTTTGTGTCATCCTTCTGCTGACATTTGAATATGAATCTGTTTAGTTTCCCAAGCCTTCCTCCTCCCAGGACAAAAATTCCCTCCATATCATTTAACGTTGTTATACTCAGGGGTGGAATTCTAGCAGGAGCTCCTTTGTATATTAGACCACACACACCCCTGATGTAGCCAATCCTTCAAGAGCTTACAAGGCTCTTTTTTGTAAGCTCTTGGAGATTGGCTACATCAGGGGTGTGTGGCCTAATATGCAAAGGAGCTCCTGCTAGAATTCCACCCCTGGTTATACTATCAGCCTGCAATCTGGCTCAGCATTTGGCCTGCTCTAAGTGTGACACACTGACCAAGCTAAAGAACTCACCCGTGGAACGTTTTGCCAAAACTGAGCTGCTACCTGCACAAATCAGCTGCGACAGTACAGCACCCAGCTGGGTTATGGACCTATGGCATGCTAGCTGAGCATGTGTAGCTGCTTTGGATGAGTAGCAGCCTGGGAGAATTCAAAGCACTATGGGTAAGTACTTTTGACTAACTAGTATCACAGTTAAATCAAGTAGAGCTTAAATCGTATCAGAATCAGTGTGACAAGCTAGTCCTGATTGACTTAACGCCCATCGGTGGACTTAACTTGCAAAGATGGTGGGCTCTCCTTCCTTGGAGGTTTTTAAACAGAGGCTAGATGGCCATCTGACAGCAATGCAGATCCTCTGAATTTAGGGGGAGGTATTTGTGAGTTTCCTACATTGTGCAGGAGTTTGGACTAGATGACCCTGGAGATCCCTTCCAACTCTTATGATTCTAAGATGGGATAGAGGTAGGGGGTGCCAACCTTCAGTTAGGACTTGAAGTTCTCTCAGAATTACAATGAACCTCCAGACTGCTGCAGAGATCAGCACAAAGCTTCCCGAATAATCTATCTAAGCAGTTAGATCATGATCCTACAGACCCTGTAAAGAAAGTAGCCTACAAGACCCACACTGGGATGCCCCATTATATCAGGCTGTGGATCCCAGTGTTATATCTGGCTAAATAGATATAGACTCCTTCTTGCCCTCTTTTGTTTGTAGAGCGGAATCATATATTAGAGATACAAAGGATTTAATAACTTGGAAAATTCAGCTTTGGTCACATTAGATGCAGCAGCCCTTTAAGACCAACAAACTTTTATTCAAGGTATGATCTTTTGTCTGCATGCATTCTTGTTATGCACATGAAAGCTCATAATACCTTGAATAGAACTTTGTTGGTCTTAAAAGGTGCCACTGGACTCTTAACTTTCTTCTGTTACTTCAGACATACATAGTCTTTATTGTGTGGCTTCAGACCAACACAGTCAGCCCCTTAGAATCATAGAGTTGGAAGGGAGCTTCCAGGGTCATCTAGTCCAACCCCCTGCAAAATGCAGGAAATTCACAGAATCTTCATTGCTGTCAGAGGGCCATCTAGCCTCTGTTTAAAAACCTCCAAGGAAGGAGAGCCCACCACCTCCTGAGGAAGCCTGTTCCACTGAGGAACCGCTCTAACCATCAGAAAGTTCTTCCTAATGTTGAGCCAGAAACTCTTTTGATTTCATTTCAACCCATTGGTTCTGGTCCTACCTTCTGGGGCCACAGAAAACAACTCCACGCCATCCTCTAGATGACAGCCCTTCAAGTACTTGAAGATGGTGATCCTATCACCTCTTAGCCGCCTCCTCTTCAGACTAAACAGCCGCAGCTCCTTCAATCTTCCTTCATAGAACTTGGTCTCCAGACCCCTCACCATCTTCGTCGCCCTCCTCTGGACCTGTTCCAGCTTGTCTGGACCCCTTACACTAATACACACCATCTGGAGGCTGGCAACCCTACCTGCACAAGATAGCTGTGATTCAAATTAGGTGGGGTGAGTGCACTTGTCCCTGCTTGCCCTCCTTGTGAGTTGATCTCAATGCATATGTGTTCTATGTAGAAGGCTTACGCTGAGACAGCGTGTGGGAGCACCATCAGCAAAAACAGCTAGTAGAGATGGGGGGTGGGGGGGGAGGAGGTGGATGACCAGCACTGATTGGGCCCCTGAGAACTGCCCATGCCTCATTCAGGTGATGGCCAGTCTTCCTACAGGTCATATTTTTAACAAGATGCAATGAGGAAAGCAACTTCACCTTCTTCAAGGCAGCGTAATGGTGTAGAAGCAGTTTAGGGACATAAGGAGGCATTTTCTCCATCCATAAAATGTTATAAATCTCTAGACAGGGAGGGTTTTGTTTGTTAAATATTAATCGGCAGCATCACGCACCTGAGTCTCAAAACAGGAATTCTTGGAAAGCAAGAGATGGGAAGCGGAGATTCAAACTTCTGCAATTACCATGCAAGCAGCAGTATGCATTAAATATACACCTGCTCTCATTAAACAGTAACTGCCTGTAGCGGAGCTTTTAAGTATCCCTTTTTTGTCTATTAACCCCATGCCACAAACTATTTTTTGCCAAGCAATAAAGAGAGAATGTTACTGTAGGGGACTGAAAGCAGTTTGGTGAGTGGCAAAGCTCACTCTGATTGGCTGAGCCGCTTCCATGGAGACAAATGTATCCAGTGGAAGGGAGCTAACTCTGAGGGGGATAGCTCCTCAGACTTCAGTTCAGTTGGGGATTAACTGGAGTTAGGAGCTAAGGGCAGTCTATCAGCTCAGTTCCTGAGACAGAACTGGAATTGACAGTGTCTGTCTGAGAGAGAGTTTTATTTGAGAGAAGGGGCAAAACCAAATCTCTCTGAGGGAAAACTCTCGACGTTGTGGCACACTGTGTCACACAGCACAGGGAAACTTTAAGGCTCTGCTGAGGAGTGCTATCAGTGCCAAAGGACAGACTCCTGGTTCAAATATAGAACACAAGCACACTGGGAGAGAGGCTAAGGATATTGTGGCTTTGTAGGAATCCCAGAAGTCAGAAAGGGATACTAGATGTGTGGGACTTAACTCAGGGAACTGAGGTGCTGAAGATGATGATATTGGATTTATATCCCGCCCTCCACTCCGAATCTCAGAGTCTCAGAGTGGCTGACAGTCTCCTTTATCTTCCTCCCCCACAACAGACACCCTGTGAGGTGGGTGGGGCTGAGAGGACTCTCACAGCAGCTGCCCTTTCACAGTGCTGGTGTGATAGCATTCAAGGGTGTTGTTTCCTAGGTATTGCTCTAACGTCTTTAGTGTGCCTGTGTGCTAGTGGAAAGTGCGAGGGGATATTTCTGTCACAAGTTCAGATAGAGTGTGCGGATTTTACATTTAGAAAAAGCCTGAACCATACATCTTTCTCTGATTAAAGAGTGTTTTTGCAGAGTTGAGGAAGCACCGTTTGTTTTATTTTATAACTTCAGCCTGCCAACATCTCTAGTGCTCAGAGACCATTTACTATTTGAATATCTGCCTGCCGACTTCTATAGTGTTCAAAAATCATTTATTATTTGAACTCGAGCCTGCCAACTGATCTAATAACATCAACAGTTATTATTTCTTCCCTGCCTTGCCTTCTGTATTTAATAAACTTAATATTTTGGTTTTGAATTTTAAAAACGTCATTGGTGCGTCTTTATTTTTTGACAAGAATTTTTTTTCTGGTGGTCTGAGGTACTGGGTAAAGGTGACAAAATTTTTAAGTGGTTCCTTCCCGCATGCTGACCCTGACTGTTTCTCACAGTTACAAATACGGAAGAAGAATATTGGTTTAAACTTGCAAAAAGCAGGTTAATATATAAAGGACAGAGTTACACAGAGATACTGCAACATGTATTGTAACCTGCTACTTAGTGGTTTTGTTTTGGGTTTTTTTTTTTTTTGTCAGAAACAAAACATCAAAGCAGAAGATTTATATGGTGTTTTGGGCTCCTGTCAAACATGAAAAACGCTTCAACTTCCTGAGAACATTTTGGAAAAATATAATCCAGTTACACTTTCAAGACAAAGAAAGTTTGGGGTAGGGCGGAGGGAGAGCTGGACTCCATAAACAGAATACCTGGAGTGCTGGGGAACTGTATGTTTGCATACAAGTTAATGATTCCATTGAGCTGTTAGGCCTGACCTGCTTTTCCCTTTCTGTTGTTAAGCTAAAAGCCATGGTGCATCATCCTTCCCTTCAGAGACTGAACTACGCAAGGGTCCCTCAGAATAAAACCTCTCGGCCTTTCTGCTGCTGTTTTTTTCTTATCCAACTCTACTGCTTTTCACAAACAGAAGTTTCCTCTTTTAGTTCAGACATGAACTGTTTCTAACAGAATCTGCATGACTAAATCATGGTCGTATTTACACTACAGACAGAAACCAGTTTAATAGGCGTGATCTCTTCCTAAGTGAAAGGGTGTTCTCTGGCTGTAAATTCCACTTTATCACTGAGGACGTAAAAAATGGCCTCCATTTTCCACAGAGATGTTTTTAAAGTGTATTTGAGATCCTTGCTCTGCTCATTTATTAGCTCTGGCCTTGAGAGGGGTGTCCCCTCAAGTCTGTTAATGTTCACTCCATTTCCAGAGTAGGTGTCTGAGTTTTGTTCTCAAATGTTCTTGACCCCCTGCCCCCTAGTCTGGGGGAATCTTAAGAGCAGTCCCAGAAGTTAAGATTATGAAAGAAGACTTCTGAAGTGATAGTTGAGTTGAACTACTGCTTGAGAGGAGAGAAACTAGTGATTTCAGGCAAGGGCCATTTCGTAGAAAAAGAGGAGCCGGAGCTCATTAGCACAACTCATTTGCAAATGCCACACACCAGAAGACGTACTAAATTATATCCGCTCAGAATCTACCTTAAAATGCTTACTGAATTATAATTGTCATAATAAAACCTTACTCCCATCATACTTTTCAAATTATTTTCTCCTATGTGGCTACAGTGGCACGATGAAGATTTCTGTCTGTCTACTTGATATGTTTTGGTTATTTTCCCGTTTGTTGTGGGGATAAATATTAGAAAGTTTGTCAAATTCTTTAGCAAAATTCTCAGAGGGGGTTTGAACAGTGGAGCCCGAAAGCAAGTTTTTTTTTTGGGGGGGGGGGTGTAAGAAAGAAAGAACAGTAAAATTTAGAGGCTCCAGAGCTCCACTCTTGTGAGCTCCTGCCCAAAGTGAGGCCTGATTTCAGGAAAACATCCAAACTGCACGCAGCAAATACTTTCTCTTCTAGTAGATGTTCACAGTGAAATTACAGTTTTGTGGCCTACTTACCAATCAGTTAGAAGGAGCTGGGAGACCATGATGTTAATATCTGGCTGAGAAGTGGCATCTGAAAAGAGAATTTCAAGAGACAGGATGACAATAGTTGGGCAACACAGATTCTTAAATTGTGGGCCAGGGCATGCGGGTATGCCACATGCCAAGCTTGAACATTTATGCCGCCATCTTGGGCGCATCCAGCATTGTCAGCCAAAGTGGCAGGGCCCAAAGGAGCACAGATCTGCCTGTCCTCTCTTCCCATTTATGGACAACATCATCTTCCAGAGGTTCCCAGATAACAGCTCTGGTTAGAGGGGTAGGGGAATCCCAGAAGGCATGTCTGGGGGAAAAGGGGAATGCAAGATCCTAGGAGGAAATGTTAACTGATCTACACTCACAGCCGCAAGGAAAATGTGTGAAGTTTTAAGTCATAAAAACAGCCACTGTCCTGCACTCCAAAAACAAATTATGGGAACATTTCCTGTCCTGCATCCTGAGTGTTGATTCTGGGCTGTGAAAATTTAGGGCAAATGAAGCTCTTACCAATGCTTTGAACTTCTTCATTCCTTATGCACTGAGCACTCTATACTTCAGATTGCTTCCCAAAAAACTGCGGCGGGGGGTTGGTTGGTTGGTTGACACAACACTGCTGTGCACCCTTGTTAATCTTCTTTCTCCCCCCTCCCCCAGTTCTGCTTCATGGTTTCCAAAACCTGCTTTAGTAACATCCTGCCTGAAAAGCTGAACTCAAAACAGGTTTGATTACAATTTCAGGTGGGCAACCATACTGGCCTGACGTAGAAGAGCCAGATTTTAGTCCAGTGGTGTTTTCAAGACCAACAAGATTTTCAGAATATAAGAAGAAGACCACAGATTTATATCCTGCCCTTCACTCTGAATCTCAGAGTGGCTCACAATCTCCTTTAACTTCCTCCTCCACAACACCCTGTGAGGTAGCTGGGGCTGAGAGAGCTCTCCCAGAAGCTGCCCTTTCAAGGACAGCTCTGCAAGGGGCTATGGCTGACCCAAGGCCATTCCAGCAGCTCCAAGTGGAGGAGTGGAGAATCAAACCTGGTTCTCCCAGATAAGAATCCGCGCACTTAACCACTACACCAAACTGACTCTCATGCAGGTTTCTGGTCCCAGCTGTTGTCCTTTATGTGCATATCCTATAATTCAATCATCATTCTCTCTGTGATGCAGAAGGAAGAAACATTTGTAGTAGTAGGTAAGCCCTTTTTAAAAAGAGGGACCTTGCTCTCCCATTTATGATCTTTTTCACTGTGAAACCCATAATAAGCTTCCAAAACAGCTCACATTTCCAAAAACAACAGTTCAAGGGGGAAAAAACTGCTCATACACTTTGGGTTTAAGTGATCACTTGAGAGCTTGGCATGTGGTCCTTCTAGTCTGGGATGGCTACAGGTAGTAATGCAAGATTGTACTCCAAAAGGACATGATTGGCTCATGCGAAACAGCCAGTTTGGAGATAAATGAACAGCATGCAGCAGTATAGACTGTCTGACTAGCATTCCTAGTGCTTGATGCCATCGATTTACAATTGCTGTAGCCTTATGACCCAGAGTGGCAAGGGCTACTTCATTTGAATGCTGCTTGTATTTAGTGGACATATTTCGCTCTTTGGCTCACCAGGACTTTTGCCTCACACTCTGGAACTACACAAAAGGTTGCTTATCCAGGCAGCTAAACTTACATTAGAAGAGCCCCGTGGCACAGAGTGGTAAAGCTGCAGTACTGCAGTCCTAAGCTTTGCTCACGACCTGAGTTCAATCTCGGCGGAAGCTGGGTTCAGGTAGCCGGCTTGAGGTTGACTCAGCCTTCCGAGGTCGATAAAATGAGTATCCAGCTTGCTGGGGCGGGGGGGGGGGGGGAGTGTAGATGACTGGGGAAGGCAATGGCAAACCACCCCGTAAAAAGTCTGCCAAGAAAACGTGAAAGCAACATCGCCCCAGAGTCAGAAACAAGGGACAACCTTTACCTTTTAAAAACTTGTATCCTACATCTTCTTATACACCCAACTTCAAGTTTTATTAACTTGCCCCGCAGTTTATAAATGCAGGAAATCCACTGTGTCACTGTTGAGGAAGTACGAGAGGAAGTAAATCAATAGGATGGATAAGGTGAAAAGACAATATCTCTCTTTGACAAGACCTAGCTCATACAGGAACAAGCAATTAATCTAGGAGGAATCAATCAATAGCCATGACAAACAAGAAATTCTGACGGGTAAAAAATTTAAACAGTTTGGAACGCAGAGACTTAGAGGCAACATAATAATGTAATACCCAACTAGGGCAGAACACGCAGGACTCCAAGAAGGCCCTGGAGAAAAGGGTCTTTGAGAATCAGCTGCTGTTTTAAAGTGTGCCTAATTGGTTTTGTAAAGAGCAGGGTGGCAAAATGTGCAATGTTATGTCACTTCGGGGAGAACCCAGATGCGATGTCATGTTGCGCTAGTGATTGCTGGAAACCAGTATAATTTTACTGTAGAGTTTGGTGATTCTTAGAACTACGTGATGTCACTTCCGGCTTCCCTCGGAGTGGACATCACACTATGTGATGTCACTTCTGGTTTCCCCCAGAATGAATGTCACACGTTGGACAACTCCATTGGTCCCCCCTCTCCCAATTCTGCAGGGTGACACCCATTTGGCTGGCAAACCCACCAAAAAGCCATAAGAATGTGACAACTTTCCAGTTCAGTCCACAATGAAGTCTTATCCGGCTTTCTGTTAACAGCAGAACCCAGCAAGATGGTTCTGTTTGTCAGCATATGAACATATGAAGCTGCCTTCTACTGAACCAGACCCTGGCTCCATCAAAGTCAGCATTGTCTTCTCAGACTGGCAGCGGCTCTCCAGGGTCTCAAGCTGAGGTTTTTCACACCTATTTGCCTGGACCCTTTTTAGTTGGAGATGCTGGGGATTGAACGTGGGACCTTCTGCTTACCAAGCAGATGCTCTACCACTGAGCCACAGTCCCTCCCCAGCAGCGTCTCATAGGTCTCTGAACATGGAACTTTTGTTTATTATAATTAACCAGAGGGAATAGGCCCATTTTCCATGAAATTGCCCAATCCTTGGATTGTTTAAGCAAACGTCCATTGCTGTGTCATGAGCTTTGAATCAAAGCTATTGCAACCACTGGATTTGTGTGGGGCTTGAGGCTATAGCAGAGTGAAGCCTCATGCAGATCTCTGGACCCAGCACAGTGTTTCCACCCATGACGTGTGACTTTTTAGTCTTCCCCTCGTACTGCAGCACAAAATGGCACCTGAAAATAGTTCTACTGGGGGACCCCAGGAATACCATTCAGAAGATGGGGCTTCCTGGATTGGGGAAGCAAAGAAGTTGCACTTTGTGGGATGAAATACTTCCATCCACAAAAATGTTCTGCAGGATCCAAGCCTAAACCTGAGAGATCAGTGGCCTTCAACAGCAATAGCTGTGGATAGGTATTAAATCACACATCTGTTTTCTGGCTAGGTTTTAGTAAAGGTAGCATACCACAAAGTATGAACTGTTCCCAGTTCAGATCTCAATATGTAAAAAGGTAAAAGGTCATTCCCTGTGCAAGCACCAGTCATTTCCAATTCTGGGGTGACATCACGTCATGACGTTTTCACAGCAGACTTTTTATGGGGTGGCTTGCCATTGCCTTTCCCAGTCACCTACACTTTCCCCCCAGCAAGCTGGGTACTCATTTTACTGAAGAAGAAGATATTGGATTTATATCCCACCCTCCATTCCGAAGAGTCTCAGAGCGGCTCACAATCTCCTTTACCTTTCTCCCCCACAACAGACACCCTGTGAGGTGGGTGGGGCTGGAGAAGGCTCTCACAGCAGCTGCCTTTTCAAGAACAACTTCTGCCAGAGCTATGGCTGACCCAAGGCCATGTTAGCAGGTGCAAGTGGAGGAGTGGGGAATCAAACCCGGTTCGCCCAGATAAGAGTCCGCACACTTAACCACTACACCAAACTGGCTCTCCAAACTGGCCTCGGAAGGATGGAAGGCTGAGTCAACCTTGAGCCGGCTACCTGAACCCAGCTAACACTGGGATGGAACTCAGGACGTGAGCAGAGAGCTTGGACTGCAGTACTGCAGCTTTACCACTCTGCACCACAGGGCTTATGCAAAACCCTACACTCTGTCCCCTTTCTGGAATATGCGGACAAGAATATGACGGGGAGGGGGGGGAGGGAAAGGATTACTGAGTTCAGACATAGAGCACTTTGAAGAAGTTCTGCAAATTACTGAGGCTCAATTTATATTTACTGTCACTACCAACTCGTATGGCCTGAACAGCTGTGTCATTCTCAAGGGCTCCGTGTGAGAGAACTATATCACCAGTCGCTGCAATTTGCATGAGTCCAGTGGCCTGACCTTGGGCTGTGGCAAATGCAAAGTAACTCACAAATTGACTGGAATTAAAAAAAAAAAAGGGGAAGAAAACTCAACTAGATTAACTCAACCAATTTTTTTTTAAAAACCCACTTATTAGGGAAATACACAGTTTTAATAAAATCGCATTGAAAATCTTAACAGATATGTGGTATATATTAAACCTTCTCTCTGATAAGAAAAACCTGTATGTGATTGCATATATGCCTATACACTCATATGGAAACTGATTAATGGATGTATTGACCACCAGTGAAGGCTTTGGGGGGGGGCGGGGCTGAAAGATGTTTGGTCACCTTTTAGTATGAAAATATAACTTTCTCTAGCGAGAGAGGCTTTTATATCACAGGTCATTTCAGGGTTCTTTGGAGGTGATTTTATTAAAATTGTCTATTCCCTAATCAGTCACCCTCACAACACACACAGAGGCTGACGTTCCCACAAGTGGAGTCCGATCTGAATAAAGCCAAGTGTACTACTTGGATACTACCACACTTTTTGTGTCAGAACTAGAATGGATAAAAAACCAGGCCTAAATCTCACCAGGGTGGGTTATCTAAATTAGAACTGTATTTTCTGGCTGTACCTCAGATAACATTCTCCCTCCCTGGCTTCTTTTTAAAAGATGGAAGCCTTATAATAGGCTGACTTGAGTGTATCGGCATGACAGCGTGGTTAAGGAGTCAGGGCTATCTGTCTATACAAATAACTTCTCCTTCGGCTAGCTCGAGTTGACACCGTGTGGCACGTGAGGCCCACTGGCATGGGGCTAGCGCACTGGGCTGCCATTTGCAAACAACATTAGTGGCTGATGGGTGACTCTCCCCCCACCCTCGGGGAAGTGGACATCACCTATTGCAGAAGGGGGGTTTCCTGGAAGAGCTGGCTGCAACACTTAAAATGACCTGGCTTGTTTTATTTGAGCAGCATTCCCTTGCAGGCCGGTTCGATATCTAGTCGCTGGAGAAAGCAAGCTGTTGTTTTTACGCCATGACCCCTGGTTTAGTTAGTGAATGAGCAGGTTCCTGAGAAAAAGGAGTGGGACTTAGCAAGAATACACACAAACCTGAAGAGGAGAGTGTGTGTGTATGAATCAGCAACTGATAAAAAGGAGATAATATTAAGCCTATTTAAACAGTTCAAATTTCAACTTCATAACAAAAGCTGGATTATTTTTAAACCTCGATTGCTGGCTTTTCACTTATTCACATCTATATTTTATAATTGACTGCATCCTGTTACAATCTAGAATGCACTGGAGAGTAGTGCAGGCTGGTTGGTTTTCAGATCTACGGTATATTTATAGTGCCTATCGGCACAATCTACCCCAAAACCCGGTGGGATCATGCATGATGTTGTGCTCCACTCTGAGCCCCTATGGGGATCGGGAGGAATATAAATAAACAGAAAATAATAATAAAAATAATAATAAAGCCTGAGTTCCCCAAACTCTTACATTGTATAGGATGTGGTGGCCAAACTTGCTTTACATTAAGAGCCACACAGAAGAACATCGGATGTTTGAGAGCAGGAAGGAAGGAAGGAAGGAAAGAAGGAAGGAAGGCAAATAGATGGGGAGGGAGGTAGAAAGAAAGCAACTTTAAATATATTCTCCAAGCTGCTGGCTGGCTTGGAGAAGTGATTTAAAGAGACAGATCTTTGAGATACTTGCAGACTTGTAACAGCCAATGGCTAATTACAATAAACGAACTAAAGAGACAGGTGCTTTCTCCAAGCCGGCCAACAGGACAGTGGGAGCTTGGAGAGCCACATGTGTGTGAAAGAGCCACATGTGGCTTCCAAGCTGCAGTTTGGCCACCCCTGGTATAGGCATTTATTTACAGTTACTGCCTCTTGCATCACAAGTTTTATACCGAGTAGATGTCATTTTGAATCGTTGTGAATCTTTCTTTAATAATATGAAATCTCAAACGTGGAACCCATTCGTCTGAAATGTCATACACTACATTCTTTATTTTGGGCTGCTCATTTGATATGAGTTTGAAAAATCTAGGATTTGTGCATATCAATGTGCAAAGGGATTATCAGTGCTGGGAAAAGGCATCTAGTAATGAGGACAGTACTTTTGTTTCTGTGCCGTGTAAACCAAACCAAACAAATCAGCATTTGCAGTTGGATGAGAAAGGGGCTGAAATGGAGGAAGTGTGCTGCAGAAAACAGAACAGCAGTAAGAGTATTTAAAGAAAACATCTATGAATAAGTGGGGGACTGGCAAGGACTTGCAGGAGACATCTCATTTTTCTCCCACCATTTCCTCTTTCCCATCTTTGGCAGCCCTGAGTCCCCACAGACTTTCCCCTTTTCCTACTTCCTTATTTCCACCCACAGCCTACCTCACCTTACCTCTCAGCCCCACCCACCTCACAGGGTGTCTGTTGTGGGGGGAGAAGATATAGGAGATTGTAAGCCGCTCTGAGTCTCTGATTCAGAGAGAAAGGCGGGGTATAAATCTGCAGTCTTCTTCTATCTCCTCCCCTGTCTTCAGCTTTCCCTCTATCCCTCCTCCTGGCAGCCTCTTCCTGGGAAAAGTTGGACCCAGTTCTGCAAGGACATCCAGAGCCAGTCTGAGTGATGTGGGAAGTGAGTTTCTGGTGGTCTCTGCCAGGCCTGTCCTCAGGAAGTCCTCCTCCACCAGGGGACATGACAGAGCTGTTCTGGTCTTCCAAGTTTACCCCTGCTCCCCTCTGTGGCTTTGCTTTACAGAAAGCAAGGCTCGGAAGGCTCAATACTATTATCGTGGCTGCCTAGAAATTTCCAAAATGGTGATTGTAAGCTTAGTGGGCAGTTCAAAATTAGATAGGATTTGTGTAATTTGCACTCAATTCAAATATGGTAAATATGAGGAGAAAAAAGATGGCCTAGATAGAATGACTGAGGGAATGGAAGAAAAAGCAAAGGAAACCTTTCTACAAATGTAAGAGTGGGGATAGAAAAGGTATGGTGTTTTGGTCACAGGTGGTTCTCTTTTAAAATGGCAGGGACACAGCATTGTAAGGGCTAATTCTCTCCCCACCCCTCACTACTTGGACCATCATCACCTTTGTCAAGTTGAGTAAAATGGTCCCAGAAAGATGGATTGACTGTCATAGACAAATGGTATCCCAAAAACTCTAGCATCATGAAGTCACTTCTGCTCTCTCCATACATTACTGTGGCCTTGGTTATTCAGAGGATGGGAAACTGGGTCTTTCACTGGAGAGAATGACTACGTCAGCCATGGCGCTCCCAAATTCAGCTAAGAGGGAAATCTACCTTTCACAATAGCCGTATTAAACACATCTTGCTTGGTATCCTCCAATTCTAATTTCAGTTATCTAGTAAAACTATAAATAAATGTTCTAAACAATTAAATTTATCACCGATATCTCCCACCAGGGCAGCATATGTGGATTTAATTCCAAATGACAACTCAGCAAGGCCAGGCTCACACACTAACTTGCCCAAGGCTACCCAAGGAACTTAAAGGCTTGACTAGAGATTCGAACTCATCTCTTATTACTTGTTATCTAGCGCTTCACCTGCTACCCCACACTGGCTTTCTATTGCAGAGACTGGTCTGAACGAGCCTTGAATTTTTTAGATTTTTAACATCCCTGAAAGCTGCTTTAAGTTCAGACAACAGGCAAATGAGATGGATTCTCTTTGGGCTCCAATGTTTGCATGGCCCACCGAATGTTGCCTTGATTTGCATTTTTGAAGCTCCGCTGATGAAGAGAGCTCTACAGAACTGTAACAGAGAGGAAAACACATTTTGCCCCGGAGGGGGATGAAAAGAAGCAAATGCAGTTTGATGTTGAGCATCCAGAGGAATTCTGAAGAGCCAAGGCTAAGAAACAAAACAAAAAAACTCTCTTAAAATAAATAAAAAATGACATCTGCTTTAGATTTTTGTCCGGAAATAGAAATGGATGTCCAAGGATGTCATGCGTGGACTTCCCCAGTAGTGTTCTTTGGATATGATACTGTGTTTTCTCCTTGTAAGAGCCCTGTGGCGCAGAGTGGTAAAGCTGCAGTACTGCAGTCCTAAGTTCTGCTCACGACCTGAGTTCGATCCCAGCCGAAGCTGGTTCAGGTAGCTGGCTCCAGGTTGACTCAGCCTTCCATCCTTCCAAGGTCAGTAAAATGAGTACCCATGTTGCTGGGGGGGAAATGTAGATGACTGGGGAAGGCAATGGCAAACTACCCCGTAAAGTCTGCCATGAAAACGTAAAAGCAATGTCACCCCAGAGTCGGAAACGACTGGTGCTTGCACAGGGGACTACTTTTTTTTTCTCCTTGTGGGGAAATGCATTGTCTTCTGGTAGGCTGGCAATGGGCAGGACTCTACTGTTTTCAAACATTTCAGGTTTTCACGGCTGGTAACATCATTAGGGTTTGTAGAATCTTTTGGGATCAAGTGCCGTGTTCTACTGGGAAAGTTTTCCTTCCAGACGTTTCGTTCTCAGCTGCGGAGAACATCCTCAGTGGCGTTGCAGCCGGAGCAGGCGCTCAGACCTTCTCCAAGAAGGTCTGAGCGCCTGCTCCGGCTGCAACGCCACTGAGGATGTTCTCCGCAGCTGAGAACGAAACGTCTGGAAGGAAAACTTTATCCAGTAGAACACGGCACTTGATCCCAAAAGATTCTACAAACCCTAACTCTACTGTTTGTTTTAACCATTTTCCCCCCTCTGAGATAAGAACAAGCAGGGGCGGGGAAGGAAATTAGCCCATGGCCTTCCAGATGCATCTCTTAAGAAGGGATGGACCAATTCATAAGGACATAAGAGAAGCCATGTTGGATCAGGCCAATGGCCCATCCAGTCCAACACTGTCACACAGTGGCCAAAAAACCTAGGTGCCATGAGGAGGTCCATCAGTGGGGCCAGGACACTAGAAGCCCTCCCACTGTGCCCCCCCCAAGCACCAAGACTACAGGGCATCACTTGCCCCAGACAGAGAGTTCCATCAATACACTGTAGCTAATAGCCACTGATGGACCTCTGCTCCATATGTTTACCCAAGCTCCTTTTCCAAGCAGACAATAGAGGTGGAGGTGGTAACTGCTAGACAGGAAGGGGCTTGCAGGAGGCCCTGACCTGGGCTGACTGGGGTCAAAGGGGAGGGGAAATGAAATAAAATATCTGGGCAACAGGAAATAGCTCTCTTTTTCTTTGGGATGCTGAGTTGAACAGACCTCTTGTCTCAAGCTGGGAGCAGGCAGCCATGTTGAAGCATGTGGCTGGCCTAAAGATCTGGGAACAATCTTTAAGATAAAGGAAGACCTTTTGAGAACCAGAATGCCTAAGAAAAAGAGCCTGTTCTAATTTTAACATCTGGTTAGGGCATATTTTAGAAAGAGGGACAGAGAATTTGCATTTTACCAGGGCTTTTTTTTTTTGCAGAAAAGGCCCAGCAGGAACTCATTTGCATATTAGGCCATGCCCCCTGACATAACCATTGTTTCACACAGGAGTTTTTGTAGAAAAAGCCCAGCAGGAACTCATCTGCATATTAGGCCACACCCCCAACACCAAGCCAGCCGGAATTGCGTTCCTGTGTGCTCCTGCTCAAAAAAGCCCTGCATTTTACCAATTTCTTTTGTTCTTCCTTGCTTCGATCTGGTGTGGTGCTGAAAGTACGCTTGTAAACATTTTCTTTTTAGTACCTATTTTAAACTGTTGATGTGAGAAGTGGTTCTCTGTCCCACACAGATCCCCCCCCCCACTGTTAAAGACACTATTTTAAGAAGGGGCTCCAGGGGATTTGGCAGACGACTATTCCTCCAGGGACACCCAAGGCGTTAAAGTGTCCCCGTGGGAGTCAGGCACTAGGAGGTACTGAGATGAGGTCTCTGAGCTGGAAAGAGTCGCTGAGTCCTGATCCTGTCAGTGATAAATCCCGATATCGATGAGGCGGTGGCAGCAGCCACTTGAGAGTATGTTGGGAACTCCTGTAGGAGGGCAAGGCAGAACAGGGCTTGCAGGTCCGAGCTGGCATGTTCTGCCATGCTCCTCATACCCTCCCTTTAAGCAAGAAGAAGTGTGAGGTAGGCAGAGAAGAGTGAAGCCTCTCTTTGGAGCTCTGTTCAGAACTTATTTGTGCCCGTCTTCTGCCAGCTTGGCGTAGCAGTTAAGTGTGTGGACTGTTATCTGGGAGAACCGGGTTTGATTCCTTAGTCTTCCACACGCACCTGCTGAGGTGACCTTGAGTCAGACACAAGTTCTCGCAGAGCTGTTCCTCTCAAGAGCAATTTCCGTCAGAGCTCTCTCAGCCCCACCCCCCTCTGTTGTGGGAAGGGGAAGCAAAGGAGATTTTAAGCCGCTCTGAGACTTCTTTAGGTAGTGAAAGGTGGAGTATAAATCCAATGTCCTCTTTCTCAGATCCTAGTCCTGATGCTCCTCTGGTACCATTGTGAGTGTGTAAAGTAAGTAAGTAAAGTAAAATTTTTATTTATATCCCGCCCTCCCCCGCCGAAGCAGGCTCAGGGTGGCTAACAACACTTCAAGTGAACAATTCAGTAATAAAAACATTAAATTCACATTAAAATTCACATTAAAATCAGTCAATAATCGATAATTAATTAATTCTTTTAATCTGCTAAAAACATTCCCATAATTCCACACTGCCCACTTATATTGGGGTGGTTGTTTATTTTATTTATTTATTTGTTTTATTTAATTTATATCCTGCCCTCCCCACCGAAGGCAGGAATGCTCAGGATGTGGGTTCAGATGTCCAGTCATATGTTTTTACTGCTACACCTTCATCCCAGCATTTTCGAATCACGAGGCAACGAAGTCATAATTGCTTAGGCTGAACAAGCAAGTTCCAAACAATGCACATTGTTCTGAACGTGTTTGGTCGGCGTCAGCAATTATGACTTCACAACCTCATTATTAGGATAAAGGACACCAAATAATATAATGATTATTGTACTTGGCGGTTTTTTGAACAACATAATGGTGGGTCTGAGGGAAGGCGAATCTTGGCAAAGGCCGCACAAGGAGAATTATGGCTTACTAGTGAAGACGAAGGAGCCCCATGGCACAGAGTGGTAAAGCTGCAGTACTGCAGTCCAAACTCTCTGCTCACGGCCTGAGTTCGATCCCGGCGGAAGCTGGGTTCAGGTATCTGGCTCAAGGTTCACTCAGCCTTCCATCATTCCGAGGTCGGTAAAATGAGTATCCAGCTTGCGGGGGGGGGGGGGGAAGTGTAGATGACTGGGGAAGGCAATAGCAAACCACCCCTTAAGAAGTCCAAAAACGTCGTGATGCGACGTCACCCCAAAGTCAGAAACGACTGGTGCTTGAACGGGGGACTACCTTTTTTTCTTTTTTTTTTAAAGCAAAGACGAAATGCTCCTTTGAATATATCCAAATGTTTATAATTCACCAGCAATCCTGGTCCCACAGCTCGACACTATTTGATTATTTCCTATCCCTTCAACCACAGGTTGGTAGGACGTGGAAAAAAGAGAGAGCAAAACAGATCAATTAATTTTGAATATTACAGTGTGACAACCCTACAGCTATTTAAAGATGTGTGCAAGGCGTTCGGCAACAGCTTCCAGCCAGTCCATATCATTAGAAAACAACAATACCATAATGCATCCTATTGGTGCTAGTCTACAGCTGTGTTCTCCAAAATGAGATTTCTCTCTCAAGGGGTTTTAAGATACCACCAGCAGCACAGCATAGCCTCAAGTGGCAATGAGACCAAAGAAACACTTGCTGAGATTGATGGGAGAGGGATGCTACATTCTATACAACGGGCGACCACTTAATGAGATATGTTAGTTGTGTTTATTCACTTGACAAAGTATCCCAGTCCTCAAAGACAATTGTGCTGTGGGATGCTTTTGTAAAAAAAAGAAGTTCCTCGCCACATCATCCCTGTTTTCTCATACCAAACGTGCACAATTATTGAGAAAAATTTACAGCAGTATGGTTTCCGGTAGTAACGTATTTGACTCTGCAAAATGTGGTAGAACAAAGCATTAGACAAGTGCACCTTTAAGACCAACTAAGTTTTTATTTAGAATGTAAATGTAAATACGAAAGAATGTAAGCTTTCGTGTGCTCTTAAGCAGACTTCATCAGACAAAATGGGAATGGCAAGCAGCAATTTTTAATATAAGTGGGCAGTGTGGAATTATGGGAATGTTTTTAGCAGATTAAAAGAATCACAAAGAGGGATCTGTGTTTGTTAGTGAAGGACAAAACAGGGCTGAAAAAACACTAGAGAGTGATAAAAAGCAGACACAGACCCCTATTTGTGATTCTTTTAATCTGCTAAAAACACTCCCATGATTCCACACTGCCCACTTATATTAAGAATTGCTGCTTGCCATTCCCATTTTGTCTGATAAAGTCTGCTTAAGAGCATACGAAAGCTTACATTCTAAATAAAACTTAATTGGTCTTAAAGGTACACTTGTCTACTGCTTTGTACTATTGCTTCAGACCAACACGGCTGCCCACTTGGATCTGCAAAATGTAATTCCTAATAATAATAATAAGATGACATTGGATTTATATCCCGCCCTCCACTCCGAATCTCAGAGTGGCTCACAATCTCCTTTATCTTCTCCCCCCACAACAGACACCCTGTGAGGTGGGTGGGTCTGAGAGAGCTCTCCCAGAAGCTGCCCTTTCAAGGACAACCTCTGCCAGAGCTATGGCTGACCCAAGGCCATTCCAGCAGGTGCAAGCGGAGGAGTGGGGGATCAAACCCGGTTCTCCCAGATAAGAGTCTGCGCACTTAACCACTACAACAAACTGGTATAATATCGAGACTTGTTATTTTTCTAATACGTGGCACGTGGTTTTCTACATTCCGTTATTACCTTTTGTATTTGTAATGTTGTAACCTGATTCAGAGTTTTGACAAATTGGCTTGGTAGCGTACGTAAAGCATAAGCTTAAATAAAAATTATTTCAAAATTGGGGGAAAAAAATCTTGGATTTGTCTGGAGACCTTTTCCCATCCCCCCAAGGGTTTGTGAGTTCAGTCCTCCAACAGGCCGCAACTGAATGCCCCTGTCTGGAGGCTCCATCTTCGGATCGGCGGCAAAATACCTGAAGACAAAAGACTTTTTGCTTGTCTCTGTGGCAGCAGCTCTGACCGCCCTCCACAGACGAGCGACATGCCACCACAAAAAAGGCAGGCACCTGTGACGTGCTTAGGTGCAGCGGAAAACCCTGTTCTGCTGGGTTTTTTTTTTTAAGTTGTAAAACCAAAGAAACATGTATTTTTTTAATGGACCGAGCTGAATAGATCTATGCTACTTTTTATCTTGTGCTTTTTTAAATAAGCTGAATGACGTTAAGACCTAGCTGCCAACTGACCACGAGGGATCCTGGATGGTGTAGGGCAGGGGTCTCAAACATGTGGCCCAGGGGCCAAATCAGGCCCTCAGAGGGCTGCTATCAGACCCCCAATCAATTGGCTGTCGTCTGCTTCCTTCTCCCTCTCTCTTGCTCCCTTTTGCATAACAGCTTGCTTTGCAAGGCTTGCTCAATTGCACAGGAGCTACAGAGCAAAGTCTCTATTTTCTCCATTGGCTGAGGCTCCTTCCTTTGGCTGAGGGAGGAGGCCAGGCTTTCTCAATTGCACAGCAGAGCTACTGAGCCAAGCCTCTCTTCCGTCTATTGGCTGAGGCTCCTCCCCCTCCTGATCCCTTGGATCCCATGGGAGAGATACAAAGAAAGCATCTTTAAGACTAACATGTCCTAATGTTTTAAGCATGTTTTATTTTAAAGGTTTTTTTAAAAATTTAATTGTGCTTGTCTGTGTCCTTTATAAAGTTGATATCTCTGCTATCTAATCTTAAATAGGTACACACATGGCCCAGCCCAACATGGCTCGGCCCAACAAGGTTTCATTTATGTCAGATCCGTCCTTCATAACAAATGAGTTCAATACCCCTGGTGTAGGGGTTATATTGTCCAACAAGGACTGCTGAGACCCCAGTTCAAATCTCCACATGCCATGAAACTCATTGGGTAACCTTGGGCCAGTCATTACTAATGTACTGAGCAAATAAAATATTGCTATAATAAATAAATTTTAAATATCCTTCTCTAAATAGGTACCTGGTCAAAAAGTCAATTTCAGCAAGAGAATAATAATAATGAATGAATAATTATAATAATAATATAACTTTATTATCATAATAATAATATAACTAAATTATCATATAGCATTGCGTGCAGTATAGTCAGGAGATCCTAAGATTGTCTGGTATCCTTAAGCTCTAGCTCTTTTAGCATTATTTACCCTCTAGGTGGCAAGTTAGACATTTTTTGGGCTGAGAGAGCTCTGAAAGAGCTGTGACTGACCCAAGGTCACCCAGCTGGATTCATGTGGAAGACTGTGGAATCAAATCCATTTCTCCAGATTAGAGTCTGTTACTCTTAACCACTATACCACACTGGCTCTCTTCAGCAAGAGGTTTACAGCAAATCTAAACTTAGTTACCCTCTTCTTAGGCCGCTGGAGGTTATACCTCTGCTTCGGGTTGCACTGTTAGCCATAAATGGAGTTAGGAGTTAAAGCCTTAGATACCCTTTATAAATCACGGAAATAGAACTTCCTCAGTCTCTTAGGTAATCCTCTCCGTGTGATCTAAAAATAGCAATACTATGAACGATCTACAATAAAAAAGCCTTTTATCTACATTATAAACTTACACTAGTTTCCATTTCAGCCATCTTTGCAGGAGTCCATGGTTGCAATCACACATACTAAATAATGCACTTTCAATCCATGTTCAATGCACTTTCCTGCTGGATTTTGCCAGTTCACACAGTAAAATCCAGTTGGAAAGTGCGTTGTTTAGTGTGTGTGATTGCAGCCCATGATAGGCAAGCTGACAAATGTGTTTTGATGTGATGCTGAGAAATGTCGGATTCCTCCCCACCCTGAATTACAATTCCCAGGAATTCTCTGCAAAAGGAGGAGTAACTATTAAACCAAATTCAAGGTTGTGGTATAAACAGGCCCTGAATGTTAAAAATACATAATTTACTACAGCTTGGCTAATATGGGAGCCAATATGAACGATTTCCACTTAAGCCTTCTTAAAATGCAAATGTGCAACTGCTTTGGGTTAAAAGAAAACTATTTATAACATTTCCTAAATCCTTAATCTTGTCAGTAGTCCTTGAAGTACCTTCATGATGCTGATAAGGATGGCCTGCGGGCAGTTATACAAGTGAAGATGGTGTCTGCGAATTGCATGATCTTGTTAATATTTCTGCCTAAAATTTAATGGGGGGGGGGGGGAGGAGGAGGCTAGAGAGAAAATGAAGGTAGAATTCAAAAGAAGAAAAATAGTTTCTCAGCAGATCCCAAACATGCCAGTTCTCTGTCTACCAGTCAGATGAGCCAATCAGCAACACCCCAACTGAGCAGCCCCAAATGTGAGCATATGAATATATACACACATCCACCCACCCACCCGTTCCATAAAATGTGTATGTGTGTGGGGGGGGAAAGGCACAATAATAAGGGTACATTCCAGGAAGACATCAAATAGCCAACTGGTGGAGTGCTATTTTACAGTCAAGAAATGGAAGTTAACATTTCTACCACAACTTTCTTCCCTTCTAGCTGCCTATCATGCCCTCTCTTTGTAAAGCCGCAGGCCAAGAAGACAGGAGGTTTTATATTATCAGTGATGAGCTACTAGCTATAGCTGGTGAACTTGGAAGCCTAGACGACTGCCACTCGCACAAGCCCAATTTACATAGAAGAAGAGAAGAGACTGGATTTATACCCCGCCCTTCACTACCCAAAGGAGTCTCAGAGCGGCTTACAATCTCCTTCCTTCCCCTCCCCACGACAGACACCCCGTGAGGTAGGTGGGGCTGAGAGATCTCTTGAGAGAACAGCTCCGAGAGAGTTATGACTGACCCAAGGTCACTCCAGCAGGTGCATGTGAAGGAATGGGGAATCAAACCCGGTTCTCTCAGGTAAGAGTCTGCGCACTTAACCACTACACCAAACAAAATGAGTACATGCAGCACTTTAAGGGAGAAGCAAACTCTGTTGCATCCTAGGGCTCTTTACCATCTAAAGTTGGGGAGAGAACTGGCAGGGTTCCAAAGAGCAACAAATTTCTCTGGGCCCCACAAGGATGACTCCTGATGTATTCCTATTGCTTAGTGGTCAAAGGAGTTTGCATCCAACCTTGAAGGCAGCGACTTATCAAGACAAACAGGCAACCTATCTGGCAAAGTGGCCTGCATGGTTATTAATGAATTTATCATAGTTATATACTACTTTCCAAGCTAAATAATATCTTTATTATGTCAATATGGCATGCGCTTAAGTACATCCTGTTATCTGTTGGCAATACTGGAGGAAGGAGTCGGCACTAAGGGCCCAGGTCATTTGCTCCAGCATCATGTTGTATTTCTGTGCTTCGGGTAAGCCATTAAGGAGGCTCAGGGAAAAAGCGATGAATGTGAGAGTTAGCTACATTAGACTGTGCTGAAGTTGGAAATGAGACGGGGGAGTTTAGCTTCACTTTCACCAAGCAACTTGAATTTTGGCTGGTCTCATACCAGGATGAATCAATCACTCTGGGATAACTAGGTCACCTAGGTGGGCTCAATTTATACCTAACGGAATATCTGAATGGCAATGCGACAATTGTTTTCATTCTCCAGAAAATTCTTAGTATCCTTCATAATTTAATTTTTAATTTAATTTAATTTGCAATTTATAAAGGTAAAGGTAGTCCCCAGTGCATGCAAGCACCAGTCGTTTTTGACTCTGGAGTGACGTCGTATCATGACGTTTTCATGGAGACTTTTTACGGGGTGGTTTGCCATTGCCTTCCCCAGTCATCTACACTTCCCCCCCAGCAAGCTGGGTACTCATTTTACCGACCTCTGAAGGATGGAAGGCTGAGTCAACCTGGAGCCGGCTACCTGAACCCAGCTTCCACTGGGATCGAATTCAGGTCGTGAGCAGAGAGCTCCGACTGCAGCACTGCAGCTTTACCACTCTGCACCACGGGGCTCTTGCAATTTATATCCCTATTTGCAATTTATATCCCAAATCAGGCTCAGGGCGGCTTGCAACATTGAGAACATTACAATAACAATAAAGCATATCAACAAAATTAAACTCTCTCATAAATATAAACATAAAGATTAAATAAGTCTATATTTCCCAGAATTCTTTTTTTGGGGCGGGGGGGGGAAGCTAAGACAGGGTTTCCTTTCCTGTTTATCCCGGGTATGATACATTGTTTCAAGAAACAGATGTGTTTTAGCCTCCATGGAGTGAAACCCCCCCCCTCCCATTAAGTGATGGTGTAAAACATTCATTAGTTAAGCAAGTTCATCTCTAAATCTGTTTCATTATTTTTGCCGAATTTTATGTTATGTGTTGGGCAACTATTTTTGAAAAGTCTCCTTGGGCAGTTTTCAAGGATTTTACCTTTTACTCAGCTAGACATCAGTGCTGGATGTCTACAGGTCTGATGAAGGATTTGGGAGAAATTGAAATTCATACAAGAATCGTCTCAGACCATAGTCCATTAACAATAAAGCTGAATGAATTCCCATTATTTTTGAACTGCTCTGCATTTTCTCCACTACTAAAAGGTTGTTAATTTTAAAGGGTTTGGGATTTGTGTGTGGGGATTTTCCAAGTTCTTCCCATTTTTCAAAGTATACTCTGCATTCTTCTAGTTCTGATTTTACAGCTGTTCTTCTATTGTTGTTTTGAAGATCTTTCTGCGTTGCTTTTTGGGGCAATGGGTTTTAGTTTTTTAAAAGTGTTGGGGTACCTATTACGTAGTGTTTTTTTTAATGTGGTGGTAGTGGTGGTTGTAGCAGGTTTCAAATAAAATTTCTGGTTAAGTTTTAATAACTGTAGGTTTAGGTATTTAAAAAAAAACCCACAAGGTTAGTTTGGCTTGGATTCTCTGGTTTGGCATTGGCTATGCTGGGCTTCTTGTTTTGTTTGCTTTGCAGACTTTTGGCAGTGGTTGCTTTGGCTATGGGCTTCTTTTGATTTTTTTCCCCACCATAGGAAACAATGGAAACACGTAGATGGCTGCAGGGCCTGTAGATTTGGACACCTTGGTCCAATGCACTGGAAACTTGGGAGGGAAGGGTGGCCTTCAGTGAACCGGCAGCATTAGGTTCTCTGCAAGTTTGGTGTCATTGAGTTTTAAACCAGCCATTCCAGTCCCTCCCAAATTGCCTCACAAAGGAATAGAGGAACTTGAATAATTTTGAAGATCTGAAAAAAACCCTAAACAGCCAAACGATAGTGAAAGACCCGAATACCCTCAAATCCCAGTATTTATGCCATTCCTGAAATCTGAATCCAATTTTTTTTTTTAAAGTGCACATCCCTCATGTGGGCAACTAGATCATGACTTAACTATGAACGTAAAGGGGGCCTAGCATTTCGTTTGTAGACTGCTGGATCGTGCCTAGATATTCATTTGCTCCTTTTAAAAATATATGGATTTCAATTTATGGGAGCCAGTTTGCTGTAGTGGTTAAGTGTGCGGACTCTTATCTGGGAAAACAGGGCTTGATTCCCCACTCCTCCACTTGCAGCTGATGGAATGGCCTTGGGTCAGCTATAGCTCTCGTAGGAGCTGTCCTTGAAAGGGCAGCTTCTGGGAGAGCTCTCTCAGCCTCACCCACCTCACAGGGTGTCTGTTATGTGGGAAGAAGATATAGAAGATTGTAAGCCACTCTGAGACTCTGATTCAGATAGAAGGAAAGGAAAGCACCAGTCGTTTTTGACTCTGGGGTGACATTGCTTTCACAATGTTTTCATGGCAGACTTTTTATGGGGTGGTTTGCCATTACCTTCCTCAGTCATCTATGCTTTCCTCCCAGCAAGCTGGGTACTCATTTTACCAACCTCGGAAGGATGGAAGGCTGAGTCAACCTCAAGTTGGCTACCTGAAAACCCAGCTTCCACCGGGATCGAACTCAGTTCATGAGCAGAGCTTAGGACTGCAGAACTGCAGTTTTAACACACTGCGCCACGGGGCTCTTACAGAGAGAAGGGTGGGATATAAATCTACAGTTGTCTTCTTCTTCTTCTGGTTCTCAGTACCAGGAGCAACTTTTTGTTCTGAATAAGACATTCTCGCTGCTTCACACCGATGAAATGTCAATGAACAAAAAAACTGCTAAGCCGGTATTGGCACTTCCTCAAAGTGAAATTTGGTCGGAGCAAAAGAGGGAGCAGGAAGTTGTTGTTTTGGTGTTTGACCTTTGCGGGCTTTGTGTGTGTTTGTGTGTGTGATAATTCATGGTGTGTTTGGCATGCAATGAATGCACAATGCTTCTGACTGCTCAACCTGTTTTCCTCTGGGAGGAGAGGGAGAGATTACCTCGCTTTTGTAAAGGAATACATTCCTCAAGGAATCCCTCCACCTCCCTTTCCCCAAGATTGGGGCATCTTTGTTATGGATTCAGCCCTGATCTTTCCACATCCAGAGAGCACACCCTCAAGAAGGAAATGTAAATTAAAAGGCAAAGTTAAACTTTTCATCCATTATGTCTCTAAACAGACCTTTACGGCAATATGCTATTTATGTTTGAATCAAATTGCTTACTTTGGTCTAGGATTAGTGCTGATTTCTTTGCAGAATGGTAAAGCTGCAGTATTGCAGTCCGAGCTCTCTGCTCTTGACCTGAGTTTGATCCTGGCAGAAGCTGGGTTCAGGTAGCTGGCTCAAGGTTGACTCAGCCTTCCATCCTTCCAAGGTTGACAAAACGAGTCCCCAGCTTGCTGGAGGGAAAGTGTGGATGACTGGGAAAGGCAATGGCAAGGAAAAGGAAAGGTCCCCTGTGCAAGCACCAGTCGTTTCCGACTCTGGGGTGACGTTGCTTTCACAACGTTTTCACGGCAGACTTTTTACGGGGTGGTTTGCCATTGCCTTCCCCAGTCTTTTTACGCTTTCCCCCCAGCAAGCTGGGTACTCATTTTACCGACTTCGGAAGGATGGGAGGCTGAGTCAACCTTGGACCAGCTACCTGAATCCAGCTTCCGTTGGAATCGAACTCAGGTCGTGAGCAGAGAGTTCAGATCACAGTACTGCAGCTTTACCACTCTGCGCCACGGGGCCGCTTAGGCAATGGCAAACCACCCCATACAAAGTCTGCCGTGAAAACGTTGTGATGCGACGTGACCCCAGAGTCAGAACTGGCTGGTACTTACACAGGGGACTACCTTTACCTTTACACATTAGAGGGCCTCGACCTGGACAGCCTTAGTCTGAACTCATTGGAACTCAGAAGCTAATCCGGATCGACTTTCCAAGATCAAAATCAACAGCATGGGAGCGGGCGCAGTATGGCAAAGGATGCTCTTAAATTGGGCTATTTCCACTCCATATGCGTGGAGGCCTGGAATTGTACGGAGTAATATAAGCAAGGAGAGACCCCTGTTACGAGATTACACTCTACATTTATTGAGCAAGAGGCCTGAGAAAAGGCAGGGAGAGCCAAAGGTGAGGGAAAGTGAATACCAGAAAATGCATCTATAGAGAGTCAGTTTGGTGTAGTGGTTAAGTGCGCGGACTCTTATCTGGGAGAACCGGGTTTGATTCCCCATTCCTCCACTTGCACCTGCTGGAATGGCCTTGGGTCAGCCATAGCTCTGGCAGAGGTTGTCCTTGAAAGGGCAGCTGCTGTGAGAGCCCTCTCAGCCCCACTCACCTCACAGGGTGTCTGTTGTGTGGGAGGAAGATAAAGGAGATTGTGAGCCACTCTGAAATTGAGCCACTCTGAGACTCTGAAATTGAAAGTGGAGGGTGGGATATAAATACAATATCATCATCATCTCCTTATAAGTGCTTATTCTTGGCCTGACCTAGCTAGCCAAGGCAAGCCCAATTTCATCAGATCTCAGAAGCTACACAGGGCTGACTCTGGCAAGTACTTGGATGGAAGACCTCCTTGGAATACCAGCATTTGGGAGGGCAGGGGCAGACTTTATTCAGCCACCTCCCTGAATATCCTCCAGACCCCAGCAGGGGTCAGTCACCAGAGGTCGCCATGACTTCCAGGTGCACACACACACAAATACAAAAATACTCCAAAAAGTACAAAAAAACCAAGTGCACCAGTAAGGCTACTGCTTGGGACATTTGTTCCTTCGTTCTGTTTTTTCCTCTCCCCATCTTTTTATAGGTGTTGCCTTGACACAGACATTCTTTCCTTCTTATCAGGGACTTTCATGAATAGCCCCAAAAGTTAGATTAACGAAAGAAGAGAAAGACTTTGAGGCATATCATTGTTATTTTTAAAGCTATCTCAGATGGCTCTCCTAAAGCTGGCCATGGGAATTGAACAGCTGAATATCTGAGGGAGAGGGTGTGACATGAATGGCCACAACATTTGTAAAGAGGTACAGGCTGTTTTCTTGAAGAGGAAAAGATACAGAGGTAGCCAAACTGAGCTTGGGAGCCACATGTGGCTTTTTCGCACGTATTGTGTGGCTCTTGAAGCCCCCACCACCTTGTCAGCTGGCTTGGAGAAGGCATTTCTCCCTTTAAATCACTCCTCCAAGCCAAGCCAGCTGGTGGCTTGGAGAATGCATTTAAAGCTAAAGTTACTTTCTTTCCACTTCTTCCCCCATCTCCCCCATCTATTTTCCTCCCTCCCTCTCTTCCTTCCTTCCTCCTTCTCCTTCCCATCTCTCAAACATCTGAGGTTCATGTTTTGGGGCCCTCAAACATCTGAGGTTTATTCTATGTGGCTCTTACGTTAACCGTGTTTGGCCACCCCTGTGCTAGCCAAATGGGTTTGGATTGATATTGTGAATTGGGCGCCTTGTTTCTACATGGGACAGTGACCCAGGGGCTGGTAGGGCCCAGCTGCAACGTAACCCCCGGAGAGGAGAAAGGTAAACACACCGGGCCGGTCAGACCGCTTTGCTTCAAGAGCGCTTTCCCCATTCTGCTTGCTTTGCACAATCTCCCCCATTGTGAGAGCTCTGTCACTGATAGTTGTTGGCCCAGATCCAGCTCTGAAAGAGCTGGAGGAACATCTCTTTATTCAAGGGAGTGGTAATAATTGTGTGCAGACAAGGAGCCTCCTGGTAGTTAGCTGGTGAAGAGGCCGGCCGGCCACAGAGACCAGGGCTGCAAGGGAAAGAAAGTTGCACTTCTGGTCTTTTACCTTACATTTCTCCTCGGCAGACTCTCACCGATGGCTGGATGGAACCTGCCCGAGGGAGATGGTCTGATGGTATCAGAGATATGCAATTTATATGACGCAGACAGGTGAGGCACTGCACAAAAGGGGGGAACAGTCTAAGTTTGATAGCAACAGTGGTGATGGATAAAAGGTGATGGATAAAAGGAAGTACTTCTTCACCCAATGGGTGATTGACATGTGGAATTCACTGCCACAGGAGGTGATGGCGGCGACCACAAGCATAGCCACTTTCAAGAGGGGTTTAGATAACAATATGGAGCAGAGGTCCATCAGTGGCTATTAGCCACAGTGTGTATAAAAATTTTTTGCCACTGTGTGACACAGAGTGTTGGACTGGATGGGCCATTGGCCTGATCTAACATGGCTTCTCTTATGTTTGAAAACCTGAGTGGAAATTTCAGTCTTCCAAGACCTGAAAGTCAGCATTCTCTCTCTCCTGCTATTACAAGTGATCTCCAGGTGACCAAAGATCAGTTCCCCTGGAGAAAATGGCTGCTTTGGAGGGTGGACTCTGGCATTATATCCAGCTGGGGCTCCACATTCTTTGTTATATCTCTGCATGAGTTACTACGCTTGGCTTCTTCCGACAAGGTCACTGACTTTTACAGAAATGCAAGACGACAAAGAATCCTTACTCTCAATGTTATTCCAGAACTGATCTTGCACCTCCAGTCTTAATTAAACTTTGTCAGCTATTAGAGGCCTGGGAAACAGGCGCTTGTGAGCCGATGGCCAACTGTGTTGTCTGCCAGAGCTGCTGAATGCAAAAGACTGAAAGTCTTCCTTTCCCTCCATCCATCACCTGGCAAGTCTAGCTGCATTCCAAGAGTGAAATCCCAACCATGGCGAACTCTTTTGTACTCTCTTGGAGATGGAATTTGAAGAAAACCGCTGTAGGCTCTGCTGACTGGGGTGTTATTATGGGAGAAAGGTGGTGTCCTCCTTGCGTAAACAGCAGAGACCTAATTATCATTCCTCGGGTCCTCTCTCGGTGTGGTTCCCTTCTCACCTGTTCCTCTCAGCTTGCTCTCCACACCTTGTCATTAATGAAGACTTTTTCGAAACCTGAACAGCCCATGATGGGAAAGCCTGTCTGGATCCTTACAGGGCTTACTGCTACTGCATTTATTTACAATTTGTAATTTTTTTAATGGGGTCATCAATTAGAATTAATGCTTCGGTTGGTGTCATTCCTTCAGAATCCTTCTGTTGGAGGAATGCAAGCCTTTCCTTCCTCCATGAATCTCTTGGGACACTGCATGTTTATGGACATTGATCCATTACAAGACAGTTGATAATTCTATACCAGGGGTGGCCCAACTGCGGCTCGGGAACCACAAGTGGCTCTTTCACACATATTGTGTGGCTCTTGAAGTTTCCACTGCCCCCTTGGCCAACTTGTCTCTTTAAATCACCTCACCTCACCAAGCCAGCCAGCGGCTTGGAGAATGTATTTAAAGTTGCTTTCCACCTCTCCCTCCCCCCATCCCCATTCATTTTTTTCCTTCCGTCCTGCCTGCCTTAAACATCTGACTTTATTCTATGTGGCTCTTACATTAAACAAGTTTGGCCACCCCTTTTCTATACTTTAGCAGGTGAGGAAGCAACTAGACCGGGCATTGCAGTCACCGGCACAAAGAGGGGGGCAACCACCACAACCCCCCCCCCGCCACAGCTGCTCCAGCAACCTCAGTCACTGGTACAGCCACCGCCACGAGATTACGGGCGAGGCCGCGAGCTGGATGCCATCTTCGATGGAGACCCCGAAGAGGTGGAGCACTTTTCAATACAAGCCAGTAGCTTTATGTTCTACTGAGGGCACACCTTCCCCGATGAATTCAGCAGAGTGGATTACTTAGGCTTGAAATTGAAGGGGGCTGCCAAGAGATGGTACATGAGCCTGTACGAGACCAGGAGCCCCGAACTAGACATGGTAGCGGCGTTCCTACGAGCCATACTGACACAGTATGAAGATCCTTTGCAAGGGACATAATCACACCCAAACTAGAAGAAGCTCTTGGACTCCCTATGAGTCTACTCCCACACCCCATACAATTTGAGCAAATGGATGGGGCAGTGATGAAGGGGGAACCCTGTACGGAGCAAACCCAGGGGGTGCCAATAGGAATAGAAGACCACTGGGATACAGAAATTTTTGTTGTGGCCCCTTCTTCGTCAGTTGACATTGTCCTGGGAGTGGGACGGTTGGCCAAACATGAGCCCAACATAAAATGGGGAGACCAAATAATAGACTTTAGAGATGGGAGATGTGAGTCCCACCAATGGAACGTGGAGTGGGGTCCAGAACGCCCCCCTAAATGAAAAGCTATGCCTCACTATAGAAGAGGTGAAATCAATTCCCCATGAGTACAGAGACTTAAAACCAGTGTTTAGTGAAGAAGAAGTGAATGAGCTTCCCCCCCATCGAGATATGGACTGTGCTATAGAATTGATTCCAGGGCAGAGTCTCCCTCAAGCTAAACTATACTCCATGGAGTGGGCTGAAAAAGCAGAACTTCGCACGTTCCTAGACAAGAACTTAAATCGGGGGTTCATCAGACCGGCTACGGCCCCCCACGCTGCCCCCGTGCTGTTTAGGAAGAAGAAAGACGGGGGGCTCAGGCTATGTACGGATTTTAGGGGGATCAATGCGATTTTGACCTCAAATGCATACCCCATACCCCTAATAAGCACCGTGTTGGAGGGAAAGATTTTCACCAAGCTGGATCTAAGAGACTCTTACTTCCGAGTACGCATAAAAGAGGGGGATGAATGGAAGACGGCGTTTAACATGCCAATGGCACAATTTGAATACTTAATCATGCCATTCGGGCTACAAGGGGCCCCAGGAGTTTTCATGAACTTTATAAATGAGGTCCTGCAAAAACATTTGTACCAAGGGGTAGTGGTGTACCGGGACCTCCCCCCCATGTGAAATTAGTGAGGGAAGTCTTAGTAACCCTTTATGAAAATCAGCTGTATGCAAAACTATCCAAGTGTGAATTCCATAAGACCGAATTGGATTACTTAGGTTACAGAGTGTCGGGGAGGGGTTTGGCAATGGATCCCGCCAAAATACAAGCAGTACTAGATTGGGAACCCCCAAGGACACGTAGACCGCTCCAATCCTTCATCGGATTAGCAAATTTTTATTGTAATTTTATACAAGGGTTCGCACATACCATGCTCTCCTTGACAGACCTTCTCAAAACGAAAGGAAAAGGTCCAGAGGCCAAATGGCCAGGAGCAAAATTAAATTGGGCAGAAAATTGACAGGAAACCTTCAACAAGTTAAAAAGGTTGTTCACCAGCGAACCCATCCTGATTCACTCCAATGAATTAAGACCCTTCGTGATCCAATGCGATGCCAGCGATGTCGCTGTGGAGGCAATTCTTATGCAACCAGATTGGGGGGGGGGGGCTAAAACCGTGCGCTTACATCTCTAAAAATTTCTCTCAAGATCAGAGGAATTGGTCAGTGTGGGACAAAGAGGCTTTTGCTGTAACGTTCGCACTAAAGACAAGGCGATCTTGGCCAGAAGGGGGGAGGGTCCCGTTTGAAATATGGACAGACCATAAGAATCTGGAAGCCCTTACTGCTCGCAGGAAACTGACCGAGAAACAGATCTGGTGGGCGGAATTCTTTGCTAAATTCGATTTTAAACTGAAGCACATCCCAGGATCTAAGAATTTTCTTGCCGATGCATTATCCAGACTCCCCCAGCATAACAGCCAAAGGGAGGAGGTGATCGATTCACTCATCTCCCCCAGCCAATTGGGGGGAGTGGTAACTGCCCGCTCACAAGCGAAGCGCGAAAAACTGGAAAAGAAGTGGGGGGGGGGGGGAGAGAAAGACTGATTGCCGAAGTGGAAAAGGAAGGAGACGCAATACCCGAGGGGGTAAAGAAAGGGGAGGGGGGTTTCTGGTACAAGGACAGTAAACTTTACGTACCATAGAGCCTCCGAAAAGAGGTGCTTCAATTGTGTCATGACAGCAAGCTATCTGGGCACTTCGGATATGTAAAAACACTGCATCAAGTGAATAGACAATTTTGGTGGCCGTTTATGAAAAAAGACATCTCTAATTATGTCGCTTCGTGCCCAATATGCTTGATGGCTAAGAGAAGGGGGAGAAAGCCCCCAGGGTTGTTACAACCACTGGAAACAGCAACCAGACTGTGGTCGGTAGTCTCATTGGATTTTATCGTAGAGCTTCCCCCCTCTCAGGGGAAGACCGTAATTCTTGTAGTAGTGGACACTTTATCTAAACAAGCCCACTTCATTCCATGTTCTCAAATACCCACGGCTAAAAGACTAGCTCAACTATTCTTCCAACACGTGGTGAAACTACACTTGTTCCCGGATAAGTTAAATAGCAATAGGAGTTCAGTTCGTTGCCAGCTTCTGGCAGGAGTTTGTAAATTACCGTAACTGGGATCGAGCAGGGCTTGAGCTCTGTGTACCACCCCCAGACTGACGGACAGACGGAAAGAGTAAATGCGCTGCCGGAGCAATACTTAAGGTGCTTTGTGAACTATCAGCAATCTAACTGGGCAGAGTTGCTTCCATTTGCAGAATATGGATATAATAACAGCATACATAGCTCCACTAAATCATCCCCCTTTCTAGTAGTGAATGGTTATGAAGGGAAACCTTTTCCACAACTACCGGGAGGAACGATGCCTGAAATCCCATCAACTTTTGAGCAATGGTGGGGAAAGTTGGGGAAGGCTTGGAACAACATCCAAGAAAATTTGGAATTGGCTAAGGAGAACTACAAAAAGCATTATGATAAGCATCATTCACCCGCTTGGGACTTTAAAGTGGGAGATACAGTGTTCCTATCTACCAAGAACTTGCCTCTACCACAAACTTTTAAAAAACTGGCATACAAGTTTTTGGGACCGTTCCGTACTAAACGTGTGATCAATAAAGTGACTGTAGAACTTGAATTACCCAAACTGTTTACTAAGATACATCCCATCTTTCATCGCAGTTTACTTCAGAGGGATCCTGAAGCCACGCCTTGGCATCCCCGACCCAAAGCTCCCGAGTCTATTCCAATGGGCGACCAGAATCACCATGAAATAAAAGAAATCTTAGATGCTAAACTGAAGCGGGGTGTACTGAATTTTCTGATTAGAAGGAAACATTTCTCAACAGCACACGATGAGTGGGTAATTAGCTCAAATGTGAGAGCGCCAGCGCTGATTAAACAATTCTATGCTAAATATCCTTCAAAACCCCGGAGAAGGGCTTGGGGGGGCAGTATGTCAAGTGCGCTTATTTCTGTAACATAATTGTTTCTTAGACAAAGAGTAGGTCACCAGCTCTCTACTGCTCCCCCCTTATTTGCAAACATTGGGCAAGTAATCTGGCCCAAGGATGTTTATGCGACAGCCTGGCTGGTACCACTTTCAAGTCACCTCTCCCACAGGTTCACACAGACAACTCTTATCTTCTGCTAGAGAAGTGTGAGAAAGGGAGATGTTTTTAATAGCCTAAATTCCTTAGTAATAAAAAAGATAGTGTTTAGCAACCTTTGAACCTGTGACAAGTATGCATCTGTAATGTAAGCTCTGAAGATATCCTATATAGCAACTGTGTAACCCTGCATACGTCATTACTCTCAAGGCTTGTGTCCTTGGTACAGCTTCTGAATTTCTAACAATAAAACAACTTTGATTTAAAACAAAAGACTGCTTATTGAGAAATATCGGCGCTTGACAGTGCATTTTTGTGTGTGTGAATGCCTGGAAGTCATGGCAGCTTCTGGTGACCCCTATTGGGACATGGTGAGTCACTTGATACAGCCTGCCTCGACCTCCCGGCCCTGGTATTTCAAGGAGGTCTCCCTTCCAAGTACTTGCAAGGGTCGGCCCTGCTTGGCTTCCAAGATCTGAGAAGATCAGGTTTGCCTTGGCTATCCAAGTCACAGCAATGCTGGAATTTTTTCCTGATTGACAATCAATGCTTCTTTAGTCTATTGCAGAAAAATGTGTCAGTTTTTCTCCTCCCTTTGGACTAGTTTCAGTTTGACTGTTATTACTGCTTGATCATTGACTCTCTCCTTCTTTTTCATTGCTTTGACCTTGTATATTACTACCTTCTGGGTGTGGGAAATGGTATAACATTTTCTGGAACTGTGTAATTCCCTTTTATTTCCTTCTAAGAGATTCTACCTGCGGGATTGCCCTACTGTTTGTCAACCAGCAGTAGCGCGTTTCTTCTGTCAGTCGTCTGGGCTAAAATGACAGATACGTCCTAAGACACGCAAGCTTTTCAGGAGAAATTTGAGATACAGATTCTCAGTTTGAGATCCCAGAAAGAATTCACACACAGAACAGAAAAATATATGAGGTGAGCAGTGTTCCCTCTAAGCTGAGTTAGCCTGAGCTAGCTCACAGATTTTTAGCCTCCAGCTCACATATTTTTGTCTTAGCTCAGGAAGGATGACCCCAGAGCACATTAATTTATGCGGCAGCTCACAGCTTTTAACGCCAGGAGCTCACAGCTTTTAACGCCAGGAGCTCACAAAGTAGAATTTTTGCTCACAAGACTCTGTAGCTTAGAGGGAACATTAGAGGTGACGTAGAAGAGGTAGCAGTGGAACACTCATGGGAATGGGAGCAATATGGTGAGTGGTTATTTCTTTGCTATGATTTCCTCAGTGACCTTGTGAAAGCTGTTTCCTTGTAATTGCCTCCGTTCCTGATCCCCAAATATGAGAGCAATAATTAGGGCTGAAAGCATTAAATTCATTAATTAGTGTGATTAATCATCTGTTTCCTTGATTAATTGTTACTGCCTTGGGTCTTGCTCCGGAATAAGAACACTGAGCAATGAGGGGAACTAGAGACCAAGCAATCCTCTCTGAGGAAATGTTTGTAGCTGCTGACGTTTCGGTTAAAGGGGATTGTATATTTTCTGATTTCACTGACATTAACAAGCGACGTGTCCCCGAAGGACTACTAATGGATCCCTCATGACCCTTGCCCCCTTCATTATCTAGTGACTGCAATGCGGAATGAGAGCATGCATGGACGTAAGATAAAACACCACAGGTGGACTTCTCAAATCATCTTGCTTCCAGAGCAACGTTTCTTAAAGCACCTGTGGCACACATTTGGCCAGGGCTTTTTTTTTTTTTGCAGAAAAAGCCCAGCAGGAACTCATTTGCATTTTAGGCCACACCCGTTGTGCCAAGCCAGCCGGAACCGTGTTCCTGTGCATTCCTGCCCGGAAAATCTACAACCAAGTTAGAAGTTCCGTCTTGATTTATTCTTGTAGCAGTGATAAAGATAGCCATGGAGAGGACACTTTCAAGGGTAGCAGGTTGGAAAATCTTTAGGGAAGACTGTAAATGACGGTTGGATTTTGAAGCTGCAAGATCAGACACAAATGATCTCAAGAGCTTGTAGGTAAATTACTAAATTCTTTGAGAAGCTTACAAAAATAAAAATCTGGCTGATCCTGCTATACTGGATATGCCTTACAGTTTACAGGAAATCTCCCAGTGGGGCCATTTTCTCTTCCCAATAATAAGCATGCAGAGGAATTCATATCTGTTTTTTAATCACATAGTCCACAAAAGGCAATTTTCAGCAGTGCAGCCGTCTTCTCATCCACTCCGTAGAGTCAAAAGAAAGTGCTTGTGTCAACAATAAAGAGCTTCCGTAAGTCCGTATTTATGGCTTCATATACTCATATTTTCATCATATGCACGGATCAGCAGAACAGCCTCTATACAATGTTCACATAGGAGGCTGTTCTACTGATCCATGCAATGATGAGAATATGAATATATGAAGCCATAAATAAGGACTTTTGGAAGCACTTCGCTCTGGCACAAGCACTTTCTTCTGACTCAACAGAGTGGATGAGAAAACTATTGCACTTTAAAAGGCTGCAGAAAAATGCCTTTTGTGGACTATGTGATTGAAAAAATGGACATGAACATGAACTCTTCTGGATATTTACTGGAAATATCATATAAGAATCTATGGAAATTTGTGAATTTGATTTGGTGTTGATTTATATACAGGTATTTCTTTTTGGATTTCAACTTGTTCCATGGATCTCTCTCTTTACAGCTACCAGGTGGGGCCAGGAGAACTCATGGAGTTACAACTGACCAGTTCCCCTAGAACAGGGGTGGCCAACAGTAGCTCTCCAAATGCTTTTTTGCCTATAACTCCCATCAGCCCCAGCCAGCATGGCCAATGGCTGGGGTTGATGGGAGTTGTCGGCAAAAAACATCTGGAGAGCTACCATTGGCCACCCCTGGCCTAGAAAATGACAGCTTCTGGGAGCAAACTGTGGTTGGTATACCACAGATTCCAAGTGAAATCCCTCCCCCAGCTTTCCCTTTCCAAAGGCACTGTCCCCAAATCTCCAGGAATCCCCCAGCCTAGAGTTGGCACCCAGTTGCAACATAGCTGCTAATAGAGATCCTGCGACTATCTGCTTGTCAGGTCCAAGGACAACATTTCTTGAAACAGAAAGCACCTATGTCTCGTTCTCCAAATTACAGTAATCATTTCCCATGCATCAGACCAGGAAGCCAGAGTGGGGGAGGGAAGTTTGCCTGAGAAAAACAAGAGAACGGAAGAGAACCAGATGGAAGACTGGCGCACGTGCCACGTAATAATTCTACCGAATCTTACTTTCTACACACAGCAGAACAAAAATAGCACGGCCTGTTGTTCAAGGATCCTCTGGCTGCATAGATCCTTGATATCATGGGCATTACCTCTTCCCCAGTTAAGAAAATTCACTGGCCATCTGCAGATCTTAACTTCTTTAAAGACGTGTTTATTTACAGCCACTTCTTTATTGCTGAGCACCTGATACCTGGATCCAGGAGGAGCTCAGAGGCCTCTTTCTGAAGCTTATAGCTGCCACTGATGGTGTCTTGGGGAGAGGGCAGGAAGCAGCCACACACACCCCTCCATCATGCCTGGACACAGGGCCAGTTTGCCCACTAGGCAAAGTAGGCATTTGCCTAGGGCGCTGGGAAGAGGGGGTGCCGAATTGGGCTCTCCCCCCCTCCCGGCACCCAAGACAAATGCCTAATTGCTGCGGGGCAGTTAGGCCACCTTCCGCCCCCGCCCCGGTGAGCTCAGAGTAGCGACGCTAGTCTCGTGGTTACCCTCTTCGGCCAGCATCACAATAGACCCTTCTCTTAACAGAAAGCAGGAAGAGGCTTCACTCTTAGCCCTCACTTCAGGAACAGGAATGGAGGGGGAATGAAGCTTAGTTCTGCTCTCTATGAAGAGAGAGTGCTATATTGATGCCCACCAAAGTGGGTAAGCACGAGGCTGGCATCTGAGCGCGCTGGGGGCGAGTGGAGTGAAGCGGGGCAACGCATTGTGGCGACACAGAGAAAAGGGGAGAGGGTCAGCCCAGGGGCATGCAGGCAGTAAGGCAGCCTGGGGCACTGTGCCTGGACCCTGGGCAGCAGACAGCCCAGGAACACAAAACAGTCCACCCTCAACCTGATCTCCATCTTGGTGCTGAAAGGAACCAGCGAAAACTGAAATAGGTTGCCTCCAGGTGAGGCCTGGATGTCTTTTCGAATTTCAGCTGATCTCCAGGCTAAAGATCAGCTCCCCCAAAGGAAACAGGGTGGACTCCCTGGCATCCCATGCCTGCTGAGCTCCTTCCCCACCCCAAACCCCATCCCCAAATCTCCAGGAATTTCCTAAGCCAAAGTTGGCGACCACTGCTGCATTTTCTCCTCATTGGACACTGTGGTCTTGTTGTGCTGTAGCAACTGGACAGTGCTCCACGCAGGAAAACCCAGTTGTGAATGGTCAGCTTCAAGAGGGGATTGGATAACGTATGGAGCAGAGGTCCATCAGTGGCTATTAGCCACAGCATATTGTTGGAACTCTTTGTCTGGGACAGTGATGCTCTGTATTCTTGGTGCTGGGGGGGGGGCAACAGTGTGAGGGCTTCTAGTGTCCTGGCCCCACTGATGGGACCTCTTGATGGCAGCTGGTTTTCCTGGCCACTGCCACTTTGTGACAGTGTTGGACTGGATGGGCCATTAGCCTGATCCAACATGGCTTCTCTTATGTTCTTATTGCTATAGCACTACATCCACTAATGTGGGAGTGTAGCTCCAGTGGCCAGAATGCATGGCTTAGCCTCCTCCCTCTCCCACCAGCTATGGGATCATTCAGTGGTCCTGGTGAGCCATTCTCTCGGCCTCAGTGCATCCCTCCATAAAACAGGAACATTGACTCTGTGGCTACACTTACTACAAGAAAGGTGAGACCATAAGCAGGACTTCTTTTTTTGTAGACAAAGCCCATCAGGAACTCATTTGTATATTAGGCTACACCCCCCGATATCACGATCAGGGCTTTTTTGGTAGAAGGAACTCCTTTGCATATTAGGCCACACCCCCCTGATGTAGCCAATCCTCCAAAAGCTTACAGCAGGCCCAGTACTAAGAGCCCTCTAAGCTCTTGGAGGATTGGTTCCATCAGGGAGGCGTGGTCTAATATGCAAAGAAGCTCCTGCAACAAAAAAAGAAGGGTGGGGAATTCCTGAAGATTTCAGGGGTAAATCCGGGAGGGGGTGGGATTTGAGGGCAAGAGGCACTTCAGCAAGTTACAGTGCCACAGAGACTAACTTAAAAGGCAGCCATTTTCATTGGGATCTCATCTCTGTCAGCTGGCGCCCAGCTGTAATTCCAGATCTCCAGCCACCGCCTGGAGGTTGGCAACACTACTTGAAACACATGATATTCAGATGGTTTTCTGCAGTTTCAGGGCATCTGCTCTTTTCCAGAAGGAAAAAAAAGAAAGGAACAAGCTCCTTGTAATAAGCCATAGCGCCCCCCAGTAGGTGGGTGGTTTGTCGCATGAGTGTACAGAACACGTCTATGGACATATGAAGCTGCCTTATACTGAATCAGACCCTCGGTCCATCAAAGTCAGTATGGTCTTCTCAGACTGGCAGCGGCTCTCCAGGGTCTCAAGCTGAGGTTTTTCACACCTCTTTGCCTGGACCCTTTTTAGTTGGAGATGCCAGGGATTGAACCTGGGACCTTCTGCTTCCCAAGCAGATGCTCTGCCACTGAGCCACAGGCCCTCCCTGTCTAGGACCCAATGAGCTTACAGTCTAAATCAGGGGTGGCCAAACTGGCTCGGGAGCCATATGTGGCTCTTTCACACTTATTGTGTCGCTCTTGAAGCTCCCCGTCATCCCGTTGGCTGACTTGGAAATGGCTTTTCTCTCTTTAAATCACTTATCCAAGCCAAGCTAGCCAGGGGCTTGAAGAATGTGCTTAAAGTTAAAGTTGCTTTCTTTCCACCTCTCTCTCCCCATCTATTTTCCTTCCTTCCTCTCCCCCTCCCTCTCCCTCCAATATCTGACGTTCATGTCTTGTGGCTCACAGACATCTGACATTTATTCTGTGTGGCTCTTACATTAAGCAAGTTTGGCCACCACTGGTCTAAATATTTGCAGCAGAGAGAAAAGACAGGGAAGAGAAGCACAGGAGAGCCAAGTACAAGAAGGAAAACACACACAACAATCACATGCACTTAAGGTTACCGCCCTAGGCCGACGGAGACCTTTCGATGTTCCACCCCTGCAGGATGAGGCAGCTACAACATCTCCTGCCTCCTTCCCCAGCCAGTCTGGCTCTCAGCTCCCTTCCAGGTGTGCTGCACAGCAGGTGTTCCAGACAACATAGTCAGGGTGTGAATGGGAAAGGCAGCTACCTTGTCTCCTGCTATGCTGGGGAATTTATAGGCTGTAATCTGATGGAAGAAGAAGAAGAGGAGGAGGAGGATAGTGGATTTATATCCCACCCTATACTCTGAATCTCAGAGTCTCAAGAGTGGCTCACAATCTTTTTTACCTTCCTCCCCCAGAACAGACATCCTGTGAGGTAGGTGGGGCCGAGAGAGCTCTCCCAGAAGCTGCCCTTTCAAGGACAACTCTGGCAAGAGCAATGGCTGACCCAAGGCCATTCCAGCAGCTGCAAGTGGAGGAGTGGGGAATCAAACCCGGTTCTCCCAGATAAGAGTCTGCATACTTAACCACCACACCAAAGTGCCAAGCCTAGATGTGCTTACACTTTGCTATGGCAGGAAACGCACAAGGCTTTTTCTAAAGCAGTGGTACTTACCAGGGCTTTTTTGTAGCAGGAACTCCTTTGCACATTAGGCTACACCCCCCCTCTGATGTAGCCAATCCTCCAGGAGCTTACAGTAGGCCCTGTAAGAAGAGCCCTGTAAGCTACTGGAGGATTGGCTACACCAGGGAGGTGTGGCCTAATATGCAAAGGAGTTCCTGCTACAAAAAGAGCCCTGGTACTCACCAATACTGAGTACCAGCATGTGGGGAGGAGCGCAATCTCCCAAGTCCTGCTTGGAGAATTGGTGGACATCAGTGCAACTTTGTACTGCCCCAGGCTAGCCTGATCTCACCAGATCTTAGTAGCTAAGCACAGCCGGCCCTGGCTCGTATCTGGATGGGATACCAAGCAAAGGCGAACCATCCCTGAACAGCTCTTGCCTTGAAAACTGTGGGGGTCACTGTAAGCCAGCTGTGACTTGGCAGCAAAAAATGAAATACCTGCCCCCACCTCCGGGGCCAGTCCCAGACTGTCTGGCACCCTAAGCAAGGCTAGCTTCTGGCACCCCTCCCCTGGCACCGATAAAATTACCAAGTTACATGCCCCCCCCCATTTGGTGTCCCCATAAGGCTGGCGCCCTAGGCAATCGCCCACTTTGCCAAGTGTTAGGGCTGGCCCCCCAAACCTGGCACTTTTATTCAAGGAACAGTGTGCTTTAAGGAGCGAATGCGGATACGAATATTCGTCCAGATTATCTCAAAAGCTGAGAGGTTCCAGCATGACATTCGCATAGGAACCTCGTACCTTGACTTGAGCGAGCAAGTCCCCTGACGCGGCGGTAATATATTTTTAAATAAAATTCTATCCTGCACTGTTTTTCCAAAAGCCTTCAAGCTGCTAATAAATGGCTATAAAGTTATAAATCATAAAAGTAGTCATTACAATGCCATACGATCAGCTGATTTCCAATAGAACATCTTTAGGCCAGGAAAACAATCCACAACTCCCCGATGCTCATTAGAACAGTCATCATAGTTCTAAATGCCAAACTAAGTTAGGGTTGTCTGGTCCCTCCTGGCCTCCAGTGGGGGGTGGAGGGTAGGGTTGCCAGCACCACATTAGGAAACTCCTGGAGATTTGGGGATGGAGCATGAGGAGAACAGGGACCTCTGTTGAGTACAATACCATAGAGCCTACCCTCTAAAGCAGGGGTCCCCAACCACCAGGCCATGGACCGGTCTCGGTCTGTGGCCTGCTAGCAACCAGGCCGCAGAGCGAGGCAAAGCCGCCCCAGATGAAAGAGGCGGCACGGCCTTGCTCCAAGGAACCTCGGAGCAAGATCACACTACCTCTTTCGTCTGCCTGGGTCCCAGGCCAGCAGAAGGGGCAGTGCTGCTGTGACCTTAGCCTACCCCCCATTTATAGACCTCCACCGATCAGCTGATTGGTGTGGGTCTTCAAATGGGAGAGGGAGTCGGAAACAGTCCAAGTCTCCCCCTCCATTTAAAGACCCCCATGCAGGGCAGGGATGTAGCGTTGGTGGATGGGGGCAGCCTGGGGTGGCAAAACCCCCAGCGCCACCTCCCCCACTGGTCCGTGGAAAAACTATCTTCCACGAAACCAGTCCCTGGTGCCAAAAAGGTTGGGGGCCACTGCTCTAAAGAATCCATTTTCCTCAGGGGACCTGATCTTTGCAGTCTGGTGATGACATGTAATTCCAGGGAATCTCCAGTTCCCACCTGGAGGCTGGCGTCCTTAAACCAACTGGACCTACGGAACGTCTCAAGGGAGGAACTGATCTCTGTTGTCTGGAGATCAGTTGTAATCCCAGGAGATCTCCAGTCCCTCGCTAGCGTTCGGCAGCCCTATTCAAATCCCTGATTTTAAAACATGCGGATAAACTCATCAGTACCTTCTCACGAGATTTCCCCGACTTTTTTTTTTGTAACAGATAGGAAATCGCAACCAGTAGTTCATGAGACTGCAAGTTCCTTGACACACATGGAGTAGAATGTTCATATTTAAACTGTTTTTTTCAGTGCAACACTAGAGCCATTTCATCAGCCGCTGGATGAGCTGAAAATCCACAAACTGGAAAAGCGGTTGTGAACCTGTGTCTATTTTTATCCTGCTATTGAATTAATAATAAAAGAAGATATTTGTTTTCTTTATCTGGATGTTATTTACAGTCTTTTGTAGTCCTGCACTGGGACAATACCTAAAGAGCTGGACAAAGCATTTGTCCCTTTAAGAGATTTAGTATTGTCTGGAGTCAGGCCAGCAAGCCATTTAATCCGTTTTCCCCACATGGAGAAGAAAGGGCTCTCTCTTTCCCCAGTTATCAGCCCCAAACTGCACAATTAACTCCGAGATGAGGTGGCTTAGGATGCCCACACGGTTGTAAGTTATATGTCATCTTTGCCCAATAAGGTCTTATTTAGAATTTTGCCGTAAAAATCCACTGGAGTGACCTGTGCCAGCCTAGGAAATAATTCCCCAAGACTCTTTGAGAGCCAGTCTGGTGTAGTGGTTAAGTGTGCAGACTCTTATTTGGGAGAACTGGGTTTGATTCCCCACTCCTCCACTTGCACCTGCTGGAATGGCCTTGGGTCAACCATAGCTCTCGCAGAGCTATCCTTGAAAGGCAGCTTCTGAGAGAGCCCTCTCAGCCCCACCCATCTCACAGGGTGTCTGTTGTGGGGGAGGAAGGTAAAGGAGATTGTGAGCCGCTCTGAGACTCTCGAGATTCGGAGTGGAGGGCAAGATATAAATCCAATATTATCGTTGTCGTCATCTCCTTCTTCTCCTTTACAGGGGGTACTTTTGTCCTGCTCCAGAATCTTTTAAAAAGTTTAACCTGAAGAAGTGAAGCCTTGTGAAGCTTTTCTTGTTTATTTGAAAAGTTCCATGTGCTTAAAATACCATACAGCGGGGGTCTCCAACCTTTTCGAACCCACAAAGTAGGGCTTCCAGGTGGGTCCTGGAGATCTGCTTTCACAACTGATCTCCAGCTGGCAGAGATCAGCTCTGCTGGAGAAAATGGCTGCTTTGAAAGGTGGACTCTAGGGCACTGTCCCATGCTGAGGCCCCTCCCCCCCCCCCAAATCCTGCAATCTCCTGTCTCCACCCCTAAAGTCTCCAGGTATTTTCCAACACAGACCTGGGAGCCCTAACCTGCAGGCTCACTTGGAATTCTGACATGGCACGGCAGAATTCCAACAACAAAATGGTTGCCACAAAATGGCTGCTGAAGGAGGTGGAGTCAGCCACAATATGATTGCCACTGCTTCCCTTCAGTAATACAGTGTAGATCCTTGTGCTGTGGTGGCAGCTGCTGCTGAAGCAACATTTTAAAAAATCTGCCCGGCCAATCAAATTTCCGAAAGTCCATCAGAAGCCTTGTTGGACAAAAGCCCTATCTGGCCCCGCCCACTTCCTGAAAACACTTTTTGGGCACCAGAAAAGGTATTAACAGGTGCTATAGCACCCCCCACCACCACACAGGCACCAGAGAACCAGTTTGGTGTAGTGGTTAAGAGCATGGACTCTAATCTGGAGTGATTCCCAACTTCTCCACAGGTAACTGCTTGTGTGACCTTGGGTCAGTCACATGTTCTCTCAGAGCTGTTCTCTCAGGAACAGCTCTCTCAGAGTTGCCTGTTGTGGGGAGAGGAAGGGAAAGTCACTCTGAGACACCGAGTGAAGCCTGGGGCATAAATCTAAACCCTTCTTCTTTGTACCGGGGACCCCTGCTGTACAGGGAACTACTTCTGGGTGTGCACCTTTGTCAGACATTTCAGCTGTACAGGCAAGCAGATAAGCCACACTGGGCTAAAGAATTAGGAATATGAACACCTCCAGTAATGGGAGGTATATTAAATAATGGTTCCATGACCTTTCCTTGAAAATTTATTTTAATAGTGTAACATGGGAGAGGAGAGAGAGGACACCAGTCTTCTGCACTCTTGTTTTCCTCTTTGCGGAAACATACTGTGGTTATAAACATCCCAGAATATTGCCAAGAATATTCTGAATATCCCAGAATACTGCCAACTCCTGAAGGTCAAATGAAGGACCAGATGGAGAAAGAAGTGGCAGGCTCGGATATGTTATTTTGGTGGCTGTTTGGCTAGTCAGCTAATGCGAGTGATGTGCTTCGAAACAGGGTTACCACTCGGAGAACTGCTGGATGTTAACATTTCCTATTTGACCATGGCTGCCCCTCTCTCACTAGATGGAGGTCTATGAAATTATGGAAGGGGTAGAGAAAATGGAGACAGACAACTTTTTCTCCTTCTCCCCAAACACTAGAACTTTTTTGGGGGGGGGGAGGGGGGCACGTCCAACAAAGTTGATAGCCAACAGAATCAAAAAGGACAAAAAGTATTTTACTCAACAAGTAATTTGACGGTGGAATTCACTGCCGGTGGATGTAGTTAATGGTTACAAACAGAGGCGGCTTTAAAGGGGGATTAAGACTGATTCATGGACGAGAAGTCAATCTGTGGTTACCAGCTCTGGGGTGGGAAACTCCTAGAAATCTGGGGCTGGAGCCTGGCGGGGGACCTCAGTGGGGTATAATGCCAACCCACCCACCCTCCAAAGCAGCCATTTTCTCCAAGCCAGTTGTAATTCTGGGAGATCTCCAGGCGTCACCTGAAGGTTGGCGACTACAGCTGTGGGTCATTATTATCCTCTCAGATGTAATTTTTTTTTTTAGCATTGGGGGGCATTTCCCCCCAGAAACGTTAGAGAAAACTGAAATACGTGCAATAGTTACGTTCCTAGCAAACTGAAAACTTACGGCTTCAGCTGCGTAAAAGACAGTATTTATAACAAAGAGTATCCAATTGTACGATAGACAATAATCAATACACACAGGAGCGCCCTGCGCTATTGTTTCAATTCACTGACATAAATCTGCATGTGGTTCATGTTTTGATTACCAGCAGCTAGAGTTGCCCACGCCACCCTTTCTCCACTTCTTATGTGATTTGGGGCGGCGGGTGGCTTGTTGACCTTTTGACTGTTCGTGTGTGTGGGGGGGCAGCCAAGGAGAGTCCCAGGTGAGTGAGGCCTGCTTGGGCTGGCTGGATCTCTAGCCAGCTTAAGCAGGCCTCGCTTGCCCGGGGCTCTTTCTTGCGTCAGGTTGCTTTTGGCTGGTGGGAGGTGGAATATGCTAATTAGTTATGCTAATGAGCTCCCCCACCTATTTTTCTGCAAAACGATCCCTGATGAAGACCTTATAAAGATCCATACGAAGGTGCATCTCATCACATTTCTGAAAAATACTATTGTTGGTTATTTTTCACAGCTCTGTTTCTGTATTTATCCTCTTCCGTGATTCTCTTTTGGTTGTAATCTCCAGGTGGTGGCTGGAGATCTCCTGGGATTCCAACTGATCTCCGAGTGACAAAGATCAGTTCACCTGGAGAAAATGGCTGCTTTGGAAGGTGGACCGTAAGGCATTCTACCCCACTGAGGTCTCTGCTCTCCTCGGGCTCCAACCCCAAATCTCAATTGTTTCCCAACCCGGACCTGGCAACCCTACCCCCCTACCCCTGCCAATGGTCGGGGCAGGGGACCTGGTAAGCCTTGATGAAGCCGAAGCCATGAGAAAAGTCAGGGCTTTCTTTTTTTTAGCAGGAATGCACAGGAATGCAGTTCCGGCTGGCTTGGCGTCAGGGGGTGTGGCCTGATACGCAAATGAGTTCTCGCTGGGCTTTTTCTACAAAAGAAGTCCTGTGTGAAACAATGGTGATGCCAGGGGGTGTGGCCTAATAGGCAAATGAGTTCCCGCTGAGCTTTTTCTACAAAAGAAGCCCTGGGGAAAATTATTTGCACATCTCCAAATGAGAAAATAAAATACGGCTTTGCAAATTGTGGGTATTGCTTTTGAGTCTTCCAGTGCGTGAATCTCATGTTGGCATTTAGACAGACATCACAGCAATGTAGACAAGGCGCTCTTGGGGGCTTTTTAAAAAGCTGGCAAACAATTCCCTGTTTTCGGACGATTGAAGTATAACCCCGATGTAAATCCATGTGATATCTGGTAAATTCACAGAGGGGGGGAAAAGATAATACACAAAACAAACATGAAAAGAGCAGAACCACACGGCAGGCAAATATTGCCTTTTCCATGCCCCACCCAAAGCAGGCCAAACGAATAGGCAAGCATCAGGGTGGCAGGCAGCGAGAACTTCTTTCATCTTTAAAGGGACAGTGATTACTTTCAGACACTAAACTGCAAAAGGGAAGCTAATTTAGCATCCTGAATTTGGCAATCTTGGGTGCTTTATTTCATCTTCTTTCCTGGATACATCGAATGAGTGCTTTGAAGGGGAATGCTCATTATTAACTGCAATAACAGTTAACAGGATTACCAGGGGTGGAATTCTAGCAGGAGCTCCTTTGCATATGAGGCCACACACCCCTGATGTAGCCAATCCTCCAAGAGCCTACAAAAAAGAGCTTTGTAAGCTCTTGGAGGCTACATCAGGGTGTGTGGCCTAATATGCAAAGGAGCTCCTGCTAGAATTCCACCCCTGAGGATTACATGTAGGGTTCTTTTTTTTTTTTTTTAAAAAAAAGCAGGAATGCAAAGGAATGCAGTTCCTGCTGGCTTGCCACCAGAGGGTGTGGCCTAATATGCAAATGAGTTCCTGCTGGGCTTTTGCTACAAAAAAAGACCCTGATTACACACATATTCAGGTTTAACAGAATCAAGAGTTGACAGTAGGGGCTACTAACTGTTACCCCTACAGACCAACCTCTTTGGAGGTTTAGTTTCACCACCACACTGCCAGCAGCAGAGCTAACAATAGCACGGGATTTAGAAACAAGGCTTCTCAAAACAGCAAGCTTTGGTCTGACCAGTGCTCTAGACACTGCATCAGGATTAAATTCATAGCTCTGTTTAGGGTTTTCAGCTCTGGGTTGGGAAATTCCTAGAGATTCTGGGGATGGAGCCTGCTGAGAGTGGGGCTTGGGGTGGGTCGAGAGCTCAGGAGGGTATAATGCAATCAGGGCTGACCTTAGACTGCCCGGCACCCTAGGCAAGGCTAACTTCTGGTGCCCCGTACTGCACTGATGATGTCACCAAGTCACGTAGGGCGCACCCAATTTGTCACCCCCAGAAGGTCGGCGCTCTAGGCCAGGGGTGTCAAACATGCAGTCCAGGGGCTGAATCAGGCCCCCGGAGGGCTCCTGTCAGGCCTCGAGCAATTGGATGCCATCTGCTTCCTTCTCCCTCTTCTCTTCTCTCTTGCTTCGCAAGGCTTGCTCATTTGCACAGGAGCTACATAGCAAAACCTTTATTTTCTCCGTTGGCTGAGGCTCCTCCCTTGGGGTGGAAGGGGAGGATGGAGAGCTTGCTTTGCCAGGCTCTCTCAATAGCAAAGCTACTGAGCCAAGCCTTTCTTCCTTCTATTGGCTGAGGCTCCTCCCCCTCCTGGTCCCCTGGGGAAGGAAGGAAAGAGCCAGAGCTTCCTTTGCCCAGTTCCCTGGATCCCATGGGAGAAATACAAAGAAAGCACCTTTAAGACCAACAAGTGCTAAAGTTCTAAGCATGTTTTAAGTTTTTAATATATATATAATTGCGTTTATCTGTGTCCTTTATAAAGCTTAATATTTTTGCTACCTAATCTTAAACAGGCACACACATGGCCTGGCCTGACATGGCCCAGCCCAGCCCAACATGGCCTGGCCCAACAAGGTCTCATTTATGTCACATCTGGCCCTCATAACAAATGAGTTTGACACCCCTGCTCCAGGCAGTCACCTAGTTTGCCCAGTGGCAGGGCCAGCCCTGAAGTCCACCTTCCAAAGCGGCCATTTTCTCCAGGGGAACTGATCTCGGACATCTGGAGTTGTAATTCTAGGGGATCTTCAGGCTGCACGTGGAGGTTGACAGTGCTAGTTCTTCTGGTTTCTTCAGCTGCATTAGAGTGTGAGCATGCAAGAGAGAGAGAGAGAGAAGGGAGAAGAAGCTTTTCCCAAAGTGGAGAGGCCACAATGGAAAGTTTCCCCTGTTTAATTTCTGCCTGCTAGGCAACTATTAAAGCAAGGATGGGCAACCTTTTATAATTGAAGAGCTGCTTGCATAACTGAAAATAAACCATTTAGTATCACTGATAATCTACATGCTGATTAATAACCCATAAGGTTCCTGCAACCCCAAAACTGGTTGCTGTGAGTTCTTCATTAGGAAGTGGCACACACAAGAAGTCATAAATATACAAATCAGCAACCTGTGAGATTGCGTTAGTGCACTGGATAAATTTAAGCATGGTTTGCCTTTAGATTCCTGAAAAATTGGCCACTGTTCATCTTAGTTATTTCTCTTTAAAGCAAGGGTGGCCAAACTGTGGCTCGGGAGCCACATGTGGGTCTTCCACACATATTGTGCAGCTCTCAAAACCCCCACTGCCCCATCAGCCAGCTTGGAGAAGGCATTTCTCTCTTTAAACCAGTTCTCCAAGACAAGCCAACCAGTGGCTCGGAGAATGCATTTAAAGTTAAAGTTGCTTTCTTTCCACCTCTCCCTCCCCCATCTATTTGCTTTCCTTCATTCCTATCTTGCAGCTCTCCAACATCTGACATTTATTATATGTGGCTCTTAAATAAAGCAAGTTTGGCCATCCCTGTATTAAAGCATTTATACTGCTCCTGTCCCACCTGCCTCTCCTGTACTTCAAGATCTCTTTTCTTTCTAAAGAGCTTCTGATTTTGATAGTGTTCTATTATTATTTTATTGTTGGGTTTTAATTGTTATTTATTTCTGCTTGTAATCCGCTCTGAGCCCACCTATGGGAAAGGGCAGAATATAAATCTACTAAATAAAATTTTAAAAATAAATAAATAAAAAAACCCCTGATGCCATCAGTTACAAGCATAGCAAACTTCAAGAGGGGATTGGATAAACATATGGAGCAGAGGTCTATCAGAGGCTATCAGCCACAGCATATTGTTGGAACTCTCTGTCTGGGGCAGCGATGCTCTGTATTCTTGGTACTTGAGGGGGCCACAGTGGGAGGGCTTCTAGTGTCCTGGCTCCACTGATGGACCTCCTGATGGCACCTGGGTTTTTTGCCCACAGTGTGACACAGAGTGTTGGACTGGATGGGCCATTGGCCTGATCCAACATGGCTTCTCTTATGTTCTTCTGTGACACAGAGTGTTGGACTGGATGGGCCATTGGCCTGATCCAACATGGCTTCTCTTATGTTCTTCTGTGACACAGAGTGTTGGACTGGATGGGCCATTGGCCTGATCCAACATGGCTTCTCTTATGTTCTTCTGTGACACAGAGTGTTGGACTGGATGGGCCATTGGCCTGATCCAACATGGCTTCTCTTATGTTCTTCTGTGACACAGAGTGTTGGACTGGATGGGCCATTGGCCTGATCCAACATGGCTTCTCTTATGTTCTTCTGTGACACAGAGTGTTGGACTGGATGGGCCATTGGCCTGATCCAACATGGCTTCTCTTATGTTCTTCTGTGACACAGGGTGTTGGACTGGATGGGCCATTGGCCTGATCCAACATGGCTTCTCTTATGTTCTTATGTGACACAGAGTGTTGGACTGGATGGGCCATTGGCCTGATCCAACATGGCTTCTCTTATGTTCTTCTGTGACACAGAGTGTTGGACTGGATGGGCCATTGGCCTGATCCAACATGGCTTCTCTTATGTTCTTCTGTGACACAGCGTGTTGGACTGGATGGGCCATTGGCCTGATCCAACATGGCTTCTCTTATGTTCTTCTGTGACACAGAGTGTTGGACTGGATGGGCCATTGGCCTGATCCAACATGGCTTCTCTTATGTTCTTCTGTGACACAGAGGCCGATTTCGCACTAGAGCTTTAATCCTGGTTTAACTCTATCCCCAAACTGACTTTCTACACTAGAATCATAGAGTCAGAGAAACCAACTTTATGACTCTATGATTCTATGGTTTTAGTGTAGAAAGTCAGTTTGGGGACAAAGATAAATCAGGATTAAAGCTCTAGTGCGAAATCGGCCAGAGTGTTGGACTGGATGGGCCATTGGCCTGATCCAACATGGCTTCTCTTATGTTCTTCTGTGACACAGAGTGTTGGACTGGATGGGCCACTGGCCTGATCCAACATGGCTTCTCTTATGTTCTTCTGTGACACAGAGTGTTGGACTGGAGGGGCCATTGGCCTGATCCAACAGGGCTTCTCTTATGTTCTTCTGTGACACAGAGTGTTGGACTGGATGGGCCATTGGCCTGATCCAACAGGGCTTCTCTTATGTTCTTAAATCAAGTTCAAGCCTGAACTCTCCCAGGAAGTTAAAATGACTAAACCGAAGCTATCACACTTTGGCCACATCATGAGAAGATAAGAGTCACTGGAAAAGACGATCATGCTAGGAAAAGCGGAAGGCAGCACGGAAAGAGGAAGATGGATTGACTCAAGAAAGGAAGCCATTTCCCAGACTTGAGCGAGGCTGTGAATGACAGGGTGTTTTTGGAGGTCATTAATCCCCATGGCGCAGAGTGGTAAAGCTGCAGTACTGCAGTCCTAAGCTCTGCTCACTACCTGAGTTCGATCCCCAACGGAAGCTGAGTTTTCAGGTAGCCGGCTTGAGGTTGACTCAGCCTTCCATCCTTCCGAGGTTGGTAAAATGAGGACCCAGCTTGCTGAGGGTAAGGTTTAGATGACTGGGGAAGGCCATGGCAAACCACCCTGTGATGCGATATCACCCCAGAGTCAGAAACGACTGGTGCTTGCACAGGGGACTACCTTTACCTTTTTAAAAAATCCATAGGGTTGCCATAAATTGGAATTGACTTGACTGCATTTCTCTCTCTCTTTCCCACACACACACACACTTGGGCCACAATTGGCTCTAGAGCCGCATGCTGCAAACCCCCATGTTAAAGAGCAGAGCGAAATAAAATAAATAGCAAATGCAGTGTTCTATCAGAGGTACCTTCACTACGCTTAGTGAGACCATCCAGGTGGATTAGGTTGATGGACCACACCTTTAAAGCAGCAGAGAAAGAGAGAACACTGGAAGTAAATTTTGTGAAAGGGAAGAAGACAAATTCTGAGCTGAGAAGGAAAAGTAGAATTTGACAATAATGGTGGAAGAGGGCGACAGCAGAATTCACTCTTGCATCTTGGGCTCTGTATCCAATCAGGAATCAACCTCGATCAGCGTGGCACATCAGTTTCTTTGTCCACCTGTGCTGAAATGTCTGGAGAAGCTGAATTGCCGAGAGTTGGGGTGGGGCGGGGGGGAGACTTCCATATGTGCCAGCCTAGAAAAGCTGCTGATGGAAGAAGGAAATCTTGGACTTGACCTACAGAAGGCAAGTTGTCCACAGAGTCCTTCAAGGCAGCCGTTTTCTCCAGGGGAGCTGATTTCTGCCAGCTGGAGATCAGTTGTAAAAGCAGATCTCCAGGCCCTAAAATTTAAAATGCCTAAAACTGGAACTCATTCATTTTTCAAATTAATTTTTACCTGGATAGTAAAAAAACCCCCCAAAACCTATCTCAATAATTACTACACAGACTGTTTAGGTAATCCACGGTTACCTTCTTGCTTAGGTGCCTCTGCATTTACGGAAAGCAAAAACTGAAACGGCCTCCTCCCCAATAGGTGCAACTTACACTAGTATGGAAATACGATTCTATTTCAGCCTGGACTGCGACTGTGAAAAGCATAAGGCAATCTTTTTGTCCTCCAAAGGCAAGTCTGCAAAAGAAGAGCACCTACTCTCTCTCTCCTTTCTTCTTTCTTTCCCCACAGTCAATATTCTGCGACAGGAAAGGAAAGGTCCCCTGTGTAAGCACCAGTCATTTCCGACTCGGGGGGTGACGTTGATTTCACAACGTTTTCACGGCAGACTTTTTATGGGGTGATTTGCCATTGCCTTCCCCAGTCATCTACACTTTCCCCCCAACAAGCTGGGAACTCATTTTACTGACCTGGGAAGGATGGAAGGCTGAGTCAACCTTGAGCCGGCTACCTGAAAACCCAGCTACTGCTGGAGATCGAACTCAGGTCGTTAGTAGAGCTTAGGACTCCAGTACTGCAGCTTTAACACTCTGCGCCTCAGGGCTCTTAGTCTGCTATAGACATTCTGTTAATTATCAGTTTTGGCGGGGAGGTGTCCTAGGAAATGGTTATAAGGCATATCAGGTTAAGCAGGTATTTCTCTTTGGCCTGGTGACCTCTGGTTAGTGTGGAGTAGATCAAGCCCCAGACTGCAATCTGCAAGACCCAGGTTCAAATTCTGATTTATTCTTATTATTTACTTCATTTATGCCGTGTGCAGGGCTTTTTTTTGTAGCAGGAACTGCTTTGTATATTAGGCCACACACCCCTGATGTAGGCAATCCTTCGAGAGCTTACAGGGCTCTTCTTACAGGGCCTACTTTAAGCTCTTGGAGGACTGGCTACATCAGGGGTGTGTGGCCTAATATGCAAAGCAGTTCCTGCTACAAAAAAAGCCCTGGTCCTGTGTTTCTCCCCAGTGCGGTCTCAAAGTGGCCTACTTTATTTTCCTGTTCACCATTTTGTTCTCATAACAACCCAGTAGGTTGGGTTGAGAGCATGTGGCTGGCCCATGGTCACTCAGCGAGCTTCTGCAGCACGAGTGGGGAATTGAACCTGGGTTTTCCCAGATCCTAAGCTGATGCTCTAACCACTACGCCATTGTTGGCTCTCAAAACTCCAGTCTGCTCTGAAGGTCCCTCAGTTGTTAGGAGGATAAAATGGAAGTGGAAAAGACCAGGTAGGCTAGTTTGAGATACCTGGAAGGAGGACAGGATTAAATTGGAAGACGACAAAGACAACAACTACTACTAATCAGGAATGGAATTCTAGCAGGAGCTCCTTTGCATATTAGGCCACACACCCCTGATGTAGCCAATCCTCCAAGAGCTTACAGGGCTGCTGTACAGAGCCTACTGTAAGCTCACGGAGGATTGGCCACATCTGGGGTGTGTGGCCTAATATGCAAAGGAGCTCCTGCTAGAATTCCACCTCTGCTACTACTAATAATAATAATGTTTGAGTCAAGTGGCACCTTGAAGACCAACAATGTTTAATTCTAGGCAGAAGTTTTCTTGTGCATACACACTAAAATTTATACCCAGACTTTGTTGGTCTCAAAGATGCCACGGGTCTCAAACTTCGTTCTGTTTCTTCAGATCAACAGCGTCTGCAGCCATGGACGTCCCTGGGGGGACTGATGTGTTTGATGCGCAGGACTTTATTTTGTAGCAGGAACTCCTTTACATATTAGGCAACACCCCCCTGATGTTGCCAATCTTCCTGGAGCTTACAGTAGGCCCTGTAAGCTCCAGGAGGATTGGCTACACCAGGGGTGTGAGGCCTAATATGCAAAGAAGTTCCTGCTACAAAAAAAGCCTTTGATGTGGACCAATCAAAAGGTCTGCAATGGCTGTCATCTGTTTCCTTCTCCCTATATCTTGTTTCCTTTGGTATAACAGCTTGCTTTGTGAGGCTTGCTCAATTGCACAGGAGCTACAGAGCAAAACCTCTGTTTTCTCCATTGGCTGAGACTCCTCCATCAGGGTGGAATAGCTTGCTTTGCCAGGCTTTCTCAATTGCACAGCATGGCTACTGAGACCTTTGATTGCAGACCTTTTGGGAAGGGAAATAGGGCATTAATGGGGAAAAGGTAAGCATGGGGTGGGGGAAGGCTGGAGAGGAAACAGGAGCTCATTGGGATTGTTCAACAGGACAAGGAAAGAGCACATAATCCCTGAACAGCAAACCACTGGCACCATGAGCTGGCATTGTGTCTCTTGTTAACCAAAGGGATTTATACTGCCTCCGGCATGCATACCAAATACAGAAGCCCATTTAATTGTATGCTTTGTTTTTTTAAAAAAGTAGTTACCCAGAGTGTTAAATAACTATTTATAGGCAGAGATTCCAGGCAGACGCACTGGTCCATTGCAAAATACAAAAACAAAAGCCCTGTAATCGTGTTTAAAAAGAACACACACACAAATGCCATAAAACAGTGTGCAAGCTTTTGAATTAGGGTTGCCAACCCCCAGTTGGGGGCAGGGGATCCCCTGCTTTGGAGGCTCTCCCCCCACTTCAGGGTTATCAGAAAGTAAGGGGTGGGGAGGGAAATGTCTGCTGGGCACTTCACTATAGACTATGGAGACTGATATCCATAATGGAGAATTAATCAATGGGTAGCTGGGGCTCTAGAACAGGGGTGTCAAACTCATTTGTTATGAGGGCCAGATCTGACGTAAATGAGACCTTGAGGGACTGGGCCATATCGGGTTGGGCCGAACCATGTGTGTACCTATTTGGGCCAAGCCATGTGTGTACCTATTTAAGATTAGGTAGCAGAGATATAAATTTTATAAAGAACACAGACAAACACAATTATGTATTTTTTTAAAACTTAAAACATTCTTAAAATATTAGCACTCATTGGTCTTAAAGATGCTTTTTTTTGGATTTCTACCATGGCATCCAGGGCACTGGGCAAAGGAAGCTCTGGCTCTTTCCTTCCTTCCCCAGGGGACAGGGTGTGTGTGTGGGGGGGGGGGAAGGACCCTCAGCCAATAGAAGGAAGAGAGGCTTGGCTCAGTAGCCATGCTGTGCAATTGAGAAAGCCTGGCAAAGCAAGCTATTCCTCCCTGATGGAGGAGTCTTAGCCAATGGAGAAAACAGAGGTTTTGCTCTGTAGCTCCTGTGCAATTGAGCAAGCCTCACAAAGCAAGCTGTTATACCAAAGGAAGCAAGATATGGGGAGAAGGAAACAGATGACAGCCAGTGGCTCGGGGGCCTAATAGGAGCACTCCGGGGGCCTGATTCAGCCTCTGAACTGCAAGTTTGACACCCCTGCTCTTGAGGGGCTTTTTTTGGAGGTAGAGACACCAAATTTGCAGGGCTCTTCTTACAGGGCCTACTGTAAGCTCCAGGAGGATGGGCTACATCAGGGGTGTGTGGCCTAATATGCAAAGGAGTTTCTGCCACAAAAAAAGCCATGACAGTAATGAAGAATGGCGGGGGGGGGGGATCTGGAGAGGACCTTTAGAATGGATGGCAGCTTATGAAATTACACATTCTTCTACATTTCTTTCAGTCTGCGGATGACATATTATTGCTTTCGTACTATTAGTGAGTTAATTCTTCTACAAAGTCACTCTGACCTGGATAGTCCAGGCAAGCCCAATTTCTTCAGGTCTCGGAAACTAAGCAGGGCCAACTCTGGCAAGTACTTGAATGGGAGACCTCCTTGGAATACCAGGAGCTGAGAAGGAGGGGCAGGCTTTAGTCAGCCACCTCCCTGAATATCCTCCAGGCCCCCAGAGGTTGCTATTACTTCCAAGTGCATGGCACACACACACACACACACACACACACACACGCATAAATACAAAAAGAGAAAGAAGAGTTGAAACATTCTTTAGTTGGATTCAATATTTGCTCCTCTTTAGAGTAAACGACCTAGGGAAGTACAGAGCCGCTGATACTTGCACTGAAAGGACAGTGGTCTGTATTCAACTCAGGGTGCGTTTTGTGGAAAAAGAGGTGCTGCAGCTCATTAGCACAACTCGTTTGCGTCTGCCCCGCACTCCTGACATCACCGGAAGGTGTACTACGTAATTATATCAGCTCAGCATCTACCTTAAAATGCTTCTTGAATTATAACTGTTCTAATAAATCCTTACTCTTATCGTACTTTTTAAATTACTTTCTCCTATGTGGTCACAGTGGCCTGAAGAAGCTTTCCATCTGTCTGCTTTGTATGTTTTGGTTATTTCCCCCCCCCCCTTTTTTTGGTAGGGGAACATATTAGACAGTTTGTCAAATCTTAGACTTCAGCAAAATTCTCACAGGGGGTTTGAACAATGGAGCCCAGAAGCAAGCATTGGGGGGTGGAGGGTAAGAAAGAAAGAGGACAATGAAATGTAGAGGTTCCAGAGCTCTGCTCCCATGAGCTCCTACGCAAAAAAATGAGGCCTGATTCAACTCACATTTTGCTGAAGAAAATTCTCCCAAGAAATTTATATTGTTCAAATACCAAAAAGCCTCAGTAGCTATTTAGCAACAAGCCAGTCAGCCTTACCAATGCGGAGGGGTTTGGCTCCCTCAGGCAGGAGTCTTTGGGCCACCATCAATGGGTTTCAAACAGCCAATTATTCAATTAAACCTGACAGGCCTCTCAGGCTCAGATCTTTCGATCCTCAATCATGGTGAGGGGGTGAACAGCTGGGCAGAAGAAGAATGTCCTCTGAACTTTCCCCCCTGGGCACCAAAATGTCTTGGGCCACCCCTAACGATATGCAGATACCTCTTACCCGAAGCATGGCTGTCTGTCATTCACTCACAGATGGCAAAGCAAGAAGCGGAATGGCACCACAAATCACTGCATGGGTCATTCACAAAAGCAGCTTTTCCTTTGACATTTTCTTCTTTCAACTGTCGCCCACAGAGGACGCAAACTGTGTGAGAGGAATTTCATGGGGTATAAACCCTTAAAAAAACCCCCTTTTCTCCCAGGTTTGCCTGATTTAGAAAACGTGCTGCCTCTGTGGAGGACCTCTTCTCACTATTAAAATCTCCCTCTCCTCAGGCGCTTTATACCCCATTGTGCAAGGGGAGAAGATGATGAGATGGGTTCCCTATGAAATAACTGCAATGCCTTTTAAAATTTTAGGCTTGCCAAACTTCAGGTAGTACCTGGAGATCACCTGCTGTTACAATTGATCTCCAGACAACCAAGATTAGTTCCCCTGAAGAAAATGGCTGCCTTGGAAGGCGGACTCTGTGGCATTATAACCTGCAGAGGTCCCTCCCCTCCTCAGGGTCCCCTCCCCAAATCTCCAAGTATATCCCAATCCAGAGCTGACAACTGTATAATTTAAGGAGGACTCCATCAGTGGCTACTAGCCAGAGTGACTAAGAGAAAACCTTCGTATACCAAGATGGCAGACCTCCAAGTACCAACACTAGAAGGCAATGTGAAGGGGAGGCCTTGGCCTCTGTGTCCTGTTGGCCATTGAGTGAAACAGATGCTGGGCTAGATGGACAATTGGCAATGTTCTCTCTAAGCTGTGGTGTCTTGTGAGCAAAAAATTCTACTTCGTGAGCTACAGGCATTAAAGTTGTGAGCGAGTGATTTAGCTACTGCATAAGATGCGGTGCTGGAGAAGAATCTTGATCGTGCCTTGGACTGCAAGAAGATCAAATCAGTCAGTCCTAAGGGAAATCAACCCTGACTGTTCCCTGGAAGGTCAGATGCTGAAGCTGAAGCTCATTTGGCCACCAAATGAGAAGGGAGCACTCATTGGAGAAGATCCTGATGCTGGGAAAGACAGAAGGCAAAAGAAGAAGGGGATGGCAAAAGATGAGATGGATTTGAACAGACTTTGGAGGATGGTGGAAGACACGAGGGCCTGGCGTGACTTTGTCCATGGGGTCGCAAAGAGTCAGACTTGACTGTGTGCCTGAACAACAACAAATTAGTTTGCTCTGGGGCCAGTTTTCCTGAGCTGAGTGAAAAAGCCGGAGGCTACAGCACTGTGAGCAAGCTCACACTAGCTCAGCTTAGAGGGAACACTGGCAACTGGTCTGTTGGATTTTATTAATTTAGGAACTTTCTATACCAGAAATCGCTTGGAGTGGCCATGGTCTTAGATCCTTATTTCTGTCAGTGAGCACGAGAGCCCTGTGTTTCAGCCACCTTCCTCTTGGTTAGGTTGTGGGAGAGGAAGGGGCAGAAGCCACTTCATAAGCGCACATTGAAAAGAGTGCAAGTCAGTGTACTCCCATGGAAATAGAAAGTCTGCTCTTTGTAACCTTTCCACAACTGCCCAGACAATAACGTTTGCTTGAATTACAACTGCTCTATAATAAGTACAGCAGATCCATTATGTGATTAGACGTTGTTTGGTTAAGAAAAGAGAAAAAAGGGAGAGGAAGAAAAAATTAAAAGATTCTACTTCAAAAAAGCCAGTTCATGACAGGCTGTTGCAGAATAAAAGGAATATTATGGATGTGGGATAGGGTTGTCAGGTCCAATTAAAGAAATATCTGGAGACTTTGGGGATGGAACCAGGAGACTTTGGGGTGGAGCCAGGAGAAAGGGTGTGACAAGCATGACTGAACTCCAAAGGGAGTTCTGGCCATCACATTTAAAGGGACGGCACACCTTTTAAATGCCTTCCCTCCATTGGAAATAATGAAGGCTAGGGGCACCTTCTTTTGGGGCTCAAAGAATTGGACCACCTGGTTCAATCTTTTTGAAACTTGGGGGGTATTTTGGGGAGAGGCACTGGATGCTATACTGAAAATTTGGTGCCTCTACTTCAAAACACAGCTTTCCCAAAGCTCCAGATACCCACAGATCAATTCTCCATTATTTCCTATGGGAATAAATCTCCATAGAGAATAATAGAGTTCCCAGCAGACATTTTCCTCCCCTCCCCCCGCTTTCTGATGACCCTGAAGTGGGGGGAGGGTCTCTAAACCAGGTGATCCCCTGTCCCCACCTGGAAACATTGGCAACCCTAAAGTGGGATGACTTAAGAACCACTATCACCCCCCCTCCATAGCTTCCATCTTTCCCTCCCTATAGTGATCGAATTTATAATTTAGACAGTGTGAAAAAAAAACACCCAGGTATTTTGTGGACCTGACCTAAGACCACATAGTCTTTGTTCTGGAACAAGCCTTAGAGACTGCTGTACAAGAAGTTTTAGTTGCTCTTTGTATTAAAATCACTTTTAACTATTCCTCATCCCAATAGACTTTGATCTGTGGACCCAGAAATATTACACTCAGGTGGGCTCAACCCAAACAATACAAAAATAAATCACAGGACTGTCCCAGCATCTTAAGCCTCCAGGGTCATGGGAGAGGGCCAGTTCTACTGCTATAGGGGCATACTTTCCAGCATTGTACCCAACCCCACCCCCGATTCCCTGGCACTGCTTCACAGGCTGGTAGGGAAAAGATAAAGGTGGCTCACCAGCAGCTTTTCTAAGCCATAGAGATTTGGGCAAATCCTAGAGAACTGCTCAAACATGATGGTGTTATTTATGGGTGTGCACTGGGGCCCAAGCAAACTTACCTATATATCAGCAAACCTGGTAGTGATATCACTACTGGCAGGGGTTGTTTTGTAGAAAAACAGGTGGTGGAGCTTATTAGCATGTCATTACCATATCCCCCCCCCCCCAGTCAAAAGCAACCTGATGCAAGAAAGGAGAGCCCGGATGAGCGAGTTGGCTAGAGATCCAGCCAGCCCAAGCAGGCCTCGCTCACCTGGGGCTCTCCTTGGCCTCCCTGCAACAGTCAAAAGGCCAGTAAGCCACCCGCTGCCCAAAATCACAAGAAGGGTGGTGAGGGCTTCTCCAGGGGTTAATGAGGGCTGCTGTGGGGGGGGGGTGGCAAAGCTCCTGGTGACTGCTTGGTTGCCTGCTCTCCTAATCCAAGGATTGTTATGCAGCTGCACCTACTATTCAATGGACAAGGTTGGTGGGGAAGAAAAGGAGGAACCCTCAGAAAGTTTCAGGAGCTGTGCTCCTGTGAGCTCCTGCTGAATTCAAGGCCTGACTACTGGAATTGGTGGGTAGTGGTGCAATTTTAGCAGGTTTGTCTCCCCACCCCCGCCCGCAGCATTCTCCCAGCCTACTACCTACCCCAGGGTAACCAGTCCATCCTGTAACTTTGTTCTCCTCACTCACCTATGATTGCCAACCAGTGGGGAACCAGGTGGGTGGGGACACGGGATGTGACATTGGTGATGGTGTGATGTCACTTCTGGGAAGAATTTAGAAGCGATGTCACATCTCTACAGGTATTGCTGGAAACTCTGAGGGAAAACCATAGAGTTTCTGGTAATTCCTAGAGAAGACTGATTTCGCTTCCGGGGTTTTCTTGGAAGTGACCTTAAAGCATTGGCAATCTTTTTTTAAAAGCTCCTCCTTCCAGCTGCAGCAACAGCGGTGGACACTGGAACAAGGGATGGGAGACGCCCCTCCCCCATAGGAAGCTGGCAGCTCTGTATGGACTGCAGACTGAAAAGTGATGCATAACATGTTGGTGGTGGGGGTGTTTTCATGTGTAAGAGTAGCTATTCTACAAGTATACACTATATTTGAGGATTTCCAACTGTGCAGATAGGGAGCACACACTACCTGCAATGCACCCAATGAACATGGTCGCCATTTAGATAAAATGGGGACAGTTCATACTGGGGGAATTATGGGTAGTGCATGCTCCTGGTACGTGCATTTGGATACCCCCCCAATTTAATATCTGAAAGAGTAGCAGGGTGCGCTCAGGAGAACCAGTTTGGTGTAGTGGACTCTTATCTGGGAGAACCGGGTTTGATTGCCCACTCCTCCACTTGCAGCTGCTGGAATGGCCTTGGGTTAGCCATAGCTCTGGTAGGAGTTGTCCTTGAAAGGGCAGCTGCTGTGAGAGCCCTCTCAGCCCCACCCACCTCACAGGGTGTCTGTTGTGGGGAGAGAAGATATAGGAGATTGTAAGCCACTCTGAGTCTCTGATTCAGAGAGAAGGACGGGGTATAAATCTGCAGCCTTCTTCATACTCACCATTCCTTAATGGGTACCTAATACCATTTTAGTGCTTTAGAATGTCCAATGAAAAATACTGCAAAACTGCTGATTTCCAGGAAGCATTTATTTAAAAGGTTGTTTGTATTCCGTTCGGCTCACTGCGTAAGAATTTGTTTCATGAATTCTGATTGTCTTGTTATTGCTTTCCCCCCCATTCATTTCAGAAAAGTTTGCATGTGTTTGCCTCCCTGAACAAATATTTGCTCTTCTTTCAAGCGTCCCAGAATGTATTACGTAACTGAACCTCTCTCTAAGATGCACAATAACTGGGTTTTCAGGACCCACCCAGTCGATGTATGGCCATTGGTTAGGCAGCAGTAGAACGGAAAAAAGGTAGTCCCCTGTGCAAGCACCAGTTGTTTCTGACTCTGGTGCTTGCAGAGTCAGACGTTTTCACGGCATCACGACGTTTTCACGGCACTTTTTACGGGGAGGTTTGCCGTTGCCTTCCCCAGTCATTCACACTTTCCCCCCAGCAAGCTGGGTACTCATTTTACTGACCTTGGAAGGCTCGAAGGCTGAGTCAACCTCAAGCCGGCTACCTGAAAACCCAACTTCCGCTGGGATCAAACTCAGGTCATGAGCAGAGAGCTTGGACTGCAGTACTGCAGCTTTACCACTCTGCACCACGGGGCTCTTACAATATAACGGAAGACCACCCTTTTCGAAAGTTGGTGTCTGCTTCCCCCCTCATTGGTTACGAATAAGGCCTGATTTATACACGCAGGAGGATTAGCTAGGAATAATGCAGCAGAGGTGTGAAGCAGTGGAAAGGATAGCACAACTTCAAGCTGCAAGTGTACAGTCATATTACTGGAGGATGAAGAAGAAGAGGTTGGATTTATACCCTGCCCTTCACTCAGAGTGGCTTGCAATCTCCTTTCCCCCTCCCTCCTGTGAGCAGTGTTCCCTCTAAGCTGCAGTGTCTTGTGAGCAAAAATTCCACTTAGTGAGCTACTGGTATTAAAGTTGTGAGCTACTGCATAAATTATTGTGCTCTGGGGCTGTTTTTCCTGAGCCTGGATAATAATAATAATAATAATAATAATAATAATAATAATAATAATAATAATAATAATAATAATAATAATAATAATAATAATAATAATAATAATAATAAATTTGTATCCTGCCCTTGAGAGCCAGTTTGGTGTAGTGGTTAAGTGTGCGGACTCTTATCTGGGAGAACCGGGTTTGATTCCCCACTACTCCACTTGCACCTGCTAGCATGGCCTTGGGTCAGCCATAGCTCTGGCAGAGGTTGTCCTTGAAAGGGCAGCTGCTGTGAGAGCCCTCTCCAGCCCCACTCACCTCACAGGGTGTTTGTTGTGGGGAAGGAAGGTAAAAGGAGATTGTGAGCCACTCTGAGACTCTTCGGAGTGGAGGGCGGGATATAAATCCAATATCATCATCATCTTCTCCCCGCCGAAGCAGGCTCAGGGCGGCTCACATAGCATAACATAAAACACAAACATTACAATAATACAATAATAAAAGCACACTGGTTACATAACAAATTGCATATTACAGTTCACTTATATATATTATTCATGCTAAAGAAGATCGTAAAGAGAGTTGGCGCAAGAACGCAGCCTTGCTTTACACCTGTGCCTATTGGGAAGGGCTCCGAGAGGTCGTTGCAGTGTCTGACTTGGCCTCGCTGGTCTTCGTGTAGCTGGATGATCATGCTGAGGAACCTTGGGGGACATCCTAAACGTTCCAAGATTTGCCACAGGCCTTTCCTGCTAACGGTATCGAAAGCTTTGGTAAGGTCAACAAAAGTCACATACAGAGCCTTGTTCTGTTCCCTGCATTTCTCTTGGAGCTGCCTGAGAACAAATACCATGTCGGTGGTGCTCCTGTTAGCTCTGAAGCCGCACTGGCTCTCTGGGAGGAGTTCTTCTGCAATGGTGGGCACCAGTCTGTTCAGGAGTATTCTGGCAAGGATTTTGCCTGCGATGGAGAGCAGGGTTATCCCCCGGTAGTTGGAGCAGTCTGACTTTTCCCCTTTGTTCTTGTATAGGGTGATGATGATTGCATCGCGAAAGTCCTGTGGTAATTTGCCTTGTTCCAAGCAGGTGACAAGTACTTTGTGAAGTGAGCTATGTAGTACTGTGCCCCCATGCTTCCAGATCTCTGGTGGAATTCCATCAACTCCTGCTGCCTTGCCACTTTTCAGTTGCTTGATGGCTTTAACAGTCTCTTCTAGGGTGGGGATCTCATCCAACTCTGTTTTCACCGGTTGAAGTGGGGTGAGGTGGATTGCTGAATCTTGAACTACGCGGTTGGCACTGAAGAGAACCTGAAAATACTCCGACCACCGGTTCAGTATGGATGCCTTGTCTGTGAGGAGCACTTGGCCGTCTGCACTATGCAAGGGACTCTGAGCCTGATAAGATGGACCATATACTGCCTTCAGGGCTTCGTAGAACCCTCTTAAATCACCAGTGTCTGCACACAGCTGGGTTCTCTCTGCAAGCTTGGTCCACCACTCGTTCTGAATGTCTCGAAGCTTGCGCTGGAGGTTGCTACATGCAGCGCGAAAGGTTGCTTTTTTCCCAGGACAGGAGGGCTGAGCAAGATGTGCTTGGTAGGCAGATCTCTTTTTTGCCAGTAATTCTTGGATCTCTTGATTGTTCTCATCAAACCAGTCCTTGTTCTTCCTTGTGGAACCGACTCCCCGAGGAGGTGCGGGCCCTGCGGAACCTTGAGCAGTTCCGCAGGGCCTGCAAGACCGTCCTTTTCAAATTTGCACACCCGGACTGTTAGGAAGATCAGAAATTAAGGAGCCGCCAACGCGGTTGAAGAACTATACCGCAGAATAACTGTATTTATTGAACTGGTTTTTAATGTTATTAAGTTTATTGTTGATGTTTTATATTGTTAAACTTAAAGGTTTTATTATTATTATTGTATGTTTTTATAAAATGTTGTTAGCCGCCCTGAGCCTGCTGAGGTGGGGAGGGCGGGATAGAAATAAAATTTATTATTATTATTATTATTATTATTGTGGAGAACCCGAGGACTTCTTCAGAGATCTGCAGGACGGTAGTTTTTAGGTGTTCCCAGAGTGCTTCTGGAGAAGGGTCTGTGGGGCAACTGAGGTCCTCAATTCTTGACTGGAGTTTTGCCTGGAAGGCAGCTTTAACTTCGGCTGACTGGAGGCTGCCAACCTGAAACTTCCTCCGAGGGATACCTCCTCTCCTGGGTGTGGGTTTAAAGTGAAGACGGAGATTGCAGCGTACAAGACGATGATCCGTATGACATTCTGCGCTGGGCATTACTCTTTACGATCTTCTTTAGCATGATGCTTCAAAGAGCCACAGTAGATCTAGATGAGGACGATGGTGTCTACATCCGCTATCGCACCGATGGCAGCCTGTTCAACCTGAGGCGACTAAAGGCACACTCCAAGACAATGGAAAAACTCATCCGAGAGCTACTGTTTGCTGATGATGCTGCACTCGTCTCCCACTCGGTATCAGCTCTGCAGCATATGACGTCCTGCTTTGCAGAGGCTGCCAAGCTATTCGGCCTAGAAGTTAGTCTGAAGAAGACAGAAGTTCTCCACCAGCCTGCACCCCAGGAAGATTATCACCCTCCCTGCATCACTGTGGGTGAATCAGTTCTGAAGACAGTCCAGCAGTTCAGCTACCTGGGGTGCATCATCTCCTCAGATGCCAAGATCGACAAGGAGATTGACAACAGGCTGGCAAAGGCAAACCGTGCATTTGGCCGATTGCACAAAAGAGTGTGGAGCAACAAGCATCTGAAAAAAGGCACAAAGATCAATGTTTACAAAGCGGTTGTGATGACAACCCTCATCTATGGCTCCGAATCGTGGGTTTTATACCGTCATCACCTGCGACTCCTTGAGCGCTTTCATCAGCGCTGCCTTCGCACCATCCTCAACATCCACTGGAGTGACTTTGTGACCAACACTGAAGTCCTCAAGCGGGCAGAGGTTACCAGCATCGAGGCACTGCTGTTGAAGACGCAGCTGCGCTGGGCAGGGCATATTTCTAGGATGGAAAACCACCGCCTTCCCAAGATTGCCCTGTATGGCGAACTCTCCACCGGCCATCGAAATAGAGGGGCACCAAAGAAGAGGTACAAGGACTCCTTGAAGAAATCCCTTAGCACCTGTCACATCAACCATCACCAGTGGTCTGACCTAGCCTCAGATCGCAAAGCATGGAGGCACACCATCCACCAGGCTGTCTCTTCCTTTGAGAACGCACGCATAGCTGGTCTTGAGGACAAAAGGAGATTGAGGAAGAATCGCACTGCTACAGCACCAACCCCAAATCAGACTTTTCCCTGCAGCCACTGTGGCCGGACCTGCCTGTCCCGCATTGGTCTTGTCAGCCACCAGCGAGCCTGCAGCAAACGTGGACTATTGCACCCTTCTTAAATCTTCGTTCGCGAAGCCAAGCCGAGAGAGAGAGAGAGAGATATATTATTACATTAAAACCATCTGATTAAAACCATCAAATTAGTTTGGTGCTACAGCCTCGATGTTACTCATCTTGCAATTTTGCGTGACAATGGTACAATAGGTTCCACATTAAGAAAACGCCAGCTGGGAGAGGGAAGTCTTGCAGGCCCTGCGGAACTGGGCAAGGCTCCGCAAGGCCCGCACCTCTTCTGGTAATTGGTTCCATCAATGTGTGAGCTGGAGGCTAAAAATCTGTGAGCTAGCTCACACTAACTCAGCTTGGAGGGAGCACTGCCTGTGAGGCAGGTGGGGCTGAGAGAGCGCTGACAGAAACTGCTCTTGAGAGAGCAGATCTTTCAAGAACTGTGACTGACCCAAGGTCACTTAGCAGGTGCAAGTGGAGGACTGGGGAATCAAACCCAGTTCTCCCAGATTAGCGTTTGGGCACACCAAACTGGATCTCATTTTGGGATACTCCCTTTGAATTAAAAACTCCCTATATATAGAAAACCAGCAAAGAAGTACATGAAAATGATGATATTGGATTTATTCCCTGCCCTCCACTCCAAATCTCAGAGTGGGTCACAATCTCCTTTACCTTTCTCCCCCACAACGGACACCCAGTGAGGTAGGTGGGGTTGAGAGAGCTCGCCCAGAAGCTGCCCTTTCAAGAGTCGACACACTTAGCCACTACACCAAGCTGGCTTTCTCCCTGTGGAACTAATTTTCTCTTTGCAGGGATTAAGCAGACAGCAAGAGGGATGAAGGGAATCTTTTAATCTGGGGCAGGGCTTTTGGCTCTCCATCGGTAAGAAATGTGGGGTACAAGTAAAGCGAGTAAATAAAGATGACTCCAGAAGTAGGGTTGCCAATCTCCAGCTGGGGGCAAGGGATCCCCTGGTTTGGAGGCCCTCCCCTCGCTTCAGAAAGGGGGGGGGAGAATGTCCACTGAGTGCTCCATCATTCCATATGGAGCCCGGTCCTCATAAGGTATAATGGAGAATCGATCCATGGGTAGCTGGGGCTCTGAGAGGGCTGTTTTTGAGGTAAAGTCACCAAATTCTCAGCATAGCATCTGGTGCTTCTCTTCAAAACCCCCTCCAAGTTTCAAAAAGATTGGACCAGGAAGGTCCAATTCTATGAGCCCCAAAGGAAGGTGCCCTATCCCCCAGCGTTTTTAACTGAGGGAAGGCATTTAAAAGGGATGTGGTTGCTTTACATGTGACAGCCAGAACTCCCTTCTGAGTGATTGTGCTTGTCACAACCTTGCTCCTGTCTCCACCCCCAAAGTCCTCAGGTATTTCCTGAGTTGGACTGGCAACCCTATTCAGAAGGCAGAGGATTTTGTGTGGGAGTTGGTCTGTGTTGAGTTACGCCCCCCCTCCCCAATAAGAACATAAGAGAAGCCATGTTGGATCAGGCCAATGGCCCATCCAGTCCAACACTCTGTGTCACACAGTGGCCAAAAAACCAGCTGCCATCAGGAGGTCCATCAGTGGGGCCAGGACACTAGAAGCCCTCCCACTGTGGCCCAGAAAAAGCACCAAGAATACAGAGCATCACTGCCCAATAACTCTAAGCAATAACTCTAAGCAAAGTTTTATTTATGTCTAAATCAATGCAGTGTTTCTGAGCACTTTTGACCACTATAGATCTAATTCACAAAACTGATTAGTACAAAGACATCTGAAATGTGATTGTGTCAGAGAATTATCATCCAGTGCAGTGCTACATATGTTGATTCAGTTCTATTGTTTTGTATGCAATGAACAGTCCCATCTTAGGTCTTACATGGGGGCCGTGTTATTTATACAGCACTGTCAACAATACCTGTCTTTAAGTGCTGGAAGGCTTAAGAAGCACCATTCTTCTCATTGCAATCCTAAACAGAGTGATGCCCTTCCAAGTCTACTGAAGACAATGGATTTAGAACGGTATAACCTTGCTAGGAATTGCCTTTGTGGTCTGCTATCTTTTAAAACAAGAGCCCTGTGGCGTAGAGTGGTAAAGCTGCAGTATTGCAGTCTGAGCTCTTTGCCCATGACCTGAGTTCGAGCCAAGCGGAAGCTGGGTTCAGGTGGCCGGGTCAAGGTTGACTCAGCCTTCCATCCTTCCGAGGTGGGTAAAATGAGTACCCAGCTTGCTGGGGGGAAAGTGTACATGACTGGGAAAGGCAATGTCAAAGCACCCTGTAAAAAGTCTGCCGTGAAAATGTCGTGATGCGATGTTATCCCAGAGTCGGAAATGACTGGTGCTTGCACAGGGGACTACCGTTACTTTTATCTTTTAAAACAACTTTCCAACCATCAAAGTGACCCCTAAACATTTTTCCATCCCAAGATAAGCAAAATATATATTTTTAAAACCCTAACTACACCAAACTACACCATATGTTTACTTTCTCCTAGTCTCCAATTTATTTTTAAAAATATAGATTTGCAACACAGCTGCGAACAACACCCCAGTAAGCAGAGAATGCCAGAACACCAACTGTTATGATCTTAAACAGTTCCGCTATTGGATTTATAACCAACTCTGTTGTTGAGGGAGGCGGGGGGAGGATGGCGCAAATACAATGCACAACACAAAATTTTTTAAAAGACATTGCATGAAAGGGATTAAATTGAAATAACCCCGCCCTTTATGGATTTGCCCCAAAAGACCACCCAACCAGGCCATTCTCCAAAAGATGCTCAGATCCTCCAAAAGATGCCCAGACCACGATGTTGTTATATCCTGACGTTACAAGACTGGCAAGAGAAAGCAGGGGGTGAGGCGTCTCTCTGCTGCCTTTCACTATATATCGGTTTCCCTTTTGCCTATAAAAAAATTCAATTTGGTAACTCAGTGACGATATTGGATTTATATTCCGCCCTGTGCTCTGAGTCTCAGAGGGGTCACATTCTCCTTTACCTTCCTCCTCCTCCCCCCAACAGACACCCTGTGAGGTAGGTGGGGCTGAGAGAGCTCTTACAGCAGCTGCCCTTTCAAGGGCAACTCCTATAAGAGCTATGGCTGACCCAAGGCCATTCCACCCGCTGCAAGTGGAGGAGTGGGGAATCAAACCCGGTTCTCCCAGATAAGAGTCCGCACACTTAACCACTACACCAAACTGGTTTAAGCTAAGCTGTAGAAAGTTTACACATCTAATTTCCAAGCTAGGGGGATATAATTTTGCTTGATCTTTAAGCTTCTGCTTCTACCAGGAGCTCCCATGGCTGGATCTTGGCACTTTTCCGCACCCAGTGTTTTTTTTTTTTTTTTGGTAGCAGAAACTCCTTTGTGTATTAGGTGACACCTCCCTCATTTAGCCAATCCTCCAAGAGCTTACAGTAGGCCCTGGAAGAAGAGCCTTGTAAGATCTTGGATGACTGGCTACATCAGAGGGGTGTAGCCTAATATGCAAAGGAGTTCCTGCTACAGAAAAAGCCCTGCCACCCAGTATGCAGTTGCAGACTCGGGTCTGCTACTTCCAGGGAGCCACCACGAATGAATCCCCACTTCTGAGCAAGGGTGCTTGCATGAGATAAAAAGGTAAAGGTGGTCCCCTGTGCAAGCACCAGTCATTTCCGACTCTGAGGCTGCATCACAGGGTGGTTTGCCATTGCCTTCCCCAGTCATCTACACCTTACCCCCAGCAAGCTGGGTCTTCATTTTACTGACCTTGGAAGGATGGAAGGCTGAGACGACCTCGAGCCAGTTACCTGAACCCAGCTTCTGCCGGGATCAAACTCAGGTCGTGAGCAGAGCTTAAGACTACAGTTCTGCAGCTTTACCACTCTGCGCCACGGGGCTGTTTTGCATGAGATACACCTTTGCAATTTTGCATTTTTAAGTGTCAAAAGCATGTCTGTGACAAACCTGGTCCACAGGTTGAATGGGACAGATCTTTCGGGAAGTCCTGCTTTAACTGACGGATTACTCACAGGAGAGAAGGCGGCAGTGGCCTTAGTCACCATGAGCAAACTTTCGCTGAGCTGGGAGAAACAACCCAGAGGTTATGTCTTTCTTTTTCGAGACTTGCACCTTGAAGGGCGGTGGCCTCACACCCATCTATTTCGATTGCTCAGTTTCAGCAAACACCAAAGACAAGTTTTTCTTTCCCCCCCGGGCTTTCCTTTCCCCTCAACTATAATAATAACAACTATCGTATGGCGGGGTGTGTAGTATAGCCAGGAGATCCTAGGAGTGTCTGGCAGCCAGAAGTTCGAGCTCAGGGGTGTCAAACATGCAGCCCGGGAGCCAAATCAGGCCCCTGAAGGGCTCCTATCAGGCCCCCAAGCAAGTGTCTGTCATCTGCTTCCTTCTCCCTCTCCCTTGCTTCCTTCTGCATCACAGCTTACTTTGCAAGGCTTGCTCAATTGCATGGGAGCTACAGAACAAAACCCCCATTTTCTCCATTGGCTTATGCTCCAATCTTGGGGAGCAAGGTTTGAGGAGGAATACCTTGCTTTGTTGTTGTAAGCCGCCCTGAGCCCACCTCGGTGGGGTAGGGCGGGATATAAATCGAATAAAGTAAGTAAGTAAGTTTGCTTGGCTCACTCAGTCACATAGCAGAGCTACTGAGCCAAGCCTCTCTTTTTTTCTATTGGCTGAGGCTCCTCCCCCTCCTGGTCCCCTGGGGAAGAAAGGAAAGGGCCAGAGCTTCCTTTGCCCAGTTCCCTGGATCCCATGGGAGTAATATAAAGAAAGCACCTATAAGACCAACAAGCGCTAATGTTTTAAGCATGTTTTAAGTTCCTTTACAAAAATCTTTAATTGCATTTGTCTGTGTCTTTTATAAAGTTTGTATCTCTGCTACCTAATCTTAAATAGGAACACACACGGCCCGGCCCAACATGGTCTGGCCCGACAAAGTCTCATTTATGTCAGATCCGGCCCTCGTAACAGATGAGTTTGACATCCCTGTTCTAGTCTTTTTTGTGGCAAACTAGGCTTACAGTGAGTTGAGAGAGCTGAGAGAACGCTGACTGACTGCCGGTCACCCAGCTGGCTTCAAATGGAGGAGTAGGGAATCGAACCCGGTTCTCCAGATTAGAGCCCGCCGTTCTTAACCTCTACACCAAACTGGCTCTTGCCATGACTACTGTCAAGGGAGATAAGGAAAGGCATTTTTTGCCCAATAACCTCCACATCATTTCCCCCCTCATCACTGGGCCAGTTCCATTACCGAGTTTACGGAAGTCCAGACACCTTACCATGCAATCCTAAACAGAGTTATACCAATACCTTCAACTTATTCTATCCTTCTAAGCAAGGGTCATTTTGTAGAAAAATAGGTGGTGGAGCTCATTAGCATAACTCTTTAGCATATGCCACCTCCCCTGCCAAAAGCAACCCAATGCAAGAAAAGAGAGCCCCGGGCAAGCGAGGCCTGCTTGCCCAGGATTCTCCCAAGCAGGCTTCGCTCACCTGGGGCTCTCCTGGGCTGCCCCCTTCCTGTCAAAAGACCAGCAAGCCACATAAGAAGTGGAGAAAAGGGTGGCACAGGGTTAATGAGGACTTCTGGGGTCTGGCTGCCTGCTCTCCTAATCCAGGGATTGTTATGCAGCTGCACCTTCTATTCAATGGACAAGGTAGGTGGGGAGGAAGAGGGGGAACCCTCAGAAAGGTTCAGGAGCTGCGCTATATTAAGCCCTGACCTGGCTGTTCCAGGACAGCTGGATCTAGTCAGATCTTGGGAGCTAAGAAGGGTTGGTAGATGGATGGGAGGCCACCAAGAGAGTCCAGAGTTGCTACGCAGAGGCAGGCCATGGAAAACCACATCTGTTCATCTCTTGCCCTGACCTGGATGGCCCAGGGGTGACCAAACTGTGGCTCTTTCACACATACTGTGTGGCTCTCAAAGCCCCCACAGCCTGGCTTGGATAAGGCATCTGTCTCTTTTAATCACTTCGCCAAACCAAGCCAGCCAGCGGCTTGGAGAATGCATTTAAAGTTAAAGTTGCTTTTTTCCCACCTCTCCTTCCCTCCATCTATTTGCCTCCCTCCCTCCAACATCTGACATTCATGTCTTGCGGCTCTCAGACATCTGAGATTTATTTGATGTGGCTCTAACAGTAAGCAAGTTTGGCCACCCCTAACCCCGGGCTAACCCAATTTCATCAGATCTCAAAAGCTAAGCAGGATTGGCCCCGGATAGTACTTGGATCGGAGGTCACCAAGGAGACAAGCAACAACAGGTAAACCACCTCTGTTCCCCTCTTGCCTTGAAAACTGGGGGCGGCCATAAGTCACCTGCAGCTTTCACTTCCCACCACTACCAAGTCGACTGAGCTGACCTAAGACAGGTGTCAACTCCATTTAGGATTGCACTGTTAAGAACAACCCTTTTGATTTTTATAAGAATTTTTAAAACTTACAATCATAAGAGTCGGAAGGGGCCAACCCCCTGCTCAATGCAGGAACAACTCGGAGGGGAAAATAACGTGTTCTCGTTCATGAAACACCGTCGGGGCCATCCTAAGAAACACTACCTAGGACCGTGGGGGGGGGGGGGGTCAAACTGCAGTTCGGGAGCCATGTGTGGCTCCTTTACACAAATTGTATGGCTCTCGACGCCCTCCCCGACCTGTTGGCTGGCTTGGAGAAGGCATTTCTCTCTTTAAATCACTGGCGGCTTGGAGAGTGCATTTAAAATTAAAGACACTTTCTTTCCACCTCTCCCTCCCTCTCCCCATTTTCCTTCCTTCTCTCAGACATCTGACACTTTTCCTATGTGGCTCTTACATTAAGCAAGTGTAGCCCGCCCCCCCCCCCCCCCCGGACCTAGGAGTAAGCCCCGCCGCAGAGGCCTGAGCAGGATCCCGAGTAGACCTGTTCAGAATCAAGTCTCTGTTGTTGTGCGCCTCTCAAAGGCTCCCACAACAGTTTTGCAGCCGCCAAGTGCAACTCAGCCGGGACCGGCGGGCGGATCCCAGCCCTCCCAGGGAGGCATCGAACTCAGTGCAGCAGGTGGGTGACTTCTGGCTGCAACCGGCCTGTACTGGGGAAGGAGCCGTCTGGCGCGCCACCGGGCTTGCTCCCGAGCAGACCCGCGCCGCCTCGCTCTCGAGGGAGGGAGGGGGAACCGAAAGCCGAAGTCCAAACGAGAAAGAGAAGGCAAGATCGGGGCCTACCTGCTGCCCGGGAAGCGACGCCGGTGGCCGAGGAGGCGCTTTCCTGGCTCTCCCCGCCCCGCCGCCTGCATTTGAAGGCGAGCTCGGCAGGGCAATGCCCTCCTGGGGCTGCGAAGAGTTTTGCATGACCTCTTCCACGGGGAGCCGCTGCCTGCCTGCCGGGAGTGCCATTGGGCACCCGGGCGTCATGTGACCGCCGAGGGAAAGAAGGAAAAAGTTTGCATTTCAGGCGCCCCGGCTTCTGTAACGCTTTACCTGCAACCCGGTGGGGGGGGGGGGGGAGAGACTTGCCAAACTTCATTGCTCCTGCTGGGAGGGGGAGGAGACAAAGCAATTCAGGTGATGCCCTTTGCTGCACGAGGGCTTTGAAAACAAAAGCCACTCCAACCAAGCAGATTGTTGGGGACCTGCTTTTGTGTAGCCTCAGTATTCTCCAAGGAGGAGGAGAAGAAATTGGATTTATATCCCGCCCCATTACTCTGGGTCTCAGAGCCGTCACCAAGGCTTTTTTTGAGCAAGGATGCACAGGAATACAATTCTGGCTGGCTCGGCATCAGAGGTTGTGGCCTAATATGCAGATGAGTTCCTGCTGGCCCTTTTCTACAAAAAAAAGCCCTGTGTGAAAGAAGAAGAACTGCAGATTTCTCTCTGAATCAGACTCAGAGCGGCTTACAATCTCCTATATCTTCTCCCCCCACAACAGACACCCTGTGGGGTGGGTGGGGCTGAGAGGGCTCTCACAGCAGCTGCCCTTTCAAGGACAACCTCTGCCAGAGCTAATGGCTAACCTAAGGCCATTCCAGCAGCTGCAAGTGGAGGAGTGGGGAATCAAACCCGGTTCTTCCAGATAAGAGTCCGCACACTTAACCATTACACCAAACTGGCTCTCAATGGTGACATCAGGAGTGTGACCTAATATGCAAAGGAGTGTCTGCTGGGCTTTTTCTACAAAAAAAGGCCCTGGCGGTCACAATCTCCTTTACCTCCTCCTGCTCCCCAACAGACACCCCAATGGTCCCTCTAAGCTGCAGAGTCTTGTGAGCAAAACTTCTACTTTGTGAGCTACTGCTAGTATTAAAATTGTGAGTTACCGCATAAATTAGTGTGCTCTGGGGTCATCCTTCCTGAGCGAAGACATAAAAATGTGAGCCGGAGGCTAAAAATCCATGAGCTAGCTCGCGCTAACTCAGCTTAGAGGGCACACTGCCTGTGAGGCAGGTGGGGCTGAGAGAGCTCTGGTGGCAGCTGCCCTTTCAAGGACAACTCCTACCCCAACCCAAAACCTGGAAAAAAGTGTGTGATTTACCTAATGAGGAGAAGCACAAATGGACTGAAGCAATGGAACAATAATCACTATCCATTTATGAAAAGGATGTTGTGTGGACTCTTACAAAGCTACCTGCAGACAGAAAACCTGAAGGATGCAAATGGGTGTTTCAAATAAAGTACAAAGATGACGGCATTATAGACCTGTATACAACAAAGCTAGTAGCCAATGGATATTCAGAAGAATTTAGAACTGACTATTCAGAGACCTTTGCACTAGAGAGCTACAGCTGACCCAAGGCCATCCCAGCAGCTGTAAGTGGAGGAATGGGGAATCAAACCTGGCTCTGCCAGCTAAGAGTCTGCACACTTAACCACTAGTGACTATACCAAACTGGCTCTCTGTCAGATGAGACAGACAGGCTTTCCTGGTGAGTAAATTTATCCCTGCCCTGGATGGTCCAAATGAGCTCTTTGTAGTCAGATCTCGGATTCATAGGGTTGCCAGGTCTGGGTTGGAAAATACCTGGAGACTTTGGGGGTGAATCCAGGAGAGGGCGGGGCTTGGGGGAGGGGAGGGGCCTCAGCATGGTCCAATGCCATAAAGTCCACCCTTTCGAGCAGCCATTTTCTCCAGGGGAGCTGGTCTCTGCCAGCTGGAGATCAGTTGTAAAAGAGGGAGATCTCCAGGCCTCAACCCTATCTCAGAAACTGGCCCAGGGGGTCGCAGAGTCAGACTCGACTGTGCGACTGAACAACAACAAAGTTGTACAGCGAGCAGAGCTACATATAGTTGGTAGGCAGAGGTTTAGAATGCAAAATGGTACAAATTTAAAATCCAATAAGGGATATTCGCTGTTTATCTCATTACATACACTAAACCCATCTTCCACTATATTTTAATGTATTTTTTTTTCTAATGGCAAACTATATGTATGTTACATGTTAAAAGGTAAATTAGTCGGATGGGAAAAACTTCTGAGAAAGAAATGCCCTCATTTTGGCCCAGGTTTATAACAAAATAGTGATTAGCAGACATTCTCACATTTTGACGTTACTGTTTTACTGGTTTCTCACATACTACCCAGGTCAAAAGTGTGCTCAATTTGTTAATTTTACTATTTTGTAAAATTTTAGATTTGTATCATTTTGCATTCTAAACCACTGCCTACCAGCCAATACTCCCTCTAAGCTGTGGAGTCTTGTGAGCAAAAATTCTATTTTGTGAGCTACTAACATTAAAGTTGTGAGTTGTGTATATATATATATATATATATATATATTAGTTTGCTCTGGGGCTATTTTTCCTGAGCTAAGACAGAAATGTGTAAGCCGGAGGCTAAAAAAACTGTGAGCTAGCTCACACTCACTCAGCTTAGAGGAAACACTGCTACCAGCTGTATGTAGCTCTGCTCGTTGTACCTGATTCCTTGTCTGAAGAAGTGTGCATGCACACACGAAAGCTTACGTTCTGAATAAAACTTGGTTGGTCTTAAAGGTGCTACTTGACTCCTACTTTGTTCTACTGCTTCAGACCAACACAGCTGCCCACCAGGATCTGTCTTAGCAGAAACAGCGATATGTCAACCTGCCTCTTTGCCCTGCTGCTGGGAGACAATGGCTGACTAAAAAAAAGCATTGTTATTTCCCTCGTCTTTGAAGATTACCCAGTCTACCAACAACTAAAGATGTCAGATTTCACACTAGTCACCTGGCTTGACTTACTGCTTCATTGATGAGCAAAGTTTGGTGTAGTGGTTAAGTGTGCGGACTCTTATCTGGGAGAACCGGGTTTGAGTCCCCACTCCTCCACTTGCACCTGCTGGAATGGCCTTGGGTCAGCCATAGCTCTGCAGAGGTTGTCCTTGAAAGGGCAGCTGCTGTGAGAGCCCTCTCCAGCCCCACCCACCTCATAGGGTGTCTGTTGTGGGGGAGGAAGGTAAAGGAGATTGTGAGCCGCTCTGAGACTCTTCGGAGTGGAGAGTGGGATATAAATCCAATATCTTCTTCTTTTTCATAGAGGAGGGGGATTCTCCCAAATACTGGGAATAAATCCCATTTATTCATGCAGGCCATTGGATTTGATGGCTGTGATGAGCAGGCTTTTCTGTTTGGGTCTCCCATACTAGGAAAACACACACGTATTTTGCATTGCAACTATAGATCGTTTGGGCTATAGATATTGGATTTATATCCCGCCCTATACTCTGAATCTCCGAGTCTCAGAGGGGTCACATTCTCCTTTACCTTCCTCCTCCTCCCCCCAACAGACACCCTGTGAGGTAGGTGGGGCTGAGAGAGCTCTCACAGCAGCTGTCCTTTCAAGGACAACTCCTACAAGAGCTATGGTTGACCCAAGGCCATTCCAGCAGCTGCAAGTGAAGGAGTGGGGAATCAAACCCAGTCCTCCCAGATAAGAGTCCGGGCACTTAACCACTACACCAAACTGCCTGTCTTATATGGAAGGAAGGAAGGAAGGAAGGAAGGAAGGAAGGAAGGAAGGAAGGAAGGAAGGAAGGAAGGAAGGAAGGAAGGAAGGAAGGAAGGAAGGAAGGAAGGAAGGAAGGAAGGAAAAACAACTATAGATAGTTTGGGCACTGACTTCCTTGACAGGTAAAGGGCGCTTTTTTGATTTGCTGTATTTCTGAAAATGCCTTGGCAGGTACCTGAGGATGAAAACTGAGGCAACTGCGCCACCTAGCTTCAGCCTTTTACTGTTGTATTTCCCATCATGCATGAAGTACCAATGAGAGTGGCAACTTCTCATAAGAACATCAGAACAGCCCTGTCGGATCAGACGTCCATCTAGTCCAGTATCCTGTCTGACACAGTGGCCAACCAGTTGCTCTGGGTGGCCAAAAATAGGGCATAAAGGTTGAGGCCTTCCCCTGATATTGCCTCCTGGCTCTGGGATTCAAAGGCTCAGTGGCCCTGAATGTGGAGGTTCCCCTCAGTCACCATGGCTAGTAGCCATTGATAGACTTATCCTCCATGAATCTATCTAACCCCTTTTTAAAGCTGTTTATTCTCGTGGCCTTCACTACATCCTCTGGCAGGGAATTCCGCATTTTAATCACTATCTGTGTAAAATAGTGTTTCCTTTTGTCTGCCTTGAACCTACTGCCCATCGGCTTCACTGGATGCCTTTGAGTTCTAGTCTTTTGTGAGGTGGAAAAGTTCTCTTTGTCAGCTCTCACTGTTCCCTTGCATAACTTTATAAACCGTCTGTCACAGGGGTGGCCAAACTTGCTTAACATAAGAACCACATAGAATAAACATCAGATGTTTGAGAGCCGCAAGACATGAACAACAGATGTTTGAGAGGAAGGAAGGAAAATAGGTGGGGGACAGAGTGGTGGAAAGAAAGCAACTTTAAATGCATTCTCCAAGCTGCTGACTGGCTTGGCAGTTATTTAAAGAGACAAATGCCTTCTCCAAGCCAGCCGATGGGGTGGTGGGAGCTTCGAGAGCCACACAATATGTGTGAAAGAGCCACACGTGGCTCCGAGCCACAGTTTGGCCACCCCTGCTCCATCATGTCCCCCCCTTAGTTGTCTCTTTTTTAAACCGAAAAGTTGCAGACTCTTCAGCCTTTCCTTATTGGGAAGAGGCTGCAGCCCGCTAATTGTCTTGGTTGCCCTCTGTATCCCCTCCTTGCCCTGGGCAGAAGATGGTGAAGCCAACCATTCTCAATTGTTTTCCAGAGGGCCAGTCAATGTAATTTTTGTCTTTGCTGGTGATCTACGTGTTTATGACACATCTTCGCCAACATCTTGACCTTATACCATTCAATATCACAAATTTATCATGTATATAAAAAACAAACTGAAATAAACAGGAAAGTCAATAGAGGAATGACAAAGTAGCCTTTAGAAGAAGACCGTAGCTTTATACTCCGCCCTTCTCTCTGAATCAGACTCTCAGAGCGGCTTACAATCTCCTATATCTTCTCCTCCCACAACAGACACCCTCCTGTGAGGTAGGTGGGGCTGAGAGAGCTCTTACAGAAGCTGTCCTTTCAAGGACAACTCCCATAAGAGCTATGGCTGACCCAAGGTCATTCCAGCAGCTGCAAGTGGAGTAATGGGGAATCAAACCCAGTTCTCCCAGATAAGAGTCCGTGCACTTAACCACTACACTAAAACCTCTATCATGTCACTCCTTTGTCATCTTAGGGTAAGTACTTGATGCTTTGGGTTGTCCTTTTCTGCAACTCTTTCTAGCTCTACAATGTTCATCTTGAGATTCAGTGTTGGATCCAACCAGGTTTTCCACTGTTGACAAGGAGAGGGGGGGGGGTTCCCTTGACCACCCCCATGACCCTGTAGCTCTTTCAGCACCAAAAAGGTGCACGGAAGGGGAAGGGGAACAGGCATTTTAAGACCTCTTTAAAGTTAGCAGACCTGTGGACACCATCATGCCTAGGCTGGCCCTCAGTGTGAAGGGATCCTTTTGGAGTTCTTCACAATCCACCCTGAGTAATGTGGTGTCATCTGTAAATTTTGCCACCCCAAGACCAATTCCAGATCATATAGGAATAAATTAAATAACAGCCGTCTCAGTTCTTTCTCCCTTCCATTGTGAGAACTGACTCGTTTATTCCGGTTTTCTGTTTCCCATTGCTCAACCAGTTTCTAATACACAAGAATCAAACCCGGTTTCCCCACATACGCTTAACCACTACACCGAACTGGCTTTATCGCTGGTGGAAGGCAACAATCGGCAGAAACATTCCATAGGACCCAACTTGGTATTCTATGATGTGCCTTCCCTAAGTGCTCAAAAAATTTCACACATTGTTTACATAACCTTTACAATAAAGTTGTATCTTGAAAGCTGGCTTCTTATGGGGAGAGGACTGCTGAAGGCCACAGGGTGAGATGAGATGAGCCCTTTTGCTCATTCCAAGACACTCCTCTCCACTCTCCGGCCCATACAAATCTGTAGCGGTTAGCTGGGAAATTTGTCTTTCAGAACTCAGTGCATATCGCAGCTGAAGCAGTCACCTGCAGCAGTGTTTTCTCTCTGTAATACACCACCATTCGTCTATGGTTTTATGGTAAAGATTAATGGAGATAAGGTGAACCTTGCAGGAAGGCCCTAGTTTTGTAATACCAAATGCTGGGATGGATCCCACACTGGTTTTCTTTCTCTTTTCTTTTTTTCAACTTCTACCCACCCTCCCCATACATGGGCTCAGGGCGGATAACAACAAAGCAGAAACATTAAATACCAGTTAACATGAAAAATATAAAAAGAACTCCACAGATTAAACGTAAAATTTATTGTCGTAAAACCCCACAGCTGGGATACAGAAGATGGAGTCAAACAGGTCTCGACAGTGTCAACGTCAGTGCTCCACATGGGCGGTTAGAGCAGGGAGGCCAGATAATTGAGTGTCCACTGCCTCAAGCAAAAGCCTGGCAGAATAGCTCCATTTCACAGGCCCTGCCAGGGCTGGCGCTACCCAGCTAGGCAGCTGTCTAGGGCGCCACCGGGCCACAGGGGTGGGCGGTAGCGGGCGCCCCTTCTCTGCACACGCCCTGCTGCCCTTGGTGCCCCATCCCTGCCACATTTGCCCTTGCCACCCCCCACCTCTCCATCCAGCCTGGCGGCCTGCCGGGAGTGCTGTGGGTGGGCGGCAGGGAAGGGGATGAGCAGAGGCAGTGCAGCGGTGCTCACAGCCTGCCCTCCCTTGCCATTCCTCAGGGCCCTGATCTCAGGCAGGAGCATATTCCACTAGGTAGGGGCCAAAACTGAAAAAGCCGTGGCCCTGGTTGAGGCTAAGTGGACATCCTTTGGGCCAGGGTTGTTAGTCAGTGGACCTAATGGCAGAGTCTTCCTCTGGGGCAAGGAGATTTGTATCAGCAGTACAGTGGAAGTCTATTTGTGTAGGATAGAAACGCTCGTAGTGGGTAACTTCCATAGGATCCAACCCATTAGTTTTGTGCTAGCAATGTGCCCATCATTTTGCACCGAAAGGAAAACAAAACGCTATATAGATCCTTGTACAGATGAACTATATCAACCCCGGATTCCCTCTCAATGGAGGTCAGGCTTTTTGGGTCCCATATGGAAGCCAGCATCAGGTCTCACTGTAATGGTATTTTTAAATGCAGCCATTCCTACAGTCAGGGCTTTTTTTGGTAGCAGGAACGCTTTTGCATTTTAGGCCAAGAGCTTACAGGGCTTAAGTATGGGGCCTGTTGTAAGCTCCAGGAGGATTGGCTACATTGGGGGTGTGGCCTAATATGCAAAGGAGTTCCTGCTACAAAAAAAGCCCTGAGTATAGTAATGAACTATAGCCATTCATGTAGGGTAGAAAGCAAAGGTGTATACTGAGGGACAGCAAAAAGTGTGCTGTCAAATGGGGGTTTGACCTTGCATGCCTATCTAGCATCCTTAGTTTCTGGAACACTACCGATCCCTTTATACCAATGGCAGTGTATAAATGTTTAAAATAATGGTTCATGGCTTGTTGTCACACAGATAGGTTTGTGGGATTTTTGGATATGTCTGTTGCCTTTTCACCTTCTCTGTCCCCCTGCACGTGGCGCGAAAATGATACATTTCCAGTTTCACAAACAACTACGGCTTGTCCTTTTCCCACTAAACCATGATTCAAAACCACAATCCAGTCCTCATTTGAGGGGGGGGGGAATTGTGGTTCAGTCAACAAACTACTTAGCTGCAAAACAAAAAATGTTTTGTTTGCAACCTGTGTGCAACAGAAGGTGGGAGGAAATGGTGACTCTGAGCCAGTTTGATGTCTTGGTTAAGAGCACAGATTCTAATCTGGGAGAACCAGGTTTAATTCCCCACTTCTCCACATGCAGCTACTGGCGTGTCCTTGGGTCAGCCACAAGGTCTCCCAGAATTGTTCTCAAGAGCAGTTCTCTCAGCCCCACCTGCCTCACAGGCAGTGTTCCCTCTGAGTTAGCTTGAGCTAGCTCAGAGATTTTTAGCTTCCAGCTCACACATTGTTGTCTTAGCTCAGGAAAGATGACCACAGAGCATGCTAATTTATACAGTAGCTCACAACTTTAATGCCAGTAGCTCACAAAGCAGAATTTTTGCTCACAAGACTCTGCAGCTTAGAGGGAACATTGCTCACAGGCTGTAACTCCAATCTCTTCTTCTTCTGGTGGACTCATTCCAGTAAGGACAAACCTTTGTCCCATAACAAGAAGTGGGAGAATGTGAGAATGCCCTCCCCTCTGCAAATCTGCCTTAAGTTCTGTCTGGGGTTGTATCTACACACATCATTGGATACCAAACAGTTATTGCACCATCATAATTCTTTGCAAGTGTCTACCTTGTCCACAAAGGAAAACCCAGTTGCAAAGGTTTTTATCACACACCTAGAGCATATTATCCAACAATATGTGGATGCGGTGTTACAACTTACTATGCAGAGTGTGATGAAAGCTGCAAAATCTGGTTTTGGTCTATATTGGTTATTATTCCTACTTGTTTTGGGTTAGATAGAAACCCTGCTCAGCAAAATCGTACAATTGATATAGGGATGAATCTCTTTTGACATGGTGCTGTTTGTCAAGCTCTCACAGCTGTGGGAAACTGGAGTTTTCTAAAATAAATACATAGAAAGCCCACATCAGTCACTTTAGGTGGTTTATATTTATTCATACAAACAATGCATACACAAGACTGTATATTGTTTGAAGACAGCAATAGATTTCTAATTTAACAACTCTGTAACAAAAGTTTAACTAAATTTAACATTTATGAAAATATAAATCTCTGATTGGGTAATTCTTCCCCAACAATACAAAGTTTACATAAAAACATTCAATATGATCTATTGGTTGCAAACAAGTTAGGAAAAGTCATTCAAGTCACTTGAGATATATATAGACATGTATATATATATATACTGGATTGGCTTTTACATAGAATATGCACACACTACAGTTATATGCTAATTTCGGTGTTTTATTTTCTTGGAGAATTTGGTTGGCAAGGTTCAAACTGCAGATGGGCACGTCAGACCCATTTGTTGAAAACCAGATGTGCCCTAATCAGGTCTTAATTGTGGGGTGGCGAGATCCAATTTTGGAAGGAAGGAGAACTTGGTTTGTGTGTGTATGTGTGAGAGCGCTGGACTCCCCTGGTTCTTTCTTCCAAGGGGCTTTTTGCCAGTCCACTTCAGGTGTTGGGAGTCCTGCTTAGGAAAAGTGTGTGTATATTTGGGGAAGTTTTGGCGAAAACAGAGCAGCCCCGGCAGCACTCTGGTTATTCTACAAGTCTGATCTCATTCTTTATCTCTGCTTTACCTTAGTTCATCCTGCCCTTCTTTTGAGGAGTCCAGGACAGAGCATGTGGTTGCCGCCTACCTCCATTTTACCTCACAATGACACTGTGAGGTAAATTAGGCTGAGAGAAATGCAGGCCAAAGATAACGCACTAAGCTTCATGGCAGAGTGGGGAATCTGCATACCGGTCTCCCATTTCCTAGTACAACACTCTGTTATCACCAAACCACACACCATGGTATGCAACTGAGGTGTAGCTGGGACTAAGCCAAATGGGTCTGCGGCTATCGCATTCCATTGGAACCTAAGGATTCAGTTTTCAGCAACTGGAGAGAAGTGAAAAATTTGTTTTCATTCCTACTTTTTAAAACTGGTGCCAAGGGCATGCCGTGTTTGAAACAAATAGTAAAGAAAGCATAATCTTGGGCATCTCTGCTGCATAGTTAAAGTAAATCAACTAGGACACATATCCTAAAAGTCTGGCCACCGCATACTTGCCTGAAAGAGCAGCACAATGTCCAGGTACTTGTTGCTGTATTTTGTGACACTATGCAGCTCTTGATATAACCTTTCAGGGTCGATTTAAAAAGATGCCTCAGGCTGAGCTTCTGTCCATGTGTGGGTTAAGGTGGGAATGATTAAAAATACTCTGGGTGTAGCCTTCATAATGAAATACGTGCCAAATACCTACAATTAATATTGGCGAAACTTAAGGGCCTCTTGGAATCTGAAACTAGGAATATACTCCTAGCAGATTCCAATCCACAAATCACTCTTGCATGTTCTAGATTTCTACTTGCAGCTTCTAGAATCTGCAAAGATTATCTAAAAGAGCGATCCTGAGGTGCAAAGGATTTCTGTATCCTTTTGTCATTGGCTTCACATTAGTTCTTTTTAAATGAGTATAATATTTTAGGTAATTGTCTGTATTGCATGTGGGCTGTGCTTCTTTGAATGTATTCATATTTGCTATGGGTTGTAACATTAATACATTTGAATATTTGGCTATAACCTTTCATAAAGCACTTATTAATGCGGTAAAATCTTAGGGCTGGTTTATGGATGGATGTGTATTGGTTGACCTCCCTACTTGACAACCACAGATGTGCTAACGGAATCTTTCTTGACTAGTGTGACCTTACTGGGAAGTTATCCATGCCCTGGTAACAACTAGGCAATGACACTATGACAAGGTGGACTTTGAAACTTGCTTGGGGTCTTTAACTCTTGGAGAATGCGGTGGCATTCCCAGTAAGGTCACACTAGTCAAGAAAGAGTACGGACTGGTACTCGCTGCTTTGATCATAATGCTTCATTGTTTAAAAAGAAACTTTATTGGTTCTAATTTATTTCTATGCAAAAAGTTCTAAGCAGTCTGGGATGTAGGATTCTAAAGGGCTGCCTTCTTCCATACAGACTTGCATGCTACTTAAGATGACTATCAGACGTCTTTCTTTGAACGTCCTTGCCTCACTTCCCAAGAAGGGTCTTTTTTGTGATGACACCCGTTATGAAATTCTCTTCCTCTCCCAAGTCACGTTTGCCTGAGCACAAGTCTTACAGTCCTTTAGGTACCAGACAGAGCCTGTTTATATCCAGGCTTTTAAAGGGCTTTAAAACTCTTTTATGTGGCTTTTGTTAATTTTTATGGCCATTTGAGATTTTGATACTGTATTTTAATTGTTGCTCATTTACTTTTAATCTTGATAGGCCAGACAGGAATGCTGTAAACAAAACCAGTCGATCGATCGATACATGATTTGGCTTTTGATGACTCACACTTTTTGCGTGGAATGTATTCATTAACAAAATTTTATGTCTGGACTGACACTGAGTGGGTGATGGGAACATTCTAGCTCCAGAGATTAATCTGACAGCAGAGGATGAGTAATGAATATGCGTTTGTGTACCAGCCTTGAGGGTCACTACTCATGACATTTATTTATACTTTCACATGGGTACACTGATATAAAATACAATACCACCTGTCAAATCTGAATGCTGCAGGTGTGTATTTTTTGTGTGTTCAGCTTCAAAATGTTCAGGAGCTGTTATGAAGATATGCAGCTCATTTGCAGTACCATCCTAAATGGAATCATACCTTTGTCCAACCCATTGAGTTCACTGGACTTAAATGATGAAACTTCTTAGGTTTCTGCTACAGCAACTTGCCAGCACTGGTCCATTTGGGTTGGTGTTGCTTATTCTGGACAGGTAGCAGCTCAGGCAGCAAAAGATGTTTCCTGAGTTCCTTTAACTAGATAAGTTGGGGAATCTAGGACTGAACCTGTGACTGTCTGAGAGCCAGTTTGGTGTAGCAGTTAAGTGTGAGGACTCTAATCTGGGAGAACCAGGTTTAATTCTCCACTCTCCCACATGCACCTGCTGAGTAACCTTGAGTCAGTCAGAGTTCTTGAAAGACCTGTTCTCGCAAGAGCAGTTCTCTCAGAGCGCACAGGGTGTCTGTTGTAGCGAGAGGAAGGGAAAGGAGATTGTAAGCGGTGTTCCCTCTAAGCTGAGTTAGCGTGAGCTAGCTCACAGATTTTTAGCCTCCAGCTCACACATTTTTGTCTTAGCTCAGGAAGGATGACCTCAGAGCACAATAATTTATGCAGGAGCTCACAACTTTAATGCCAGTAGCTCACAAAGTAGAATTTTTACTTACAAGGCTCTGCAGTTTAGAGGGAACTTTGATTGTAAGCTGTTCTGAGACTTCAAGTGAAGGGCAAAGTATAGTCAGTCTCTTCTTCTGCTCAAATTCACTCGAATCACCACTACCTGCTCTAACACATACAATAACCAGTGTGGTATAGTGATGAGAATGTAAAACTAAGGAACTGGGAGACCCGGGTTTGAATCCCCGTTCTGTCATGGAACATCAATGGGTGACCCTGGGCTTGTTATTCCCTCTTAGCCTAAGACACCTCAGAAGTTACTATTGTGAGGAAAAAACGGAGGGAAGAATGACTGATGGAAGCCACGTTGGGTCCCCATTGGGGAGAACAGCAGGCTATAAATATCGACATAAACAAGTATGCTATCTGTACTGGACAGCAGAGGGTTTTTTTGTAGCAGGAACTCCTTTGCATATTAAGCCACGCACCCCTGATGTAGCCACTCCTCTTCTTACGAGGCCTACTGTAAGCTCTTGGAGGATTGGCTACACCAGGGGTGTGTGGCCTAATATGCAAAGGAGTTCCTGCCACTAAAAAAAGCCCTGCTTGACAGGCAGGGCATATGTTTTGTAATCGCCAAGAGGTGTGGTTCTTAGGATCAAAGCTTTATCCACCTTAGATTCAAGTACTTTGGCTTAATGGAGTCATGGACCGGGGTGTCAGAAAACATGCAGCCCGGTATTGGTTTTAACTGGGCTAGCCAAGTTGAATTAAAAAATAATGGACTGTGTTTTTTAACTTCTACCTTGTAATGGGTAAAGTTCCATTTTTAAAAGGCCATGAACAGTCTTAAAGCAGGAAGTGAAGAGGCATAAATACTTTATCTAGAAGTAAGAAATTCATTACAAAGTGGAACAGCAGATAACCCTTTGGGGCAGCCAGAATTTTTCAGCACATACGCAAGCATAATGTTAGTCCCAGAGTATTTGGTGGTCTGATCTGTGTTTACACAGGAAAAGATAGGAATGACAGTAAGGCAAACACCTATGAGATATCAAGAGCAGTACAAAGTATGTCTGAATAGGTTCTGTTTAGTGGAATTTCTTGGACTTTCCCGCAACAGAACTAGTGAAACCCTTTGAACACAAAAAAGAGAGAACAGGGTTAAATTGTTTATCCTTAATGCCCCTTTTTTCCTTGGAATCCCCCCCCCCCCGAAACCCAGTACTGAAATACACCATGAAAGAGACAGAAAAATAGCACAATTAAGTTCCCTTCTTACATGATCTAGTTAATAAGTAATTCCTATCACTTGTATCTTTGTAACAGGAAAAAACTGTTAACAGAAGTCCAGACGTACACTTTTTTTTGTAATTTTCAGTTATTAATCGATTGACTAACTCACAACTGCCTTATCTTTAGAGGACCAGCATCTCCTGCATTTTTCTGCTGAATACAGGCACAAGCCAACCAAAGTTAAACATCGTTACTGCCCATTGATCTGAGAAACTGAAGGAGACGGTACTATGAAATCAATGGGACAGAAGCGCTAAACTGTGTCGCCAGCTCTTTTTAAATAACAACAATAAGAGCGGCAAGTACTTCTAATGCTTTACAGAATGCATCAAGTCTTCCAGGTTTGACATCTTGTCGTTTGCACCATGGTGTGAATAAAATTTGTTTTTGCAAGTGGGCGACAGCTCAGGGTAGCTGAGGATTTCAGGTTTGCAGCTATCTAGGTTTAAAAATGGTTGGCCAACCTCATTCCAATATGAAATGTCACGTCATCTCTTATTAAAAGTGATCGCCTTTAAAATATCCTCCCTCCCCCCACACACAAAAAAATTCTATAATGGCAAAAAAGGAAAAATATGATCATATTGCTAGGAATTTTTTTTCCATTCAAGACTTTGGACCAAACCCCGTATTTATTCTATGGTTTTTTTTTAAAAAACAAACAAACCCTGCAGCCTACTGAATAAACAACTATTTTAAATTTACTCCCTCCCCGATTTGTTCAAACCTAGGCATCATCAATGAGATAAGCAGCAATCTCTTCAGTGTGAAGGTGAACGAGTTTCTCATTTGTTGATGGTCAGTTGTCAGCTGTGAACCCATGCCCTCTGCAGTCAATGGCAGAACACACTTTATCATAGCAATAGTTGTGTTTTTTGGTTGGGGTTGCTTCGCCTGCCTCGGGGTCCGTCACTGTGATGGGACTGTCTCTTGAGAACACCTCAGTGGATTCTCTCCAGATGCAGTCCACCGTCCCCTTGAAGCTGTAATTGTGACACTTTGGTCTAATCACTTGTGTTGTGTTGCTGAAAATCTGCCGGCTGTTTGAAGTAGCAATTTTAATTTTCAGGGCTGCATCCACTCGGTCCACTACGGTGTAAGTGCCTATGCTCCCATCATCAAAGCCTACAATGATGTTCAAGTGTCTCTGGGAAAGAGCGAGGAAAGTTGGAGTTTTGTAAAGGGAACAAGCACCGATGTTCTTGCCGTCTGCCAGCCTCATTACGATTAAGATGGAGATTGCGCCGTTATCGTCATCCTCGTCAGTAGTGCGGAAACAAATATATACAAGATAGCGGCCATCTCGAGACAACTTCTGCCTCCAGATTATGCCAGAAGCATGGACAACACGGAGTTTGCCACTGTGAAGGTCAAGGACATTGATATTTTCATCACCGCGGGATATGATTCCCAACTTTCCATTGGGAGATATTTCAAAATCCTCCAGAGTCTTTAAGAAAGTATTAGGGAGCTGCACTCGTCTGCAGATGACTTCCTCTGTAAGACTCCAGATGTTCACAGTTTCAGTAGATGTTATAAAGACTACGATATCAGGGCAATCGGGAATCAGTTTGATATCAATAATGCTTATACCATCATCACAACAGTACTTCTTGGTTATACTTCCTGTCCAAAGGCTCACTGCCAACACTTTATTCTTTGTCATCCCGACTACAAATGTGTTAGCAGTGGTTATAAATGCATTCTGTAAGGCAACGAGAATATTGCACACTCTGTGACCTGTGGCCAGCCTCCAAACCCTTGATGCATTTTGCTCACACAGTGAGATGACAAACTGGTCATTGTGTGTTATCAATAACTGACTTATCCTTTGTCCACTGATGCGGAAGAGATTCTCACCAGAACCAGTGTGCCATACGTACTGGCTGCATTTGTCATCTGATGTCACCATCAGCTCTCCAGTCGAAGTCAGCACACAGTTTTCAACAAGGCTCTCATGCTTAAACACAGCTTCAATGAATCCAGTGCCAAAGTTCCACTTGTGTATCGTTTCAGACCCATCCAGTGTGTAAATTACTTCACCTCGGGTAGGCAATACCAGCCTTTGTATAGGCTTGCCGGTTTTGTCAATGTTTGACATAGCAGTTATGATATCTATATCCCAGATAGAAAGGACACCACTGGTAGACAAGGATAGCAGCATGTTATGGTGATTTGATTTAATTAATCGGACTATGTTTCCTGAGATTTCCTGTAAGCTTGCCATACACTGTCCTGTGTCTCGCCTCCAAACAAAAATAGCAGAGGTATTTTCAATAGAAGCAATGATGCAGTCACCATTTTTGGACAACACAGCTGATACAAAACGCTCATTGTGTTTAGCTCTAAATTTCTCGGCTATTTTCCACATGCTGGTATCGAGAAGCTCTATACTGAGCGCCTTACATATTAAAATTGCACTTTGGTCTTCAGCAAGTTCAATGCTGACAAATTCACTGTCCCCTCGCTTTAAATCAAAATCATCTGTTAGTTGGGGATTAGTCATTTCCTCGGTGTTCCAAATAGAGGCGCCACCTTCATTGTCCACCATCACCATTTCTTGAGCTGTGTCCAGCACGAGAAGATACTTCACAAACCCACCAGAAAATTCAGAGGTCACTGTGGCCAGTTTGTCTCCACTACCTAAATGGAATATAGAAGCAGTGTTCAAGTACTGTCCACAGAAAGCATACATTCCATCTGGGGAACACTGGACACAAGTCACTTCATACCAGCAGTGGAACTGATAGAGCGGCCATCCATAAAGTAGATCTATCACAGTAATGTCTTTGCTAGCCTCTAACCAAGAAAGAGCATGATTTACTGATAGTGTAAATCCATTTATGAAACCGCAGCCAACGCCAGCCCCGCCATGTTTTGATCCCTTAATTTCTACTTCAGACAAAAGGCAGGAATTTAGGTTATCGTAAATCAAGAGTGTGTTCTTTGTTGTGGCTACTACGAGATATTTTTCATCACTTGTGAGCTTCATGCCTAAGATAACAGACTGAGCTGTTGTAATCTGCCTTAGTAGCTGTCGACTTTCTACATCCCAGGTGCTGATGGAACCATTTTCCAGAGCTACAATGACCATACTTGGATTAAAGGTAGGCAGGATTTCAGTGACTTGACTGCAACTGGAAGACAGAGGCAGTCTCTCAGGGCTGTAAGTTACATCCATAGAAGAATGTAAGGGAACAATGGAGCAATATTTAGGACCATCTTTGTCACATTCCAGAAGAAGCTGTCTCAGTTTAGGCAAGGAACTTACGACAGGAAGAAGCCTCTGTTGCAATTCCGCAGACAGCGTGCCTGGATATTTTATCACTTTGTATTTTATGCCACGGAGTGTGGTTACAAGGAACTTCAACTCTTTTTCTTGCGAGTAGCTGTAGGCCAACTCCACATCAGCAAGGGCTTTGTCGAATTGCCCAATTTTAATCATGGTGTAAAGCCAACTGAAGTTCATAATGACGCCATATAACATGTCATCCGTTTTCCCACATCTTGTCAAATGATGCAAAAGCTCTGTCATTTTCCTGTGGTTAACAAAAAATATGTCAGGCTCTAACGGGTTACATTGGAACACCCAGGGCTGATCAGGAGACTGCCTGTCAAACACCGTCTGATCCATGACATGTCTGTCATCATTGTTCATGCTTCTACTGTCACTGTCGAAGCAACCATTCAGATATTGGTCTTCACCGTAAAGAGATTTCCTTCTGCCACCAGACCATACTCCAAGGAAATACTCAGCCATCACAGTATGCATTTCGTTAACGTCTTCCTTGTTGTGAAGATACATTTTTTGAGCAATAAGGTGCAGGTGCCTGTTTGCCCACACAAGGAGAGTAACATTTTTAACTTGACGTTCTACCAGGTATCCGGTAAGTCCTTCCTTCAGCCTTGCAATGTAGATGTAAGGTACCCGTAATGGATTATGTTGCCTGATACTCTCGTTTAGTTCCAGCATAACGGTATTATCGAGGGCTAATATATCTTCCAATTCCATCTCGCTTAAACCAGACTTGGACATGGTGACGTAGCCTAGAGCTCGCGACAGGAGTCTCACTCCACAGCTTTTCTCTAGGGACCAAAAGGTTTGCTCTATACTATCATGGACGGTAGTACAGAGGGAGGTCTCGTCCACATCTTTGTGAGATCTCCAGTTCCGGACCTCCCTGAAGGTTAAGTTTACAAACATTGGGAGAGTGCATTTAGAAAAAGCTTCATTGACATAGATTTGTTGGCCTGACGTGACTTTTCTTTTAACTCGGAGCAGCTGCTGCTTGAGAACTTGACTACACATTTTTCTGTCCCTAGGCGTCAATTCGATGTAGTTGTCTTCATCATGAATAAGGCACCTCAGTTTTTGCAGTATTCCGTGTTTGTTCGGCAGTGTTGAAATGATTATTCGCACAGAACGAGGGAGATGGACAGGGAGCCACCACAGTTTTCTAGCATCATCGTTCTCTGAAAGATGTTCTATGGCATCAAATATCATAACTAGTGGTCTATGAAATGAAGATTCATTCAAAAGGTTTATAAACAAGTCCCGGAGGTCGTGGATTTTTTTTGGGTAACTTTGTACGAGGCATCGGTAATTAATCGCTAACTGCTCACAAATGCTTTGAAGCAGGTTCCTAAGATCTGCGCTCATCTCTGTGGATCCCAAAAACCTTATAACTACCACGGGATCAGATTCTGGTCCCATCTCTTCCTTCAGCCAACCATACGCCTACAAAGAAAGAAACATGATTAAATTAATACTTGTGTTTTTAATGCAAACCACAGGAAAAAAATGTGATCAAATCACATTCAAGCAATTATTGTGTTTTTAACTATTAAAATGTTAGCTTTAAGTGGAAATAGTATACAAACACTGAATAGCAGCAGGATCTAGTTTGTATAACAAGGTTTTCTAACCAGATCTTCAGCATTGCTACATCCAGTTGACATCAAGTAGCTTACGATTACTGTCCTTCCTCAAGACATTACCCTTGTTTCCCTCTTTTTTCTCCCTTATTACAAACTTCCCTCCATTGTTACAAACTTCAGGAGCAGTAACAGGCCAGCTCATTGGGATACTGAGTAAGTGAAGAAATGTAATACTGTCAACGGAATATGCAGTGTTTTTTGTAGCAGGAACTCCTTTACATATTAGGCTAAACCCCCCTGATGTAGCCAATCCTCCAAGAGCTTACAGGGCTCTTAGTACAGGCTATTGGAGAATTGGCTACACCAGGGGGGTGTAGTCTGATATGCAAAGGAGTTCCTGCTACAAATAAAGCCCTGAGCATACGTGAGATTCCTCTTCCACTGAAATCACACTTTCCCTGGCCATCAATTAAGGTATTTTGTAGGTTCTTCCCCAGAATGGTCCACTACAAAATAGTCTTTTCTGTAGTGACTTTATGGTTATAGAACTGTTTTTACAACTATATTCAACTGGCACCATCATTACTATTTTTAAAGCATCAGTTGAATTCCATTCCATGCTTGCTAGCTTTAAATGGAGGAGGGACTGCGGCTCAGTAATACAGCATCTACTTTCCACCCCTGGGTGCCTGCAATTAAAAGGATCTGGAAGGAAGCACAGTGAGAGATCCTGAGACCAGGAGAAGCCAGTGCCAGTCAAAGCAGACAATACTGAACTGAGAGAGACCAGTTGTCTGACTCAGCAACTTTGTGTGTAATTATATTTCAACATCTCTAATGTGACGTCTATAGATGTGTTGGCTGTCTAACCTTTTTGACTTGTTACTGTTGAATTTGATTACATATTTTTAACATGTTGCATGTTACATTTTAAAGTTGACTCGAGAGGGTTTTTTTGGAAGCAAAAGGCAAGAGTTTGGATCCAACCAGCTTTTCTACTCCTGAAAAAGGGAGGGGGGATCCCTTTGATCACTGAAAAAGAGCTTTACTGTGGGTCAGGTGATCAGCGTAGACAAAAGCCATGTGAGATGGTGGTTGTAACTGGCCGAGATTGATTTTTTTAAAAAAGAAAAGCTGGCTAGATCCAGCCCAAGGTAAACATTTCTAAACAGACAAAGTATTTCCTAAGTTAAGATTACAATAGCACAACAAATACACAGAGGAGGTTTGCATGTGTGCAGGTTTACCTTCTTTGCCAGTTCTGCTAATAAAAAAGTTTTTCCAGTGCATGGTCCTCCATATAAGATGAGAGGGTTAATGTGGCCCATTTTCCTGGGCAGAATGTATTTGTGCATAATGTTCATAGCGTCACACTTGTACTCATAGAACGAAGAGTATGTTCTACAAAGTGAGGAATGCTGAAGGATTTCATCATAGAGCCAGTCTGTCTCTATGTCAAAATTTTGCTGCACGGTGGCTTGGATGATATCGACCATGTCTTCGTAGAACTGTTTGCCAAGCCCTTCGATGTAGTGGTTCTCCACTTCTTGAGTGTAGCCGTATTTGATGTCGCAGTGGGTGACGGAAGTGTAGACTCTCAGATTAGAAGAAGCAACAATGGTAGGAACAAATTCATCCCTGAGTTTGATGAGTTTCTCGAGAGCTTCTGGGTCTCGCACGAATTTCCCGCCACCGTGAAGAACGTCCATGTATTTCTCCATCTCTGGGATTTTAACAAAGCGTTCTATGTTGGCAATCTTCCGAATGTAGCAAACGCACTTCTTTAGGAAAGCTGGGGTTTGTTTTCCTAAGGCAAAATCAAATTCATCTTCGATAGCTAGGAGGGGATAAAAAGAGCAAAAGGAAATCTAAAGTTCCTCTATAGCACAGTGCCAAAGTGCTCTGATGCATCTTAATTTGCGGCCACATAAGCCTTCTCCAACCCTTCCCCTGCTTTCTGCTACAAATAATAGAATCATAGAGTTGGAAGGGACCTCCAGGGTCATCTGGAAGCCCTGCAAAGATGTTGGAAACCCTGCAAAGGAGGGATCAGTGTTCTATGAATTGCTTTCCCCAATCTCTTGGTCATGCAAGAACATGATTAAGAGACAGAAACTAGGAACCGCTGCTTATGAAATGCACAATTAATAATTACAGTTCAAATGTAAGGGATAAGTTTCCCTTTTTTTTTTTCCTTTGGACACGCTTGATTGCTCACTGATACAAGCTACAGCTGATTACCGGTGGAAAACTGTTTATACACAGTGTGCCTTCCCTGAAATGTTTACCCGAGGAAAGGTATCTCTTTGCATGACTGTGTTTCATTTTCCCTTTTTCGTGCAGCATCTTCACGGCCGTCTTAAATATCATCTTAATCTCTTCTGATATTTCCTGCCACTTGATCTCATTCCCAGGGTTTGGAGATGCTTCCACCTTTAACAACAACAACAAAAACAACAACATTTGTTAAAATGAAGTTGCCGACTTCAGTGTCTGCGTATTCACAAGCAATCAGGGCTGTATTCAAAGAAGAAACTGACAACATATTACAACAAAATAGCTAAAACAATCAGAGCTGGATTAACAATTAGGCCAAGTAGACACTGGCCTATGGGCCCCCATGCCTTTAGGGGCCCCGGGCTGGCTTTTCCCCAGTTTCTCCCTTGCTTGCAGCTCTCTCAGCCTGCAAGTGCAGACAGCAACTGAGCTGTTCTATGCCCAACTTGCCTGGTGCAGCTGCTGCTGGCGTTGTCGCCAAATTTGCTTCTTTCTGCCTCTCCCCTGCAGCTTTGGGCTTTTAAGAAAGTGCCTGCAGGCTGCAGTGGGGACCGTGAGCTGGGTACTCAGATTCTGAGATAACTTGCAAGGGCCCCCCAAGATTTCAACTGCCTAGGGGCCTCCACAGGGTTTAATCCGGCACTGAAAACAATTCAGAGAAGTTCCCCTAGAACTGCCTCTACTCAAATTTTATTTATTTTGCAGGCAATGTGAAACGGAATTCTAACACACAATATCTGAAAATCTGGAGGCACAAATAATATAGTTGGTTGTAAAACATGTGCAAGAATACACAAGGGCTGGTTTATACATGCATGTTCCCAGGGCTTGTTTTGTAGCAGGAACTCCTTTGCATATTAGGCAACACACCCGATGTAGCCAATCCTCCAAGAGCTTGCAGGGCTCTTAGTACAGGGCCTACTGTAAGCTCCAGGAGGATTGGCTACCTCAGGGATGTGTGGTCCTATATGCAAAGGAGTTCCTGCTACAAAACCCCCCTGTATATTCCTTACTTGATGACTGCACCTTCATCAACCTGAGTGTGTTTGTCAAACACAGCTACATTGTACAGACAGAGTAATAATGCCTTGAATCATTTGAAATGTAGAGCTTTTCAATGGAGGTAGTTGACATATTCAGCTGCTATTTGTCAAATGGACAATAATCAAGGCTTGGATCGACATTTGTAAAAGAATGAGCTGTGAAATAGTGTCATACAGGGCTTTTCTGAGCAGGAACACAGTTCCAGCTGGCTTGGTGTTAGGGGGTGTGGCCTAAGATGCAAATGAGTTCCTGCCGGGCTTTTTCCACACACACACACAAAAGCCCAGGGCTTTTTTTGTAGCAGGAACTCTTTGTATATTAGGCCACACACCCCTGATGTAGCCAGTCCTCCTGGAGCTTACAAGGCTCTTTTTTGTAAGCTCTTGGAGGATTGGCTACATCAGAGGGGTGTGGCCTAATATGCAAAGGAGCTTCTGCTAGAATTCCACCCCTGGTATTTAGCTCTAGCATGCAACCGGGTGGTGGTGGTGTGGGAGGGAGGTTGATGTGAACTGGGGTTGCCATGCTAAAGGCTTGTCTTTCCCTGCTGCTGGGGCTTAAAGCAGCTCTGGGGAGTGGCATTTTTGACTGAGGAGACAGCAGAAAAGAAGAGCCAAATAACACATCTGGAGCGCCAATGATGCCCCCCCTCCCAGTTCCTTGTAGTTTGACCTTTCCTATCAAACTGAAGTGAAGACAGTTTTTCTTGCTTGGATAGTAAGACAGCTGCAAGCACGAAGCTGTTTTATGTGCGTTTGTTTAACAACTGGAGCAATTTCTCATTAAGAAACCTTCAGTCTGAAATCCAAAGGGATTTAGTTTGGTGCTGCCCATTAAAAGCTCTCTCTGTACCTATCTGTTTGTATACCGCAACCTCATACTAAGAATTCTGAATTGCTTTGGTGTGGGCTCCTATTCTTTTGCCCTGATGTGCCTTGTCGCTCTAGCTGAGGAAAAGGATAATTCATTCTCATTTATGTCCTCTAAATTATTGGCTGTTCTGCTGAGTTCTAGGAAGGATGCCAAACTGGAATGGTGCGTATCTTTTGTGTGCACTGTGGACTTTTGCCAGCCTAAAACCGGATGACAATCTACTATTTATTTTGCCCAACAGCTGCTAGGTATGAATGCATCCCTATCGCTCCGATCCAGAGCAGTGTCTGATCCTGCTTATTCTTCGGTGATCGGACAGGGGGCTCTTTGAACTATCTGTGGCTCTCGATTCAAGGCAGGACCCAAGGAGGGAGCTAAGAGGAAGCAAGAAAGGGGGATGTAGACATATGACAGGCACGTACAGTGTCAGATTAAAAGAGGACAAGAGTTGTGAGATGTCTGTAGTAAAGACTGCAGAAGAAGACCACAGATTTATACCCTGCCCTTCTCTCTGAATCAGAGTCTCAGAGTGGGCTTACAATCTCCTTTATCTCCTTCCCCCACAACAGACTGAAGGAAAATAGATGGGGAGAAGGAGGTAGAAAGAAAGCTAACTTTGAAAGCATTCTTTTAAAAAGTGGGACTGAGAGGGCTCTCACAGTGGCTGCCCTTTCAAGGACAACTCTTGCAAGAATTATGGCTGACCCAAGGCCATTCCAGCAGCTGCAAGCGGAGGAGTGGGGAATCAAACCTGGTTCTCCCAGATAAGAGTCTGCACACTTAACCACTACACCAAACTGGCTCTGGGTACATCAGCACTGATAACATGTATCAAGGTTTTTTTTAAAAAAATTTTTTTTATAGCTCAGCAAGGGGTGGGCCCAGCGTTCTCGTTCAGCCCACCCTCTCCCACCTCAAAGAGAGCCAGTGGAGAAGTGGCCGCCCACATCCCTCCTCTTCCACCATGATTGCTTGGAGCGAAGGAAGGACGCAGCTGCCGCCCAGCCAGCTCCCCCTGAAGCGGGAGAGGGGCGGGCAAGGGGCAGGCCAAGCATTCTTATTCAATACTCAATAGGGGATCCCTTGTCATAGGTTCAGAGTTGACACTCCAACTGCATGTAATGGGAGCGCATACTCTGCATGATTCTCCGGATACGTACAGTAGCCCATTTTGTGCAATTGGGGCAAGGTGCTTATGTTCTGTGCGCATACAACTTCAGTACACACAAAACACCTTCCCTCAAAAACAAAACAAAAAACCTTGGAGTTCTAGTCACATGGACCAAACCTGTATGTGAATGGAAAATATGTATGTTGCCTCAGGAATACAACATGGCAACCGCTCATACTGGGAGGATTCAGCATAGGGTATACTTGCATTACACACAACAGGAGTGCCGGAAGGAAACGTCTGAAAAGAGTGACTGAATGTGTGGAGAGGCAGATTGGGCATGAATGCGCTGACCTTGACCCCCACCTCATCACAGGGTCATCTGTATCGTACAAACAGATGGAGGAAGTGTCCACACACACACACACACACACACACACTCTTCTTGTCATTGAGGATGCTACTTTCCAAATGCTGCCAATCAGGGGTGGAATTCTAGCGGGAGTTCCTCGGCATATTAGGCCACACACCCCAGATCTAGCCAATCCTCCAAGAGCTTACAAGGCTCTTTTTTGTAAGCTCTTGGAGGATTGGCTACATCAGGGGTATGTGGCCTAATATGCCGAGGAGCTCCTGCTAGAATTCCACCTCTGCTGCTGCCAATCCTGGGGACAGAATGTGTGTGGAGAAGAAATGCTCACAAGTCAGCGGCAATCACCTGGAGGCCGGGGCAGTGCACTTGTGCTCAAATTTCCTCTACACTTGTTCAGTCGGTGTGCGGAGGGATGTGTGCCCTATGGGACTGTTAAACAAGTTTTAACTCACAGTATGCAGACAACAGCTTTAATCTAGATCACTCATAGATAATTTACCATAGCAGGATTGCTCTTCTGAATTTCAGATTTCTGCCTGAGGTAATAGGTTGGTGGCACTGCATTCTCATCTCTGCAGTACCACTCCTCCAAGAGCCTCGTTTCCATCTTCGCTTCAACAGCAGCATCCAGAATCATTTCAAATTCGGATGATTCCACTTCACCTGGAATCCGGATGCCTCCGTATTTTTCTCCTAAAAGGCCCTGTGGACATGCAAGAGGGGGTAAGAGGTTTAGTAACGCTGTTTAAGATGTACCAAGTGATGGTCAGATGCAAATAAATATGGCTGTATTTTCCTGGGCTAAGACAAAAATGTGCAAGCCAGAGGCTAAAAAACTGTGAGCTAGCTCATACTAACTCAGCTTAGAGAGAACACTGCTTGGCAGTACACTTGGGAACGCATTCTACTGAACGCACTGTGACCTGATTCCTAGCAAATATGCATAGGACTGAACTGATTACTTACCAATTGCTATAAAGGCATATACGACTATGGGTTGGATCAGTCAATGTTTTTACTCAATAACACTCAATTGCCCTGCATCACACACGGCTTTTGAGAATGCAGGCAATTCCTACAAGTGAAAGCACAGCTCATGGTCAATTGTTGCAAAAATATTCTACATTTCAAACCAAGTGCTTACAAGTGCATGGAATTCATACTTACATTCTTATGAAACTGTAACAAGAGTTCTGGTTAACACCAACGTTTATGCATTACTTAGGGTTGCCAAGTCCAATTCAAGAAATATCTGGGGACTCTGGGGGTGGAGCCAGGAGACTTTGGGGGTGGAGCTGGGAGAAATTAGGGGTGGGGCCAAGATCAAGGCTGTGATAAGCATAATTGAACTCCAAAGGGAGTTTTGGCCTTCACATTTAAAGGGACGGCACACCTTTTCAATTCCTTCCTTCCATAGAAAATAATGAAGGATAGGGGCACCTTCTTTTTGGGCTCATAGAATTGGGCCCCCTGGTCCAATCTTTTTGAAACTTATTATACTGAAAATTTGGTACCTCTATCCCAAAAAATAGCCCCCCCAGAGCCCCAGATACCCGCAGATCAATTCTCCATGATTTTCTATGGGAATAAATCTCCATAGGGAATAACAGAGTTCCCAGCAGACATTTCCCTCCCCTCCCCCCACTTTCTGACGACCCTGAAGCGGGGGGAGGGTCTCCAAACCGGGGGATCCCCTGTCCCCACCTGGGGATTGGCAACCCTAGCATGACTCGAAATGAACCTGTGATTGCATCACTATCTCAATACTATATATGCGCCTGAGGAAGCTCGCTGGGAAACAGTGTGGATACCGGTCTGCTGTTGCGCTTTTCCATCGAATTATTGGAACTGAACTACACTTGAATACTGAGCTAAGAAGACTGAGCTGCGCTCTTGCAAACAGATTAGCCTTTTGGGGGAACTTTTGAAGTTTTGGCTCATTTGTTTTCGGGTCTGCAAATTATGATTGTTACAGTTTCATAAGAATATAAGTATGAATTCAATGCACTTATAAGCACTTGGTCTGCAATATAGAATATTTGTGCAGCAACTGACCGTCAGATGCTTTCACCATAATTCCTAGCATAGCTTTTTGAGTGACCAAAGCCCACCCTTCACCAGTGGAAAAGCTGGCTGGATTCAACCCTTCCATTTGCGTTAAATAATTACATTCTTACAAACTGAGGTATCAATGGAGACAACAATGGACACAGCTGCACCCCTGTGCAAAATTACAAGCGATTGCACCCCATTGTACGAAAGCGTTAAATGCATTTGACTGTTATCATAAGCACCAAATCATTCTGGATAACATGATTAGCGCATACCAAAGTGAACATATTTCCGAATATGCACACATCTGATGCAGTTGGGAATATATGCACACATGGGAATGCACCCCCCTGAGCACACTGTGACTCTTCCTAGCAAATATGCACAGGACTGAACTGAACGTCTGCAATTGATGAAAATTTTATAAAAATGGCAGAATACTGCCATAAAGGGTTTGCTAGTTTTGTGTGTGATGGGACTGCTTCCTACTCAGAACTTGTTTTATCAACAATTTATGTTGTTCAACCGATGTGCATGTTGGCTTGCATAATTTGAAGCTGTTATCCAGGAGTGGCCAAACAATGGCTCTTGAACCGATTGGTTCATAAAAGCAAAACAGAGGGAGGAATCGGAATGGGGGCAGCAAGGAGGCCTGCCGCTGTTGACCATCATAGTAAGGGGCTGTGAGCTATGTTTGCATAAAAGTGTATCTCTACTACAAACGTTCCATTGGTTTTATACCAGTTGATTGTCATGGCATCCCCCAAGCCAACTTGGATCAGGGCTTTTTTATAGCAGGAACTCCTTTGCATATTAGGCCACACCCCTGATGTAGCCAATCCTCCTGGAGTTTACATTACGCCCTGTACTAAGAGCCCTGTAAGCTCTTGGAGGATTGGCTACATCAGGGGTGTGTGGCCTAGCATGCAAAGGAGTTCCTGCTTAAAAAAAAAAAACACCTGAAGTAATCTGGATCCTGTAATTTGATAAGAGTACCAAGAATTCTCTGTCATTCCAGTGAACTATGCAGTCTCTGTGAGACCACAGCCAAAAGACTAAGCAGGGACCATTGAGGGAATTTTCCCCATCAGGTTCTCATGGGACTCAGCTTGTTTCTTAAAAACACTTAAGCCTTGCCTGTTGGTATGACATAGACCAGGGGTGGCCAAACTGGCTCGGGAGGCACATGTGGTTCTTTCACACATATTGTATGACTCTGAAGCCCCCACTGCCCCATCAGCCAGCTTGGAGAAGGCATTTCTCTCTTTAAATCTAAAGCTAGCAGCTTGGAGAATGCTTTTAAAGTTAAAGTTGCTTTCTTTCTACCTCCCTCTCCCCATCTATTTTCCTTCCTTCCCTCCTTCCTGTTTTGCAGCTCTCAAACATCTGATGTTCATGCTTTGCAGCTCTCAAACACCCGACGCTTATTCTATGTGGCTCTTACATTAAGCAAGTTTGGCCACTTCTGACATAGTCCAAAGTAAATAACAAAAATGTAATACAATATAATGTTATATATAAAATACAAGTTGGACACAGAATGAATTTTTCATTAAAGGAAGGAGAGGGGCAATTTCTTCTGATTCCATCCATCCATGGTAGCCCTCCCCACCATATTGTTCCTCAGGGGTTCTCTATCCCTCATGAGCAGAATTTTGGGGAGATCTGTGAGCTGCAGTGGGAAGGGGAACGCAGGAAAGCACTATACCACTGATGGGCAATTTACTCTGGTTCCACCCCTGTAAAACAATATTAAAAATAATTTAGAATCTGGCATTATGAAGTCTCAACCTAGCCAGCACTAACACAGCAACATTAAACATACAAGATCAATGCCTGATTTCTTTCAGAGTTGATCGACACATGTAGGTGAAGAATATGATACAGAGAACTAAATATTAACTTGGATTGGTGGACTAGGGCACAACTGGATTCAAGATATACAAAAGGTAAAGCAGCGGGTTTCGAGAAACAACAATCACCATTTGATATGATAACTGGAGGTCCGAAGGAAAAATTAATTAGGAAAACTTATGCCTTTCTGCTACAAATGAAAATGGAGGATGAGATAATAAAAGAATCCATGATAAAGTGGACGCAAAATTTAGGCCATAATATTCAGTTGAATCAGTGGTATCAAATCTGGTCCACTAACATAAAAGCTGTAACACTCAAAAGAAAATATATACAAAATGTTTTTTAGGTGGTATGTAACAGCGGTCAAACTATCCAACATGTATAAAGGGGTCTCTGAACTATGTTGGAAATGCAGGAGGGATCGTTCTACCATATGTGACGGACATGCAGGAAGGCCAGGAGATACTGGGCTATGGTTCATGAAATCATTCAAAAAATGTACAATATTGTAATTCCATTTAAGCCTGAATTCTTTTTATTGAATATGATGTTAGATGTAACTGACAAGGGGGTGAAACATGTATGTCTATGCCTGACAACTGCAGCAAAATAGTTTTTCCTAGAAGGTGGGAATTATATATCTGAATGCTTTGATCTCCTAAGAAAATAACTTCTTCCACGTAAAAAAAAAAGAGAAGATGAGGAGGGAGGCTAGCTTAGAATTTTTCTTCTTGACTTTTTTGGCTTTTTAATATGTAGGGAGGGCCTTTTTAATGGCGTCTATATCCAGAAACTGCAAAAATGGCACAAGGCTGAAATAAGAAGGAAAAAAAAGGGGGTGGGTGGGAGAACAATCCTATGCGAATTTATACCTTGTTAAACCCATGGCAGAGTCAACAGCTTTAGAAGGGTGTAACTCTGTTTAGGATTGCATTGCACATGTAAAAAGGTTGCAAGTACATGCAAAAGATTTATAGCATCAATGCATTATTTTAATGAAATGTGGAAAACCCATCCAAAAAGCATGCCTAAAATAGAGATATTTTATGCATGCACTTACTCTGATGTGCTCAGATTACTTATATACTGAAAGCAATAGGCTTTTTGGATGTCTTCCTTAATGTCCCTTCATGTCAAATATTTAAATTTTTATAGCATTTCACTCAAGAAGATTATTTATTTAATCTTATCTAATTTCTTCCACCTTGCAAACATAAATCAGGCCAGAGGGCTTTATCTTCTTTCCAGTTTGCTGTAACATAGTGTAAATTCTCAACAGCTCTTTTTTTTTTTAATCATCTTCAAACACTGGCGAAACGGTGGGCAAACACAAAAATTGTAAAGCTGTAAATATCCACTTGCCTAGTTGGCTGTGGTGAGTAAGACTTAACAGCTGGGCACAGCAGCTTTTCAAAACTGGGTTCTTCAAATGACTGACCAGGGTTTTTTTTTTGTAGCAGGAACTCCTTTGCATATTAGGCCACAACCCCCTGATGTAGCCAGTCCTCCAAGAGCTTACATTAGGGGTGTCAAATGTGGCCTGGGGGCTGAATCAGGCCCTTGGAGGGCTCCTATCAGGCCTCCAAGCAACTGGCTGCCATCTGCTTCCTTCTCCCTTCCTCTTGTTTCCTTCTACATCACAGCTTGTGTTGCAAGGCTTGCTCAATCGCACAGGAGCTACAGAGCAAAGTCTCTATTTTCTCCATAGGCTGAGGCTCCTCCCTTGGAGAGGAAAGGGGGGAGGCAGAGTTTGCTTTGAAAGGCTCTCTCAGTTGCACAGCAGAACTACTAAGCTAAGCCTCTCTTCCTTCTATTGGCTGAGGCTCCTCCCCCTCCTGGGCCCCCTGGGGAAGGAAGGAAAGAGCCAGAGCTTCCTTTATCCAGTTCCCTGGATCCCATGGGAGAGATCCAACGAAAGCACCTTTAAGACCAATGAATGCTAATGTTTTAAGCATGTTTTATTTTAAGTTTTTTTTTAAAAAAATATTTAATTGTGTTTGTGTCCTTTATAAAGTTTATATCTCTACTACCTAACCTGAAATAGGTGCACACATGGCCCGGCCCGACATGGCTCGGCCCAACAATGTCTCATTTATGTCAGATTCGGCCCTCATGAGTTCGACACCCCTGACTTGCAGGGTTCTTAGTACAGGGCGTATTGTGAAGACCAGGAGAATTGGCTACATCAGGGGTGTATGGCCTAACAGGCAAAGGAGTTCCCGCTATCAAAAAAGCCCTATGCCTGACATATCCCACGTGGGACTGGTGGGCTAGTCCAATATTTTGTAGAAGACCCTTGTCTTTTGCAAGGATAAATTCAAGCCCAGAACTTCAAGATTACGTAATTTAAGTTGAAACATTTTTGCTCTTCAGTCTTTCCCCAAATATGATAGGCTTCCCAACCCTCTCGCCCTGGTGGGGGACCCCAGGATTTCCACCCTCTTCCCCCGCTTCCCCAAAAAATGGAAGCGGGGGGGAGAGGGGGGAAACGGCGCCGAGCCGCCCGATCCTGGAGCCGGCGAGGCCGCCGCGCCGCTGCTGCCCCCTCCCCGCCCACCGCAGTTGCTCCTCCGAGATGGGCCCAGGCTGAGCCCATCTCAGAGGAGCAGCCAAGAGGCGGCAGCAGCGCAGGGGAGGGCGAGGCAGGCCAGGAGCATGGTGAGCCGCGAATCCGGGCCCTTCTAGGACCCGGACTTACAGCTCTCCACGCTCCCGGCCCGCCTCCACCCCCCCCTCCGCTTCCATCCCAGAGGTGGAGCGGGCGAGGCCGCCGCGCCGCTGCCGCCTCTTCTCCGCTCGCCGTGGCTGCTCCTCCGAGATGGGCTCAGGCTGAGCCCATCTCAGAGGAGTAGCCACGGCGAGTGGAGAAGAGGCGGCAGCTGCGGGGCGACTCGCCACGCTCCCCGGCGCAGTTTCCCCCCTCCCCCTAGCTCCACCCCAGTGTCTCCTGGCTCCACCCCCAAAGTCCCCAGATATTTCTGGGGTTGGACTTGGCAACCCTAAAATATGACCATATGCCACAGACAGCTGCCTCCAAGGCAGAACTTCAAAAGGTGAATTCCCCATCCCTGCACCTTTTATCCTGAAAACCAGCACTAGCTGAATTGTGGTTTGTCACACAGCTGCTTAAAGTCATGGGGTCCCAGCCAGTAAACAAATGTGGCAACTTAATCTTCCAGGAAGAACTCCCCACTGTAGTTAGTGGCCAAACCCAGTAATTATTATGTGTATGGGGGGAAATCTACCTGCATTTACTGCATCTCAAATGCACAGTTATATAAAGTGCCTACTTGTCCTCTAGAAAAATAAAACTACTGAACTAAAATTATTTGCAAGGCCAGGATAGTAAGTGGAAGACAATTATCCTATAGTATTAAAACCAGATTAATTTATGGAGAACCTGACATTCTAATATTGGCAGAGGCAAGGAAGATTTTGCATAGCAGAAGAAGATACTGGATTTATATCTCACCCTATACTCTGAATCTCAGACTGATTTTGCACTAACCTTGCTCTGCGGACGGTTTAGGTTTACGTTGCCGCACATGAAATCTGGGGTTGCCGCAATGAAAAATGGTGGCGTGGAGCAGCTTGTGCAAAACTGCTAAGCTTGCTCTGTAGAAAAAGGGAAGCTGGCCGCAGAGCAAGGTAGTGCGAAATCAGTCTCAGAGCGGTCACAATCTCCTCTACCTTCCCCCCCTCCCACCACAACAGACACCCTGTGAGGTAGATGGGGCTGAGAGAGCTTTTACAGCAGCTGCCCTTTCAAGGACAACTCCAGTGAGAGCTATGGCTGACCCAAAGCCATTCCAGCAAGTGCAAGTGGAGGAGTGGGGAATCAAACCCGGTTCTCCCAGTTAAGAGTCCGCACACTTAACCACTACACTGAACTGGCTCTACACCGAACTAGCAGGGTGCTTTACTGCCCAAGGCTTGTGCTGGAGAACACCAGACACTGTACAGATTGTACAGGTAGCAGATCAGCCACCTGATTTATAAAAATAATAGGGGTTGCTCTTGACTTTCTGTAGCTGGTTATTAATGCTAATAATCAAAGGCAAAAAGAGAGAGTATGAAACAACTAAAGTCCCAAAATAAATGCTTCCCTCAGTAAAAACAGAACCCACTGAGGTTTAAATCTTCCAATACTTGAGAAGTAAACCCATATACACAAGAGAAGGCAGCAATCCCAAATACAGCTATTTGGAAAAATTTATCATAATATCAGTAGTTTCGTTCTGAATTAGCATTAGGGCTTCTTTTTTTGAGCATGAATGCACAGGAACGCAGTTCTGGCTGGCTTGGCATCAGGGTGTGTGGCCTAATATCCAAATGAGTTCATGCAGGGCTTTTCCTACCAAAAAAGGCCTGATTAGCATGCACAGGATATGGCCAGAAGAGGCTTCAAGACTGTAAATTAGGATTTCTATCATATATTCGGCCGGGGCTCCGGGATCTGCACTGGCTGCCAGTAACATTCCGAGTCCAGTACAAGGTGTTGGTCATTACCTTTAAAGCCCTGTATGGCCTAGGACCTGCCTACCTTAGGGACCGTCTCTCCCCACACGTTCCCCAGAGAGTACTACGTTCCGGCTCACAAAATCTGCTGGTAGTCCCTGGGCCAAAGGAGGCCCGCCTAAAATCCACCAGGGAGCGGGCCTTCTCAACAGCGGCACCTTACTGGTGGAACCAGCTGCCGGAGGAGGTGCGGGCCCTGCGGGACCTAGGGCAGTTCCGCAGGGCCTGCAAGACAGCCCTCTTCCGGCAGGCCTATAACACCTAACTGATACTTTGGATGGAACATCTTTGGATGGAACAAAATGCTCTTATAGACCGCTGGCTTTATTTTATCTTGTTTTATGAACTATGCTTTTATTGTATCTGTAAATGTTTTAAATGGAATTGTATGAATCATTATGTTGTGAGCCGCCCTGAGACACTTCGGTGAGAAGGGCGGGATATAAGTCCATTAAATAAATAAATAAATAAATATTCCTTTCTCTCTCTCAGTGCTTAAAGATGGAACAGTATGGTAAAATGTGTGTCTATACAGAGACAGAGAGAGGGAAGGAGGGAGAGAGAGCGAGAGCACTTTTATGCAAGTGTCCTGAAAGAATGATCACACACCTGATCAAGATGTGCTGACAATCATAGGTGCCTGGAATGCAAATGTAGGAAGTAATACAGAATTGAATATTGTTGGAAAACTTGAGCTTGGAGTACAAAATGAAGCAGGAGAGTAACTCATGGAATTCTGTGAAGACAACAATTTGCCTGTTGCAAACACGTGTTTCATATATGGACATCACTGGATGGTCACTATAGAAATCAAAGAGATTGCACAGGAAGCAGAAGACGGAGACGTTCTATTGTCTCTGCTAAAACAAGACCAGGAGCTGATGGTGATACAGATCACATTTAGTTAGTATTGAAAATCAGAATACCTTATATTCACATGGCTCAATCCTTATAAGAAACTTCCAACAGTATCACCCTCTTATTAGAGCAAGGCTGGAAGAGACTGCCTACTGCCAAAGGTACTCAGGAATTCATGGTGTGGTGAAACTAGCTGCAGGGATTTCCTGATCTGCAGCTCAGTCTCTCAGCTGCACTAGCTAGCTTCACTGAAATTAGTTTAGGATCACTCTATGAGTTGGATCCAACCAGCGTTTCTGCTTCTGAAAAAGATAGGAGGGCTCACTTAAAAAAAAAGAAATGAAAGGAGATGGTGGTGGCTACAAGCATAGCCAATTTCAAGAGGGGATTGGATAAAAATATGGAGCAGAGGTCCATCAGCGGCTGTTAGCCACAGCATTTTATTGGAACTGTCTGGGGCAGTGATGCTCTGTATTCTTGGTGCTTGCGGGGGGGGGGGGAGTGGAAGGGCTTCTAGCCCCACTTGTGAACCTCCTGATGGCACTTGGGTTTTTTTTGGGGGGGGCCACTGTGTGACACAGAGTGTTGGACTGGATGGGCCATTGGCCTGATCCAACATGGCTTCTCTTATGTTCTTAAAAAGGACATGCAGAAGATCATGGAACCAGCCTGGATAGAAGCCATACGGGATAGTGAATGTAGCAAGGAGGGGAATTGGCCAAGATGGAGTGAAAAGCCTGCCTGGATCAAACCCTTTGCCTTTAATAGAAAACTGGAAAGCATAAAATCAGTGGAGCTTTTCCTGGCATAGACATTACGATGGAAAATACTTTCTGCAAGATGCTACTCCTGCTGGGGGTGGGGTGGGGGAGATGTTGGGAACTGTAATTTCCCCCTTTCCCCCCTTATGTCACAGAAACCAAAGAAAAATAAGGAACTGTAAATATGTTCTAGGAGTTTAAAAAAAGAGACAAGATATGCCTTTTAAGAATTACCCACAACATTAGCACTTTTAGCCTCGAGACGGCACTTATTAGAGCATGGTAATATCGACTTTAAAATATGTCTATATAGTAGCAGGGGGAAAAATCTGTTATACAGAAAGAACAAAAATATATCTAACAGCTGGTATAGTACAAATGATTATACAATCTAAATTTCTCAGCCACTGAGCTACTGATGTACAAAATAAACAAGGGCTCCTGAGGCTGAGATGTATGAATGGTTTGCCACCTTTTTGACCCACTGGTGTTGATGGAACTAAAAAGAATGCAGGAAAGAGACATGCTTTTGGTAGAGCTCTGATGAGGGTGAATAAGGAAGCTGAAAAATGGGGAAGGTATGGGGAGAAGAGGTAGGGAGCTGTAACCCCCTCTGATGTTGTTCCTGAGGCTTAGGAGAAGGTAACTAGTTTCTAGAATTGCAGAAGGCTGCAATTCTAAAAACGCTTCCTTGCAATTCTAAAAACGCTTCAGTAAGCTCCACTGAATAAAATGAAACTTCTCAGTTGACTTCCTAGTATGTTGGCTGAGCATCTATCTGAACGAGGTTCTTCACAATAGACATTCTACCAGTTGCATGACATTGGTTTCACAAATAATTAGAAAATACATAGTGAATCGACCATTCTGAAATTAGACCAATGTTCCCTCTAAACTGCAGAGTTGTGAGCAAAAATTCTACTTTGTGAGCTACCGGTATTAAAGTTGTGGACTACTGGCATTAAAGTTGTGAGCTACTGCATAAATTATTGTACTCTGAGGTCATCCTTCCTGAGCTAAGACAAAAATGTGTGAACTGGAGGCTAAAAATCTGTGAACTAGCTCATGCTAACGCAGCTTAGAGGGAACACTGAATGAGACATGTCAAAAATGGATGTTTTTTTAAAGGTTTTTAAAGGATGTTTTAAAAGGAAAGTTTGCTTTCCTTTTTAAAAGTTTACTGGAAAATGAATAAAAATGGATAAACATATGGAGCAGAGGTCCAACAGTGGCTTTTAGCCACAGTGTATTGTTGGAATTCTCTGTTTGGGGCAGTGATGCTCTGTATTCTTGGTTCTTGGAGGGAGCACAGTGGGAGGGCTTCTAGCATCCTGGTCCCACTGATGGACCTTCTGATGGCATTTGGGGTTTTTTTGGCCACTGTGTGGCACAGAGTGTTGGACTGGATAGGTCACTGGCCTGATCCAACATGGCTTCTCTTATGTTCTTCTTGCCATCTTGGATTTTTAATATGTACGGAAATGTTTTTATGGAAATGTTTTTACCTAAGAGCCCTGTGGCACAGAGTGTTAAAGCTGCAGTACTGCAGTCCTAAGCTCTGCTCACGACCTGAGTTCAATCCCCGGTGGGAATTTTCAGGTGGGTTTTCAGGTAGCTTGCTCGAGGTTGACTCAGTCTTTCAGCCTTCCAAGGTCGGTAAAATGAGTACCCAGCTTGCTGGGGGGAAAATGTAGATGACCGGGGAAGGCAATGGCAAACCACCCCATAAAAAGTCTGCCGTGAAAACATTGTGAAAACAACGTCACCCCAGAGTCAGAAACGACTGGTACTTGCACAGGGGACCTTTCCTTTCCTAGCCGCCCTGAGCCTGTTGGGGTAGAATGGGATATAAATCTGATAGATAAATAAATAAATAAAATTATGGTATGCACAAAGCAATGCCCACGATCCAAATGAACCAAAGCTGCCCCCACCCAAAGCCATGACAGGAAGTCGAGACTGGCAATCCTTTGGCACACCAGAGGTCAAGATACATCAACCAATTGCTGGCACTGCTCCAACAAGTTGTGAAAGTCAGCTTCTATGGGTGGGCAGCATTGGGTCAGAAGATGGAATGGCACTGCTGGTTACTGAATAGTTACTGGATCCTGGGGTCTCCTCCCCAAGTTTGAAGAACCATACATTCACAGTGCCATTCCAAGAAGGGTTACACCCTTCTGAGCCCAACTGACTTCAATGGATTTAGAAAGGGATAACTCTGCTTAGAATAACCACTGTCAGGATTTCCAGGTTTGTTAATGGCCAAGGCACTAAACCGGAGTGGAAGAACTGTGGCTTGGGAGCCACATGTGGCTCTTCCACACATATTGTGTGGCTCTTGACGCCCCCCCCCCCACCTTGTTGGCTGGCTTGGAGAAAGCATTTGTCTCTTTAAATCACTTCCCCAGCCAAGCCAGCCAGCAGCTTGGAGAATGCATTTAAAATTAAAGTTGTTTTCTTTCCATCCCTCCCTCCCTCCCCCATCTATTTGCCTTCCTTCCTTCGTTCCTTCTTTCGTTCATGTCTTGTGGCTCTCAAACATCTGACATTTATTCTATGTGGCTCTTACGTTAAGCAAGTTTGGCCACCACTGCACTAGCAGGACAGAATGGCTTAGAAGTACCGCTTTTTGCCGCTCTGGCTGTCAGACAGCAAGGTAATAAAAAGGTAACCAGCCTTCTGGGCCTTTCAATTGAATTTGTTGTTTTTCTTGAGAACTCAAGTACATGCAACTGGGAAAAAAAGGAAGTTTAAGCTTAAATCTTTTTATCAAAGTGAGCGATCACCAGCCATTGACCTTTCTGCTGCAAGGAAGAATGGAAACCATGGAGTCTTTTTGTGACAGATGGGTGGATGGGGGAGGGCAACAAATTATTCATAAATTGAAAGGACACTGTTGGAAGAGCCCTTGGGGCTTCGGCGAGGAGGGCGGGATATAAATTACAAATTAAAAATAAAAAACCAAAAAAACAAATGGGATGTACTACCAACAACCACCATGTGACTGGCCAAAAGCTAAGAGGACATGGCTGATCTCTTTGAAGTTAACTAGGGCAACCCTGGACCTGTTACAACAAAGAAGAAGAAGACTGCAGATTTATACCCTACCCTTCTCTGAATCAGAGACTCAGAGTGGCTCACAATCTCCTGTATCTTCTCCCCCCACAACAGACACCCTGTGAGGTGGGTGTGGCTGAGAGGGCTCTCACAGCAGCTGCCCTTTCAAGGACAACCTCTGCCAGAGCTATGGATGACCCAAGGCTGTTCCAGCAGCTGCAAGTGGAAGAGTGGGGAATCAAACCTGATTCTCCCAGATAAGAGTCTGACCACTACAGCAAACTGGCTCGTGTCTTTGGGAAAGCACACAACAGCTCTACCAGCAACAAATGAGCTGCAACGAACAGTTCTTATTAGAACAGAATGCCCTTTGTGGAAGGTAATCAGTACAGATAGTTGTGATTTGAATAGTTAAGTAGCCTGTAACATTTTTTTTTAAATGTGATGTTGTGAGCAGCACGCATGGCTTGGTGGCATTTTGGGTTCCTTTTTAAAGCACAAATTGGTCCCTGGCTTGTCATCGGAACTGACACTCTCTCGTTTATTAATAGACCAGCTAGCCTGAGCTCATCGGAGCTCAGAAACTAAACAGGGTCGCTTTGCTTAGAACTTGGAAGAGAGACCACCGAGGTAGACTGGGGTTGCCGTGCAGAGGAAGGCAAAGGCAAACCACCTCTGCTCATCTCCTGTAGGGTTGCCAATCCCCAGGTGGGGGCAGGGGATCCCCCCGGTCTGGAGGCACCTCCCCCCACTTCGGGGTCATCAGAAAGTGGGGGAGGGTGGAGGGAAATGTCTGCTAGACATTCCATTATTCTGGAGGCTGATGCGGGTTGAGGGAGCCTGCTACTAGGAAAGCCTACTGACTGATGCCAGGGTTGGATGGAGAAGGAAGATGAAGGAAGCCTTGAGTGAAGGCACCAATGGTTGGCTCAGGGAAGCTGATGGAAGAGAAAAGAACTGGGCTGCAGCTGAGGATTCTATTGGCTGGCTGTTTGTACTCATGAGCCATCAAGAGCGACCAAAAGCCCATCTGAATAGCCCAGCTTGGTGAAGCCTCGTGTGAAACAGGGCATTTAGCGCAACCCTGTTGCGTTCCTTTGCCTTGCTGCATTCCAGCTTTATACTGGCTAAAAAAGAAGATTTGGAGCATCGGACTCTATTTTCACAGCGTGTCACATCAGTTCCTGATTCCAGCTTTAAAAGAACAGACTTTTGGCTATGAGTATATGAATGGTCTACTCGGGAGTGGCTAGTACACTGTAAATTTTCTATGAATATTTGTTATATAAATACTGAATTTCTAGAAACAGAGGCTGACTTGACGCGAATGCCCTTGTGGCTTTTTTCCCTGCTCTACTATTTCACGTTACTCTCTTTGGTTGCTAAATCCCCAGGTGGGGGCAGGGGATTCCCCCGGTCTGGAGGCCCTCCACCCACTTCAGGGTCATCAGGAAGGGAAATGTCTGCTAGACATTCCATTATTCCTATGGAGACTGATTCCCACAGGGTATAATGGAGAACTGATCTACAGGTATCTGGGGCTCGGGGGGGGGCTGTTTTTTGAGGTGGAGGCACCAAATTTTCAGCATATCATCCAGTGCCTCTCAAAGAATATCCTCCAAGTTTAAAAAGATTGGACCAGGGGGTTCAGTTCTATGAGCCCCAAAAGAAGATGCTCCTATCCTTCATTTCAAATGGAGGGAAGGCATTTAAAAGGAGTGCAGCCCCTATAAATGTGATAGCCAGAACTCCCTTTGGAGTTCAGTTATGTTTGTCACAAACTTGCTCTTGGCTCCATCCCCGAAGTCTCTGCCTCCACCCCTGAACTCCCCAGATATTTCTTGAATTGGACCTGGCAACCCTAATCTTTTGCCTTGAAAACTCCATGGTCGTGGGTTGCGAACTGATGGCACACTATATTACTATGGCGGTGGTTAAAAATTCTTTACCTGTGTCTCAGCCAGGGACCTGAGTAAAGGTGGGAATTTGGGCATGCTCAGGGGTGGAATTCTAGCAGGAGCTCCTTTGCGTATTAGGCCACACACCCCTGATGTAGCCAATCCTCCATGAGCTTACAAGGCTCTTTTTGTAAGCTCTTGGAGGATTGGCTACATCAGGGGTGTGTGGCCTAATACGCAAAGGAGCTCCTGCTAGAATTCTACCCCTGTATACATACAGACACACGCTCAAGAGGAAACAATCACCTTTACACCTTGTGAATCTAATTTAGCCCTATGATCCTGCCTTCTTCAATTGCTTTTGCTGCTATGGATAAAGGGAAAAAAAAATCTTTTATTGCTTTCAAATAATTTTCTGGGCCTTGGAGAGCCAAGAAGGAAATAACAAACAAGCCCTGCGCACAACTGTATTAGCTGCTTATTGGAGTCCTTGGACAGCGAGGACACCAGAAGTTCTCATCTCTGCATTCACTGCATGATTTTAATGAAAGGAAACAGTTGCCTATAACCTTGTCCAAGACACCAGCTAACAAATCTCAGAACAGATATTTTTTCTTAAGGAAAAATATGAAATGCCTCCGCCAGAGACTGGTTTTTTTTTTTAAAAAATACTTTCAAGACTGAAGTATCTACCAATGCCATTGTTACTATTTTAAAAAAATCCACTGCGTTTCAGCACTAACCTCACCTTTCTGAACACTCAAACTTTTTTTGAAAACCAAAATGTGATGGGAAAATTGTTAGCAATGAGCTACGATTCAGTTCTCATGAATAACCGGCAATTAAGTGCAAGCTGCAGGTCTACACAATAGAGAAATTGCCAACAAATGACAAAGACCATTTCTATATATTTTTTTTCCCTTTCAGACTGAAAAGTACAGGAAACAGAGACACAGACACACATAAAACATTCCTGTGAAGATGTACATTGAGCTAAGAAGCATATGCTGCCTTTACCCATTAGGTGACAGACTTACTGATAATAAGTCTTTAAAGATCAAAAGCAAAAAGATTTTTTCTGCCATGCACCAAGGAAAAAGGGGCTCCTCTCTCTTTTACCTTCTGGTCCACATTCTCACTTTTGTCTTTTCCTCCTGCTTTCTCTCTCTCTCTTAGAGTTGCCAACTAAGTTCAGAAATACCTGGAGATTTGAGGGTGGAGTCTGGGAGAGCAGGGTTTGGGGAGGGGGATGGACACTGGTAAGGTATAAGGCCACGCAGTCTGCCTTCCAAAGCAGCCATTTTCTCCAGAAATGTTTTAAATAAATGACAAGCGATTTATGTAGCCTGGAGAGCAATTGCAATTCTGAGAGATCTCCGGCCCCCATCTGGAGATTGGCAACACTCTCATACTTCTTGCACTTTACCATCTCTCCTGCTCACTTTCACATCTACCTTGGGCCACCTGATCGGATGTGAGGGTGATCTGGCTGCAACGTGTCACCCCATTGATCGCCTGGGTTGATTCGGCTGATCTGGCTGGCTAGGTGGGTGTCCCCTACCTCCCTCACTGCTCCATGTGCATCCCTCCCGAAGCTGAACGATCGGTGGAAGAGGACAACCACCCCAGCTAGGAGTGTACCGTTCTTGGGTCAAGGGTCACCTGATCTTTCTTGTCTCATTCTCCCATCCTCCCAGATGCATGCATTTTGAGGAAGCTTCATTGCCACAAGCACAACACAAGATGCGAATTTCTGAAGCTCCCAGCGTTAGAAGAATTCATGTACCTTTTCGAATGACCGGCTACATCCAAGGTATGCCCGCTGCACTTCTTAAGCAAAGTTTTTTTTTTTTTAAATTTAGGCATGATGTTCTAAAAATGGAGTCACAAGACTAGTGCACAATGACTATTCCTTGCTATGCAACTGAGTAGTAAAGACTGGGGGGTTAATTCTTGAACAGCTTCAGCTGCATTTCCACAAATGTGATTAAACAAATAAGAAATCTAATTTTCTTTGCTGGTTCCTCCTCCCCATGCTGTCTCCCCTTGCCTGATTCCCCCCACCTGTGTGCTCTGGCTCCCCACCCCCCATCTCCCCTTTTCCCTGCTGCCTGAGATTTGTTTAAAAGGGCAATACAGGAATTCAACCTTCTGCATGCCAAGCAGGTACACTATGCCTGAGCTACTTACAATGCAGAGCTACGCCCTTCTAAACCCATTGGCTTCAATATATGTCAATCTTTTAACTGTAGCCTCAGAATATGCTTTGAACAGAACTGGTGTACTATGGTGGCTAAAGCAATGGGTTGTGTGCCAGTCAAATCTGAGGTTCAAATGCCACTGGGCAAAAACAGAAGCAGCAGCAGCAGAAGGCAGAAACCAGATGCTCAGGGGCGCTGCTTCTGTCGGCTTTTCCGTCATTGTTCAACATTTGACGGCGCTTTACTAGGAGGCTTTGCACAAGTCACGATTCTCCTGCCCTCTGCATCACAACACAGAGATGATAATAAGACTGCGGTTTTGCAAGGCAGCTAACGCGTGGGTGTAAAGCGCCATCAAATCACAGCCAACATATGGAGACCCCAGCAAGAGGCTTTCAAGGCAAGCGAGGAGCAGAGGTGGTTTTACTACTTTACACATTGAGTAATTAAAATACTACTTTACACAGAGAGTGATTAAAATGTGGAATCTGCTGCCAGATGTAGTGATGGCCGCAGAAATAAACGGCTTTAAAAGGGGGTTAGATAGATTCAGAGGATAAGTCTATCCAGGGCATTTTTTTTGTAGCAGGAACTCCTTTGCATATTAGGCTACACCCCCTGATGTAGCCAATCCTCCAAGAGTTTACAGGGCTCTTTTTACAGGACCTATTGCAAGCCCTTGGAGGATTGGCTACATCAGAGGGGTGTGGTCTAATTTGCAAAGGAGTTTCCGCTACAAAAAAAGCTCTGAGTCTATCAACGGCTACTAGCCATGGTGACTGAGGGGAACCTCCACATTCACACTCAGCCTCTGACAGGGCTTTTTTTTTTGCAACAGGAATTCCTTTGCATATTAAGCCACACACCTCTGATATAGCCAATTCTCCTGGAGCTTACAGTAGGCCTTGTACTAAGAGCCCTGTAAGCTTTTGGAGGACTGGCTACATCAGGGGTGTGTGGCCTAATATGCAAAGGAGTTCCTGCTACAAAAAAAGCTCTGGCTTCTAAATTCCAGAGCCAGGAGGCAACATCAGGGGAAGGCCTCAGCCTCTCCTGCCTTCTTTTTGCTCTGCAGAAACTGGTTGGCCGCTGTGTGAGACAGGATGCTAGACTAGATGGACCACTGGTCTGATCCTGCAGGGCTCTTCTTATGTTGGAATGGCCTTCATCTGCAGAGTCTTTCTAGGTGGTCTCCCTTCCAAGCACTGGTTCTGTCTAGCTTCTCAGATCAGGCGACGGCATGCTGACTTCCCGCACAAGGCAGCTAATATGCTATACAAAATTCTATGCAGTGTCTTGAGGAAGCAGGGCCACAGCAGTGAAGTGGGAGAACTCTTAAAGCAGGGTGTCAAACATGTGGCCCGGGGGCTGAATCAGGCCCTCTGAGGGCTCCTATCAGGCCCCTGAGCAACTGGCTCTTGTGTGCTTCCTTCTCCCTCTCTCTTGTTTCCTTCTCCATCTCAGCTTGCTTTGCAAGGCTTGCTCAATTGCACAGAAGCTACAAAGCGAAACCTCAATTTTCTCCATTGGTTGAGGCTCCTCCCTATCCTGGTCCCCTGGGGAAGGAAGGAAAGAGCCAGAGCTTCCATTGCTCAGTTCCCTAGATCCCATAGGAGAGATACAAAGAAAGCACCTTTAAGACCAACAAGTATTAATGTTTTAAGCATGTTGTATCCTTTAAAAAGTTTATATCTCTGCTATCTAATCTTAAATAGGTACACACATGGCTCAGCCCAACACGGCCCAGCCTTGCCCAACAAGTTCTCATTTATGTCAGATCTGGCCCTCATAACAAATGAGTTAGACACCCCTGTCTTAAAGGGTTTCCAAAAAAGGGGGGGTATGTCCAGGAGAGAAGATCTATAACCGCATGGTAGATTCTAGGTTAGTTAGGAAAAGCATTATTTTTATACCCACAACAAAACATGGACCTGCAGATGTTTTCAAGCAGTCTTCTAAGAGCTTCATGCGCATTTTCTGGAGCTCTGGGCTGTCCCATTCTTCCGGTTCCACTCCCCAGTACAGGTCGATTACCTAGAAGTCCAACATACAGCACTGTTGTTAATGTGTCTTAGAATTTAACATGATAATAGACAACAATGAAAAAGTCCGTGAACAGATCTGCACCACAGACATACGCACTACCATGACCTCTACATATGTGGACAACTGTAATTCTATAGTATTACACCAATGAGCCTTCAGAGATTTTTAAGGGTCTCTTTATAGATTACAGATTTTAAATCTTACAAAGCTGAACTGTTGGGGTGGACCTTTGGAGCGTAAACACACGTTTGGGCTGTTTTAATAGTGGTATGTTGATAGCCACATATTTTTAATATTTTGTTTAATATTTGCTACTTGTTTTTATGCTGTTTTTACCTTATTGGTTTTAATGTTGTAAGTTGCCATGGAGCCTCTGGGTGAGTGGCAACTAAAAATATAACAAATAAAATATTTTTTTTAAGTACATTTAGGCTATGCCAAAAGTGGAAAGCCTAAAGAGGAGATGATTGAGAGGTGATATGATCACCATCTTCAGGTACTTGAAGGGCTGTTATATAGATGACGGTGCAGAATTGTTTTCTGTTGCCCCAGAAGGTTGGACCAGAACCAATGGGTTGAAATTAAATCAGAAGAGTTTCCAGATAAACATCAGGAAGAACTTCCTCACCCAGGCACACATATGTCCACTATGAATTGGGATCACGTGTGCACCCAACCTTCAGCCTCCTTCCACCTTCTTGGCTTGCCTGGTCTTTAACAGCACTGTGGGTATAATTTGCCCAGTTGGAGAAACCAGAACAGTGCTCACAATACATCTTTGATAGCAAGGGCCTCAGAAACAACAAAGCAAAACAAAGAAAAGTCACAACAGGTTCCCCCACCCCATTAATCAGTAAGGTTAGCAGGGCTTTTTTTGTAGCAGGAACTCTTTTTGCATATTAGGCCACACAGGGGTCGTTTCGTAGAAAAATAGGTGGTGGAGCTCATCCAGGGATTGTTATGCAGCTGCAATACTAGTCAATGGACAAGGAATTGGAACCCTCAGAAGGAGGAGGTGGAACTCTCAGAAAGGTTCAGGAGCTGTGCTCCTGTGAGCTCCCACTGAATCTGAGGCCTGAGGCCATGCACCCCTGATATAGCCAATCCTCTTAGTACAGGGCCTACTGTAAGCTCCAAGAGGATTGGCTACATCAGAGGTGTGTGGCCTAATATGCAAAGGAGTTCATACTACAAAAAAAGCCCTGAGGATTAGTGATCAGTAAGGCTACTAAATCTGGGTGGGGAAATACCTGGAGTTTTGGAAAGTGGAGCCTGGGGAGGGGCGAGACCTCAACTGGGTGTAATGCCATTGAGTCCACTCTCCAAAACATCTGTGTCACCTGGAGACCCAGGTTTTCCATTTTTGGCCTAGCCTAGAAGTACATTTTTAAAATCTTTTGTTATATTTTTTTTAGTTGCCACTCACCAAAGGGTCCATGTTAACTTTCAACATAAAAACCAAAAAGGTAAAAGACAACATAAAAACAAGTGACGAATATTAAATATTAACATTACATTTGGGGAGATCTCCAGGGCTGTACCCATAGACCAGCAAGCCTATTACTCAGCAACCCTAGCTATATTCTCCAAAGCAGGATGAGCCGTAGGGTCAGATAGTTCTCATAAAGATACTCCTTTCTTTTGCTACTTAATATTTTGTTGCTTTGGCAGCAAAAAGTCGCGATGAATATAAAATGGCAGATGGCCTGCTCCTCAGAGTTCCCTTGGAGCCTCCAGATCCAATTTGAATAATGTTAATAAGATGCACGGCAATGCATGGGGAGAGGAAAAAACCTGCTACGTTTATTTAAAGAGATTAAGTGAGACAGTGTGGTTTCACTTCATATTTTAACTCACATGGGAATAAAGTGCATTATTGCAAGGCAGTATTTAAAGATGCAATGCCTACAGAAGTGGTTCAGGCCAACGTATTTAGCATAATAATGGAAGATCCCTCGCTTTTGCCCTGTATCTGCCAGTGTTCAGAGACAATATAGGGCTCTCACCTTGAGACCAGCAAAAAACCCTCACCTGTGACAGCAGTGTAGTTGGCAAAATGTTGACAAGTACTTTCCATCAGCAAAGAAACTATACTACAACTTGTATACTCCTGGCAGTTCCAACCTTGGTGAGGATTTGATTTTTACATGTACTTTTAGTTATTTCATTGAAAACATTATTTGCCGCCTTTCTTCCTTACGGAGTCTGAGGCAGCTTACAAACATAGACAAACCTTGCAGAATAAAATATATTTAAAACATTTAAAAAACTTAAAACCACTGTTCTGGAAAGCAGTCCATGAATGTAAAGGCAGAGGATCTTTCATTTGTTCCTCTCAGCCCAGCAGACCTCTGACACAGGAAGTTGGGAGGGACGGTGGCTCAGTGGTAAAGCATCTGCTTGGGAAGCAGAAGGTCCCAGATTCAATCCCTGGCATCTCCAACTAAAAAGGGTCCAGGCAAGTAGGCATGAAAAACCTCAGCTTGAGACCCTGGAGAGCCACTGCCAGTCTGAGGAGACAATACTGACTTTGATGGACCGAGGGTCTGATTCAGTAGAAGGCAGCTTCATATGTTCAAGTTGGGAAACACTAAATTTACTTTAAATAATTAACAATAAACTCCTCCAAACGAGGCGGCCAAAAATTAACAATAAACTCCTCCAGCATGTTTTTAAGAACATAAGAAGAGCCCTGCTGGATCAGACCAATGGTCCACCTAGTCCAGCATCCTGTCTCACCCAGTGGCCAACCAGTTCCTCTGGAGGGCCAACAACCGGCCATAGGGGCCTTTCCCTCGTGTTGCCTCCTGGCTCTGGGATTCAGTGCCCCCGAATGCGGAGGTTTCCCTCAACCAACATGGCTAGTAGCCAGGGATAGACATCCTCCAGGAATCTATCTAATTCCCCTCCCCGTTTTTTCCAATTCCAAAACTTCTTTATTTAAACTTCAGATATAGGGGATTACATAAACAGCATTAATGTGGTGTGCATATCCATACCATACAGTCAAAAATACAAAATTATATATTCACTCAGACACAACATTAATGATAATTCCATATACAGTATATCAGCTCACTGTGGTAATAAAACATAAACTCAAAAGAATAATAATTCCTTGTAAGCGTATTTCCAAAAGCGTATTTTTGAATGATACATTGTTCACTTAGGTACCCAACAACAGGAAAACAAACTGCCTGAAAAGAAGTATAATTGTTACCTAACTTGATAGGGAAGACTGCAAATAAACTTATTAACTATTAAAAAATATTCCCAGTTTATTCTGCCACGTATGGTGGGTTCTTGTCCCTATCTAATCCTCTTTTAAGATTGAGGAAGAATCGCACTGCTACAGCACCAACCCTAAATCAGACTTTTCCCTGCAGCCACTGTGGCCGGACCTGCCTGTCCCGCATTGGTCTTGTCAGCCACCAGCGAGCCTGCAGCAGACGTGGACTATTGCACCCTTCTTAAATCTTCGTTCGCAAAGCCAAGCCGAGAGAATCCTCTTTTAAAGCTGTCTATTTCTGTTGCCATCACTACATCCTCCGGCAGTGAATTCCACATTTTAATCACTCTCTGAGTAAAGTAGTATTTCCTTCTGTCCATCCTGAACCTACCGCCCGTCAGCTTGATTGGGTGCCCTTGAGTTCTACTTCTTGGGAGACGGAGAAAAATTTCTCTTTGTCAACTTTCTCCATCCGAAGCATAATTTTATAAACCTTTATCCTGTCCCCCCTTAGTCGTCTCTTTTCTCAACTGAAAAGTCCCAGACACTTCAGCCTCTCCTCATAGCGGAGGTGCGTCAAGCCCCTCACCATCTAGGTTGCTCTCCTCTGGACTTTTCCCGCTCAAACATCAGCATTCCCATTGTGTGCTGCCCAATCTCCAAAACAATTAAATGATCTATGAAAAGAAAAAAAAAACTGCAAGAGGAAAGTCTGGCTGTAGCACATGCTGACCTACTGTAGTCTTAGGCCTGGTTTCCATACCCCAAGCATAATCACATCATTGCAGTTCAATCTTTTTAGTCAGAGAGCTCCAATAATTTCATGCCCCATTAGGTGTGCACACACGCTGTATCTACAAAACAAGAATGTAGTCCTGTTGCATTCCCCCCTGCTCCCAATTTTTGTCTTTTGTCCAAAATTGCTCAAAGCTGATGATTTTATGTCAAGGCCCCAGTAAATTGCTGTTGTCGGAGAAAGCTGGCAAGAGCTGAGAAACGTCCAATTCAGGATACTTATCTCTCACAGACAAGGTGGACTGATTTAAATTCAGTAATTTGAATTCCCAAGAAAAGAGGTCAATTTAAATGAAACTGTCCATGTATTGTTTTAAAAGTTTCCTTTTTTAAAAAGTACGCTAATAGCTGTGATGGTCATAAAAGCATATTGAGTTGAAAGTGTACAAGCTTTATGCAACTTCAAAGGGTATATTCCAAGTTTCTTACATGCAGAAAAAGATTTCAGTGGGCTCGGCCTAGAATAGCTCTACGTGGGATTGCACTGTTAAAATATTTAATGTAATATTTTTACTGCTCTGGAGCATTCTGTAAAAAGATTCTTGTTGAAACTGTGAGAGGTTGCTTCTTTCCAACTTCCCTTCCTATTTTAGGCTTCCCTCTGTCATATAACCAAGAGCCCCGTGGCGCAGAGTGTTAAAGCTGCAGCACTGCAGTCCTAAGCTCTGCTCACGACCTGAGTTCGATCCCTGGTGGAAGCTGGGTTTTCAAGTAGCCGGCTCAAGGTTGACACAGCCTTCCATCCTTCCGAGGGCGGTAAAATGAGTACCCAGCTTGCTGTAGATGACTGGGGAAGGCAATGGCAAACCACCCCGTAAAAAGTTTGCCGTGAAAACGTTGTGAAAACAACGTCACCCCAGAGTTGGAAATGACTGGTGCTTGCCCAGGGGATCTTTCCTTTCCCTCTGTCATATAACTGCCATATTTGCCCCATCTGGTTTCCTAAGTCTGGTCTGGGATGGGAAATACCTGGAGATTTTGGGGGTGGACTCTGGGGTTTGTTGAGGGGAGAGACCTTGGAAACGTATAATGCCATAGAGTCCACCCTGCAAAGCAGCCTTTTTCTCCAGAGGTACTGATCTCTGTTGACTGGAGATTAATGGTAATGGCAGGAGATCTCCAGGGTCTACCTGGAGGCTGGCAACCCCAATTCCCCTCACAAAGTAAACAACCTCAACTTAAAACAAGGGCTAGAAGTAGTTACTTGACAGGTCAATGCTCTCCATATAGGAAGAGGGGTGGGATGGAGAGCCTTACCTGGAAATTTGAACAAGGCATTGGATAGTTATTTTAGAGGATACATTTGTCAGAAACGGGATCGATGATAAATATGTAAACTCTCAACCACTTTGGGTGGAAGCAACCCCCCCTCGCTTTCTTCCTCTATTCTTTCTCTCTCTCTTCCTGGTTTATTTATTTTTGTTTTGTTTTGTTTGTTGTTGGTTGGAACATCATAACATGATGGTATCATCTTTTATTACTGGGTATGAGGTTATCATATGGTTTTGTTGTTCAGTCTTGTTGTTGGTATTGGATTTTTTTTTGTGTGTGTGTGTGTGTGTGTGTGTATATAAAACCAAACACAAAAACAAGAAATGAAGAACTGCAGAAAAACAATACCACACAGAAATACAAAATACTTAAAAGTTTAGTGTAGAAAGACTCCAAAACTTATTCCTCACCTTGTGAATTCATCACCCTCCAAAAACCTGTGTACGTTTCAAACGCAGTGATAATAAAAAGAGTATACATGTATAAATAAATAGAAAACAGCCCCTTATTTACAAAGCATGAATAAAAGATGAAACTTGAAACTTTTATTCATGCTTTGTAAATAAAGAGGTATCGTGTATTTATTTATACATGTTCATTTATACTTATGCATTTTATACAATATACACTTTTTTTTCCCGAGAGGTGAAGAATCCATAAGGTCAGGACAGGAATAAGTTTAAGAAACTTTTTATACTATTAAGAAGTTTGCATTTATATTGGATGAGTAGCACCCACCCCACTTAGTAGAGCCAGGGCCTTTTTTGTGGCAGGAACTCTTTTGCATATCAGGCTACACTCCCCTGATGTGGCCAATCTTCTAAGAGCTTACAGTAGGCCCTATATGAAGAGCCCTGTAAACCATGGGTATCAAACATGCGGCCCGGGAGCTGAATCAGGTCCCCAGAGGGCTCCTATCAGGTCCCCGAGCAACTGGCTGTCATCTGCTTCCTTCTCCCTTTCTTGCTTTTTTCTGCATCACAGCTTGCTTTGCAAGGCTTACCCAATTGCACAGGAGGTACAGAGCAAAGCTTCTATTTTTTCCATTGGCTGAGGCTCTTCCTCCTCCTGGTCCCCTGGGGAGGGAAGGAAAGAGCCAGAGCTTCCTTTGCCCATTTCCCTGGATCCCATGGGAGAAATACAAATAAAGCACCTTTAAGACCAACGAGTGCTAATGGTTTAAACATGTTTTAAGGTTTTTAAAAAATCTTTAATTGTGTTTGTCTGTGTCCTTTATAAAGTTTCTAGCATATAAAGTTTATATCTCTGCTACATAATCTTAAATAGGTACACACATGGCCTGGCCCAACAAGGTCTCATTTCTGTCACATCCATCCCACATAACAAATGAGTTTGACACCCCTGCGTAAACTCTTGGAGGATTGGCTACATCAGGGGGGGTGTGGCCTAGTATGCAAAGGAGTTCTTGCTACAAAAAAAAGCCCTGAGTACAGCTAAAACTCTGGGTTTAAAAAAAATCCATCCTGCTTATGGATCATGATCCAAATGGTCTATGCTCATGGCTGGTGTGTGGAAGTAGGCCAAGCAGGTGGATGCCTAGGGTGCCACCTCCCCTCACATGGAGCTTGTGTGCTCCTTGGAGCCTGCCTTTCCCAATGGAAAGCAGGCTCCGTGGAGTGCAGATGCTGCCCAGCCCGTTTTGTGTTCCCCGGGTTTGTTACAGACCTGGGAAATGCAAAAGCGGATGGTGCCTGCACAGTGCACTCCTCGGAGTAGAAGATAAATTAACCCATTGTAAAAGCTGAAGAAGAGCCAATTACAGTTTCTAAAAATTGGCTCCTGTTGAAGTCACATGCTGCTACTCTTTCTTCCTACTCTACTTTAACAGAGCCATGGGGTGGGAGCCATAGCTCAGTGGTAGAGCCTCTTTCTCGCATGCACAAGGTCTTGTCACCGGCACCTCCAGCTAAAAGGATCAAGTAGTATTCTCACAATTTTTATTGCTTACTCTCACAATTTTTTTTAAATTAAAATTTAAAATAAAAAACTGCAAGTTAAAAATGTAAATAGTTTCAAGTTTCTGCAATTCTCTGGTTTTTTTAAATTTCGGGGGGGGGGGAGGGGCACTAGTGGGCAGCTTGCCTAGGGCATCAAGAACCCTAGCACTGGCCCTGTACCTTAGAAAGAAGAATGCTTTGAGGAGTGCACAAATCTGTTTGCCATGAATTGTAAAGCAAGTCTCTCACCCAATCCCACAGGAAAGATCAGCCCCAGTCTGTGGAGGGGAGCTGGTGGAATATCATAGGCTCATGCTGCACTTTGGAAGTATTGTGAATGCCCTGAAAGTAAAGTACGACTGCACACATGATTCTCACCTGCTTCTGATTGGAGTAGGTAAGAGCAGTGGGAGAATTGTCTCTGCTGTCATACCTGTGCTTTGGAAACAATCTAAGTATCACCTAAGGTCAGTATAACTTCGGACACACGAATGTACCCCTCAAGTCAACCATCCAAAGGCCAACCAAAATCCGTGGACCCTAAAGACCCTAGATTTAATACTGAGTGATGCTCGGGATGTGGCTAGAAATACAATAGTTGCCAAACCACTTGAGGATCTACAGTTAAATCTCTTACATTTGTACTGTACTAAAATAAGTTTAAATCTGTTAAGAACATGAGTATTGCATATATGTCAATTTCTCATCAATGTCTGTTTTTAGCCTCACCTCTCCTATTTAAAATAAAATCCCCTCCCCCTATGGTTTCAAAATGCCCAGAAGTTTACATCTCTAATCTAGAGTCTACAAGTTTTTATCTTACTAATATGAGAAGACTCAGAGTTTATTTTCCCTTTTTAAAATTTACATCTTCCTTCAGATTACTAAAACAAGACACTGTTATTACAGGGGCTTTTTAAAAACCTATTTTAAAATATAACAATAACTTAATAATATGTTAAATGCTATATCTCATAATTACAATCTGAATATAGCCCAGAAATAAAATGTTATTCAGATACCGAGGGCGTCTGGAAAAGAAAGATATGTTTATAGAATAACAAAAGCACATCTAGGGGTAGAATTCTAGCAGGACCTCCTTTGCACATTAGGCCACACACCCCTGATGTAGCCAATCCTCCAAGAGCTTACAAAAAAGAGCTTTGTAAGCTCTTGGAGGATTGGCTACATCAGGGGTGTGTGGCCTAATATGCAAAGGAGCTCCTGCTAGAATTCCACCCCTGGGCACATCCGATGGAAGTTGATAAGAGGGGTGAATAAGACCCTCAGGCTACATTCTAGGAAGAAGGCAACATTTTATGGTGAGGACGCAGCAGAATCCTCAGGCCAAATTTCATCACTTGTCCCGGACTGCTAGTTGCCCTGATAAATGATTCCTGCCCCTCTCAACCCTTGGCGCTGAGCATGTAATACTCCTTTAGTCTATACTTTGAAGTGATTGGTCAAGAGTTGTCTTGGAGGGAAAATCTGAACCTGCTTCCCAAATTCTGATTGTCCCAAATTAGGGGGAAAGTCCATAAACTGGGCAGTCAGGGGTGTACAGTTTAGTGTCAAGATTTTGGTGTTGGAATGAAGGCACTGTCACTCCATGTCAAGGGACATATCAGAGACATTAGGACTGATTTCACACTAGGGCTTGTTCCAGGTTGAGAGCCCTTTTGCCCCTGGCGCTTCTCTCGGTTTTTGCACAAAAAACTCTCGGTTTTTGCTGTGAGCTGGCCCGCCGCTCTCCCATGGCAAGCAGAAACCGCTTGTAAGAGGATCTCGCTTGCTGTGGAAAAGCAGCGTGCTGACTTGCAGCTCCGGGGCAGCTTATGAGAAAACCAAGAGAAGCGCTGGGAGCAAAAGGGCTCTCCACCCGGAACAAGCCTAGTGCAAAATCAGTCTAGATGTTTGCTCTGTGACATTCCAGTCCTGAATCCCATCCTTTAGGAAAGTGGATATAAACTTCTGGAAGTCAAGATGAGTCAGCAACTACCTTCTTCATTTGCTGATATTTTGCCTTCATTTTACCTGTTTATAGATTGTTCTCAAATACCTGTGCTTTCTAGAATATATGTGTAGTTAAATAAAACTTTTAACACCCTTAACCTCCATGTTTATTGGGTATGGACCTTTGGAAAATCTCACTCATGTCCTTAGGATGCTTGGGAACATTCTTCAGAGAGTGTCAGTGCTGAAAGGACGGTGCTAACAACAGAAAGGGAAGAGGGAAAGGCACATGTACACATGCAGATTTTTTGCAGCAGGAACTCCTTTACATATTAGGCCACACTCCCTAGTGCAGCCAATCCTCCAAAAGCATATAGGGCCTACTGTAAGCTCTTGGAGGATTGGCTACATCACAGCGGTGTAGCCTCAGGGGTGGAATTCTAGCAGAAGCTCCTTTGCACAATCCTGATGTAGCCAATCCTTCGAGAGCTTGCAAGGCTCTTTTTTGTAAGCTCTTGGAGGATTGGCTACATCAGTGGTGTGTGGCCTAATATGCAAAGGAGCTCCTGCTAGAATTCCACCCCTGTGTAGCCTAATATGCAAAGGAGTTCCTGCTACAAAAAAAAGCCCTCCGCAGATCAATGGCCAGCCAGAAGATGAAAGAGCTGCAGATAAGAACAGGTCCTGGCCCCAGAGATCCTCTCCCCCAAAACCTCTGGTGGTAGAAGCTACCCAAGAAGCTTCACTAGAAAATGGGAAATGGGTATACTCTGAATCTCAGAGTGGTCACAATCTCCTTTATCTCCCCCTGCCCCACAACAGACACTCTGTGAGATAGGTAGGGCTGAGAGAGCTCTTATAGCAGCTGCCCTTTCAAGGACAACTCCTACGAGAGCTGACCCAAGGCCATTCCAGCAGCTGCAAGTGGAGGAGTGGGGAATCAAACCCGGTTCTCCCAGGTAAGAGTCCACACACTTAACCACTACACCAAACTGGCCCCGCACAGAAGAGAGGCAAGTGCTAAGTGCGGAATCAATACGGGAGACATACATGTTGCTGGGTCAAGACTTGGGGGGCTGTGGGTGCCTAGATGTCTTGGAGAGCTGGACAGAATGGTACCTGAGGGTCAGCGGGGCTATTTGGCCACTCCCAGTACATTCTGGGTTTACTTTCCTGTACCTTCCCTGAAGTCAAAATCAGCATCGTATTTTAAAGAACCATTTCCCTGAGTACACACAAAAAGAAGTCTATTTGGAAGCTTACATAGTGAACTAATTCTGAAGTAAATTGATCCAGTAATGTTGCTGCACACCTGGCAATTACCCTACACAATGAAGCAAGCAGCAAACTCGAGGACCTTAATAGATCATACAATAATGGCCCTGTTAACCATGAGCACAGATAACTGAAAAAATGAAAGTACTTCTCAAGGACGATTATACATTTATCCTGGGCTCACTGTGTTCTCAAAGAAGCGGATGACTATAGAGTCCCCAAAGGAAAAGATACGTAGGATGTTGTCGTTTTTACTATAATGCACTGCAAGCTGTTTGCAGAGAGAACGTAGCATTAGAAACATTCTAGTATAAGAAATAAAACCATCCTTATGAATCACGCCGCGGCTGTGCCCTTTCTGATTGCCTGGAAAGCACGTAATTATGGTAATATCGATAGCACAGAGAACAACAAAATAGTAACTTTTTTTTTTTTAGTTTTGCTATCAAATACTGAGAAAATGTCGATGCTTCCCCTCCCTCTCAGAGAGAATGTCAATGTTTCTCCCGCTGTATGGCCACACAAGCAAATGTAATCCATGCTATCAGTTAGAAGAAGAAGATGATATTGGATATATATCCCACCCTCCACTCCAAGTCTCAGAGTGGCTCACAATCTCCTTTACCTTCCTCCCCCCACAACAGACACCCTGTGAGGTGGGTGGGGCTGAGAGAGTTCTTACAGCAGCTGCCCTTTCAAGGACAACCTCTGCAAGAGCTATGGCTGACCCAAGGCCATTCCAGCAGCTGCAAGCGGAGGAGTGGGGAATCAAACCTGGTTCTTCCTGATAAGAGTCTGCACACTTAACCACTACACCTGACTACACCAAAGTTAGAATACAAACAGCTTTCCTTGCATGTCACCCCAACATTTCTGCACATGCAAGGAGAGACAATTGTTGCCAATTTCTTTTAACTCCACCATCACCCCGCTATTGTTGGAGGTCCCCCATCACCCAGGAGTACAGTTGCATGAGGTGGTGTTTCAGGCTTTAGTGGAAGAGGGGAAGCAGGAAAGTCACACTTTAAGGCAGGGGTGTCAAACATGTGGCCCAGGGGCCAGATCAGGCCCCCAGAAGATTCCTATCAGGCCCACAAGCAAGTCTGCTTTCTTCTACCTCTCTGTTGCTTCCTTCTGTGTCATAGCTTGCTTTGCCAGACTTGGTCTTTCGCACAGGAGTTACAGATAAAAGCCTCAGTTTTCTCTACTGGCTAAGGCTCCTCCCACGAGGAGGAAGAGATTGCTTTGCCAGGTTCTCCCAATCACACAGTAGAGCTACTAAGCCAAGCCTCTTTTCTTTCTACTGGATGAGGCTCCTCCTAATCCCCTGGGGAGTGAGGGAAAGACCCAGAGCTTCCTTTGCCCAGGTTTCCTCGATCACACAGGAGAGATACAAAATCTTTTAATTGTGTTTTTCTGTGTCCTTTATAAAGTTTGTATCTCTGCTACCTGCATTACATTTTATGACACACATATCCCTGCCCAACAAGGTCTCCTTTATGTCAGATCTGGCCCTTATTACAAATGAGTTTGACACCCCTACTTTAAGGAGATGGAAGACCTTCTGCCTACAGAAATTTTTTGGTGGTATCCAATGCAACATGTTTAAATGCCTGTTAAAACTTACTGGCATTCTCAAATTAATCTCTCCTCCCTGTTTTTGCACTCCACATTCCCCCTCTTGTACATTCAGTCTATTATAGCAAAGTAAGAGTCCAGTAGCAGCTTTAAGATTAACAACATTTGTGGCAGGGGAAAGTGGAGATGACTGGGGAAGGCAATGGCAAACCACTCCGTAACTAGTCTGCAGTTAAAACGTGGTGATGTGACGTCACCCCAGAGTCTGAAATGACTGGCGCTTGCATAACCTTGAAGAAGTGAGCAGTGATTCACGAAAGCTCATACCCTGCCATTTTTTTTAGTCTTTAAGTGCTGCTGGACTCTTGCTCTTTTCTAATGATCCAGTCTGTTAAATAGATTGTGTGTATCTATATTTTGCTTCATGCTTAATAGTTATTGTCAGAGATTGGGGGTTTTTGTAGAATAAGCCTAGCAGGAACTCATTTGCATATTAGACCACACCCCCTGATATCACCATTGTTTCACACAGGGTTTTTTTTTTTTAGAAAAGCCCAGCAGGAACTCATTTTTATATTAGGCCACACCCTCCTAATGCCAAGCCAGTTGGAACTGCGTTCCTGCTTAAAAGAAAAGCAATGTTTCTTATAGACAGTCCAGAAATAGCAGCGCGAGGGGGGAGCGGGGAAAACCAAAGCAAACGCTGAAGAATCTCAGCAAAAGCACAAAGCTTTTTCCATTCTCTGTTGTATAATTCTGCATTTCCTTTTCGGCTTCTACTAAACAAACAGAAGTTATTCATGCAGTAACATGAAAGAAAGATTTGACTGGTCATATTTGTGACCCAGTTTTCTACGTAGTTTCAGTAACATAATGGATAGCGGTATTCTGTGCACTGCCAGCTGCCCTGAGGAGACCTCCCTGAATATTCAGGCTTATGTCAACATTTAATCTTTGGTTAAAATCATGTTGATTGCTCTCCTTTTTTTATTTTTGGATCTAGGGAAATCCTCTGAGACTGCATCTAAGCAACAATTCCCCCCTGTGTTTTAAATCAGGCATGGGCCTGAACTCCATACTTAACATGTTTGACAAAATGAATTCTTCATTCACTTTTAGGGCTATATAAAGAAACCCCGAGAGTTCTTCTTCATTGCGAAGAACACTGGGGAAGGGGCAATTCTCACTGGAAAAGGGAAAAGAAGAAGAATAGAAGAAAAGATTTGATTTATATCCCACCCTTCTCCTTCCTTTCCTCTCCCCACAACAGACACCCTGTGAGCTAGATGGGGCTGAGAGAGCTCTTCTGAGAACTGCTGTTCTCTCAACAGTTCTGAGAGCACTGTGGCTTGCCCAAGAGGTCCCTCAGCAGCTGCATGTGAAGGAGGGGGGAATCAAACCTGGTTCTCTCAGATTCCACCACTCTTAACCACTAAACCAAACTGAAAGGGGATGAAGGTGTCTCTACTGACCACCAAAAAGACTATGACAGCGTTCCCAGGAGCTACATGTGTAACTGGGGGAGGGGGCTGTAAGCAGGAGAGGAACTGGGCAGGGTTGGATCTAACCTGGTGTGTTTGCTTTATTTGCCTGAACTATTAATAACTGAGTATCAAAGAAAGAGCCCCATGGCACAAAGTGGGAAAGCTGCAGTACTGCAATCCTAAGCTCTCTGCTCACGACCTGAGTTTGATTCCGGCGGAAGCTGGGTTCAGGTAGCCGGCTCGAGGTTGACTCTGCCTTCCATCCTTCTGAGGTCGGTAAAATGAGTACCCAGCTTGCTGGGGGGGAAGCGTAAATGACTGGGGAAGGCAATGGCAAACCACCCCATGAAAAAGTCTGCCATGAAAACGTTGTGAAAGCAACGTCACCCCAGAGTCGGAAACGACTGGTGCTTGCACAGAGGACTACTGTTACCTATTTTTTTTTTTTATCAAACACTCTCACAACATTTACTTGTAGATATGAAATACACAGATTTATTAGGGCATGACCAAGGCAAAGCTACACCTTAAGTTCCACCCAAATTAAAATTTTATGGTATAATCCTTCCCTACATGGACACTTTTGAGACTGGATGAGCACGTAAGTCTTCTTCTTTCCACTTCTTCAGTCAGCCCATCACAGCTCATGAACTACAGCAGAGAGGGCTTTTTTTTGTAGCAGGAACTCCTTTGCATGTTAGGCTAAACCCCCCTCCAAAGCTTACAATAAGCCCTGTAAGCTCTTGCAGGACTGGCTACATCAGGGGTGTGAGGCCTAATATGCACATGAGTTCCTGCTACAAAAAAGCCCTGCCAGCGTGCCATTATCTGCAATTGAAATTCCATCCCCTCTTCTCCAAGGTCTTTCCTAAATTTTAACCTTACTTCCCAAACTATTTTTATGGGGGAGTCGCCTGGCTGGCTGGCTTGCTATAAAGAGGCAGGAATCAAACATCTCTTGCAAATAGCAGCTGGCCTGATGTGATGTATGTAGGGGTTTTTTTGTAGCAGGAACTCCTTTTAATATTAGGCTACAACCCCCTAATGTAGCCAAGAGCTTACAGTAGGCCCTGCAAGAGAGCCAGTTTGGTGTAGTGGTTAAGTATGTGGACTCTTATCTGGGAGAACAGGGTTTGATTCCCCACTCCTCCACTTACACCTGCTGGAATGGCCTTGGGTTAGCCATAGCTATCACAGCAGTTGTCCTTAAAAGGGCAGCTGCTGTGAGAACCCTCTCAGCCCCACCCACCTCACAGGGTGTCTGTTGTGGTGGGAGAAGATTGTAAGCTGCTCTGAGTCTCTGATTCAAAGAGAAGGGTGGGGTATAAATCTTCAGTCTTCTTCTTTTTCTTCTTCTCTTGGAGGATTGACTACATCGTGTGTGTGTCGCCTAATATGCAAAGGAGTTCCTGCTACAAAAAAAAGCCCTGGATGTATGTGTGGTTGAGGACCAGCTGGGACAAAGATCTCCACCAAACTCAATGAGAATCCTTCCTATTGTGACCTTAATTATTGCAAAAAAATAAAATAAAAATAATCCTGCATAAAATTGCATAACAACAGACCTGGGTATAACTTTAACAGTGCTAGTAGGTTTACAAGAGTCATGATTTAAATACTTAATGAGAAAAACGCTACCTGAAATTCCAGGCCGTAGTTCTCCCTGCAGAATTCCCGCAGCTTAGGATACACATGTTCACGTAATGCGCTTCTTTCCGCTACAGTATCTGCACATGGGAGGGGGAAACCCACAGTTAACAGTGTTTGTGACAACTATATATTTAAAATAATTGTGTAGGCTTATGCAGGAGAGAAAACTGATCTTAAAAACCATGAGCACAAGCTTAGTGCGGCAATCAGAATTCATTGCTCCAGGGAACAACCTGTCAAGCTAAAATGCCTGTTGTGACATTTCACAATATTCAGTTTAACGCTCACTCCAACAATTCAGCCCTGTTCAGAATAAGGCTCTTACATTTTTAGAGCCTGCAACATCTCTAGTAGAAGATAAGGCATGGAGGCTGGCTGCAGCCCAGAAGGAAAGGAACATTTTAACACGATTCCTATCACAATTTCACACACAGGACTGATTTACACATTACATTTCTGTTAAGTGCACACCTGACGATGTAAAGTGTGAATAAGCAGGAACAAATTTGTTTTTGTTAACTTCTGGAGCGTGCATGATTCAAACTGTTGTATGAACAGGTTCCTTTTAAAAATGGAATTTAAAAAGTAAGAGCATTCATAGAATCATAGAATTGGAAGGGACCTCCAGGGTCATCTAGTCCAACTCCCTGTACAATACAAGGAAACTCACAAATATCTCCCCCTAAATTCACAGGATCTTCATTGCTGTCGGATGGCCATCTAGCCTCTGTTTAAAAACCTCCAAGGAAGGAGAGCACACCACCTCCTGAGGAAGCCTGTTCCACTGAGGAACAACTATAACGGTCAGGAAGTTCTTCCTAATGTTGAGCTGGAAATGCTTTTGATTTACTGTCAAGACACTGGTTCTGGTCCTACCTTCTGGGGCCACAGAAAACAATTCCACACCATTCTCTATATGACAGCACTTCAAGTACTTGAAGATGGTGATCATATCACCTTTCAGCCACCTCCTCTCCAGGCTAAACATGCCCAGTTCCTTCAACCTTTCTTCATAGGACTTGTTCTCCAGACCCCTCACTATCTTCGTTGTCCTCCTCTGAATCCATTCCAGCTTGTCTATAACCTTTTTAAAATGTGGTGCCCTAAAGTGAACACAATACTCCAGGTGAGGTCTAACCAAAGCAGAGTAAAGCGACACCATCATTTCACGTGATCTGAACACTATATTTCTGTTAATACAGTCCAAAATTGCATTTGCCTTCTTAGCCATCGCACCATACTGTTGACTCATGTTCAGTGTATGGTCCACTAAGACCCCTAGAGCCTTTTCCCACCTACTACTGCCAATACAAGACTTCCCCATCCTACAACTATGCAGATTGATGATGTTCAGCTTCCCATCTAGCCACTCACCATGGAGGGGGGTTAGGACAAGAGTTGAATTGCAGTGCTATTTTGATCATCCTCTTACATAAGGTCATAAATTACTGCAGGCCTCCAAGATATATATGGTCAGCCAAACCCATTGATATTTTTTCCTATGTGCAACTGAACTCATATCCAACTGCAGAACCAGAACTTTGTTCACAGCTGTGAACTCAATGAGTTCAGGTAAGGGCCCCGGAATTTTTTGGTGTGAAATGATATGGTACAGCCTGATCTCATCAGATCTTGGAATCAGGGCTGGCTCGCCCACTAAGCAAACTAGGTGGTTGCCTGGGGTGCCAGCAGGGTGGGGGGCGCTGAATTTGGCCTTCCCCTTCCCCCTAGACAAACATCTAGTCTGCCCACCCTGCGCCTCCTCCTCCTCCCTCCCTTCCCCTCCCCAGGTCTATTTCAATGTCAGGAAGGGTGATCAGCACCGCTCCGGGCTGTGTAAAGGCGCCCACCTGCGGATCAGCTGATCGTGTCCTGAAAGGGCACCACAGCTGCTCCTATCTCCCCACTTCCTGGATGGGAAGGAAGTGGGAAGGAGGGAGCAGTGGCAGCGCCCTTTTGGGACACAGTTTGTTTGTTCGTTCGTGCTGCTGCTGGCCTGCCCAGGTGTTGAGTGAGTCTGCAGCCTGGACACTGAAATAGACCTGGGGTGGGGAAGGGAGAAAAAGGCATGGGAATGGGTGGGGCACGATGCCATGGGGGGGGGGAGGCGCGGGGGTGCTGTGGAGGGGGGCGGCAGGCCACCCGTCTGCCTAGGGCGCCATGCGCCCTTGGGCCGGTGCTGCTTGGAAGCTCAGTAGGACTGGTACTTGGAGACAACCAAGGAAGGCTCTGCAGAGGAAAGCGATGGCAAACCTTGAAAGCCCCTTGCTGGCGGCACCACAAGTTGTTTGTGACTTGATGGCACATGCATATACACAACTCTTGTCTGCCATACACAACTCTTAATTTAGTTCTCTTTTTCTTTGTGAATTATGTCAGCCAACACGCTGGAACTATGGTTCTCTAAACCCTTCACACTCCAGAGGTTGGCATTCTTGTGTTAGCCCAGATGCCACAAATCATTTGCAAAACCAAAAAGAGCTCTCTCAGCACTCCTTGCATGCAAAGAAACAGCCATCCACAGCTGATTTGGCCTTCTGCAGAGGGCAATCCTAAAGATTACAAGAAATATGGGACTGCCGCCATAAATGGAAACTCCATGCTGAGATCCCCTCTCCTCTTCCTCTGTAATCTCTGCAACAATTTATCCTGTTCCCTGACTTCATTACACTAAGAGTTTCCTCCCCTCCACCAGAGTTGTCAGCCACCAATGATGTGGAAATGAGGAAGCCCAAGATGCACTGAGGTGTCATGCAAAAAATTGCCTATGATGAGCATGAACACAGCTGCTTACACACTCACAGCACTCCTTCCTCCTTTATTTTCACTGGCTAGTATGTGGATGGGAGACTATCAAGCAAAAGCAGGGCCGTGCAAGCCCGTAGCCAAAGGGGGGGCCCTGCGCGGGCACTGCCCCCACTTCCAGGTAGGGCCCCCTGACTTCCAGGGGGCCGTCTGGAGAGGCAGTCTGTTTTTTTGCCATGGCTGAGCTGGCGAAGCATTATCAGTGGCAGCCAGAGCAGGGGAACTGAGCAAGGCATAGTGCACTATAACAGCAAAAGCAGTAGGCAGAGAAGAGGGAGGTGGAGGAGCAGGAAGCCACTTGGAATGGGCTGGGGAGGGGAGGCGGATGGAGTTGCTGGCTGCAAAGTGCCAGGGTGGGGGAGAGGGAGGTAGAAGGACCCCCCCCCCCCGTTTGCACACAAGGTGCAGCCCCTTCTTGACTCCAAAGTTTTAGGGATGGTTGCCTCAACTTGGCCACTTTCAGAGCCTCCAGCTTTTGCCCCTACCCCAGAAAGCTTCTGAGAAGCAGCAAGCCCTGCAGTGGATGGGAAAGGGTGCCCCCCCACTTTTAAAATCCTGGCTACGGTCCTGGGGTCACGACACAGAGGCAGGCGATAGCAAACCACCTCTGAACATCTCTTGCCTTGAAACCCCCAGCAGGGGTCGCCGTAACTCAGCTGTGACTCGACGGCATTTTCCACCACCACAAAAGCAGGCCTCACAGCAAACTGGAGATTGTTTTCCACTCGCAAACCGGGATTCTAATTAAACCCAAGTTTAGAACCGCAGTGTTGTGTGTCTCTGGCCAAACAGATTTGTCATGCTGAACCAGCACCTGATGCAAGGTTCCCCAAGTTTTAAATTGAGCTTCACGCAGCAGAGTAGAAGGGAGAGGATCGGAGCAAAGGAGAACAAACGGTGTTTGTGATCATGCTATGCGCTGTGACATCTGAGTGCAGCCACGGTGGAATGGGGTCAGTGCTCAGGGAGAGTTGTCCTAGATATTATGAAGAAGCAGAATTTGGGAAGAAGCTGCTTGTTTGGGCAGCAGCCTGTTCCTTGGGATAGTCATTAAAACTGCAAAGTCTGAGACAGCTACAAAGCCAAAGAGGAAACTGAAACTAACATGCAACACAAAGTCAATTCCAGCAGTACTGAGCAAACAAAATCTAGGGACACCCTTAATTTAAACTTCCTCAAGCTTATAGTAAACAAAAACAGTTCTCAGTAGGTTTCTACAGGGAAACGAAGTAAGTGCCAGGCAAATATGCTTGGGGAAGGTATTCTGAAGCTGGGCCACCACGACAAAGAATCCTTGTCCCTGAAAACTAAGTGCCGAAGGTGGGGATTTCTGGAAGAGGATCTAAGAAAATGTTCTCAGCAAATGAAAGCTTGGTGCAGTGGTTAAGTGTGCAGACTCTTATCTGAGAGAACCGGGTTGGATTCCCCACTCCTCCACATGCAGCTGCTGGAGTGATCTTGGGTTAGTCACAGTTTTCTCAGAGCTGTTCTCTCAAGAGCAGTTCTCTTACAGCTCTCTCAACTGCACCTGCCTCACGGGGTGTAAATTGTGGGGAGGGGAAGGGAAAAGAGGTTATAAGCTGCTCTGAGGCTCCAAGTGAAGGGTGGGCTATAAATCCAATATAATCATCATCATCACCATCATCTTCTCCTTCTTCACAAACAGGCAGACATTGTGGAAGTACAAGTTGCTTTAGATACTCTGATCCAAGAAACAAGCTTGAAACCAGTGATCTTACAGTAGCAGCAAGATATGAACACTACAGTGACTAGCAGTTCATAATCTGGCTGTCACGTTCTGTACCAGTTGCAGTTTCTGAAGGTTTGTTTTTTTCCCACAGACATCTGTAATAACTCACAGCAATGTAACTTGGAATCGCTACAAAGACATGGATAACTGTGACAATTGTTTTCCAGAAGCCACAACTAATACATCAACTGAGTTGGTGTCACAAAGACACTGGGATTTCCTTGAGAGTTTCAGAGGACTGTAAAAAACGGCAGCGGCCATTTCTCTGTGATTTTATTCTAGTTTTATTCTGGCTGCGGTTACTGACTGGCTCTGTTTTATTGATATTTGCCTGCTACTGTCTTTGCTTTTTAACGTTTAATTGTATTGATGTGCTGGTGCATTGCTGTGACTTGGATGGTCCAGGATAGCCCAATCGTATCAAATCTCAGAAACTAAGCGGGGTCAGCCCTGGTTAGGACTAAGGAAGTTCTGGATTGCTACACAGAGGCAGGTAATGGCAAACCACCTCTGAGTGTCTCTTGCCTGGAAACCCCTATGCAGGGGTGTAAAACTAATTTGTTATGAGGGCCAGCCTGGTTGGGCCAGGCTGTGTTGGGTTTGGCCGGGCCGTATCAGGGAAGGCCATGTGTGTACCTATTTAAGATCAGGTGCAGAGTGGTAAAGCTGCAGTACTGCAGTCGGAGCCCTCTGCTCACAACCTGAATTCGATCCCAGCGAAAGCTGGTTCAGGTAGCCAGCTTCAGGTTGACTCAGCCTTCCATCCTTCCAAGGTCGGTAAAATGAGTACCCAGATTGCTGGGGGGAAAGTGTAGATGACTGGGGAAAGCAATGGCAAACCACCCCATAAAAAGACTGCCGTGAAAACGTTGTGAAATCAACGTCACCCCAGAGTTGAAAACGACTGGTGCTTGCATAGGGGACTACCTTTACCTTTTAGCAGAGCTATAAACTTTATAAAGGACACAGATAAACACAAGTAATAAAAAAAACAACAACTTGAAATATGCTTCAAATGTTAGCACCTGTTGGTTTTAAAGGTGCTTTCTTTGTATTTCTCCTATGAGATCCAGGGAACTGGCCAAAGGAAGCTCTGGCTCTTTCCTTCCTTCCCCAGGAGACCAGGAGGGGAAGGAGCCGCAGCCAATAGAAGAAAGAGAGGCTTGTCTCAGTAGCTCTGCTGTATGATTGAAAGAGCCTGGAAAAACAAGGTCTGCCTACCCCCCTTCCTTCCCTGAGGGAGAAACCTCGGCCAATGGAGAAAATAGAGGTTATTGTAAACTACCTTGAGAGAATTTCTGAAAGGTGGTATGTAAGCTTTTTAAAAAGAAGGGCTTTGAACAATATCCATCATCCATGGATCAAGTTCAACAAACATCCCCCCGGCTGTGAGTCTTATCCTTAAAAGCAAGTGAATTCCCATTCAAAGCTGTTTCCATGGTCGCCTGTTACCATGTGCCAACCTTTAAAGAGAATATTCTCATGTGCTAAAGTTGATGATACTAGGAAAGACTGTTATTTGACTGAAGTTCTTGAGAGCTACTGTCAGCAGAAGAGACCAATGTTTTGACTCCCTATAAAGCAGGAGTGGCCAAACTTGCTTAATGTAAGAGCCACACAGAATAACCATCAGATGTTTGAGAGCTGCAAGATATGAACATCAGATGTTTGAGGGAAGGAAGATAGGCAGGCAAATAGATGGGGGAGAGAAGAGGGAGGAGAGGTGGAAGGAAAGCAACATTAAATGCATTCTCCAAGCTACAGGTTGGCTTATCTCAAAGAAGCAATTTAAAGAGAGAAATGCCTTCACTAAGCCAGCAGACAGGGCAGTGTCTGTTCAAGAGCATCTGTTAAACTGGGACTGTGAGACACCTGGGTTTTTGGCTCTATTCAGCCACCTCTGAATATCCTCCAGGCCCCCAGTAGAGGTCAGTCACCAGAGGGTGACATAACTTCCAAGTGTGCACATGCACACACACACCCATACGGGCACATAGGGTAGAATGGAGAGATCAGGCCGCAACTGTGGCATGGCCCCAGAGAAGGTGTTTTAAAGTCCTTTAGCACTGCACCACAGCCACAGCTCAATCTCTCCAGTCCATCCTGTGAGCCCACAGGATGAGATGGAGAGTTCAGGCTGCAGAGAAAGGGTTGCCCCGTCAGCCCATGCCTCTTGGAGACTCCAAGAGGTGTGTGTGTGGGAGAGATCCTTTTCCTGATTTTGCACCTTGGGGTGCAAAGGCAGGAAGAAAGCCCCACCAGCTCATGCCTCTTGGAGACTCTGAGAGGTGATGGGGGGAGACTCTTTTCCTGCTTTTGCACCCCAGAAGACACTGAGAGGTCTGCAGGGAACTACCGTCCAATTCTGAGTCCCTGGACCGCGGGTGCCCTAGGCGATGACCTAATTCGCCTAGTGGGCAGTCCAGCCCTGCTTACAGTTGCTGCAGCTTCTGTGCCTAGAAATGAAATGGTGCATAATTAAGATGGAAATGTCTACTTAGCTGGATGACAGATAACCCAGTTTTATTACATAAAGATCTGAACTGCCTTTTAATGGTAGGAAATTTATGAGATTAGTCTACCCTTTAAAAAAAAAAAAAAGCAATGTCAGAGGTTAATTTTTTATACTTCTGCAGAGAAAAAGTTTAACGTCAGTGTTATTTTCTTGCTGCCAAAATGAAAATGGACCAAAAGATATTTTTAAACCATGTGAATGAAACTCAGAGACTTAGAAATCTGTCTGTAGAAATGTATTACTGAACTAAGAATCTCTGGAGTTTAGAGGTCTTTGTACAGATAATGGCTTGGATCCACCAGTAGGAAGACAGGACGTGTTCGGTGTCTATGGCACACAACTATCTTGTCTCCCCTCTCTCACTTCAGTCCAAAATGCTTCTTGAAGGCTGATTACAGACCGGCACTTTGGGCCAACTCAGAGATGCCTCTGAAGTCAGCCCAAAAAATCAGTTCAGGCAGCAACAGCTGCCGGCCGTCCTCCAGGCTCTATTGACCGGCTCAAAAAGCTACCACTTCCAAAGTGGTAGCCAATATTTGAGCCAGCCGGCAGTCGCCTCCCCGCCATCTGTAGGGGGAAGGGTGCAAGCGAGGGACTTGGTGGTCTGCAGCTGCCAAGCTGTTCCGGGTTTGTTTTTTTTTAAAGGAAACCAATCAGAGCGCTGGTGTGCTTGTGTGCATGAGCGCTTGCCTCACAAGGGAAAGAAAAGGGGATCCGGCTTCTGGGTTGCCTTCCCATGCGGCGGCACCAAGCCGCCTCACAGACAGGATGGGGGCAGCATGCGGGTGAGCGCGAGGAGGCTCAGAAAGAGCCATCCCAATTCGGGATGCTTCCCAGCCGCCCCAAAACGCTTGTCTGTTCTCAGCCGAAATGTTGCTTTTGAGGGTCAGTGAGCCTCTGCAGCAATAGTCTGCCTGGGAAGACAAGAATCGGTCAACATCATCTCCATTTTACATGTGTGGAATTTTTCTGGTGGATCTCAGCCAATACCTTTTCAGAGACATAATGTTCATGGTCTCATTTCTGACCTGTACTTTGCACTCTTCACTGGCCCCAGGGGAAATTGCAACCAAGAAATATGACACTGGGAAGGGCAGCCATGAACAAGCTAGAAAACATTTTTAAGTGTTAAGGATACTGGGCTGGTGACCAAATCAAGTTAATTCATCCTATGGTATTCCCTATTGCTATGTATGGGTGGACAAGAAAGAAAGCTGACAGGAAGCAGGTTGTGATTCCAGGGCTTTTTTTTTGGGTAGCAGGAACTCATTTGCATATTAGGCCACACTTCCCTGATGTAGCCAATCCTCCAAGAGCTTACAAAGCTCTTTTTTGTAAGCTCTTGGAGGATTGGCTACATCAAGCATGTGTGGCCTAATACGCAAAGGAGTTCCTGCTACAAAAAAAACCCTGGTTGATTCCTTTGAAATGTGATGTTGGCTGAGAGTTCCAAAAAGACAAATAAGTGGGTTCTGCATCAAATCCAGGGGTTGTTTTGTAGAAAAATAGGTGGTGGAGCTCATTAGCATAACTCATTAGCATATGCTGCCCCCCCCACCAGCCAAAAGTAACTCGATGCAAGAAAAATATCCAGCCAGCCCAAGCAGGCCTCGCTCACCTGGAGTTCTCCTGGGTCTCCCCCCCACCCCAATCAAAAGACCAGCAAGCCACCTGCCACCCAAAACCACATAAGAAGTGGAGAAAGGGTAACATAGGCTTCTCCAGGGGTTAATGAGGGCCGCTGGGGATGTGGCAAAGCCCCTGGTGGCTGGCTGGCTGCTTGCTCTCCTAATTCAGGAATTGTTATACAGCTGCACCTACCATTCAATGGACAAGGTAGGTGGGGAGGAAGAGGGGGAATCCTCAGAAAGGTTCAGAAGCTGTACCCCTGTGAGCTCCTGCTGAATCTGAGGCCTGATCAAATCAAACCTGAATTTGCCCCCGAAGCTAAAATGAATAAACCGAGGCTATTGCATTTTGATCACATTATCAGAAGACAAGTCACTGGAAGCGACAATCATGCTAGGAAAAGCTGAAGGCAGCAGGAAAAGAGGAAGAGCCAACATGAGATAGATTGATGCTATTAAGGAAGCCACGGATCTCAGTTTGCAAGGCCTGGGAATGGCTGCTAATGGTAGGATTTTTTGGAGGACAACCGCCTTGCTCAGATCTTGCAAACTGAGGGCTGTAGTTTCCTTGATTTCAGGCTTGGCTCGGTCTACAACCCACTTGTTTGTCTTTTTGTTGGTTTACGCTATCCCTAAAACTTTTTTTTTTTAAAGAAACACAGGTGTGGAGTAAAGCACAGCTACTTTCAAAGAAGCTCCAGCCAGTCTAAAATGTTAAATCATTTTCCATCCTTCTTCATCCCAAGCACTTGTTTGCAACTGGGAGTTTGCAGCAAGGTTTCTTTTAATTGGCTGTAAACGGGCAAGGCAAAGTTTTAATTAGCACAACACTATTCAGCAACAAATAATGCTCATTAAGCAGCATTTCTTTCAGAGAATCTGTGCTGAATCGCTGTGTTCTGCTCAGGTTACAAAAAGCTTTTGAACATCGCAGGAGACAATAAAGCTGCCAGTCTTTTAGAGTAGGGGCAAACCTTGCCTCTGCATATAATGCTGCAATAATAACACTGTTTGGTGTCTCTATAAAGCCTTTCATCTGAATATCTCAGACCACTTTCCCAACATTAGGCAAGCAACAGGCATCTCAATGTCCCGTTAGGCAGAGAAAACGGCTATCACTGGTACAGTTTTCTTCCTTAGGTGAGGCCTTAAACCCAAGGCAAGTCTCATTCTGACAGAGTTACACCCTTCTGCTTGAAAACTGGGCTGTGAGATAGGATAGGCCAGTAATACTCAGCAGACTGAAAGCCACATGTGGCTCTTTGGCATGCCACTTGCAGCTCTTCCTCTCTCCAGAACCCATCCCATGTTCCACACAAGTGGTCAAGGCGAGGTTTGCAGTTGGTAGGCTGTTCCCACCTTAAAACAGCCACTGCTGGGAGGACTGGAGGATGGGTAAGCTGCGGACTTCCCTGAACTGCAGGTGGCATGCCAGAGGTGGAAGACAAGGACAGGTCCTCTCCAGCCTCCTCCCTCTCTATGCGGCCTCTGAGCTCTCAGCACCAGGCTACTACTGGGAGAAGAGGAAGCTGACTGCAGAGGAGAGATAGATCCAAGTAGGCAGCCGTGTTGGTCTGAAGTAGCAGAACAAAACAGGAGTCGATGGCACCTTTGAGACCAACTTAGTTTTATTCAGAACGTAAGCTTTCGTGTGCTCTCTAAGCACACTTCATCGGACGAGGAATCTGGCACAGTGAGCAGACCCATACATAGCTGGTAGGCAGTGGCCCAGAATGCAAAATGGTACAGATTTAAGAACCAATGACAGTGAAGTAAAATTATCTGGTAGGCAGTGATTTAGAAGGTAAAATGGTACAAATATAAGATTCAATGACAGAATAGTAAAATTAACAAATTGAGCAAACCTTTGATCTGAGTAGCATGAGCATGCGAAAGCAATAAAACAGTATATCAAAATGTGAGAGTGTCTGCCAATGACTCTATTGCTGTGAACCTGGGCCAAAAGGAAGGAATTATTATGTTTTCCCATCCAACAAACCCACCTTTAAACATGCAACATACATATAGTTTGTCATTAGGAGAAAAATACATTAAAATTTAGTGGGAGATGGGTTCAATATATGTAATGGGACAAGCAACCAATATCCCTGGCTTGAGTGTGTCAATACAGCTAAAAGAGAAATACATTGGATAGTGATGTTCTAGTACATCGGATAGTGATGTTTGTTGTTAGCCGCCCTGAGTCCGCTTGTGGAGAGGGCGGGATAGAAATTTAAAGTAATAAATAAATAAATAGTCTAGATGTTCTCTAGATACAGAGAAGAGAGAGTAAAGGCTCCACAAAAGCGAGGAAAGGAGCAAGCTGGCTGTAGTAGAACGCTGGTAGTTTTATTCCGTCTCTACAGCCAGCTTGCTGTCCTCCAGCTGCCTTGGCAATCCCGCTCTCTCTTCTGAACTGCCGTGTCACAGGCTGAGACAGCAAAGACACAGACAGGGGGTCCTTCCTCTCCCTCCAGATATTTCTTGTGGCACAATAGCAATATTCTTGCAGCATATTAGAGCGCACCAGAATTCCTGGTTTAGGTTGTGGCAGATGTCTCTTAACGACTTGGGGTATAATTGTCCCCTCCGTTCTATGCTGCAAAATAACATCACAAACATAGAAGATTTGAGATGCATTCCTGGTCTATTTGGTTTCCCTATATTTGGCCAGGCAGGGAATATAAATTTTAAATTGTCCTTTTAGCGTCCCTTCAAAGTAAGGACAATAGCGACACAACATATTAAGCGAAGAACACTCTTGTTGATTGCGGCTAACGGTCTCAAACAGCAAAGTCTATAAGGAATGGAATAATTGTAATCAAAATTAATGCGCAAAGGCAAATTCAGACATAGTAAAAAAAAAAAAAGCAGAAGAATGCAACAAAGAAATCATTTGAATTAATGAACGTCAATATATTCGTTCATTCTTACACTGCTGCAGGATTATATTTTGGAATCTTACTACATAGAACATGAGGTTCTTCTTTTTATAATAAATTCACTAATATTTTTTCAATCTTATTATTTTTTTCCTGACACTGATACACTAAAGAAAAAAAAAACCCAGGAACTTTTGGTTATGTAATAAAGAGGTGGTTGTGATAGGTGAAAATTTGTAGAGAAGAGACCCTTTCTGCAGTTTTTTGAAGTGGTCTGACCTGAATGGGGAAAAGCTGTCCGTAAAGGTAAAGGCAGTTCCCTGTGCAAGCACCAGTTGTTTTCGACTCTGGGGTTACGTTGCTTTCACGGCAGACTTTTTACGGGCTGGTTTGCCATTGCCATCCCCAGTCAACTACACTTTCCCCCCAGCAAGCTGGGTACTCATTTTACCGACCTCGGAAGGATGGAAGGCTGAGTCAAGCTGGAGCATGCTACCTGAACCAGCTTCCGCTGGGATCGAACTCGTGAGCAGAGGGCACTAACTGCAGTACTGCAGCTTTACCATGCTGAGCCACGGGGCTCATAAGCTGTCTGCAGAAGGCCCTAATTGCTTATCCTCCATGGTATCAATAACTAACCTCATGACCAGAATAATTTTAAAACGGTTGCAAGTTTTGTTTTAAATTGAGAGTGAAAACAGAAATTTAAGAACGTACATGTCTTGAGTAAAATGTTAAAAAGGCAGGCAGCTCATATGCGGTATCATGAGATTGAAATTCCAAAAAGTCACTACGGAATGCAAATCATTTCTGTACAACAGGGTGGGCTCTGAGACAAGCAGGGGTGGAATTCTAGCAGGAGCTCCTTTGCATATTAGGCCACACACCCCTGATGTAGCCAATCCTTCAAGAGCTTACAAGGCTCTTTTTTGTAAGCTCTTGGAGGATTGGCTACATCAGGGGTGTGTGGCCTAATATGCAAAGGAGCTCCTGCTAGAATTCCACTCCTGGAGACAAGCATTCTGCTTGAAGTGTATTATCAAGGCAGGAAGAGAAGGAAAGAGTCATTTCTGAATCTGGACCTTGGGCCAGTCACCCAATCTCAGCCTAACTACTTCACAGGGTTGTTGTGCTGAGAAACCAGAAGAGAGCAGAATGATGTAAGCCAAGGGTGTTGAACTCATTTGTTATGAGGGATGGATCTGACATAAATGAGACTTTGTTGGGCCGGGTTGGGGTGTGTCGGGCTGGGCCATATAAGCTTTTTAAAGGACACAAACACTTAAATGAAAAATACTTTTTAAAGACGCAAAAACTTAAAATAAAGCATGCTTAAAACATTAGCACTTTTTGGTCTTAAAAGTGATTTCTTTGTGTTTTCCCCATGGGATCCAAGGAACTGGGCAAAGGAAGCTCTAATTCTTTCCTGTCTTCCCCAGGAGGGGGAGGAGCCTCAGCCAATGGAGAAAATTGAGGTTTTGCTCTATAGCTCCTCTGCAATTGAGCAAGCTTTGCAAAGCAAGTTGAAATGCAGAAGGAAGCAAGAGAGAGAGAGAAGGAAGCAGACAAGAGCCAGTTGCTTGGGGGCCTGATAGGAGCCCTGTGGGGGCCTGATTTGCCCCTTGGGCTGCATGTTTGACACCTCTAAGCCTCTTTGGTTCCCCAGTGGAGAGAAAATGAAGCAAACTGACCATTAAATAAAACAGGTTTGAGTCTCAACAGGGAGCTGTGTGAGCTGCTGCATTTCAGAGTTGGATGCTACTTCACTGTTAACTTTGGTTTTTACTGCGTTCTTATATTCCTTGTATGTAAGTTCCTTCTTCTTCAGGGTTTCCCCTCCCTCCCCGTCCTGCACACGCTTGGTTCCCTCTAGTGGTCACTTCAGTATTATACTGGCTTATGTCTCGCACATCTCTTTGCAGATCTAAATTGCACTGCAGGCTTTTATACCCCAGACATAAAACCGGTGTAATAGCTAATAAATCAACAGTGGTAGCAAAACATGTGTGGAACAGAGAAAAAAGCCCATTGTCTGTTTATATCCTTGCTTAATTTTTGTTCTGTTCTATTTTATAGCTGTGCAGTTATTATGAAAACTTGGGTTTGTGTCCATCACTCTTATCTCCCAAGGAAACTGACCATCTGTCCTTGAATATTCTGCTGCCCACGGATATGAAAAGAGCAAAATAATATCAGCCCTAATCATATATAACAATGGATGGATCGGCACAGGACCACATCGGCTACGCAGGTGGAAAATGTGCTTCTGCTAACAGTCTTCCTTGCTAGATATGGGGACTTATAAACTCTGTTCGTGGGCTTGATTTCAGACATTTTTGATTTTACATACCTCTGTATTTAACTGCAAATAAAATATTTTTATTTTGCATATAAAAGGGGTATACAACTTTAATATAGGGTAAACAATTTATTGCAGTAATTTTTGGTAAAGACACAATTCACTGCATGCGTTTTTTGGCAATTAAGTAGATGAAATGTTAAATACAATTTCTTTCAGTGATTACAATGGCATCAAATGTTCAAGAGCAGGTAATACCTTCAGAGTTTCCAGTCCCTGCTTCAGTTCAAGAATGACCTAATTATAGTACCTTTATTTAGTTTGACTCTAGTTGCTGCTACTGGTAAGTGTATTAGTTTAACTCCCTCCCATCCTCCATCTGTCTATCTTTTCATTTTCATAACATTGGACACCTGAAAAACAACTGCATGCTTGCAACAAACAACTTTAAAAATGCACTTAGGCGATCAGGAAAGTTCACCTCTAAGCAACCTAGAAAAACCCCATATTCCATTTAAAATAAAATTTTCTGGACAACTGATATGAGTGCAGCATGTCCCCTACCAAGAACATCAAGAGGCAAAGCAAGCAGATATTTAAGAACATTAATGAATTTATATACCACTATATCTTACTCCAGGGGTGGAATTCTAGAGGAGCTCCTTTGCATATTAGGACCCCCCCCCCCAGGTAGCCAATCCTCCAAGAGTTTACACGCTCTTTTTTGTAAGCTCTTGAAGGATTGGCTACATCAGGGGGGTGGGGCCTAATATGCAAAGCAGCTCCTGCTAGAATTCCACCCCTGCTTACTCCTATGTAGATTGATTCAACTGAGTTCCACTGACTTCAGCAGGTTTGGGCTGATTACACAGGACAGAAGACACTGCTAGAGTATAAATGAGAGAATACCAAAGGCACCAGATCCGACAGTGCTGAAAGGAGAGACTGTCTGTGTGCAGCCTATAGCAATTGTTAGAACTGAAGCTGCTACAGGCATTCAGTGGCTTCCTTGCATATGGAGGCTCAATCACAGGGTATTTAGCAGGACTGTGGCCTTGAGTGTTAAATGCTCCCATGGTCCTGTGCAGCCAACTATTTGAATTCTTATTTGTAGCCACTGGGTAATGATTTGTCTAGTGATTCCCTTTTATGCAGGCAAAGACAGTTGAACGAATTTATCTCTTACAGTTTAAAGGCTGGATCTAGGCAGCTTTAACATTCCATCTGACTTAAATTCACCTCCTTCACTCCTCTGTCTTCCAAGGGTTTTGTACAGACATCCACCATATTGAAGCTGGTTCCAACCCAACATCCTATTTATGGTCTGCAAACATGAAGGCCACATAGGGCTTGAACTGGTGCCTTAGGCTATACTGTAGCAGAAAGAGTGCTAATTTACTTAAAGATTCAATAGGCAAACGAAGCCCTTTATTACGGACAACACTGACTCCAGTATCTTTTAAGATGCCGGCATTAAGATTACACAATGCTCCGTGGTGCAGTGGTAAGCTGCAGTACTGCAGTCTAAGCTCTGCTCACGACCTGAGTTTGATCCTGGCAGAAGCTGGGTTCAGGTAGTCGGCTCAAGGTTGACTCAGCCATCCATCCTTCTGAGGTTGATAAAATGAGTTCCCAACTTGCTGGGGGGAAAGTGTAGACGACTGGGGAAGGCAATGGCAAACCACCCCATAAAAAGTCTGCAGTGAAAACATCATGATGCGACGTCACCCCAGAGTTGGAAACAACTGGTGCTTGCACAGCGGACTACCTTTACCTTTACACAATGCTCATTGTGTGTGTGTGTGTGTATACACACACACACAAATACACCAAACACAGTAACCATTATATTTCTTATCAAAGTAACTCAAATGTAGTAAAAAGTACTACATATCATACAAGAGTAAGCTCAGTGAATGAAGGTCCAGATAAAGACGATTTTGAAAAAAATGCCCATCTTGTGCAGTTAAAAGCAAGCTTTTCATTAGCAATACCAAAAGGTGTCTTCCCTCATTTCAAAACAAGGGGCTTATAATAACCAGGATTAAATTATTCACATGATTAACTACAGCTGCCTGCAAGTGATTTTATTTCACTGATAACTCAGCTTTTGGGGCTAAACAACACAGAAGTCTTACTCAGATGATGACTACTACTATATTTACTACTGCTGCTGCTGCCACTACTACGGCGACTATCACCACCACCACCACTACAACTACAACTACCACTACTACTTAGAATATTTCTGTACCAGCTCTTCAGAGTCCTGCTCAAGGCATCTTACAATGAAAAACCATTAAAAATTACAAGCCATTAGACACCTCTTCCTCTCCAACACCTCTTGGGGGGATACCCTCATCCCTGACATGATGTACTGACTAAGAACACTTTAAAGATGCCATCAGGGTTTGTAATTTTTTACTGTAATTGATTTTATATATAATATGTATTTTTACTGTTGTGCATAGCCCTGTGTCTGGTGCTGGCCGGGATAGGGCGATTCATTAAATGTAATAAATAAATAATAATCTGTATTAAAAACTGTCCATAAAACACAGCACATCATTAAAAAGGAGTTGAGATAAGCACTGAATTAGAAGCCTGTGCAAAAAGATGTGTTTTAGCAAAGTAGGTGCCAGGCAAGCCTCAGGGGGGAAAGCATTCCAAAGGAGAGGTCCCACTACAGGAAAGTAGTTGGGAATCCCCCCTCCACCAAGGCTGGGTCCAGACCGACAGCTTGGGGCGTATGGGAGGAGTCCCAAATCAGGCCAGCTCAAAATGGAGTGGCAGAAGCCTGTCCACACACTCCCCCACGAAGCGCCCGTATTCTTCTTTGGAAGGGTCAGATAGCTGTCCCGTACTATCCCCGTAGCTTGGTTTGGGTTTCTTTCCCCCCATTCATTTATTGGTCATGAGCATGTGCACCCATGTGTCTATGCAGTTGGAATCAATGTGGTTTTTTTTTTTTTAAAGCCAGAAGTGGCTTGGGGTGGCCTTGTGGGTTCACATTGCCATTGCGCCTCGCATGTGTGTTCCAGCATTCAGATGCTTCCTGAGCCAGATGTCATGCAGTGCAAAAATTTGCTACCACTTCTGGCTTTTTGAGCGATGACTGGGATGCCTAAGGGCGGGGTGAGTGTGGGAGGAGGACGGGAGGCAGATGTGATCACTTGGATTTGATTTTTAAATCTACCTGGGTCCTGTCGGAACTCCTGCAACGGAACTCCTGCTAGAATTCCATCCCTGCATAAATGCAAAGGCAAAACAAGTCCCTGTCCCAAGGAGCATGCAACTTAAACTTCAGCAATGCAGAAGGGGACAGAAGGGTGGACAAGGCAAACAAAAGGAATGTAGAAAAGGTGGTTTCGCATATAAGTATGAGGACTGAACCCAAAAGCTTCAAAGAAAAAGGCAGGGTTTGAAGAAAGAGGGAAGGAGATCACCATCAAGGTATTTTGGAAGAAAGTTCAGGGAACAATGTCCAGCAAGAAAAAATGGGCAGAGCTCATTAAAAAAAAACCCCAAGAGACTTTTGGGTAGTTGACAGATGACAGAGTGAAAATCAGGGGCAGAGATATAAATAAGGCCTCAGGGATGCCTGGAGTAAATAAGGGAGAAGCTGCTTCCAAATGATCAGATTCTTCTTTTGTCTCCAAGAGGCAAGAGGATGTAGGTAAAAAGGTGCAAGCACCAGTCATTTCCAACTCTGGGGTGACGTTGCTTTCACATTTCCACGGCAGACTTTTTACGGGGTGGTTTGCCACTGCCTTCCCCAAGGATGTAGGTACTCAGGGCTTTTTTTGTAGCAGGAACTCCTTTGCATATTAGGCTATACCCTCCTGATGTAGCCAATCCCCCAAGAGCGGGGCTTCCTTCCAATTTTGCACAAGCTGCCCCAGGGCAGGGCAGTAAAAAGAATTTAAAAGATTATTTAACCCTTTAAACCATTTTAAAAAGTCACTTTAAAATTTGTTAAAAGATTTACAGTTTGGCCTATTTGTCTCGCTTTTTGCATTCTTTATAAACCTGGGAACAGAACCTAGCCACCTGTCTTGTTGTTTGGTGGTTCCTATCTGCTGATGGCTGGGAAAGGCATCCTGGAAGCTCCTTGCCGATTTGATACCACTTCATACGTGGTAGCTTTTTGAGGTGGCAGGATGGTGGTTACGGATGGGGTGAGGGAGGGAGCAGGGCAGGATTCAGATGTGCATGTTTGAATGTGCTTTTTTGGTCCAGTTGTGGGGTGTCCCTGAGGTGGCTTATACTGGCTGTCTGGACCCCAGCCTTTCCAGTTCTTCTTATATCATGGACTGTGTGCACTGAAATGTCTTGCTCGAGCTATTATGACTTGAGCTATTATCTCCCAAAGATTTGGAAGAATCACATTTGTTATATTTTGGTCTTTCCTCCATGGAGTTCACAGCAGTGTATCATGTTCCTCTCCCTCCCCCTCAAACTTACTTTATGAAGTTAACACACACACACCCTGAAATTGCTTTTGTTTCACATTTAAAATTCTGTTTCTAAAAGGATATATATTTGTGGGGGGACAGACTTTGATCGATTCCCCACTAGCCTTGTCCTGCTCTCACACTACTCTTCTCCGCGGGGCTTCCTTCCAATTTTGCACAAGCTGCCCCAGGGCTGCAACTTGCTCCGCCTCTTTCATGCAGCAAGCAGAAACCACTTTTTAGAGGATCTTGCTTGCTGCAAGAAAGAGGCGGAGTGAGTTGCGGTCCCTGGAAAGCTTGTGCAAAATTGGAAGGAAGCCCCGCAGAGGCGAGGAGAGTGAGAGCGGGACAAGGCTAGTGGGGAATTGGTTTTTGATTGCTACAATATCCCTTATGTTTAAAGACACAGAAAACATTTCACAGGAAGAAGCAAACCATACCCGGGACTGGTGTTGGTTAACTTTTTAAGCAAGGGTGACCACTGAGCAAGCCTGTTTTGTCATGGCATCTTGGGGGGCTTGCTGTTCAAACAGAGAAAAGTCAAAAATCCCACTGAACACTGTAAAGCCCTGGAAAGGAGAGGGAAGACGACAACCGTTTACTGCAGGGGTCCACAACCTTTTTGAGCCTTTGGAATTCAGACACAGAGTACTGGGTGTAGCCACAAATTGCTGCCACAGAAGGCACAGCCAGCCATGGAATGGCTACCATGGCTCACCTGCAGTCGCACAATGAAGATCTTTGTGTTGTAGTGGCAGCTGCTACCAAAGCAATGAGTTTGAAAAATCTGCACAACCAATTAGTTCTCCAACGGCCAATCAAAAGCAAGTTTCACCTGGCTCTGCTCGCTTTCTAGAAACACTTGGAAGGCACCAGGGAAAGGCACCACACTGGCGGGCCCTGGTTTACTAGATCCTAGTTGTATAATGTAACAGGACTGTTCAATACACAAAGTCGAGACATAAGTCCCCCAAATGCAAGCTCCCCATTGACAAACAACTTAAGAATGAAACAGGAGCCAAGACTCCTTGTTGGCTGCACAGGCTGGCATTGCATGAAGACAGGTTATACTCAAATTAGTTAAATTTGGCTGGCTTGCCACCAGAACTAGAAAGTCACTCATAGCTCTGAAGGGAAATAGCTAGGCATTTTCTTTCTCTAAGTTGGTAGTTTTTAAAATGTTTAATCCCATTATTAACTGTATGTTTTATAACTGATTGCAGCAATTTTACCTTTGTTCTCTCAGCACAATTTATATGGGTTACTGTAACCGGAATTGGTTTTACCTGTATTGTTTTTGCTGGCTTTTGCTGTGAATAAACTTGCTAGCATGAAGACTGGTGTTGTGGTATCCCTCCTTGCTGTCCTGAGCTGAGAGGGCAACGCTGATAATCACAGGGTATGCACTCTTCCAGCGTGGAGGAGCACACTACCTATGATTCTCATCGCCAGCTCCCCCACTCCCGGGCTGGTGGGGTAATGCAGAGCACCGCTACATTCCTCCTCTCCAGCTGTTCTGCACCCAGGCCAGAAAGGACGAGCATGCTCAGAATGCTAACTGGCTTTACCCTGTGCCAGCCCAGGCAGAGAACAGCCAGCAAGGAGGACCACAGTGGCGCCTCTACTTTTCCTCCATCCAGTTTTCTGCCCTCCACCGCATAAAGGGGTGAGGCAGTGGGAGAGAGTGGAGCCCTCTACAATGGCTGTTTTGACCTCCCTATGGCTGTGTCCAGACCACTGGCTCAGGGTGGCAGCGTGCTGACCCAGAAGTGAGCTGGCAGAAAAGGGAGCGCTCTGGAGTGTCCAGACGGTGCACGGCCCACTGCTAGAACAGAAACGGGCCGGAGGCGCCTGGAGGATTTTCCAGAGCATTCATGCACCTGTCCACCACTCCCCAGGTCCTTCCTGACAGTCCAGAGGACAGGGAGGTGCCATGGAGGTGCCTCAGTATTTTTCTACCACTTCAGTACCTTTTTGAGCTGCCGGACTGCAGGACTCTCAAAGCAGCTGCCCTTTCAAGGACAACTCCTGCCAGAGCTATGGCTAACCCCAGGCCATTCCAGTAGCTGTAAGTGGAGAAGTGGAGAATCAAACCCAGTTCTCCCAGATAAGAGTACACGCGCTTAACCACTACAACGAACTGGCTCTTAACCACTAAACCAAACTGGTTAGTACACAAATATGAGACCACTAAGGAAGCCCAGAACTGCTACGCAAAGGCTCTGTTTGTTAGTGGATTTTGCTATTCTTACACAGTGAAAATCCTCTGTGTAAAGCACATTATTCAGTGTGTGTGAACGCATCCTCTGTCTCTCGCCTTGAAAACCCTGTGGGTTTGCCATAGGTCAGCTGGATCTTGGCAGCATTTTCCACCACCAAGGGAAAGAAAACAGCTTTAGGGGTTGTTTCTCCAAGGAAAGGTGGGATCTAAATATTTTCATAAATAATTTTTTTAAATAAAAGAAAAAAAGTTATGAATAAAATTTGCTTTGCTGAAGAAGCTACAAAGAGAACCACATTTTCTTCTGACTCATTGGAGTCTGTTGCTCTTAAGTGCAGCTGCGGCAGAGTTTTCAAGAATGAAACCCTCTGCGCCTTTTTCCTGCGGACGTCTAGGGAAGCGCAGGCCTTGGAAGAACCTCATTAAGCAAGCTGAAAGTGGGCTAGCTGTTGTAGGCTAGGCCAAAAGAGAGAAGCAAGAGCTGTTAGCGAAGTGCTGTCACGAGTCGGTCTGTGTGCTCTTTCATTCCCTATACACCACGTCTCCCCTTTAAAAAGTGGGGCTTTGTGCTGAGAAGATTACCTAGGGGCACAAAATCAATATCTATAAAAAGGAGAGATTGGCAGAGCAGGCCTCTCCACTCCCATCTCTGATCAGCACAGATGCTGCTAGCCTTCATACTTCAATTGTATCCAGAGACTTTTCTCCTATTTATGGAGACCCCTGGGGAGAAAATTTAAAAGGAGTCAGAGACAATCTGTCAGTTTTGTATCTTCCATTATATGTCGTGCAGGAGTGTGGAAAGAGGCACTTGGGATTTAATTACGGTTTTTTGAAAACTACATTAAACCAGCCAAAATGACAGCAGACTTCAGTCTCTGACGATAAGCAGGTAAATATGTCTAAAGATTTGAGTATCAAAGGTCTGAGTATTCTTCCCAGTTCTAATGGCTAAACAATATCTCAAAACTGGAGTAAGACCGCCATTTTCACCTTTGCTGGAAGCTCAGAGCTTTTAAAAATGGGTGTCAAACATGTGGCCCAGGGGCCAAATTAGGCCCCTGCAGGGCTCCTATTAACCTCCCAAGCAACTGGATGTCGTCTGCTTCCTTATCCATCTCTTGCTTCCTTCTGCATCACAGCTTGCTTTGCCAGGCTTGCTCAGTCAAGCAGAACAAAGCCACAAAAATGGAGACAGAACAAAGCCACAAAATGAAGACAAAGTGGGTGTGCTCAATTACAGCAGCTCAAGTCAACACCTAACTCTTAATAGTTCATATTTTCCTCTGGGTCTTAGGTTCAAAGCACTGACCATAAGATTTATGTAATGAATGCCAGGAAATCAAAAGTAGGTTTGCAACTTACAGACACAAACCTGAATAACATACTTAAGACTGCTAAACCACAGACATTGTTCTCTAGATTTTGATGCAATTATTCAGAGGTGTCAGTTATCAGAGACTGTTAAATAATCAAAATATTGCAAGAGTGCTAATCTTTGAAACATGTTTTAAGTTTTTTTAAAAAAATCTTTAATTGTGTTTATCTGTGTCCTTTATAAAGTTTATATCTCTGCTACTGGCATTACATAGGAGTAGCGATCCAAAGAAATCAGTCAGTGAACAGCTAGAGGCATTCCTCTTGTGGGAGAGTAGAGGTTATAGAAGAGGAACCCAGATTCCACAGTAAAAAAGATCGCTTCTAATCTGGAAGGGGCTACATTCCCATGAAAGGGGCAGGCTTATAACTGAGTGATGCTGCTGGTGTTCCCTGTTGTAGAAGCAGGCGGCAGCGGAGGCAATGTGTACCTTTCGCCAGTTTTGGCTGGTGAGACAGCTGTGGCCTTTCCTAAAAAAAAAAAAAAAACATTCCCACCAGCACAAGCCCTAAAAACTTCTAGATCAGACCCCCTTCAACGTGTTCTACATGGGGGTGCCTTTGAAGAGAGCCTGGAAGCTCTAACCGGTAAAGAAAGCTGCAGCCAGAATCCTGACCGGAATTGGTCATAGGGACCCTATCATCCCAGTCTGGTTCCATCCACACTGGCTTTCAATTTATTTCCAGGCCCAATGCTAGGTCCTGATATTTATCTTTAAAGCCTAATGTAGCTCAGGATCCCTTGGACTGCAAGAAGATCAAATCAGTCAGCCCTAAGGGAAACCAACCCTGACTGTTCCCTGGAAGGTCAGATGCTGAAGCTCATTTGGCCACCAAATGAGAAGGGAGCACTCACTGGAGAAGATCCTGATGCTGGGAAAGACAGAAGGCAACAGAAGAAGGGGACGGAAAAAGATGAGATGGCTGGACAGCGTTACTGATGTAACAAACACAAATTTGAGCAGACTTCGAAGGATGGAGGAAGACAGGAGGGCCTGGCGTGACTTTGTCCATGGGGTCGCAAAGAGTTGGACTCGATTGTGTGACTGAACAACAGCAGACCTTAAGGATCTGACTTAATTAAGGCCTATTCCCATAAGAACCTACCTGACCACTAAGGTCATCTTTGGGGGCACTACTTTGGATGCCCTCCCATCTGAAGCTAGACAGGGAGCAACCTGAAAAAGGACATTTTCAGTTGTGGCACCAAAATTATGGAATTCCCACCCTAGGAAGATTCATCTATCCCCCTCTAGTATTGCCTTCTGGTGTGTTCATGCTATACTAAATAATGCGTCTTACATCAGGATTTTGGCTATTCTTACACAGTAAAATGGTGTGATCCATGCTACGGTCACCTCGAGACTGGACTACTGCAACGCCCTCTACATGGGGCTGCCCTTGTGCCGAACTCGGCGACTGCAGCTGGTGCAGAATGCGGCGGCTAGGCTGTTGTTGGGGCTCCCAAGGTGGGAGCACATACAGCCAGGGCTACGCGGACTGCACTGGCTGCCAGTGGCACACAGAGTTCGCTACAAAGTTCTGGTTATCACGTTTAAAGCTCTATATGGCCGAGGACCTACCTACCTGAGGGACCGTCTCTCCCCATATGAGCCCCAGAGAGCGCTGAGGTCAGCTGGAAAAAAACAGCTGAATGTCCCTGGGCCAAGGGAGGCCAGATTGAAGGCCACCCGGGATCGGGCCTTCTCTGTCGCAGCTCCACTGCTGTGGAATCAACTCCCTGAGGAGGTGCGGGCCCTACGATGCTTAGATCAATTCCGTAGGGCCTGTAAGACCCACCTTTTCAAGATAGCCTTCAACTAATGACAAGCTAGGAAATGCTGCTGGAAATGCTTTTAGTTACTGAATTCCACTGAAGATCTAATGTTTATAATGCCATATTGTTAATGTTAATTTTAATAATCTGTAATTTGTTTTAACCATGATTTTATAAGTATAATTTGATGTACAGTGTATTTTATGTTGTGAGCCGCCCTGAGCCTGCCTTGGCGGGGAGGGCGGGATAGAAAAAAAAGTTATTATTATTATTATTATAAAAATCTGGTTGTAAAACACATTATTTAGTGTGAACACACCATTCTATTGATGGGCAGAGGCCTTTGTTTGGCATTCCCACACTGCCCCTCCTCCCAGCTTACATATTTCATTTGTGTGTTTATAAAATTGCTTTATGGTTTTACAGTGTTTGTTGCCTTGGGAACCCTAAGTAGGGTGGAAAGGCAGCATTTTAAATAAAATTAATTAATTATCTACTTCAATAACTGAATAGGGGTATTATAAAATAAAGAGATTTCTGTTTGTTTCTCCATACAAATGCAAAGACACTTGGCAAGATCAGTGGATTGAAGACTAACTGTGCAATCCTATGAAGAGTTTCTGCAGTCTGAATTTACTGTCAACTACTGACTTAGACTGGAGTAACTCTAAATAGGATAGTACTGTAAACACCTAGGATTTTCAAAAGAAAACACTGAGCAAAACAGTCCTACCTGAGATGGAAAGTAATTTTCCTTGTGGTACACACAAATCAGGATTTGGAACCGTTTGGAATCCTATTTTAGATTATTTAGAACAGCAAGGTGAAATCTTTTTGAAAGCATGAAAACCTTATCCACACTTGTGAATTAATTATCTAGAATTTTTAACTACCTTGGAAAGATGCATTTAAAGTTCTAGGAGAATTAAAGGACTAGAGCACCCTTTGCTATTATTATCTAGAACCTGTGGACACAGATCTAAGTGTCTGGGTAAATGACAGAGTATACAGAGGGAAAATGCTGATTTGTAGCTTCTAAAGTTTTAACTTTATGTTTTTACTGTGTGTGTGTGTGTACACATATGTTGTTGTTGTTCAGTCACACAGTCAAGTCCGACTCTTTGCGACTCCATGGACAAAATCACGCCTGTCTTCCACCATCCTCAGAAGTCTGCTCAAATCCATGTTTGTTACATCACTAATGCTGTCCAGCCATCTAATCTTTTGCCATCCCCTTCTTCTTCTGCCTTCTGTCTTTCCCAGCATCAGGATCTTCTCCAGTGAGTGCTCCCTCCTCATTTGTGAGCTTCAGCTTCAGTATCTGACCTTCCGTCTGGGTTGATTTCCCTTAGAACTGACTGATTTGATCTTCTTGAACAGACACAAAGGCTTTCTTTTGTAGCAGGATCTCCTTTGCATATTAGGTTGATGAAGTCGATCCTCCAAGGACTGACGGTAGGTCCTGTAAGCTCTAAGCTCTTGGAGGAGTTGCTACATCGGGGGGGGGGGTGTAACCTAATATGCAAAGGAGTTCCTGCTAAAAAAAAAATCCATCCATCCATCCATCCATCCATCCATCCATCCATCCATCCATCCATCCATCCATCCATCCTTGGTCTTTTGGTATCTTTAGCATTATTTTGAAGGTGTGTTTGTATATACCTGAAATTTTATATTAAAAAAAATCACTCATTAGCTCTAATAGGTGGGTGCATGGATGATGAACTCTAGACACCTTTCCGTACAACAGATGTACCTGCAGCCCCTTGTAGTTGTTCCCTTTCCTCATTGCCTACATGGTCCTAGATCCACAACAGTGGACAAAGAACAGCGGTGCTAGGAAGGAAACAGGGCAGAGGATCCACGGCCTCCTTTTCTCCCTATATTAAGAGACTGTAAGGACACCTGTGGAGAGTAAGTAAGACGTTGACAGGACTATGTCTTTTCCCCAAGAGATAAATTTATTTTGGTTCCTCCATCACATTTCCATGTCCCAAGATCACATTAAGTACACAGACAATGAGATGCTATACTGGTGTCTTGTGCTCTGATGAAAGGTGGATCAGTGTACTTACTCACTTCTACTCAATTTATTGATTCTACTTTTACTTATTTCTCCCCTTGGCTCAGCAAAAAGTGGTTCCTAATAAGGTTCTGCTTAGAAAGACACCAGATACGGAGAAACTCCTTGCTTGATGCAACTGAAAAAGACATTCTGGGCCAGTGGCCCACCAACCTTTTTGGCACCAGGACCTGTTTTGTGGAAGACATTTTTTCCATGGACCAGTGGGGGTGCTGGGGTTTTTGCTGCCCCAGGCTGCCCCCAAGCTCACACCCCATCCCTGCCCCCCCATGGGGGTCTTTAAATAAGGAGTACGTGAAGGTCTCTGCCTCACTCCGTGGCCCAGTTGCTAAAAGGCCACGGACCAGTACCAGTCTGTGGCCCATGGGTTGGGGACCCCTGTTCTAGACCACTGAACCAATCAGTTTTTCCAACTTTAAGCTTTTTGCTGAACCTGGCCACATGTAAGTTCACCGCATCTAGGATACATTCCCTCTAGAACCTCAGCCTTTCCAACCCGCATCACCTACGTTGTATCTATATTCCCTTTTAGTTACATAATCATCATAGGGTTCTCAGCCCTGCAAATTTGGAGGGCAGTGCTCAATGAATTTCCCTTCATCTCTGTGGTTAAGTCCATAAAGACTTGAGGAAAATCCTAGAGTGTCACCACTGATGCCACCCCCCCCCCCATTTCTTCCCAGTCCTCAAATTATTGAGGGTAGCGATGGGGGATTGTCTCCCCAACTTTTTTGTTAAAAGCAGAAGAAAGTCTAGGGAGGTGGGGCTGGAGGAGAGGGAAAAAACAAACAAACCCAATGTCCATGATAGGCCAAGATAAACATATACAGTTTTTAAAAATTAAAAGTGAATCTCAAATTGCAAGGTGGGTCCTGAATGTGAACTGCTTTACTGCTCAAAAACCTTTATCAGAGAGACAAAACAGTTTCTCCCTTTGCCTAAAGGGAAAAAAAGGATTTGCATATTTAATTCTTGTTTGCAGGTACTCATGGACAATATTGTGTTCTGTTCAATTATGCACTGAAACATAGACTTGTCTTGTGCTGTAGAAATATCGATCGAATCATTTTTCCCCTCTAGCGATGCAACACAAGCTATGCCATTTGTTATTGCTACCTCCATTCTTCGAGAAGTTCCCTAGTAAATATTTCACCGCAATTTGCATCGAAAGGATGAGAATAAAATGCTAATTGAACAAAGCACTATAGCAACGTCTAACTTAAGACAAGACAAATGATGGAGCTGCACAACCTTGATGTTCTGCTTGCTATTTTTCACTTGTCTGACGCTTCTTTAGCATACCAAATTCCAGTGATGATCGCTGGATACGAAATATATTCAATATGCAGCCCCTTATGCATTTTGTGAGATCACAGAAATGCATCTTTGCAGAACTGTGTCTTAAAAGTCTTCAAATATACAATGTCCTAAACCCAAAAAAATAAATAAAATAAAAACCAGTAACTCCAAAATCTAATTTAATTTTGTAAACTACTGAGCACCTAGGCAAGATATTTTGAATCTTCACTCAACTAACATTACTAGAAACTGATGGATATCAGCACATAGTGAGGCCAAATTGTAGCTGTTTGGCTAAGGTTCAAGGGACTAAACAAATTATAGAAGCAATGCTTGTAGTTTATATCACACTCACTGGAGAGTAAGTACCTTTGTAAGGGCTTGGAATCTGATAGATTAATACATACATTCAGGGCTTTTTTTTGTAGCAGTATGAACTCCTTTGCACATTAGGCTACACACCCCTGTTGTAGCCAATCCTCAAAGACCTTACAGGGCTCTTAGTACAGGGCCTACTGTAAGCTCCAGGAGGACTGGCTACATCAGGGGTGTGTGGCCTAATATGCAAAGGAGCTTCTGCTACAAAAAAAAGCCCAGTATATATTTCAGTGAGATTCTTCTATTTCATTCAACCTCACAAGAGTCCTAGGGCACAGCAAGGTTTACTGTTAACTGATTAAGAAGAAGAAGAATTGCAGATTTATACTCCGCCCTTCTCTCTGAATCAGAGACTCAGAGCGACTTACAATCTATTTTATCTTCCTCCCCCACAACAGACACCCTGTGAGGTGGGTGGGGCTGAGAGGGCTCTCACAGCAGCTGCCCTTTCAAGGACAACCTCTGCCAGAGCTACGGCTGATCCAAGGTCATTCCAACAGCTGTGAATGGAGGCGTGGGGAATCAAAGCCTGTTCTCCCAGATAAGAGTCCACGCACTTAACCACTGCACCAAACTGGCTTTCTGCCTTATATTAGCAGCACTTAGGTTTGGGCCTTTTAAACGGGTCATGGTGCCCCACCTGCCGCTGGGCCACAAGCTCTTCCATAGGCATCATTTTCCCCTGCTGCTTTTTGGAAGGGCTTGAAGAATTCTGGGACATAAGGTGGCCCCCACCTATAAGAAATGGCCTGCCTGATGAGATGAGGGCAGGTTGGTGTAGTGGTTAAGTGTGCAGTCTCTTATCTGGGAGAACTGGGTTTGATCCCCCACTCCTCCACTTGCACCTGCTGGAATGGTCTTGGGTCAGCCATAGATATCGTAGGAGTTGTCCTTGGAAGGGCAGCTGCTGTGAGAGCCCTCTCGGCCCCACCCACCTCACAGGGTGTCTGTTATGGGGAGAGAAGATATAGGAGATTGAAAGCCGCTCTGAGTCTCTGATTCAGAGAGAAGGGCGGGGTATAAACCTGCAGTCTTCTTCTCCCTCTCTCCTGCAAAACTGAATTACTGAAGAGGACTTTCTTACACAGGTAAAATGGTTGTTCTGTAATAAAATGGGATTGGGACTGCAAAGAATACTATTGTGTACTCCCTGGTACTGTAAGCATGCTCTTACGATGTAGTTTTGGCACTAATGTGTTGTGATTAGGTTTTCTTTCAGCTCTGGTTCAGATTTCTGATTGTTTACAGGTTTCTGCAATCCAAACCCAATTGCACTGTTTATTCGGTGTCCTGTCCTGTTGATTGTATTGACTTACACATTGGAATTTCCCTTCAGTCTTGGTGACAAAGGCAAATTATAAACAGTGCAAATCAGGGGTGTCAAACAAGCAGCCCGGGGGCTGAATCAGGCCCCCAGAGGGCTCCTATCAGCCCCTCCCCCTGAGCAACTGGCTGTCATCTGCTTCTTTCTTCCTCTCTCTTGCTTCCTCCTGCATTACAGCTTGCTTTGCCAGGCTTGCTCAATCACACAGGAGTTAAAGAGTGAAGCCTCTATTTTCTCCATTGGCTGAGGCTCTTCCCTTGGGGAGGAAGGGAGAACTTGCTTTGCCAGGCTCTCTTAATCACACAGCAGAGCTAGTGAGCCAAGCCTCTGTTCCTTCTATTGGCTGAGGTTCCTCCCCTTTCTGGTCCCCTGAGGAAGGAAGAAAAGAGCCAGAGCTTCCTTTTCCTTGGATCCCATGGGAGAAATACAAAGAGAACCTTTAGGACCAATGAGTGCTAATGTTTTAAGCATTTTAAAAAAATTATTTGTGTTTGTCTGTGTGCTTTATAAAGTGTATATCTCTGCTACCTAATCTTAAATAGGTACACACATGGCCCAGCCCAACAAGGCCTCATTTATGGACATATGAAGCTGCCTTCTACTGAATCAGACCCTCAGTCCATCAAAGTCAGCGTTGTCTTCTCAGACTGGCAGTGGCTCCCCAGGGTCTCAAGTGGAGGTTTTTCATGCCTACTTGCCTGGACCCTTTTTAGTTGGATTGAACCTGGGACCTTCTGCTTACCAAGCAGATGCTCTACCACTGAGCCACCATCCCTCCCCTAATGTCAGATCTGGCCCTCTGAGTTTGATACCCCTGGTGAAAATAATAATGTCAAAGCATAGAGAGTAAAGGCACCATGCGTCGTAACATACACTAAGAAGAGCAGAAGGGTTGCAAGAAGATCACTCCATGGGGGAGAGTGTTCTTTCCAGCACAAGCAGGGTCAGAGACTGCCCCCCTCCCCCAGCAAAAGTGCTCCCTTGCTTTCCCCCAACTGGGCCGGTCCCCTGCCATTCACTCCAGTTCTCTACACATTCTTGCAACATGGAGCCCACCATTGGTGAGATCACCACTAGGCTCCTCCTATTCTTGTTATGTGGCTCTATCATGTGACCCTCTACAGTGTCCTTACAGCTCAGTGGGTCCCATGCCGTTGCCTGAGTGATAAAGATGGGGGTCTTGGTTCTGAAAATGTCTAAGGGTATTTCCTGTGTGCAGTCTGATGTAGTGGTTAAGTGTGTGGACTCTTATCTGGGAGAACCAGGTTTGATTCCCCACTCCTCCACTTGTACCTGCTGGAATGGCCTTGGGTCAGCCATAGCCCTCGCAGGAGCTGTCTTTGAAAGGGCAGCTTCTGAGGGAGCTCTCTCAGCCCCACCCACCTCACAGGGTGTCTGCTGTGGGGGTAGAAGATAAAGGAGATTGTGAGCCGCTTTGAGACTCTGAGATTCGGAGCAGAGGGCGGGATATAAATCTAATATCAACATCATCAGTTCTGCAAAAAGGTGGCAAACAGCTGTGTCCAGGTCTGCAAAATAACCCAATAAAAGTTTGTCATTGGTCCACTTAGCTCAGCACTGTCCACTCTGGTTGGTAGCAGTTCTCATTAGGTCCCGGGCATAAAAAGGTCATTTTCACACCCCCTGCCCAAGGTCCTTGAACTGGAGATGTCAAAAATGAAATCTGTGAAGTTTGCTTACTTCTTAAAACATGTACTTCTTAATAACAGATGGCTAAGGTGAATTCTTGCAATATTCCACAGTAGCTGATGCTTCAGAGACTGAGCCATTCTGTCACTATGAGTGAAGATTTAGTCTTCCGCCTTTCCCAGCAGCACAGTTCATGTACTGCTATGGTGTTTTGACTTTAGAAGAAGAAGAAGATGTTGGATTTATATCCCGCCCTCCACTCCGAAGAGTCTCAGAGCGGCTCACAATCTCCTTTATCTTCCTCCCCCACAACAGACACCCTGTGAGGTGGGTGGGGCTGGAGAGGGCTGTCACAGCAGCTACCCTTTCAAGGACAACCTCTGCCAGAGCTATGGCTGACCCAAGGCCATGCTAGCAGGTGCAAGTGGAGGAGTGGGGAATCAAACCAGGTTCTCCCAGATAAGAGTCCGCACACTTAACCACTACACCAAACTGGCTCTCCTAGTCCTCTGTTTACTGTATGGGAGGCTGCAAGCACCTAATGTGCACATTCTCAGAACACATTCAGAACACTTGGGGGTCAAGCAGCAATTTTTCTCCAGGCCAGTTTTGCCAGGGATCCTGTAGAGGTTTTTAATTTTATTTTCCCAAACTTTTGGGTGTAGAGCAGGTGTCACTGGGGGTGTGTATGGGGGAGGTATTTGTGAATTTCCTGCACTATGACCCTGGAGGTCCCTTCCAACTCTATGGCTGATTCCATACTAACCTTGCTCCATGCCAGGCTTCAGTTTCTCTCCAGAGCAAGCTAGCGATTTCACACCAGCTGCTGTGTGTCGCCATTTTGCATGGGGAAAACCCGTGATTGGCTGTGCCGCAGTGTAAACCTGAAAAAAACAGATTTACGCTGTGGCACAGCAAATCGCGGGTTTTCCTCATGCAAAATGGCGGCGTAGAGCAGCTGGTGCGAAATCGCTAGTTTGCTCTGAAAAAAAAACAGAAGCCTGGCACAGAGCAAGGTTAGTGCAGAATCAGCCTATGATTCTATATCCAAAAAAGTTCACTTTACTCACATAAAATCAAAACCAAACACTTATACACAGCTAACTCTTCATCATATAATATAGAAACAAATTCGACTTCAGGGATATCAGGATATGGTTTCTTTGGAAAGCAAAACTTCCCTGAAAGATCAGTACATAAATGAAGATTCTAAAACTGCTGTTTGCCAGTGCAATCCTAAACAGACTTGCATTGTTCCAAGCCAATTGAAGTCAATGGGCTTAGAAAGGTACAATTTATGTTTAGGATTATATTGAGACACTTTGAAAATGCACGAACACCACTTTGTTCTGTGACATCTAAATGCCACAGAGAAAAAGCAGGGAAAACAAATTGACCTTCCTTAAAAGAAGGAAACCTTATTTTTCTGCAGAACTTTGATCCAGTGTCACCTGCTAGAGAGTACTAATCATATGGTCATTCTACCACTTGAAAACATTGGAAACACTTACTGGTAGGTCAATACAAGCTATCACGCTCAAGAATGTATGACAAAAACTTTTAAAGTAATACGCATGACTAGGGCTTTTAGGCAGAAAAAGCCCAGCAGGAACTCATTTGCATATTAGGCCACACCCCCGGACATCATCATTGTTTCATACAGGGTTTTTTGTAGGAAAAGCCCAGTAGGCACTCATCTGCATATCAGGCCATACCCCTGACATCACCATTGTTTCACACAGGTTTTTCGTAGAAAAAGCACAGCAAGATTTCATTTGCATATTAGGCCACACCCCCTGATGCCAAGCCAGCCAGAACTGTGTTCTTGTGCATTCCTGCTGAAAAAAAGCCCGCATATGACCAAGTAAGCACATGGTAAGAATATTGCCACACGAGGGACACAGTAGTCATATATATTGGCTCTGAATTAACACCTGCTGTAATAGAATGTATATCACATGAAAGCAGGAAGGTGCCTTATAATTAGTTTCACAGTTGTCTGCTCTCACCTGCACCAGCTCTCCAGGGTCTCAGGTAGAGATTTTTCACATCACCCACTACCTGATCTTTTCAATCAAAGATGCTGGGATTGACTTTAGGACAGGCTTGCCAACTCTGATTCCTAGAGATGAAAGGGTGGAGCCTGGAGAAGTCAGAAGTTGAGGAGAGGAAGAACCTCAGCAGGGACCGAATACAATGGAAGCCACCCGCCAAAGCAGCAATTTTCTTCAGGGAAACTATGCAGTCTATGATCAGGCATAATTCTGGGAGATCTTCAGGCCCCATCTAGAAGTTGTCAACCATAACTTGGGACCTTCTGCATGCAAAGCAGCTGCTCTACTACAGCACTATAGACCCTCCCTCTGTTCAAGCTAGTTTGCCTGAAAAAAAGGAAGGGCAACTGAGCATATAAACATAAGAGAAACCATATCAGATCAGGCCAGTGGCCCATCCAGTCCAACACTCTGTCACACAGTGGCCAGAAAACCAGGTGCCATCAGGAGGTCCATCAGTGGGGCCTGGACACTAGAGCCCACTGTCTCTACCCCCAAGCACCAAGAATACTGAGCATCATTTGCCCCAGATAAAGAGTTCCATCTATACCTTGTGACTAATAGCCACTGATGGACCTCTGCTCCATATGTTTATCCAATCTCCTCTTGAAGCTGTCTAGGCTTGTAGCTGCCACCACCTCCTGTGGCAGTGAATCCCACGTGTTAATTACTCTTTGGGTGAAGAAGTACTTCCTTTTATCCATTCTAACCTGATTGCTCAGAGATTTCATTGAGTGCCCATGAATTCTTATATTGTGAGAAAGGGAGAGAAGCACTTCTTTCTCTACCTTCTCTATCCCATGCATAATCTTGTAAACTTTTATCATGCCACCCCACAGTCGATGTTTCTCCAAGCTAAACAGCCTCAAGCACTTTAACTTTTCTTTACAGGGAAAGTGTTCCAAACCTTTAATCATTCTAGTTGCCCTTTTCTGCCCTCTTTCCTATGCTGTAATATCTTTGAGGTGTGGTGACCAGAACGTTTCAGATGCAGCAGGTTTCCTGGTCCAGTCCCCAATGAAAAGGATCTCAGATGGCAGAATTAGAGAAGATCTTGGTATCATACCTTGGCTAGCTGCTTGCAATCAGACTTCACTCTACTGGGCTGATACATACCAAAGGTCTGATAGCATAAAGCAGTTTCATATGTTCCCGTTTCACAGATTAACTTTACTGACGTCTTCAACGGGCTCATAATTTCAGAAGAGTTCTCTGTAATTACAGTAACTTTTCCCTTTAAAGTAATTATAATTACAGAGGACAACTTTGAAATTATGAGCCAATTGTAAGCTTCAATCAAGTTCGTGTGCTTTATAGGAAAATAGCCTAAGAAAGAAAAAGTTCTGTGAGATAACCGAGCTGTCAAGTAATTCAAGTCAAATAATTTATTGTTGATTTGGCAGACAAACTTTACAACACATCTGAGCAGACTATTATTCTCAGAAATGTACTGAAATTGAAAAAAAAAACTACTTTAAAGGCACAGTCTTAAAATCAATGCCTCCAGTCCATCTAAAATTAGTTGTAATTAAATCTCATTGAAACAAATGGAATATGTTAGCTGTGACTAATTCATATCCTGCTGCTTTCAATAGGACTGCTGACGTGCTTAGGAGAAAAATTTCATAATTGTATCCTGGGGTATATTAAAATCACAAGCCTAATTCCAGTGTATCCTGAGGTACAAAAATGCCACCCAACTTATCTATGACAGAAGAAGACATTGTGTTTCACAATATCCAAACACCCAGAGCCTGAATACATATTTTTATAAGAGAAGAGGAGGAGGAGTAGATTGGATTTATATCCCGCCCTTTCACTTGGAGTCTCAGAGAGGCTTACAATCTCCTTCCCTTCCTCTCCCCACAATAGACACCCTGTAAGCAGAGGAGTCCTCTTGAGAGAACAGCTCTGAGAGAACCATGACTGACCCAAGATCACCCAGCAGCTGCATGCAGAGGAGTGGGGAATCAAACCTGGTTCTTCCAGTTAAGAGTCCATGCTCTTAACTGAACTGAAGCTCTTAATCACTACACCAAACTGGCTCAGCTTGAGGTGGAAAACATCTTAACGTTAGTAAGTGCTATTATTTATCTATTCATTCATTTCACTTTACTAATATCCTGCCTTTCTCATTTGGGCATTTTTCTACTCCAAGAATCTTCCTAGCTCTCTGATGGGAAAAAGATATTCTCCAGGTTATCTGGAAGAATCATCAGGTTATAGGAAAGATCTCAGTTTCTCCAGAACACTTGAAAATGCCATTCAGGAACAGTATTTCCGGGGGGGGGGGTGAGGGGGGTGGTTCATGGGGTATTTGGGTAGCCTAATACCTCAGGGGGGGGGTGGGGTGGACTGGGACAATAAAGTGGCCCAATAGAAAAAACAATAGATTCCCATGGTAGTTTTGTACTCTATTGCTTTTCTGTTTACAGAAACAATACAGTACACGCTAAGTGGTTTTATTTTTGTGGGTTGAAGTACCAAAGTGTGACCCCATCTGCGGACAGTTAAATTGGTGGACTGGGGCCTCACTGAGAGAAGGCAGATTTTTGATAAAACTTGAGGGATTCTCAGGTTTATAGAAAACTCCGAAAAATTAAAAAGGGGGGGTTTCAAACAAAATACAATAATGTTGTCTGCGCAAGCACATTCTACTACACCATTGTTACTGGGCCACTGAGGTGGCAAAGCTAGAATCAGGCAGGCGGGGGGAGAGAGCTGCTACCACCATGGTGAGGGCTAGGGTTAGGCAGACTGGAGTGGAATGGCCACTGCTGAGGTGGCAAGGCTGGGGGAGGTGCTTCAGTGAAGCTGGAGTCCAGTGAGATGAGGGGAGCTACAGCTGCCACTGAGGTTCAGTGGGCTGGGGGGGGGGCTCATGGCAGGCAGAGCCGGTGCATGGGGTGCTGCTGCCCATCTTCCTCCCATGGGGGAAAATTTTCACTTGTGTGCAAAGTGCGCGCGGGCGACATGATGACGTTACCCAGACGTCATGTCATTACGTCAGTTACTGAAGTGCTGTTGTTTCTGGGCGCTGAGGGGCCAGGGGAGTTTCTCCGACCCCTCAGCATCCAGTCGGAGGCTCAGGGACGGTGTGAGTGGGGAGGGGGGATCCACACTGAGCCCGTTAGGTGCAATTGCCTAGGATGCCTACTCTCACATGCCGGCCCTGGTGTCAGGAGTCAGGAGGGCTGGGGGATAATCCACCTGAGAATCTCATGGGTTCCTGCTTATTTACCAATGTGTAGATGAAAATGGTATTTGATATGTATCAAGTGACTGAATATGTATATTACGCCATCTACACACAAAAATGCATTCAGAAAAATCTACGCATATTTAAACTGGTTTAACTGGATTATGACTGACAAAAACTACACAGAAACATTTCCTGTCATATTCAGAAAATTTAACTTTGGTAAGGAACTTGGTAACATTTGGATTCCCAACTTTGGTATCTGAGATGCCCACACAGTTGCCTCTAAATGTGCTGTCACAAAATGTTATGTGTGTATGTGCGAGGGGGGGGGAGGGGGAGCTTCTTTATTTATTACACAAGTTTACTCTAGTGGGTAAGTGCGTGGACTCTTATCTGGGAGAACAGGGTTGATTCCTCCACATGCACCTGCTGGAGTGATCTTGGGTCAGTCATAACTCATTCAGAGCAGTTCTCTCAAGAGCAGTTCTCTCAGAGCTCTCACAGTCCCATCTATCTCTGTTGAGGGGAAGAGAAGGGAAAGGAGATTGTAAACTGCTCTGAGACTCCTTTGGGTAGTGAAGAGTGGGGTATAAACCAATTTAATCTCTTCTTACTTCCTTTATGGATTTCATTTAAACCCCACTTTTCTCCCCAATAGGGACCCAAGGAGGCATATTCTCCATTTTATCTCTGCAACAGCCGTGTGAGGTAGGTTAGGGGCGAGAATGTGTGACTGGTTCAAGGGCACCTGGCAAGCTTCCATGGCAAAACGAGAATTCGAACCTGGGTCTCCCAGATCCCCATCCGTCAAATCTACCCACTGCAGATGCTGGCAACTTTCAAGTCCCATGCAAGGTTGCAATAAAACGCCAAAAGCCTTCTCTAACCATTCACTGTTTTCTCATTGTGATTATTGCTGTGGGTGCTAATGAAAAATATTTGTTGGAATGAAATAAGATTTAAAGCAGTCCGACAGGGTGAAGGCTTCTGGAAAGCAAACCTGCATTTACAAATTTAAAATCCCATCTGGAAAGGCCGCAGTTCACCGATAGAGCACATGCCTTGCACCGAGCGAGACTTTGGCATCCCCCAGGCTGGGAAACAACCTTGGATTTGGGCAGCTGAAGCCAATCAGAATAGACAGTGATAAGCAGATGGACCAATGGCCTGCTTTATCAGGAGGCAGCTCTGTAAGCTCATAAATCACCATTTCCATAAAGGGAATTCTAGGCAAGCTCATGTGCAGATCATCGTAAGCAGCAATCTCACACGTGGCTGGTTATACATGGAACAAAACAGCTTTTATAGGTATAATTACCACACCTACACAGTGCTGTTCATTTAAGAAATCCACCACTTTCAAAGTAAACCCTAATTTCATGCTAGGAGTTGGTCAACAAGCTGGGGGACTGCGAAGAATCACTGGGGAAGAAGGGAAATAAACAACTGGGACATTTCCCTCTCCTTACAATGTCAGACAGCTGCTCTGTTTAGCACAAGATAGTTGTTAGAGTATCAGGCTAGGATCTGGGAGATGCAGGTTCGAATCCCCTCTCTGCAACAGAAGCTTGCTGCATGGACTTTGGGCCACTTCCTTCCTCTCAGCTTAACCTACTTCACAGAGTTGTTGTGATAAAAAGGAACAAGCATGCTTAATATTTTCCTGCATACCAACTAGAAAAGCACACTGAAACCTTGTTTGTGTACAGCTTTGTTTCGCCCAGGACCATCAACTCTACTATTTGAAGGACAGTGATTACTGCAAGCTGCTTTGCATGTTGGCTGCTACTCAATTCGATTTCTTGATTTATTTCCCTAACTTTTAATAGATTCAATTCTCAGTTGCTATTGTTCTGAGTGTAAACCTCTTTGGGAGCTGCTACAACTGAAAGGCAGTCTATGTATAAACAAAACAACAAAACGCACGAACGACATGTATGCCTTAATCTGTAACAACTTGCTTAGGTTCTAACCTTTTATTAATTTAATTGCTAATGAGCAAAAGCGTTACTTGAATAATTCCACAGCATTCAACCATTTCACATACAAGACCTACTTGTAATCCCAGCCTGGTACACAGGACTATTATTAAAAAAACCACCAGGTTTTTTTCTCTAGAAGACTAGATACAAAGCAGGAAAGAATGCTTGTGTCTTAGCAGCTCTACAGGACAAGTGATTTGGTGGGTGGGTGTGCAGCTTTTTATCATAATCATCATTAAGGGCCATCAAGTCACAACTAAATTATGGCAACCCATGAAGTTCCACTTCATGGTGTTTTCAATGCAAGAGATAAACCCAGCCACAGACTCCCTTTGTACAGCAACCCGTTTTCTTTGGCGGTCTCCAGTGTTCCCTCTAAACTGAGTTCATGTGAGCTACCTCACAGTTTTTTGGCCTCCAGCTCACACATTTTTGTCTTAGATCAGCCTGTTCAGGAAGGATGGGCCACTGAGCACACTAATTTTTGCAGTAGCTCACAAAGTAGAACTTTTGCTCACAAAACTCCACAGCTTAGAGGAAACATCCATGGCCAATGCTGTTTAGCCTCCAAACTCTAATACGGAATGTTTAGGCTTATATACACGGCTGGGGAAAAAGGTGAACTTTCTGAAAGATGCCCTTTTGCACTTGATTGGCCTCTATATGGTGATATTTCTTATTTTTCTCTTTTAAAATTCAACTGAATGGGCATACACACACCCTATCCTGGTGCAATCAACCTTAAGGTAAGGATACCAGGTGACCATCAATACATTAACCAATGAGGGCCAATTTTAACTACTAAGCTTTATAACTAAGGACATATTTCTGGGTTTTTTGTTAACACTTAGTTTTGGTGCATTAATGTAGGGGGAAATGAAAAGGATAATACTAAAAATGAATTTCCTTTCTAATAATGAGTGACAGGCTTGGCAGGTTAAACTGTAACTTATCTTGCATTTTCTTTAATATCACAAGAATGCACCAACGTTACCAGTCTGGCAACTAGTAAATGCTTTTGAATTTAAACAACTGAACTGATTGACCAATTAAAAGGTGGATGATGCAACAAGTGAATTCTTTAATCAGTTGACTGGACCTTTTTATTGGATTTTTAAAATTTTTCTATGTATAGCACATTCACTAAGAAGCTCCCATGTTTTCTCTGTGAGAGTTAATCCAGGTCTGAAGAAAGAACTTTTGGTATCACATTGGCTGATCCTTTTAAGTGATTCGTTTTTTTATAGCCCAGGGGTAGCCAAACTTGCTTAACGTAAGAGCCACACAGAATAAACAGCAGATATTTGAGAGCTGACAATATGAACATCAGATGTTTGAGAACAGGAAGGAAGCAAGCAAATAGATGGGGGGAGGTGGAAAGAAAGCAACTTTAACTTTACATGCATCCTCCAAGCCATCGGCTGGCTTGGCTTGGAGAAGTGATTTAAAGAGACAAATGCCTTCTCCAAGCTGGCCAATGGGGTGGCAAGGCTTTTGAGAGCCGCACAATTTTTTTTTTATTATTATTATTATATTTATGAATCGCCTCATCCTGGTCTCTAGCCGGGCTCTAGCCGATGTACAACAAAAAGTACACATAAAATCAATAAAACCAATAATTTGAAACAATATATGTAAAGGAGCCACATGTGGCTCCCAAGCCACAGTTTGGCCACCTTTGCTACAGCCCTTATTAAGATAAGATAATAATGTTCCACAAAACAGCTTCCTTATAAACAAATGAAACAAGTTACCACATGAAAGTTTACCACTTGTGGCATTAGACAGTGAAACTACACATAGGACTCCATAGACTGGCTTTCCTCTACAATTTCAGACTTTCCTCTACAATTAAAACTCTAAGCTCTTCTTAGTTTTTATTAGAAGCCAACTGCTGTACAGGTCCCTTTATTCAACTGATATCGTCATTTCTATCACAGCCTGTAAACCAATAAAATGCAGATACTAAATTAAAATGAAGTTTTAAAGAAATTCTTTTTTCCTCACTTTCCTAATGAAAGGCACCGTGCAAATCTGTAAGCATCTTTGCTCCCTGCACTGCAAAACAAAAAAACCCAGCTTTCCCTCACTCAAACTTCTGCTAACCTACAACAGAAAATGTTAGCGGATGGACCCAGCTGCTCTTTAAATGCCAGTTCTTGCCAGCCTGTATGAGAAAAGATTCTTCGAACTCAGTGCCAGCCCTTAGTTCTTTTTCAGGCTGTGTTCCTACAAAGGGGTTGAATATACAGAATTATTTGAGGAGCCACTTGAAAGCTCTCTGTGTATGTGTGTTTAAAAACGACTAGAAGTTGGCAGGGGTACTGAGAAGAAGAGGGGAAAGAGAAATTAGGAGTCATCCTGTAGAGCAGGGGTGGCCAACGGTAGCTCTCCAGATTTCTTTTTTTGCCTACAACTCCCATCAGCCCCAGCCATTGACCATGGCAAAAAAAAAAAACATTTGAAGAGCTACCTTTGGCCACCCCTCCTGTAGAGGCTGGGGGGCTTTTTAGTGACATAGGATCATGTCTCTGAGACTGCTTGGTGAAACAGCTGAGGTCTTGGAGCTGCTTCAGAGGCTATAACTGCTCAAGCTGACCCCTACGTGTCCACAGAGCTGCAGCTGAAATGCACCAGTGTTCCTAGTACAGGAGCAGAGGAGGTTTCACCAAAGGAGCTGCGAGCCTCTCCCTCTCAACCTCCACTGCTCTTCTTGTAAGTAATGGGCTAAGTGCCAGCGCTTCCCGGGACACCATGTACTGCAGCCGTCAAGCTCCCAGTTTTTAAGAGGACTGTGAGTCTCTTCTCCTGCCTGCTGCGTATCAGCCTGGGAGAACGAAGGAAACAATACAAAAACAGGCGACTGCTTTCTGCCAGCAGCCAAACTGGCTGGCAATATCCTTTAGAGAGCTTTTCAGCTGAGACTGAAGTAAAGCAGAGAGTGGGGAGTAACAGCCAGGCATATTCTAACAGGAATACGTTAGAAATGTGGGAAAGACTGCTGATTTATTCATGCTATTTAAATTGGTTTGGATAAGGGATTTTAAAAGTCTCCCCCTTTGAACTTATGCTCTGGTGGTTTAGGGGAAAGGGGTGGACCTTAACACTACACATATCTGCCTGAAACAACAGCTACCAGATGCAACACAAAAAAGTTACTGGATTCTTCTTTTATAAGACATATTACAGTTACAGCACCAATCACACAATGAAGTCTCCAGTGGAAAATACTTCAGATCTAATAATTGCCTTAGTTATTGGCTGACTCACTAACTAATCAAGGTAGCGGTGAGGGAATTGCAGTGGTTATGATATCTCCTGATAAGTTAGATGTCTTATATTTCATGCACGTGTGGCCAAAGGTACCCCCAATTTCTAGAGGCACCTGTGATTTCTAGAAACATTTGAAAGGGAGACTTCTTCATGACTCTCTAGACACAAGCCCCCAAAGCTTAAGGTACTTCCAGACCATACAGAAACCTGCAATTGGGGGTGTAGCTACTTCTTCATACTCTGATTTCTACCATTGTCTAAAAAGGGGGGGCAAGACTTTATAGTAGAAATGGGCTGGTAAGACATGTTAAAGGTACTTTCAGGGCCCCCAGAAAGCTATTTGGCACACACATAAGCCTATAATGTTCTAACTACTAGATCAGGGGGTGTCAAACATGTGGCCCAGGGGCCGAACCTATCCCCCCACAGGGTTCCTATCAGGCCCCCGAGCAACTGGCTGTTGTCTGCTTCCTTCTCCCTCTCTCTTGCTTCCTTCTGCATCACAGCTTGCTTTGCCAGGTGCACAACTTACAGATGACCTGAACAGCATACTCAAGATTGCTACAGCACAGGCATTGTCTCCAGATTTTGATGCAACAATTCAGAGCAAGAAGTGTCAGTTATCAGGGACTGTTAAAGAAACAATATATTGCCAGAATGCTAATCTTTTAAGCATGTTTTAAACTTTTTTTTTAAAAAAAAACTTTAAATGTGTTTGTGTCCTTTATAAAGTTTATATCTCCGCTACCTGGCATTATATTTTATGACATACATAGCCCAACTCACCAAGGTCTCATTTATGTCTGATCTGGCCCTCATAACAAATGAGTTCGACACCCCTGATAATTTCAGAGGATCTGCAAACAGCAAAAACAAACAGGAGTCTTCCGGCACTTGAAAACCAAAGAAAACTGTATTGCAGCATAAGCTTTCACAAACAAGAGACCACCTTTTTTTTGCCATGGATTGCTCTAGCACATGAAAGCTTCCGCTAGAATAAAAATCTGAAGGAGCCCAAAATTCTTTGTTTACTACCATTCTTAGAAAAATCTAAACATATGTACTTTTTTTTTTTTGCATCTAAGAGTCTAGATCTGGGACATGGAAGTTTTACCACAGAATACTACAGGCCGGGAATCCAGCACGGGCGGTGGGGGTGGGGGGAGAGCAGATCCACTTATGATCTGACCCAACAGCTATCTGTGGGAACTGGCTAGGATTCCAGGGCTCGTGGGAGTAACCCAGAATACAAATCTGCATTTAATAGCAGTACCAGTTACGCATCCCCATAAGGTGAAGGTATTCCCAGATCTTCCACAACTCTGCAGCTTGGCACATAGTAAGACCCAGGCCTCAAATGCAGCAGGAGCTCACCGGAGCACAGCTCCTGAACCTTTCTGACAGCCCCCCCCCCCGCTCCTCCCCACCTTGTCCATTGAATAGTAGGTGCAGCTGCATAACAATCCCTGGATGAGCTCCACCGCTATTTTCCTACAAAACGACCCCTGGTAAGACCTAATAACAGGAAACAGTCCTACAATGGGCAAAATTGGAGTCAAGAACAACCCCATTTCCCAAGTCAGATAAGCTCCCCAGCAGTGTTCCCTCTAAGCTGAGTTAGTGTGAGCTAGCTCTTAGTTTTTTAGCCTCCGGCTCACACATTTTTGTCTTAGCTCAGGAAAAACAGCCACAGAGCAAACTAATCCATGCAGCAGCTCACAACTTTAATGTCAGTAGCTCAAAAATTAGGATTTTTGCTCACTAGACTCCACATCTTAGAGGGAGGCTTGCTCTGGTTCCCAGCTCTCCAAGTCAACCAAGCTCTGAATCCTGCCTCTTCGAGAAGCCCTCCTTCGCCCCCACCCAGTGTTCCCTCTATGCTGAGTCAGTGTGAGCTAGCTCACACATTTTTGTCTTAGCTCAGGAAAAACAGCCCAGACCAAAGTAATTAATGCAGTAGCTCCCAATTTTATTGCCAGTAGCTCCCAACTTTATTGCCAGTAGCTCACTAAAATTTTTGCTTACAAGACTCCACAACTTAGAGGGAACATTGCCCCCAACCCCAGCCAGCGTTCCCTCTATGCTGAGTCAGTGTGAGGTAGCTCACACATTTTTGTCTTAGCTCAGGAAAAACAGCCCCAGGCCAAAGTAATTCATGCAGTACCTCCCAACTTTATTGCCAGTAGCTCACAAAGTAAAATTTTTGCTCACAAGACTCCACAGCTTAGAGGGAACATTGCCCCAACCCCAGCCAGCGTTCCCTCTAAGCTAAGTCAGTGTGAGCTAGCTCACAGTGTTTTTTAGCCTTTGGCTCACACCTTTTTTGTCTTAGCTCAGGAAAAACGGTCCCAGAGCAAAGTAATTTATGCAGCAGCTCCCAATTTTATTACCAATAGCTCACAACTTTATTGCCAGTAGCTCACAAAGTAAAATTTTTGCTCACAAGACCCCACAGCTTAGAGGGAACATTGCCCCCAACCCCAGCCAGCGTTCCCTCTAAGCTAAGTCAGTGTGAACTAGCTCACAGTGTTTTTTAGCCTTTGGCTCACACCTTTTTGTCTTAGCTCAGGAAAAACGGTCCCAGACCAAAGTAATGTACGCAGCAGCTCCCAATTTTATTGCCAATAGCTCCCAACTTTATTGCCAGTAGCTCATCAAGCAGAATTTTTGCTCACAAGATCCCACAGGCTTGAGGGAACACTGCCCCCAACCAAGGTTCCCCCTAAGGTGTAGAATCTTATGAGCCAAAATTCTACTTTGCGAGCTAGCGGCATTAAAAGGGTGAGCTGCTGGCCATTAAAGCGGCGAGCTCCTGCATAAATTAGTTTGCTCTGGGGCCATTTTCCCCCTGAGCTGAGACCAAAAACGTGTGAGCCGGAGGCTAAAAAAACACTGTGAGCTCGCTCACACTCACTCAGCTTCGAGGGGACGCCGCCCCCAACCCCGGGCAGCCGAGAAAAGCCCCGCCGGCCCTGAGCCTCTTTCCCGCCTTTACCTTCAGGGTTGGCGCTGATGAAGACTCGCACGCTCCTCCCGCTGGGCGCCAAGTGCGCCGGCAGCGCCGCCAGGTTCCCGCCGAACGCCGCCCGCCGCAGCGCCGAGTCCCGCGAGCAGGGCAGCCGGCCGGCCGCTCCCGCCGGCCACATCGCCTTGGCCGCCGTCTTCCCTCCGTCACAGCCGCTCTCCGGCAGAAGGGCGCCGCGAGCGGCTCCTCCTCGGCGCGCCGGCTTCCTCGGGAGGAGGGGGGCGCCTTCCCTGCCTGCTTCCCTTCACCTTCGGCGGCGCTCTCCCGCCATGCGGCGCGGGCTCCCCCTGGGCGCGGCGGCGGGAGTGGAAGCGCTCAGTCAGGCGCTCGGGCCGCCGCCGCCGCAGCGGGCGGAGGACGGCATGGCTGCGCGGAGGCGCCTCGGCCGCACAAGGTGAAAAGTTGGCGCGCGCCGGGCGGGGAAGGAGCCGCTTTCCGCCGGCCCCGAGGGGGGGTCAAGGAGGGACGAGTCGGCGGTGGCCTTGGGCTCCCCCGGGCGGGGGGGGGGGAGAGAAAAACCCCGCTCCACCGCCGCTGCGATTTGGCCTCTGCAAAGCCCGCTGGCTCGGTGACTTTGCCTCGCCGCGAGGAAGGCGGCTCGGCAAGCAAAGCCTCCCTCCCAAAGAAAATGGGGTTTGCCTTTGGGCTCTCCAAAGGCGGGGCGGGAAGGGGGGAATAAAATCGAAATTGCACCGTGCGATTTTGCACCGCGCGCCGGCGAAGCGTGCCTCTTTTTTTTTCCCCCCCTCCGACCTTTTCTCCTCTTCCCAAGTTGCCTCTGCAAAGCCGGGTTAGGAGGAGGAGGGGGGGGGGACTCGCTGACTTTGCCTTGCTGGAAGGCAGACTGCTCATCAATCAAAGTCTCGCTCTCTCCAGAAGAAAAGCTTTTGCGCTTGGGCTCAAAAAAAAAAAATTATATATATATTTATAAAAATCAAATTTGCACCGTGCAATTTTGCATTGCACGCCGGCCAAGCTTGCTTTGCCTCTTCCCCGGGTCTTTTCTCCCCTCCGACCTTTCCTCCTCTTCCCAAGTTGTGCGCCGAGCTTCCGAAAAATGGAGATCTTTTTATAGCCCTGGGGGGCTCCGAGGCTTGAAAAAGGAGAGTTCAGACAACTCCATCCCGTGCATTATTCCCCCCCCCCCTCTTTTTTTTCGCACGGGCATGATCACTGCAGAGATCCACAGGAGGAGTTTTAAAAAAAAAAAAAAGCGGAAAGGTTATTTATTCATCAAGCCCATCGGCCGGTTTTGAAGAATGAAAGGCGAAGGAAGGAAGGAAGCGGGGAATGCAATAATTGCGGGGAGAAGAAGGGCTCTTTTTCTTTTTTGCAGCGGGAAGTGGCGGGGCATCCCGGCCGGCAGCGCCAATGAAATATTCAGAAAGGTTGTGTGATGGTTGGCCGGGGTCGGGCAAACCTCCGCCGTCGCCACCTCCCGAGCCCGGCTTCTTCCCCTCCACGCCTCCCTTGGCTCCATACAGTCAATACGCAGAAGAAGAAACGCTCAGGCGCCCCCTCCAGGGGGCAGGGACATCTCTTCCCCCCCCCTCCCCCGCAGCCCTCCATGAAAGGAAGAGCCAGGAGAAGAGGGGGGGGGGGGGTCCCTCGCCAGGAGAGAGTGCTCCAGCAGCTGCTGTGGCGGCAGGAGGCAGGTTTGTGGGTCTTTTTTGGAAGGGGCTGCAGGTAGGGTTGCCAATCCCCAGGTGGAGGCAGGGGATCTCAACCCCCCTCCCCAGTTTGGAGGCCCCCAGGGCTGGATGAACAGGTCAAGTAGGCACTGCTTTAGGGGCCAGGTTGGCTCCCTGCCCCCCAGTTCCCCTCCTCCCCTTGCAGCTCTCCCGGCCTGCAGACTGCAGCCAGCAACTGAGCCACTCTAGGCCTGATTTGCCAGGTGCAGTGGCTGCTGACATGGTCTCCAAGTTTTCCTCTCTGTGCCTTTCCCCCACAGCTTTGTCAAAGGGGCTTTTGAGAAGGTGCCTGCAGACGGCAGTGGGGCAGGCACTCAGACTCAGCTCATTTGCGAGGCCCCCCCCCCAAGATTTTGACCGCCTAGGGGCCTCCACAGGGTTTAATCGGGTACTGCTCACCTCGCTTCAGGGTCATCGGAAAGCGGGGGAAGGGAGGGAAATGTCTGCTGGGCACTCCATTATTCCCTTTGGAGACAGATTCCCATAGGGTATAATGGAAAAATGATCCACGGGTATCTGGGGCTCCGGGTGGGAGGCTATTTTTTGAGATAGAGATACCAAATTTTCAGCATCTGGTGCCTTTCCGCAAAATACCCTCCACGTTTCAAAAAGACTGGACCAGGGGGTCTAATTCTATGAGCCCCAAAAGAAGCTGCCCCTATCCTTCATAATTTCCAAATGGAGGGAAGACATTTAAAAGGGGTGCAGTTCCTTTAAATGTGATTGCCAAACTCCCTTTGGAGTTTGGTTATGCTTGTCGCAACTTTGGTCCTGGCTCCACTTCCCATGTCTCCTGGCTCCACCCCCAAAGTCCCCAGATAGTTCTTGAATTGGACTTGGTAACCTTAGCTGCACGCCTTGACTTCGTCTTCTAAGAGACAGCCAGCCAGCCAGCCTTGGCATCAGTGCCGGATTAAATCTTATGGAGGCCCCTAGGCAGATAAAATCTTGGGGACCCCCTTGCAAATTATCTTAGAGTCTGAGCACCTGCCCCACTGCCCATACTAGGCAAGTCGGGCAAAGAACAGCCCAGTTGCTGGCTGTGCATGCTGGGAGGGCTGCAAGCGGAGGGAAATTGGGGGTTGGGTAGCTGGCCTGAGGCCCCTAAATGGGGGCCCATAAGCCAGTGCCTACTTGGCCTGATTGTTAATCCAGCTCTGCCTGGCATCAAATCAAATGGGGCGGGGGGGGGGAGGCGAGAGGGAGTACCATGAAGCCATAGGAATCTTTGGGCATTCATTTTTTAAAAAATAAAAGCCACCAAAAACATGTTCCAGAAGTTTAAACCTAGCAGCAGGGGTCTTTTCGTAGGAAAAGAGGTGCTGGAGCTCAGCACAACTAATTTGCATAACTTATTTGCATATGCCACATACCTCTGACATCACCGGAAGGTGTACTAAATTCTGTCAGCTCAGCATCTACCTTAAAAAGCTTCTGGAATTAGAATTGTCAGAATAAAACCTTACTCCCTCCTTCATGCTTTCAGAATTACTTTCTTCTATGGTGTAGTGGTTAAGTGTGCGGACTCTTATCTGGGAGAACCGGGTTTGATTCCCCACTCCTTCACTTGCACCTGCTAGCATGGCTTTGGGTCAGCCATAGCCCTGGCAGAGGTTGTCCTTGAAAGGGCAGCTGCTGTGAGAACCCTCTCCAGCCCCACCCACCTCACAGGGTGTCTGTTGTGGGCGGGGGGGAAGGTAAAGGAGATTGTGAGCTGCTCTGAGACTCTTTGGAGTGGAGGGCGGGATATAAATCCAATATCATCTTCTTCTATGTGGCCACAGTGGCATGAGGAAGATTTCCATCTGTTTGTTTTATATGTTTCTTACAGGGGGGTTGAACAATAGAGCCCGGAAACAAGTAATGGTATTGGGGGTGAGGGTAAGAAAGAAAAAACACAATAAAATTTTGAGGTTCCGATGCTCCACTTCTATGAGCTCCTGTCCAAAATGAGGCCTGCCTAGTGGAACAACAACAAAAGCTGTATTCTTTCCCCCCTCAAACTGTGGTGGAAAGTGCTGTCCAGTCCATAGGTGATTTACGGTGACCTGTGAGGTTTTCAAGCATGAGGCGTTCAGAGGTGGTTAGCCAGTGCCTGCCTCAGCGTCACTAATATTCATTGGCAGTCTCCCATCTAATATTAGTGGGGGCCACCAGTGCTCCCTCTAAGCTGTGAAGTCTTGTGAGCAAAAATTCTATTTCAGGAGCTTATTGGCATTTCAAGTTGTGAGCTACTGCATGGATTAGTTTACTCTGGGGCCATTTTTTTCGAGTGAGACTAAAACCTGTGAGCTGGAGGCTGAAAAACTGTGAGCTAGCTCACACTGACTCAGCTTAGAAGGAAAACTGGCGCCAACCCTGCTTAGCTTCCAAGATCTGATGAGAAGGGCTCTCCGGGGCCTCTCCTAGACTACACAAAATTGCTTTTTAAATTTCTCACATCTATGATTTGATCAACATAAAAAAACCCTAAGACCATGGCATCTGGCCCCATCACTCCTTGGCAAATAGAAGGGGAAGACATGGAAGTAGTGACAGACTTCACATTCCTTGGATCCAAGATCGCTGCAGATAGTGACTGTAGCCATGAAATTAAAAATGTTTGCTCCTTGGGAGGACAGCTATGGCAAACCTAAGCAGTGTAATAAAAAGTAGAGATATCGCCCTGCCAACAAAAGTCTGTATAGTCAAAGCGATGGTATTCCCAGTAGTAATGTATGGCTGTGAGAGTTGGATCATAAGGAAGGCCAAGCACAGAAGAGTAGATGCTTTCGAGATGTGGTGCTGGAGAAGAATCTTGAGAGCCCCTTGGTCTGCAAGAAGATCAAATCAGTCAGTCCTAAGGGAAATCAACCCTGACTGTTCCCTGGAAGGTCAGGTGTTGAAGCTGAAGCTCAAATACTTTGGCTACCGAATGAGAAGGAAGCACTCACTGGAGAAGATCCTGATGCTGGGAAAGACAAGGCAAAAGAAGAAGGGGAGGGGAAAAGATGAGATGGCTGGACAGCATTACTGATGTAACTGACATGAAATTGAGCAGACTCTTGGAGGATGGTGGAAGATAGGAGGGCCTGGCATGACTTGGTCTGAGGAGTTGCAGAGAGTCGGACTCATCTGTGCGACTGAACAACAAAAAATGTTAAATGTATGTTTGACTGTTGAAAGAGCTATCATCTACTTGAGATTCCACATTAATGTTCATAATTGTACGGTTGGGGGGGAGGGGAAGGTTCATGGCTGTCACAAGCGCCTTAAGTTGGCAAAGTATTAATGCAGCAGAGGCCATTGTTAGCCTCATTTTTTGATAGCTTTTAAACGCCTTCCTGTGTTGACCTTTACGTAGGAGAAAGCGTACGGGAAGCCAGCTGGAATTAAAAACTACTAGTGAATAAACAAGTCTAGAGCTGAGCAATAAAATGTTCAGAAAGAAGTATTATTAATCATAATAATTTGTGACTCTTCCTTTTACCACTTGACCTAGGCCTGTATCTTGACGTGAAACTTCTCCACGTTCAAGAAGAAATGATGAGAGTAGGACGCTCCGTTGACTTCAGCCTTTATGACTAAGAGAAGAAAATGCCTCTTTTCTTGGTGGGATGTGATTGTATTGCATGCAGGGCTTTTTTTGAGCAAGAACGCACAGGAACGCAGTTCCGGCTGGCTTGGTGTCAGGGGGTGTGGCCTAATATGCAAAAGAGTCCCTGCTACAAAAAAGCCCTGCGTGGAACAGTGGTGACATCAAGGGGTGTGACCTAATATGCAAATGAGTTCCTGCTGGGCTTTTTCTCCAAAGAAAGCCCTGATTGCATGTATTTGTTTAGGGCAGGTGTCCCCAAAGGACTCCCTCTGGGTGCCCACCAACACCTTTCTTGGCGCCCACCAAATGTTTTTAGAATGTGGGTGGGATCAGGAGGGTCCTTGCCGATCAGGGCTTCTGATTGGCCACTGAAGATCTGGTCAGCTTTGTAGATTAAAACAGCATTGCTTCAGTGGCAGCTGCCGCCACAGTATTTGGTTTATTCTCTCTCATCCCACATCCCCCAGTGTATTTTAATTACCCCTCTTCTTCCCTGCACTTGGACTCTGTCTATGTCTTGTTTGGATTTTTAGCTGTCTTGTATTGTAATTTTAATTTGTTTTTAATTGTTTTAATTGTTCAGCTCTCTGATGAAACCTGCCGTGTGGGAAGGCACGGTTATAAATCCAAGAAATGAAATGTAATGCCCTAACTATGAACTCTGTTCCAACATCCATAGCCTTGGCATGTAGAAGCTACATTCCAGCCTTTGACCACCCTCTCCTTTTCTGTTATTCTCTCTAATCCACCCCCCTAAAATTCGAAGACGCTCACTCCAGTAACCAGCAGGATACGTTCTGCTTGATCAACATGTATATGCAATGAAGAAAAAATATCAGTATGGGAGATAGCTGCTTCCAGGGTCAAATCTTGGTTTCCAAGATATAAAAGGAAGTGGAAAAGGCAAAGGTGGCCATTAGGGACTGTTGACCCACAACTCACTCCCAGAGGCTTCGGAACACACTTTTGGCTCCAGACCTACAAGTTCAGAAATAGTGCTACAGACCAGGGGTGGCCAAACTTGCTTAACGTAAGAGCCACGTAGAATAAATGTCAGATGTTTGAGAGCTGCGAGACACGAATGTCAGGAGTTTGGAAGCCACAAGACAGGAAGGAAAAATAGATTGGGAGAGGTGGAAAGAAAGCAACTTTAACTTTAAATGTAATTCTCCAAGTGATTTAAAGAGAGAAGTGCCTTTTCCAAGTCAACTGATGGGCCAGTGGGGGCTTCAAGAGCCACACGATATGTGTGAAAGAGCCACATGTGGCTCCTGAGCCACAGTCTGGTCACCACTGCTTTAGATCATGGGTGGTCAAACCTGCTCAACATAAGAGCCACATAGAATAAATGACAGATGTTTGAGAGTCGCGAGACATGGACATCAGATGTTTGAGAGAAGGAAGGAAGGAAAGAAGGAAGGAAAATGGAGAGGTGGAAACAAAGCAACTTTAATTTTAAATGCATTCTCCAGGCCACCGGCTGGCTTGGAGAAATTATTTAAAGAGAGAAATAACTTCTCCAAGCTGGCTAACAGGGTGGTAGTGGCTTTGAGATCCACACAATATGTGGCTCCTGAGCCACAGTTTGGCCGCCCCTGCTATATACATCTATAGATAAATGTGCTACTATTTTGCAAGATGTTCCGGAAGGACACCCCCCCAACTTGTCTAGGGTCTAATTGTGTCTTCAAACTGTATTGCCTCGTGTGTAATTAACTTGTGTGTAAATCATTTTAACTTGTGTGTAAATCATTTTCAGTTCATTGTATTTTGGAAATATTCTCAATAAACCATTAATAATTCAATACGTAATCTAGACAAAGCCTTTCGGTGCCTTTCCTTTTGAGAACTGCTGTTGCCCCTTTTGTGACCTGGTCTGCTGTGGAAAAAATAATAATATTGTTTGATCCTAATGATGGGTAAAAAGTGAACTAGGGCCGACCTTTGCCTCGCTTGGTAGACTCGGGGCATATGATCGGATGTCTGTTTTTCTACTTCACTTTATTAGGTTGTCGCTTTCGGCTGCTGCTGGTGCTGACAGTTGTTATCAGTAACACGTCGTATTACCAGCGTTAGACCTAAGAGCAGTTTCTCGGTGACTCAGTATAAGCCTGGAACGACATGGTAGATTGGGGAAACCTCGCTTGAGTCTTACATAATTTTCCTGTTGTTTCCTATTATGTTGCAGCACCAATAATTTTGCTTTTTTACCTCTAAAATTTGGCTCACAGCCAAGTTCATGCTGTAATTGTGCTGGTATAATGGACAACGTAGAAGCAATCCCTGTTTTACAAGCATTCGGGTTGCTGTCAGCATAGTCAAGTGGGGCCAGCCATCGAGGCCTAGGGGTTCTGGCAGGGCCTTCTGTGGCTGACCTCCACAATATGCCATTTCCCTGCCTGCAAACCTCCACCCATGTATCCAGTTGCCGAGTGCCTTCAGGGAGAGCGGTTGCGGGCAATTTAGAATGGCTACGAGCAGGGCTCTTTTTCTAGCCGGAATGCCTCTACATATTAGACCACGCCTCCCTGATGTAGCCAATCCTCCTAGAGCTTACAGTAGCCCTCTAAGCTCTTGGAGGATTGGCTACATCAGGGGGGCGTGGCCTAATACGCAGAGGCACTCCTGCTAGAAAAAGAGCCCTGGGTATGAGCGTGCACAGGCTGGTAGTAAGATACATGGGGTTAAGAAGGGGCTCCTGGGAATTGTTTGTCTTGCCTCTTCAAATCTGCAGCCACTCCTGACTAGCATCCTTGTCATGTTACAGCTGATGCTTGGGAAGCCAGAGCATGTCAGAATCAGCATCTGGAGCAAGTTAACCAGGATTAGCCTTTTGCCCAGTCCTAAAAAGTTTTAGCTATGAAGTCCTAAAACGTTTTAGGTACATCAGGGGTGTGTGGCCTAATATGCAAAGGAGCTCCTGCTAGAATTCCAACCCCGGCTATGATATCCCCGTGTCCCACCTAGACTAATTCTGTATTCCACCCATGGTTCATGTAACACCAGTTCAGAACCACTGCCATAGAATACGATTTGAAAAACCCCGGTACAGATGATCACTCGCTCTGAATTAAAAGACATGCGAGTCAAGAGCTGCTGATCTCAGCTGCCGTTCCTGACATCTGTTGAACCCACTTCAGGCTCTGATTCATCCCTTTCCATGTCAACAAGCCACTGAAATGAAGTTTGGAATAGCTGATCACGAACCTTATGTAAATTAATAGTATTTTTAATCTCATACCATTTCCCATTGAGGATTGAGCTACAAGTGGGAGAGAAAACAGCTGCTTTTTTTTTTTTTTTTTAAAAACCTCAGTTCTATTATGGTTGGAGCATCAGAATTAAACACGATATTTTAATGTCTGGAATGTAAAATCATATAAGCTGAATTAAATAGTCATTAGTCTTCATTTATCTTTTCCCCCTAAAACCATCTCTAACTTTAGTCTGCATATTTGCAACTATACTCTTAAATAGCACTAGTCTACCACAACAGTATTATCAGCAGTTGAGTACTTTGGTTCTAAAGTGACAACTCTTGTCAAGTTCTCCTTGAAAACCAAATCAGAAAGTGCTTGTTTCTGCAACATTTTGTGTTTTAAACCTGGGGGTCCAATTTGGATTGGGTCCATGGCTTGAGGGAATGGTTTAAGCTCCCCATGTGTTTTTTCTCAACCTGGAACAGCCTGCTCAGTTGAGGAAACTTGTGTATACTGGGACAGTATATGTAAGGTTTCCCTAGCAAGGCAAGTTGTTCCTAGACTTTGGGTAGAGGGATACTGTTATGAGTATGAGGCTTAAACCCTTCCCTTTTTTCGCGATCCCACTCCAAATTGGGCAGTGGTATGCCTAATTAAGTTTAAACTACACAGGGTGCTATGGAAATGGACACATTCCATGCAGTAAGTGCATGGATGAAGTACTTCACTGCTAATGATACTTTTGGAGTAAATATTGGAGTGTCTACATATGGAGATGATGATGGTGACCAGAACATCTCTGTTGATAGTCCCTTGCAGGGCTTTTTTTGTAGCAGGAACTCCTTTGCATATTAGGCCACACACCCCTGATGTAGCCAATCCTCCTGGAGCTTATAGGGCTCTTCTCACAGGGCCTACTGTAAGCTCTTGGAGGATTGGCTACATCAGGGGTGTGTGGCCTAATAGGCAAAGGAGTTCCTGCTACAAAAAAAAAAAAGCCCTGATCACTTGCTGTAAGCTGTCCAGAGCTGATAGGATAATTTATTCCGCATGGAGAAGAGCACAGTATACATTTAATAAAATTCCAAAAGTCTCTGCAAGATGTGTGTGAGAGAACTTCTTTTAATCTCTAGGAAGACATCAGGCAGTGGGAGTAGGGCTGCCATATTTTGAAAAGTGAAACAGAGGATGTATTTCCCGACTGACTTCTTCAAACAAGTGATTGCTGTGACAAATCTCATTTTAAATTCCCCTGCTATTTAAGTTGTGATAATTGCTACTGACTACGAATATTCCTAACTTTCCAACCCCCCAAAGGACATTTTCTTCAGGTTTTAAAAAAAAAAACACCTCAAAAGAGGATGGACACCAAAAAGAAGACATGTCCTCTCAAAAGACATGACTTCTGATAACCCTAAGTGAGAGGGAATGCGGCATGGTATAGTCCAATCCAGGTTTCTTTTTGTAGCAGGGACTCCTTTGCATATTAGGCTACATCCCCCTGATGTAGCCAATCCTCCAAGAGCTTACAATAGGCCCTGTAAAAAAGAGCCCTGTAAGCTCTTGGAGGATTGGCTACATCAGGAGGGTGTAGCTTAATATTCAAAGAAGTTCCGGCTACCAAAAAAAGCCCTTGTCCAATTTCATCAGATCTCAGAAGCTAAGCAGGGTTCGTTGTTGGAATGGGAGACCACCAAGGAAGACTATAGAGCAGAGCTTTTTTTGTAGCAGGAACTCCTTTACATATTAGGCCACATGCCCCTGATGTAGCCAATCCTCCTGGAGCTTACAGGGCTCTTCTTACAGGGCCTACTGTAAGCTCTTGGAGGATTGGCTACATCAGGGGCGTGTGGCCTAATATGCAAAGGAGTTCCTGCTACAAAAAAAAAGCCCTGCTATAGAGGAAGGCAATGACAACCCACCTCTGTTTCTCACTTGCCTTGAAAGGCCCTTGCTGGGGTTGCTGTAAGCCAGCTGTGACTTGATGGTACTTTACAGGCACATCAAGCAATAAAATTGCAAATGTAGTAATACGGGTTTGTTTTATGTCACAAAACTCACCAAGCCAAGAAGAGGCTTTAACAGCACTTCTGCTCCCAGCCCTGGCTGCTGAAATACAAATGCGGAAATTTTACCCTTTCATTTCTAAGTCCCAGTATGGCCTGCCAGCTGGCAGTAGTACAAGCGCTGCTATTTCATCTTCAGCTTTAAAGGAAATCTGCCTTATCTTCTGTAACTGCAGCAGGCTTGGTAAAATGTCAGATGGAGTTGTTTCTTTTCTTTTCTTGAAAGAAATGTGGCTGTCTAAAAATTCTCTCAGAAGCCAGATAAGGAAGACCTCATATTTTCCTCCCATTCTAAGCGTAGGTGTTTAAATCGTATCATTACTGCTCATATCCATCCCTTGGTGGCTTGGCCCTCCCCCATTTCTCTGTTCGTAGCTCAGAATTTCCTTCCCTTCCTTTGTGGTTTCTCCCACTGTCCAAATGTTGGGCCTGTTCCTACCGAAGTTGAGCACTTCAAAGTTCCATCTACTTTAACAGGAAAGTTACGCATGTTGTGGCCATATGCGGACAGAAGATACATGTACAGGAGACACGTTGGTGTGAATATGCTGCAGTTCAAGCCCAGGTTTTCATTTCATTAAAATAGCCTGGGCCTAAGATACCTTCCTCCTGCCATCTCTCACTACTAGAAACTCCTGGCTTTGCCCTGTCTCACCAGCCTTCTGGAGTCCATTGAGAAAGGGAGCAAGTGTGTGGGCCAAAACGTGGCTCGGGAGCCACATGCGGCTCTTTCACACACATTGTGCGGCTCTCTAAACCCCCACCGCCCTGTTGCCAACTTGGAGAAGGCATTTGTCTCTTTAAATCATTTCGCCAAGCCAGCTGGCAGCTTGGAGAATGCATTTAAAGTTGCTTTCTTTCTACCTCCACCCCCTTCTTCCCTCAATCTATTTTCCTTCTGTCTTAGAGCTCTCAAACATCTGATGTGTTTGTGTCTTGTGGCTCTCAAACATCTGACATTTATTCTATGTGGCGCTTACATTAAGCAAGTTTGGCCACCCCTGGTGTGGACAGTGGTGATCCGGTAGACATTATATACTTGATTTTCAAAAGGTTTTTGCCAAGGTGCCTCACCAAAGACTCCTGAATAAACTCTAGCAGTCATGGGATAAGAGGGGTGGGTTCTCTCATGGATTAAAAAAGCAAAGAGTAGGAATAAATGGAAAGACAGTAAGCAAAGCGGAGGACTAAATGAAGAGTTCTCACAATGGAAGGAAGTAAGCAAGCACGGGGATTCTACAAGGGTCAGTATTGGGGCCAGTACTATTTAATTTATTAATCAGTGATCTGGAACTAGAAGTGAGTAGTGTGGTGGCCAAGTTTGCTGATGATACAAACCAGGCCTTTTTTTGGTAGCAGGAACACTTTTGCATATTAGCCAATCCTGGAGCTTACAGTAGCCAATCCTGGAGCTTACAGTAGGCCCTGTACTAAGAGCCTTATAAGCACTTGGAGGATTGGCTACAACAGGGGTTTGTGGCCTAATATAGGAGTTCCTGCTACAAAAAACCCCAAACCCTGTACAAAAATATTCAGGATGGTGAAAACCAAGGTTGACTGTGAAGATCTCGAAGAGGACCTCCACAGTCTGAGTGAACGGGTGACAGTGTGATGAATGAAGTAATGGTAAGTGTAAGGTGATGTTAATTGGGACAAAAAAAAATCCCAACTTCAAGTCTAGGCTAATGTGGTTGGCCTTGCTGAGACTGGATAACTCAACGAGAGTGTCAACCCAGCGTGCTGCAGCGCTTAAAGAAGGCTAACACTGTGTTAGGGATTATTAGAAAAAGGGGTTGAGAATAAAACGGCTGATACTGCAATGTCCTGGTATAGATCTATGGTGTGGCCTCATTTGGAATACTGTGTACAGTTCTGGTCACCGTATCTTAAAAAAAGACATTGCAGAACTGGAAAAAGTACAGAGGAGTGCAACCATGATGATTAGGGAGTTGAAGCACTTTCCCTATGAGGAGACGCTAAGCAACCTGTTTTTCCTTGAAGGTCCAAGCAGACATAGAACAAAGCTTCATGTCACTCAGTGCAGTTCGGGAGTATATTTTGGCCACATTTATAGGACGAGCAGAAGATTGGGGGGTGGGAATCCTTTTCAGATTGAGAAAGAAAGGATGGGACAAAGTGGAGCAGAGGTGTGTGACCAGCTTGGAGAATATGATACTTCAAGGTCCTAGAGCCAGTTTGGTGTAGTGGTTAAGAGTAGTGGACTCTAATCTGGAGAACCGGGTTTGATTCCCCACTCCTCCACATTCAGCCCTCAGGGTGATCTTGAGTCAGTTACAGCTCTCTCAGAGCTCTTTCAGCCCCACCTACCTCACATGGGGTCTATTGTGGGGAGAGGAACGGAAGATGATTGTAAACTGCTGAGACTCCTTTGGATAGTGAAGGGTAGGGTATAAAACCAGCTCTTCTTCCTCCTCCTCCTGGGAGTACTTCTAACTAAACTAAGAGGGGAAGCAGCCAGGGGAGGGGGACTTCTGTGTGTAGAGATGGCTTGATGAGTATCATGGTACTTTGAGAGGCATCTAAGCAACCTAAATGGCATTGTTGGGATAGGCAGTGCCTCAAAGAAAACCTTTCTTAGGGAAACACTAATGTGACGCTTTGTAGGCACACTGATCAAGTACAGTAGGGATTCCTTGATTAATGCTTTGATAGACAGATATTGGGCAAGGAAAGGTTTCTCCCTTGGACAACTGTTCTTCTACAGTAAATGTGACTGGATTAAGTTTAGTCCTCCTGCTGGATCTCTGCCTTTTGTCATGATATTGGCCAGAAAGCTATTACTCTGTGACAGAGAGTCAGTGAAGCTTATCTCAACACTAACATGGAAATAAGGGAGATTAAATAAATGGAAGTAGGCTCATAATAATTTAAATCAATGGGACTTCAAAGTACTTAACTCTGGCTAAATTGTGTCTTTAGCCGGTAAGCTTCTTGGAGTAAGGACTAGGGGTGTGCATTCAGTTCGGCCGAACTGCATAGACCACCGAATCACCCCTGATTTGAAAGTATACAGCACCGTATACTTCAAATTCCATTTTCAGGCCGTTAAATGGGAGCCGTAAATGGGTCTCCGTATACTTCCGTATAGATATTCGGAAATATATGGAAGTCAATGGAAAAGGCAGGAAAGGAGCTTCTGTAACCTCAGGGGAGCTGCTTGGTTCCTTTCCCGCCTTTAGAAGCCTTTTCCTGCCTCTCCCATAGCCTCCCTGGGATCAGGGAGGGAGGGGGAGGGGAAGAGGAGCCCCAACAGCCAATCCAAAGCATGCATTTGCAAAATGCATTGCAAATGCATGCTTTGAAGGGCTTTTGTATGGCTGATGGCTGGGCTAATCCCTCAGCCATCAGCTACATTGTTGTTCTTTTGTTTACTTGGGTATCCAAGTGTTCTCTGGCCAATCACAGAGCAGTGCTATTTTTTGAAACTGCTCTGTGTAGGGTTAGAGTCTGCCTGGCTGGACTCCATTCCATTGCTGTTGTGTTTTGTGTTGGTGTGAGAGAGAGATTGTGCTGCGCTGGCCCTTGGCCTCAGCTGCTGCTGCTCTCTCTCAGCCTTTCCTGACCTGCCTTGAGAAGAGAAGACGTCTAAGGTAAGACAGTCTTGGGGTTTTTGTTTTTATTTTAGTTAGTAAAAGGACTTTTTAAGACTCAGAGTCCCTTTACTTATCCAGATTTGGGTGGGTGAGTACTGGGTAGCTTATTTGGGGTTAGGGGGTTCTGCTGGGGGTGGGGACCTGGGGTGGGGGGTTGCCAATTTGCCCGTATCTTACTTTAGTGAGAGGACTTTTAAAAGTGCAATGTCCTTTTACTTTTCTTGATTTGGGTGGCTTGGATTTCTTGGGGTTAGACTGAAGGTTTTTTGGGGGGGAGGGGTTGGTAAAGTTCCTGTATTGTTAAAAGTTAAGTTTTTTTACTGTTTTAAAAGGATTCTGTGTTTGATTTGTTGCTGCTGTGTTGTGCTTCTGCTGTTCCTTTTCTCTTCTAGTTCTGGTTCTTGGGGGGGGGTTGTTTGACCTAATTTTCATTGTTTAAAAGGCCATTTTTTAACAGTTGAGTTTCTTGGCCTTCTCCTGTAGTCCCTTTTCCTGGTTCTGATTTGGGGGGGGGGGGGAGCTGGTACCTGGGTGAGAGACCCAGAACCAGCAGGTTTGTTGTTCTTGGCCAGCTCTCCCCGTGTTGCTTGGGGCAGGGCTGGAGAGCTGGCATCTGTAGATTGTGTGTTCTGTGGCAGGGAAGCTGGCACCTGGGTGAGAGACCCAGAACCAGCAGGCTTGTTGTGGTTGGCCAGCTCTCCCCGTGTTGTTTGGGGCAGGGCTGGAGAGCTGGCATCTGGGTTTGCTGCAGCCAGGTCTGCAGAGCAGACCTTGAGCAGATTGTGTTTTGTGTGGCAGTGACATTGGCAACTGGGTTTATATTGCTTCCAGGCCTGCAGGGTTCATAGAGTAGATAGAGGGATGTAGTGCATTTGGGTCCTATAGAGATTCTCTGGTGTGCAGTTAGGTTTGGCTTTGGGTGCCCCAGGAATTGGACCCCCTGGTCCAATTTTTTTTTGGCCTTGTGGGTTTTGTGTGGGACAGTGCCCTGAAGCTGCACAGCAGTTTGGGGGGCTCTCCTCAAAACCTCCTGCTCCCCAGAGCCACTTTTCCCACGACAATTACAGTGAGGAAGTGACTCTAATTGGTTTTTTCTCGCCATTGCGAGCAGTGTTCCTTTTGGGGTGCCCATTGATGGGTGCAATCTTTTTGGGCCAGGGGGGTTTCATATTGGGGAGTCCCCTGAAGCTGCCCTTCAGTTTTGGGGCCTTTCCCTCAAACCCCCCTCTGGCCAGAGCCACTTTCCCCACAGCAATTATAGTGGAGGAAGTGGCTAATTGGGCTTTCACCATCATTGGTGGCAATGGGCCTTTTGGGGAGCCCAAAGACAGGGACCCCCTGGCCCAATCTTTTTGGGATTTGGGGGTTTTATAGGGGAGAGTTACCTGCAGGTTCCCTGCAGTTTTTGGGGCTCTCCCTCAAACCCCCTGCCCCCCAGTAGCCTCTAATTATGCCCTACACTGCCATTGATTTCAATGGCCCATAGGGTATAATGGTGGGATAGGGGCACCCTCTTTGGGTGCCCCTGGAATGGGACCCTCTGGCCCAATTTTTTTGGGACTTGGAGGGTTTGTAGAGAAGAGTCCCTTGAAAGTGCCCTGCAAATTTGGGGGCTCTCCCTCAAACCCCCTCCCCTCCAGGCAGCTTCCAATATATCCTATTTTGCCATTGATTTCAATGGCCATAGGGTATAATGGGGCCATATATTGGGAAATAGCCGTGCATCTACCGTATATGCGGCTATTCTGAGTACGGTAATAGGAAATACACGTTATTCTGTATCTTTTTGGCCCCGTGTATTTCTGAATCCATGTAATTCCATTTTTTTTTTTTTGCACACCCCTAGTAAGGACCTCACATTTCTGTTTGAGGCCCTTGTACCTTTTAGGCCATATTAATTACTTTTATAACTACTACTGATGATAATATTTTCACCTTCATTCAGTCTTCCTTTAATGGCTCTGTAACAAATGCATTTTCTAGATACTCTAAATGGTTCTCCTGCCTACTATGTGCCCCCCATCCAACCACATGGCTTTTGTTCACAAAGATCCCATGATCCACTAGCATAGTCTTTCTTAGTCACAAAAGGGGATCCATTCTTCCTTTCTCAATTAGCAGCAAAGCTGGTTAGACCCAAACCACTGTACTGCAATCTTTGTTAGCTCGTCTCTCATCATGGATCAGGATTCCCATGTTATAGTTGGGAAAACAGGCTGAAAGAAAGTGAGTTGCCCAAAATTACACAATGGCTGGGTACGGACAGGCAACTCTACACACGGGAGGTGTCACAAATCATGCCGCACCAAAATAATAATAATATAATAATAATAAATTTTTATTTATATCCTGCCCTCCCCGCCGAGGCAGGCTCAGGGCGGCTTACAAAGGCATGATATATAAATATCATGTTATGACAATAAAACAAGATAGTACAGTCAATAAACAAGATAATACAATTAAATACAATATATAAATTAAACATTAAAATAATTAATCTAAAAACAGTATAGCTTAATGGTGCTATAATCTCAGTTTGTACAAAATGGCTTGATATTGTTTCTAGGTTTCATCTTAAAAGGCTAGTTGGAAGAGGGCGGTTTTGCAAGCCCTACGGAACTGATTAAGATCCCGTAGGGCCCGCACCTCCTCCGGCAGCTGATTCCACCATTGGGGTGCCTTTATAGAGAAGGCCTGCTCCCTAGTTGTTTTTAGTTTGGCCTCCTCAGGCCCAGGGATTTCCAGAAGATTTTGTGAACTAGATTGCAGTGCTCTCTGGCGAACATATGGAGAGAGACGGTCCCTAAGGTAGGCAGGTCCTTCGCCATATAGGGCTTTAAAGGTAATAACCAGCACCTTGTAACCAACTCGGTATACAATTGGCAGCCAGTGCAGTTCCCACAGCCTAGGCCGCACATGTTCCCACCGAGGTAGTCCCACTAGCAGTCTGGCTGCTGCATTCTGCACTAGCTGCAGTTTCCGAGTTCGGTACAGGGGCAGCCCCATGTAGAGGGCATTACAGTAGTCTAACCTCGAGGTGACCGTCGCATGGATCACTGTTGCCAGGTTGCCGCTCTCTAGGAAGGGGGCCAGCTGCCTCGCCCGCCTAAGGTGGGAAAAGGTGGATTTGGCAGTGGCTGCTATCTGGGCTTCCATTGTCAAGGAAGACTCCAGTAGCACTCCCAAGCTCCTGACCTCGCGCACTGGTACCAATGGTGCCCTGTCAAAAGCTGGAAGGGAGATCCCTCCTTCCAGCAAAGGACCTCTGTCTTTGCTGGATTCAGTTTCAGCCCGCTCAACTTAATCCAATCTGCCACGGCTTGCAACGCCTGGTCCAAATTTACAGGGTTGTCGCCCGTTCGGCTGCCCATCAATAGATAGAGCTGGGTGTCAGCATACTGGTGACAACCCAGCCCATATCTCCGGGCAATCTGGGCAAGGCGGCGCATTTAGATGTTGAATAACATGAAAAACAAGTGGACAAATCCTGATCACGCACTCCCATGTGAAGCACCCTAATATTGTGTGTGTGTGTGGGGGGGCGCTTTGGCACATTCACACGGTTGTTGCATGCCATCCCTGTAGCACAGTTTGGTTTTCTTTTTCCCCCTTAAATTTTTGTTAGCCATGTGCATATGCACTCATCCGCTCCATGGCAGTGATTTTTTTTTTAAATACTGGTGAGTACCTAGAGCGGATTGGCGTATTCAGAATCACACCTTCAATCCACCTTGCTTGCACAGTCCTATAGTTAGACTCCAGGAAACACGGGAGGAGTGAAGCAGAAGACTTTGCTACCACTTCTCATCTGGTAGGTATTTGATCCATCTCAGAGACAGCAGGGAATGGGGTGAGCGCGAGGTTGGACAGGTGGTAGCTGTGCCTGTGAAAAGTAGTAGGTCAGACGCTATAGAGATTCCAGCATAGCTCTTTTATTAGTGAAAACCTAACTGAAAACACATGCAGCTAGCCACAACTATATACACAGAAACTCCACCCAAAACACACCTCCAGCACTAAACAATCCAACAGAAAAGCAGGTGTTTGGAACCCTCATTTGCATGGGCTTATTTAAATGGATATTACCTTACTGGCAGGCTCAGCAAGGGTGGCCACTCTGAGTGTAGCTGTAAGGAGCCTCTCAAACAATGGGCTTCATTCAAATGGATATTACCTAATTGGCTGGCTCAGCAAGGGTGGCCAATCTGAATGCATCTTCAAGGAGCCTCTCCAACAAAGGGTCTTCATTTGAAGCTCCCAGTACAATACAGCCTGTCTGACCTTGACTTTTTTAACCATCTGGGGGATGTGCCTATGTCAGCTCAAATTGGCCATCTGTACCCGGCCAATTAGTTCATGGCAGTAGTGGCAACTGAAATCAGTTCTCACCCATCTTTAATTATCAAGCTTTCACGTGTGTCAAGGAATGCAATACAAGAGCAGAAAAACTAGAAAATGAAATGCCTTCACGTGTCGCTTCTAAACTCATGCATCTCTGCTACTGAATGCAATTATTAAGGCAAGTCATCTAAGAATAGAGTTTGAAATGGCAATTAGAAGATACTAGATCCAGGGAGCACATAACATGCCTGCAGTCAAGCTAATAGAAGACCATCTGTTACGCAGAATATCATCAGCATTTCCTACAGTTTAACTGAGCTACACTGCCAGTACATTTGGTAATTAGGGCTGCAAACTGAAACGTGCTGAATTTAAAGTAACCTCTTTTGAAACAAATGGGACTTACTTCCAAGTAAATCTGGTTAGGAGTGGGGTGTAAATATGAAACAGGATAGCCTGTCCCTCATTGCCAAAATCAGTGATACACAAAATCTAGAAGGGAAGAAAGCCAAGATTCACAGTTGATAGAATGAAGGAGATTGGTTATTATCGGGTCATTTTGTAGAAAAATAGGTAGTGGAGCGCATTAGCATAACTCATTAGCATATGCTCCCCCCCCCCTCCGCCACCAGCCAAAAACAACCTGATGCAAGAAAGAGCCCTGACCAAGAGAGGCCTGCTTGGGCTGGCTAGAGATCCAGCAAGCCCAAGCAGGCCTTGCTTGCCTGGGGCTCTTCTTGGCTGCCCCCCCACAGTCAAAAGGCCAGCAAGCCACCTGCTGCCCAAAATTACATAAGAAGTGGAGAAATGGTGGTGCAGCCTTCTCCAGGGGGTTAATGAGGGCTTCTGTGGGTGTGGCAAAGCCCCTGGTTGACTGGGTGGCTGCCTGTTCTCCAAATCCAGAGGTTGTTATGCAGCTGCACCTACTATTCAATGGACAAGGTAGGTGGGGAGGAAGAGGGGGAACCCTCAGGTTCAGGAGCTGCGCTCCCGTGAGCTCCTGCTGAATTCAAGGCCTGTTTGTTATATTTCAGATGTGCCTCAGACTGAATCAAACGATTGGTCTATCCAGCCAGTCTTCTCTAACTGGCAAACAGCTGTCCAGGGGTAAGGTTTTTTTCATATCACCTAGAGATCCTTCAAACTGGAGATGTCAGGGATTGAACCTGGGAACTTCTGTATGCAAAGCAGATACTCTACTGCTGGGCCACAGCTCCACAACCAGGTTAATGGCAAGAACTACCACACCGGGGCCTGAGAGAATAATAATTACAATCGTATTGGGGTCACCACCTGTACTGGGGAAAGGAAGGCTGCGTTTGTGTTGCTAGTAGCTGGCGTTCCATTGTTGAAGCTCAAAAACATTCCTTTAGAAAGAATTAGATATGCCTCTATAGAATATCACTATTGAAATATCTGATCCAGGATTCATCTAAGGCTAGAATGCTGTGCAAAATTACCCGGGGGCAATTTCCATTTAAGCCAGTGAAGCTTCCTTTCCAAGTAAATGTGCTTAAAACCACTCCGTAAATCAGAGAAGGTAGATAAATGGTGTTAATACACTTCTTACAATAGGATTTATATGGATTGCTTCTCCAATGCATCCTTCAAAAGGTGCGTGATTATTACAATGAATTATTTACTTAGCAATGGCGTTAACTCCTCGGGACCTACAAAGTCTGTGGGGGATTCCGAAGAAACAGCTGTCCGTATCTTTGCTCTCATTTATTGTGTAGGTTTGTGGGATCTTCCCCCCCCCCCTTCATTGCTAGCTCATGACTTGCCGCTACAGCTGTGCCAAGAAAGCTGTACACCTGTTCCAAATCTAGAACAAAGTACTTAATCTCAAAGACAAGCACTGAGATCAGCTGGGGGAATTTCACTGTGTGTGTGTGGGTTTTTTTTTTTTAGTAGCAGAAGTGATAAACAGAAGGATTTCTGGCTCAAGTCTACTGTGCCTAATAGAGATTTTTCTAAGCTGACAGAGCATGCTGTCCAGCCTTACTGCATGCCATCCTGGATATGTTGTGCAACTGTGGTTGTGCCTAAATTGTGCCCTGCAGTGTTATGAAGGAAGACTGAAAAAGAGAAAACACCAAATACGCCCTTCCCCCAATACCAGTGTGCAAGGGTTGGCTCACTTGTTGAAGGCATCTGGAAACACTTCTACTTCCTAGAAAAGGAAAGCTGCAAAGGGTACATTATTCATGTAGACCAGGAGTCCCCAACCTTTTCAAGGCTGCAGGCATCTTGGCAATTCTGATGCAGGGTGGTGGGCACAACTGCAAAATGGCTGCTGCAGAAGGTGAAGCTAGCTGCAGAATGTTGAAGAGAGAGCTGGTGCATAACTAGTTGCACCGCTTCAACATTTCAGGCAGAAGCTCTGTTTATCAGGATGCTTTGGAGACCCCTGATTTACACTGAGGCTTTCTCACTGAGACTCAAAGCAGTTTGTAAATCAATACAACCAGCAGGACAAGGACATCCAGCAGTCATTGTAATGGTATGGTATTAGCGGGGCTTTTTTTGTAGCAGGAACTCCATTGCATATTAGGCCACACGCCCCTGATGTAGCCAGTCCTCCTGGAACTTACAGTAGGCTGTGTAATAAGAGCCCTGTAAGCTTTTGGAGGATTGGCTACATCAGGGGGTGTGGCCTAATATGCAAAGGAGTTCCTGCTACAAAAAAGCCCTGGGTATTAGGGTTGAAGAAATCTACAACGAAGTGCTTGTAAACTTACCTTGGTTCTTATTTTGATATTGTTATCTTGACTATTGTGCATTTCCTTGAATTGACAATACATTTTTTAAAAAGAAAAAGAATGCAGAAGTCTGAAACCAAGCAGAAATGTGAACGAACTGAAACAAAGCATAAGTATTAACACAACATGTTAATAACAAAGCATAAGTATTAACATAACATGTTACAAAGCATAAGTATTAACACAACATGTTAATAACAAAGCATAAGTATTAACATAACACGTTACAAAGCATAAGTATTAACACAACATGTTAATAACAAAGCGTAAGTATTAAACAACACGTTACAAAGCATAAATGTTAACACAACACGTTAATACAAAAATCACATAGTTGGATAATACATACACCACTAGTCCATCTAATCCACTCTAGCATACTGTTTCTCAGAGCGACATCTTGGATTTAGGGTTCTACATCCTAAAAAGGTAAACTGCAAATGGTTACATTAGCTGGAGTTCTATCTACATCCAACAATGGTTTCTTTAAAAAAATAATCTGAATTTTATCTTCAGCATGAGGCTGAGAAGTGTGCTTTGAAAGGGAAGCAAGGATCTATACAGGTTTCTGCTGAAAGTGTTGCACTGGGCAATCTTTTCCTTCCTTGAGGTTGTAATAGGCACACACAGTTCAGGAGGACTCAGCTCTCTTGATAATTGCATCAAAGAAGCAATTCGAACTATCCTCAGATTAAAGAACTACCAAAAATGAGTAAGGTGGATGCTGCATATTAGCTTCTCTAGACTTATGTATCTGAATCTTTTAGGTATCTACATCTTCATTGATCCTTTAATTTCCTAACCTCATAGAATCATACAGTTGGAAGGGACCTCCAGGTCATCTAGTCCAACCCCCTGCACAATGTAGGAAATTCACAAATACCTCCCCCCACACACACCCAGCGGCCCCTGCTCCAAGTCTAGAAGATGGTAAAAAAAGGGGGGGGACTCTCCAGGATCCCTGCAAAACTGGTCCAGAGAAAAATTGCTGTCTGACCCCAAAGTAGCAAACATTTCCCTGGACATGTAAGACGGGGCCATGAAAATTAAGCACTGATGCAACCCTTCCTGCCCTCCTTCTCATGATCTGCCTAAGTTCACAGAATCAACATTGCTGTCAGATGATCACCTATTGTATATGCCCTATTTTTTTCATCATGGATCTCAAGATAGCATGTACAAGGGGCAATTCTATACTCTTTGGTGTAGTGGTTAAGTGCGTGGACTCTTATCTGGGAGAACCAGGTTTGATTCTCCACTCCTCCACTTACAGCTGCTGGAATGGCCTTGAGTCAATCATAGCTCTTGCAGAGCTGTCATTGAAAGGGTAGCTTCTGTGAGAGCTCTCTCAGCCTCACCTACCTCACAGAGTGTCTGTTGTGGGGGGAGGAAGGTAAAGGAGATTGTAAGCTATTCTGAGATTCGGAGTGGAGGGCAAGGTATAAATCCCATATCATCATCATCTTCCATCTTCTTCTTCCTCTTGTCTGCTTGGAAGTATTTCCTATTTTATTCAATAATAATAATAATAATAACAACAACAACAACAACAACTTTTTATTTATATCCCGCCCTCCCCGCCAAGGCAGGCTCAGGGCGGCTCACAACACATAAATACAATACACAGTAAAACCATAATACACAGTAATTACAATAAGATAAAACCATCATTTAAATCATTGAAATTTACTCCCAAGAAAGTTGTGCTTAGGATTGCAACACAGGGTTCCCAGTAGGTCTCCCCGAAGGCAAACTAACTAGGTCCAGGGCTTTGTAGCTTTTGCAGTGCTCTTGTATCATCTGCTTCCAATTATGCTTAGGCAGGCATTATGAGAATTTATGAGATGTAAACGATCCCATCTCTCTGATCTTTTTACTGAAACCTTTTAGATTCAGGTCATTATCTTGCAGCTTCATGAGCACATGCTGCGGCTGTCTGGAAGAATGCATCTCCCCAGGTCTTCTATGAGTCTTGAGCAACTGTGTAATTGTTCGCCTCGTGACTGAATCGAGAAATGCTTCACTGTTCTATCAACAAGGACTGTAAGGGGAGGGAAGTGTGCCCACTCTTCCTGAGTTACCAATTGGGCAGAATGTTGACATTGAATTAGCTCCCGGTACTATAAGACAGACACTGCACCAATGCTGGCTCTTAGTAAGGGTCTGTATGGCTGATCTACTACATACATAAAGATCGGGCTGCCAAGCTCTAATTGGGGGCAGAGAATCGCCTGGTTTGGGGGCCCCCAATCCGCCTGTGGTGGAATTTCTTTTGGGGTTGGTCCTCTTTATGAAATTGGCCACAAGACCTCTTTAAAGTAGGTGAAAGGTAAGAGCTATCTGAGGACTACCTTAAGCCGTATTTGGTATGAAGAGGAACCGGATAGATTAAAGACACCTGCAAATGCAGCTGGTAGTTCTGGAATGCAGTTGATACACAGAAATCAGATAAGATAGTGATAAGTGATAAAGTTTATAAAGAACTCTACGGAACTGCGAATCCGTGGCCCCGTGGCTCTTTATAAACCCTGGGATTTGGAGCAGAAGTTGCTGACTGCGCTAGAGATATGAGACTGCTCTATGCTGGTTATGCCGAACTAATTGGGACTTGGGACTTAGACTCTAACTGGGAAAATGTAGACTAACTGGGAAAATGTAGACTAACCTAGAATAGGGACTTAGACTTTTCATAGAATTTATGCTTGACTATAAATTTTTTTCTTGACTATAGAACTATGCTTGACCATATTCTTAACTGTGTAACTGTATTCTGAAAATGTACGAACGTTATCGAATTGCTTTGCTTTCCCACTTATATTTTAAGCCTTCTGTCCAGAGAAAAAACTTGGAGTCTAATAAAACTTATCTGTATGGTCTTGAAACTTATTAGTGTGTATGTACAAGCCTTCTGAAAACTGCAGGTTGTTTTGGTTACTGAGAAGTACGAAAGTAAATCCCGCCTCACCGCCGGCACGGAGCAGGCCGCCAGGGAGATCCATGCCCCCAAAGAGCCCCATCATCACACGGCATGCCCTGCATGATGGTGTGAGAAAATGACCCCTCTGTCACAAACAAGGTTGCCAGGGCGCCTGGAGAAGCAAGCTTGCATCCGCCTGGCCAGTGAATGCGAGTTAAGCTACCCAGGAACTACATAAGACTCCAGTGTACCTATTAACAAGTATATGAGCGCTTGAGTCAGGCACAGAGTGTCTGCAGCCGCGTTCTAACTTTTCCCCGCCATCGCGTGGAACCCGCCATCGCGTGGAACCCGCCATGGCAAGGAGGAGGCTACGCCGCCACGGAGCTGTCCAGGCGAACGGTGTGAAGCGTTAAGCATGGAAACCACTGTGTTTTGCTTACACCACATGTAGCCATCTTCCTGCCTGGTTGGGCTTCATTCCTTCTATGTGGGAACCTCACGTACACACCTTGAGTCATTCCTAGCCCGCAAGCAACCCACTTAGTTTATGAATGGATTAATGGCTCCACTATTAATCCTGATTGCCCAGTGGTTTCCTAAACAACTGTCTTCACCCCGGAGAGTTGAGAAAGAGGAAGAATCTCTCCTGATACCATCAAGCCTTTTTGTCTACACCGGAATACCTAGGTGCATATCTGATTCTCTATTGTCCCTTTCCCAGTTAATCCCATCTCCTCCCAATCACCCAGCCATTCCCACATTGATACCAACGGAGCCGCCCCAGGCCCTGTCGCAACCTGGAAGTTTCCAGGATGCCCAGGATGAAGGTGATGTTCATTGGTTGAAGTACACACCCAATCAGGTGTCGCCATTGACCCACCATTGGTCCAGCCGATGTCCAGCCTTCTTGGTCGTCAGCAGAACCTCCCATTACCACTCCCAGTCACCTCCCATCCCCTCAGGACTAAGGTGACTCTATATAACCTGTGGACTAGCTACCCACAGGTGTGCCTTCTACTCAGTAAACCCCCATTCCCGCTGGGTAGTAACACCCCCGATTCCTGATCAGTTTCGGGACCTTTCCCCCATTTCCTCATTCGTCGCCATCGGAGCCTTCCATTGGAGTCTGCGAGAGGTAGTATTGCCCTGTATGTCAATTCCTTTATGTTCCCCTATCGATCTCTCTATTTTTCCTAGACCTGTATGAATGTGTGATTGATTTTGTACCTTGTGTGAACGAACTATTGTTTCAAATAAACCACAATTGATTTTATTAAATTAGAGTTCTTTATTGAGCATTGACTCCCTGATCGGTTGAGCCTCGTAGACACAGATAACAAAGATTCCGTTTATTGGGCTAGCTGTCTCTCAATCTAATTCCCCAATCTCATTTTGAGAGCAGTTTCCCTAACAGAAATTGGTGGAGAAAGCTTGGGCATTATCCTGTTTGTATGAACGCACGCGAGTCGACACGCGTGTCTTCATACAGACAGACGTAAGGTTGCACCGTTCAGAAAGTCTTGCTAGTGAGGCTATTGCGTGAGTGATTGAGTGAATGAGTTCTGTGTGAACGGCTCTAGCGAGCATTTCTATAATTTGTGGGTCGGGCTGCTCCCCTTTCTATCATTCAGCGTTGGACTTCTCAGCCGCCCCGAGGAGGCCAGACACCTCGCAAGAGGACTGAGCCCGATCGAACGCAAGGGGGAAGTCCCGTGAAGTCCGGCCGCCGTCCCGAGGCCTTCTAAACGCGTCTATCGTGGGAGGGAATGTCAGGACAGGCTAGGATTGTTTAAGATCTGGATAGAGCACCCTTCCCTTCTCCTTTTCTTTTAGAGCTTAGTGCACACACGCACACACACTACATACACATACACCTACACACGCACACCCAAGTCCTTACACGAGTCTAGGCCAAGGCTAGTCTAAGGCACCCGACAGTCAAGAAGGCAAGCGGGTCACAGGACCGTTGCAATCTGACTGCTGGGCAACATTTATTTTGTTTTTGTTTGCCCGAGACGCGATCGTTGGGTCGGCTCGCGGCGCCCTGTTCTGGCTGAGACGCGATCGTTGGGTCGGCTCTAGCCTAAAACTCTGCCCGGTGACGCGATCGTTGGGTCGGCCCGTGGCTCCCTTTTTCACCCGAGACGCGATCGTTGGGTCGGCTCGTGGGTTTCCCTTTGGCTGAGACGCGATCGTTGGGTCGGCTCTAGCCTAAAACTCTGCCCGGTGACGCGATCGTTGGGTCGGCCCGTGGCTCCCTTTTTCACCCGAGACGCGATCGTTGGGTCGGCTCGTGGGTTTCCCTTTGGCTGAGACGCGATCGTTGGGTCGGCTCTAGCCTAAAACTCTGCCCGGTGACGCGATCGTTGGGTCGGCCCGTGGCTCCCTTTTTCACCCGAGACGCGATCGTTGGGTCGGCTCGTGGGTTTCCCTTTGGCTGAGACGCGATCGTTGGGTCGGCTCTGGCCTAAAACTCTGCCCGGTGACGCGATCGTTGGGTCGGCCCGTGGCTCCCTTTTTCACCCGAGACGCGATCGTTGGGTCGGCTCGTGGGTTTCCCTTTGGCTGAGACGCAATCATAGGATTGGCTCATTGCCTAAAACTCTGCCCGGTGACGCGATCGTTGGGTCGGCCCGTGGCTCCCTTCTTCACCTGAGACGCGATCGTTGGGTCGGCTCGGTGCCCCGTAACTTTAGCTGAAACACCACCGGAGGTTGGCAGTAGGCGAGATATAAAGGAAATTACACTGAAATGGAGATTTTCGCCAAAAAGGGGGGGCTCCCCAAGTTAGAGAAATGGTTAATAAAGAAAGGGGACAACCCCTGGAACCAGGGAGTCTTTAACCAAGGCTCGGACCCCCTTCAGTCCTTTAGGGATATATTTGAAGAAAATTGCGACAACAAAACAATTAGCACTGGCAAAAGAGATCTTTTTGCCTCGTGGGGCCTGTTTGAAGCCCTGCGGGATAGCTCAGCCTTGAACAAACAACTCAAGGAGCAGCTAGCCCAGAAAGATAAGCAGATAGAAAGGAAGGAACAAGAATTTGAGGAAACTCTTAAGAAACATGCAGAAGCATTAGAACAAGCATTCCAAAATTATGAGGCAGAGAAGGAACGCCTAGCTGGGGAAAATAATAGCTTGGACCTCGACTGGCAGCAGGCAAGTCGAACCATAGAAGAGGTCAAGATAGAGAAAAACACCCTGGCCTTAATACACCAAGATACAGTAACAGCTCTAAAGAAGGCCCAATCGCAAGTAAAGGCATTGAGCAAAGAGCTGGAACAAACCAAAGATCGAAATGACAAATTGCAATATGCGCTAGAATATGCCTCAGAGAAAAATAGGAAGGCAAGGGAGGCAGTTAATCACGAAGCGTGTAAAAAGGAAATAGAGGCCTTACAGAAGAAATTAGAACTAAAGAAAACATTCATAGCGGCCGTCTCGGCACCTGGCCTCTATGAGTTTTCGTCTGATGAGGAAAGTGAGGATGAGGGAGAAATACAACCAGTTTCCCGGGTTTCGGAGCCATGGGGGATTACCCCCGCCCCAATATACCCGGTGGTCACCCGACAAACCACCACTAAACAAGGGGGCGACACAGAAACTGTACAAATAACTAAGGAAGTTCAAGATTGGAAGATCGAGAACGTTAAAATGGCTTTTCAAATCCTCGGTCCATATAATAAAGAGACATCGGTACAATGGATGATGCAACTGAAACGGGAATACCCGGACATCACCATCAAGGAATTAAATCAGGTTCTGCGACTGGCCGCAGCGGGCCCAAATGCAGAAAAAGTAAGGGCCCAATTGGTGATCCCATACCCAGATACACTCACCACCCGGGAATGGATAGCTGAAATATTAGCAGTCACCTGGGAGGAAGAGAGCATTAAATATGTTTACAACCAGCTTGTACAGGGTCCGGAAGAGGACCCCCTAATTTATCTATCAAAAAAACAGTTCCTAGCCGTAATTGCAGATGTAGTCATAGTAGATGAGGGAAAACCGCCCGATTATAATGACGAGGATTTTGTCCTTGATGTCATCCAAGGTCTTAATAGGACCACCAGACAGATGTTAGGACCCACCCATGCACACAACCCCGAGTGGGATCTCCTTCATTCTAACCTCAAGAATATCAGTAGATATATAGGTAAATATGGGCCTGATAAAAGGGGTAACAAGAAGGACCGCGCTAAGGAAGCCGTTAACACGGTTACTTATGCCAACAACGGGCCTCACTCTCAGTATCAGAAGAGGGAAGTTAATCCGGACCCCTATAACCCATCGCAGCCTCCAGTCAATCCTCCAGCAGGACAAAATAAGCACACCCAAGGGCGGAACAACGGGAAACCGGCCAGGCAGAAGCCAGGAGCGGGGGGGGGAAACCCTAACTATCAACCGAGAGCCCCCCCTCCACCCGTGCAACCCACGGCCCCTTTTCCTCCTCCCGCAGTGCAACCGCCTCCGGCCCCACAGCCTCACACAATGACGGGCCCTTATGGGGAGGCATATCAAGATTTACAGAATCAGAGTCGAGGGTACAAGCCTTCCTTTAACAGAAAGGCCGAGCGGACTCGTTTTTGGAATTCGCTATCGCCTGGAGAACAGACTCAGCGGAAAGCGCTCTGGAACTTTTTACTCCATTCAGGGTGCGATATGACCAATATGGATCTAGCACCCACTGCACTTTTGATGGAAAGGCAACAACAAGTGATACAGGGGTGGGGAAATCAGCAGCCGTCTGCTCCCCCACCTCCGCCAACCCAATCTCATTTTGCGACACCTCAAGGGTATGCACCGCCCGTAGCTGCAGTAGTTCAACATCCACCTCCTCCAATGCACCCCACTGTTCAGTTATACCCGGCTCCGATAGCCGCGGTCCAGCAGCAAACGGTCGTTAACAGTCCGGAATATGAGGAACAGGGTCTGCGCTAGGGATGCCCGGGGCCCACTAATCTCCCCGAAGGAGTAGTGGCTAGACTTAAGCCAGACACTTGGGGGAGACCAATGGTAAAGGCAGGCATTGGGGCTCCAGGGAACATTAAACCTGCCACTCTACTAGTAGACACAGGAGCATCGATTAGTGTGCTCCATCCAACGCTAGTTACTCAAGGAACCCAGACAGATAAAACTCTGGAACTGGCTGGGTATGCGGGAGGAAGCCATCTCTCCCACATCTGGAAAAAGATTCCAATCACAGTAGGGAGACTCAAAGCCACCATGAGAGCCTGTAATAATGCAGGAGAAGACGATGGGATGATTGGGGCTCCCTTCCTAAAGAAAAACCATTTAACGGTAGATTTAGCCAACGGACTCCTGTGGCACATCCCGGGAGGCCCGGACTTTATTAATGCTATACACCGATGTGCAGCTTTAAAAGCTCCCTTCCCTGTATGTTCAGTAACGGGAGATCTATGGACCCTAAAGTTTCCCGGGGTATGGATTACTGACAAGGCGGAGTGTGGGACGGTGAGAAACGCTTGTGTTCTCATAGAAGGCAAAGATCCGCCTCCCCAGCGTCAGTACAAATACCCCGCGGAAGCGGAAGCAGGGATAGGAAAAACAATTGAGGGTCTGTTGAAGTGGGACGTCATCCTCCCAATGCAGTCCATCTGCAATGCCCCCTTGTGGCCGGTCTTAAAGGCAGATGGAGTAACTTGGAGGATGACAGTGGACTTCAGAGCCCTCAATGCCGTGACTCCCCCGGTGGCCCCGGTGGTCGCCAAGTACAACGAGATAGTGGCAGCCATTGCAGCGGGATCTAAATTTTACAGCGTGGTGGACTTGGCCAACGCGTTCCACTCGATCCGCCTGCACGAATCTTGTTGGTATAAATTTGCATTTACCTTCCGCGGCCAACAGTACGTGTTCAAGCGGACACCGCAGGGCTTCCATTCTAGCCCAAGCATTTGTCACGCGCATGTTGTGCAGATGTGGGACCGACTGCTGCCCGGATCAAAGGATTGCGTGCTCAGTTATGTAGATGACGTGCTGATCCACGCAGAGACAGAGGAGAAGGTCCGGGAGGTCACTGAGGAGGTCCTCAACCTCATCCAGGAAACGGGCTTCAGAGCAAGCAGGGAGAAAGCCCAGCTAGTAAAGACCGAGGTGAAGTACCTCGGCATTACACTAGGAGCAGAAGGGAGAACACCGGACTCACAGAGAGTGGAAGTGATTTCCAAACTCCCTGCCCCCACAGACCCCCACTCACTAAGAGCTTTGTTAGGCACCTTTAACTTTTCCCGGGATTTCATCGAGATGTTCTCCGAGAAAGCCCGACCTCTTTATGAGCTCCTGAAGAAGGATGTGCAGTGGTATTGGGGACCGGAGCAGCAAAAGGCTTTTGCAGAGCTCAAAAATGACCTCGCAAAGGCTCCGGCGCTTGCCCATCCCGACGTTACCCAGCCGTTTTTCATTCAGCTGGCTATCTCGGAGCACAGTCTGGGGGCTACTCTGATCCAGAGACGAGCGGGATCGCAGAGGGTGGTGGCTTACGCCTCCAGGAACCTTACTTCCGTGGAGGAAAAATTCTCCCCCTGCGAGAAGGTCTGCCTCGCTCTGGTTTGGAGTTTAACCCATTGGGAGTTTATAATAGGAGGAGCAAGGGTGGTAGTTCAAACCACTCATTCCCCTCTTAAGTATATTCTCTCCGGGAAAGTTAAAGATGGGCAAGTTTCGAACCAAAGGATCGCCCAATGGACGCTGGCGTTAACTAATAGAGGGGTAGATTTCCAGAAGGAGCAAAAGGAACCGCCCTCGCCCTATGGCCTCGTAGTTGAAGGGGAAGAGCATGAGTGTCCGCTGCCAGTGGTACAACATATACCCTGGCCAGTTAATGGAGGAATAACCCTAGCGGAAGCCCAACAACAAGAGCTTGTTTGTTGGTTTTGCGATGGGTCTTCTTTCCATGTAAATGGCTCAGCTCGAACCGGCTACGGCGCCATTAGAGTGCAAGATTCCCTAGTCCTTAAAGGAACCATCCGCCCTCATTCTAGCCAAGCCGCAGAAGTGGAAGCAGTGCTAGCAATCCTCCAGTTCGAGCCTTTGGATGTTCCCCTAGCCATTTTTACAGATTCTCATTGGACGGTGCAGGCGATCACGGCCTGGCTGCCCATTTGGAAGAAACAGAATTGGCAGAATAGCGAGGGGAAAACAGTCGCGCATTCTCAGAAATGGCTGCAAATAGCGGAGAGAATAGAGGCGCGAACTGACTCCACCTACGTGACTCATGTTAAGGGACATCAGAGACAATATACAGAGGAAGGGATGTGGAACAATAGAGTAGACGCTATTGCCAAAGAAGCTGCATTCGCAGACAGCAATCCTTTCCGCTCACCCCCCACCTTTCCTTTACACCCGGTCACCACCCGGAACCAGAGCAAAGGGAGGGAAATCCTAATGGATCTGGGCGAGCTCCAGAAAGACGACCCAGAGATCCTGGAGCTTGCCAAAGCCCAAAAGGATGAAACGGGGAAATATACCATCATTCAGAAGGAGGGCATTTACTGGGCAGTAGATAGTCAGGGGGAGCAACACTGGATTGTACCCCTGCAGGTCAGAGGGGATTTAATCAAGTTTGTGCACGAGCAGGGACACCGCGGTGCAAATCTAACTTTGGAGCGGGTAAAGGAGACGGGCTGGTGGCCGGGCATGCGCCAGGAAGTAGCACAGTGGGTCAATAATTGCCTTGCGTGCGCTATGGTTAATGCCGACACATCAGGACCCAAAGCTCCCATCCAGCACCAAAGAATAGAGGGACCCTGGGCTCGTATACAAATCGATTTTATCGGCCCCCTTCCCCGCACAGCAAGAGGGAATCGATACTGCCTCACGGTGATCGATCCCTTCAGCAAATGGGTGGAGGCCTTCCCGTGTAAATATAATACTGCCGCTACTACTGCTAAAATTTTATTTAACCACCTATGGACGAGGTGGGGAATCCCGAGGGTCATGGACTCGGATTTGGGGTCACACTTCATCGGGGAGGTCACAAAGGAATTATGCAAAGCCTTGGGGGTGGAACAGCGGTTTCACATCGCCGGACACCCCCAAGCTTCCGGGGCAATTGAGAGGACTAACCGGACTATCAAGGAAGCCCTACGGAAAGTAGTGAAGTCCACAGGCAGGGATTGGGATGAAAAGCTACCCATTATCCTGATGGCGCTGAGGGGTACTACTGCAGTCCATGGTCACACACCGCATATGGTCATGACAGGAAGGAAAATGGTGTTGCCAGAAGCCTTCTGGCTCAAAACACAACTTCCATCTGACTGGATGCCGGTGGTTGTGAACGACGCATGGGTGCAATCGCTAGTCACGGAGGTCCACAATATTCACCTGGAGGTAGCTAAACAACTAGGAAAAACACAGCAAGCGATGGATCAGAGATTAGGATGGGTTAAAAACCCTCGAGTGTGGGATCCAGGCCAGCTGGTGCTATATAGGAGATTCTCGCAAAACGAGCACTCCCTAGAAGCCAAATGGTTAGGTCCAGTCCCGATAACATTGAGGATCAGCCCGGCAGTATACCAAGTAGAAATTCAGAAAAAGAACGGAGAAACCTGGCGAAAGTACTTCCATTGCTCCCAACTCAAGGAATGGAAGGGGACTGCGCCAGCTAACCCTAATCAGATCCAGCAACCTGAAGGGGCGACGCCGCAGAGAAGAGCCGAAATCCGACAAATCTCTGTCATGCCCTGCCCTGAACCGGTGGATTTTCCCTTAAGTGACACATTCCTCACCCTTGGTGTAACTTGAACAAGTCCAAGTATAGGAATAAGATTCCTGAGACAGACCTGTCCACAGTAATCTAGGGGGGGGGAGTGCAGGAGAAAAAGAACTCAGAACACAAACATGTAATTTTAGAACTACAACAGTTTTTTTTTCTCTCTGTGAAAATTGCTCCTTCCCTTTCCCCCTCTTCTCCAACCTTGTCTTAGTACTTTGACTCCTTCAAGCTTATAGAAATAGCAAGAAGGGTCTATAGCGCAATCTTATCTTTTATTTTCAGGTACACAATATGGATTACCAGAATGTGAAGGTGAGATTTGTACAAACAATGATGTATGCGATGTATTTAGTGTTGATGTTAATGCAGGAGGAATGTACAGCTGATAAAGCAGTATTGCCCACTATAGTCCCATTCTCTCATTGGAGATGTAAAACAAGCCTATATCCCAAGGAAATCATGCTGTGCAAAGTCATAAAGTCTAATTATGGGGAAAATGACAGCAGACTCCCCAGAAGCAGCTATGACTTTCGCAGCTGTGATGAAGAGTGGGTCAGACCACCTAATATGATTCTGTTATGTGCTGGGACCAGAATGTTAACGCAGGAACTGTACTGTTTTTCTCATGAGGACACCATGAGACCTCTAGTGCCAATGCATTGTGTTTATGTCCCAAAGGGCCCACGGAGATTAACAACAACTCCCACAATAACTCCTAGCGCTACTCCAGCCTCTAAAGGGTTTACTGAGGACATGGGGCCATACTGTGAAATTGCAATCGTGTCGACCGCAGTGTGGAGCGCAAAGAATCCTTTCAAATTTATATTATCAATTGGCTCTAGGATAGAAAAGCCGCTTGCGTTCTCAATACAGACACCTAGTGGAGAGACGCATCACTACCAGCTAACTGCATGGTCAAATAAAAATTGGATTGTTACTGATTCGGAGTTAGGAATACAGGGACCTCCTGACTGGTTTATAGTAATAGACCCTCTATGCCAGCGGGAGTCTGCGATGGGAATGAAATTCACCAAATTGGGCACCTTCAACACAGAGCTTCCATCGGAGGAAGGAAACTACACCCTCACAATAGGGAATTTTACCCAGCTCCAATTCAACCCTCTCATTCCAGACGCTGAGAGCACATTAAGTGCCAACTCTCACATAATTGGCTCCCATGTGATTAAGCGGGATATTAGGGAACAAGTTCTAATTCGGCCACAGATGGTATTAAAGGAAATCAGGGTCAGCCTGACGGGATTAAATACCATCGAAAAATTGCCACAATGTGCTCCCTACTTGGAGCCCAGTAAAAAGGGTTGGGAGGCTTGGCTGCAGTTATGGGTGGGGAACACGCCTCGCAGATTGAAACGATCTGTAGGAGACTGGGTTGCACCAGTTGCTGGAGGAGTAGCGGTTTTAGATTCTATAAATATAGAAACCCTCGCAAATAAATTTGCCTACGCTACCTCCTATATTTCCCAGCTGGGAAAACCCATTAATGACTCTTTCCACACCATCTCTGAAGTCCAGCATTCCATCAGCTCCATTTTAGTAAATTGGGAAAACCAAATTGAAAGAGATTTTGCCTTGCTGCTGAGAGGCACTCAATCACTACAATTAAATATTTCTTTAGCACTGGCATGCACCCAGGCTCAAGCTATGAATTTAGCAGTAACCATGGGCATGATCAGACAAGCCACGGAGGGAAATATCTCCCTGGAAATCAAGCAGTTAATTAAGCCAGAAATTCCCACCCCGCAATTGGAATTGGAAGCCTGGTGGACTCTGGTGAATACATCTTTCTCAGTGGACAGGCAGGAATTGAGACTTCTCATCCTGATGCCCACTGCACAAAGGTTCTTTTATGTACACCCCGTTGTGCCACTGGGGCTGCAAGTGGGACCAACCGAAGTTCTGTATTCCTTGGACTCAGATAAATGGGCCAGGAATGTAAACGGAAGTTGGGAAGCTGTGGGTCTACAGGCATGTGTACACAAAGACAACCTGGGATTTATTTGTGATGAGCAGACTCTACAAACTCACCACCCCTGCGTGAACCCCTTAAGGGACTCCCCTCAAGAATGCAAATATGCGCTTAGGCAAGAGAACGCCTCCGCTTTTGTGTACTTGGGAAGAGGGTGTGCTTGCGTGAGGACGTATTGTGAGTACCTCATCATAAATACTTTCCACATCCAACCCATGCTCCCAGATGTAAACAGATGCTTCTGTAACTTATCTTCCATTGTGGGATGCGATATAGAATTCACAGTCCCCATATGGACTAGGGAAGAAATCCTGCTGGCCCCGAGTCTGTTCAAATTCATCCAGCCAGTTTTTCTGGGCATGGGGCTGCGGGCGATTAGATCCCTGCTGTCCCATCCCCTTTTAAAACAGACCTTGCAGGAAATTAAGAGGAGCGGAGACACAGCGTCCATGGTGGTTAAACATGATGGACAGGAAATCTCCGGGCTACTGACACAGATCAAGGACACGGGAAAGCATTCGTTCCTTGACGCGCTCCTTGGCTGGAGCCCTACTGGGTCAGCGATCCTTAACGTAGCCCTGCACCCTATTGTAGTCATTTTGGTCTTCCAGATTATATTCTGCATTGCAATAATTGTCTTGGGGTGCTGGCTGAGAAAGCAGCTCAAGAAGGTGGACGAGCTCCAAACCATGTGGAGATATCGTCCCCTCGTCATAGAAAAGCCCTAAGTACCGCCTTGAATCCCTTCCCCACTTGTGCGAGGGGGGGGGGGGAGCTCCCTTTCTTTGTTCCTTTTTCCAAGATCTTTCTTTTACTTGTAAGGGAGGGCTGTATAGCCCAAGGGAAAGGGAGAGGGGAGAAAGGCGACGAAACCGAACCGTGGAGTGAGGACCAGCAGTGGCAAGGTAGAGCTTGCAAGGGCTGCCATCCGAGGGTTCAGAAGTCTTCATTGGAAGACTCCCATCGGGTGCGTGCCCTGCTTTGCCACTTCAGGCTCCCATCTGAACCGGATCGCGCCAGGCGCGTCAGTTCAACAGGCCCACTGGGACCCCCGGTTTTGCAGCCCCACATGTTTAACAACAGCGGGGACCGGTCGGGTCACAGGCTAAAGCCGTCGGATCATCCCCCTCTGATGCCTCGATTCCACCAAGTAGCTAAAGGGTCACAACGAGTCAAATGAAAGCTCGGCCCAATATATATTTTAAATCCCTACACCCTGTGTATGGGTTTGGAAAACTTCCCCCTCCTTGCTCACCCCTGGACAAGGCTTTAAGGGTAAAGACCCCACTGCCCCGTCGCTCCCAGATCACCCTGTATTTGGGGCATTTGCATAGATCTCTTCGGCACATGCTCCAACTTTCGGGATGGGAAACAGAGGACGATGGGAAGTGTAGTCCCCACAGCCCGTTTTTACATTATGCATGTCAGTATATTTCAGCCCCTCGCTCTGTTCCTATGGGGAGTTCTATCTTTTACCAAGTAAAGGGTGGGCTCGTTGGCCCAGGGGGAAGGGGTGAGAGGAAGCCCAAATTGAGCAGAACAAACTCAGGGCATTCTTGCAAGTGTTGGATCGCTTCTTGATGGTCTAGATAACAGTCCCACCAAGTGATCCATCACTACAAGGCCCGAAGTGACTCTGGGACAGAACCTGTTCTGACCCAGAGAGACTCCCAGCAGTCCAGTGTTTGAGCTCTGTGACTCTTCCGGCGCTCCGTGATCCTGAAGGAACACAGGGAACGGAGGGGGGAAGAAGTTGCAGACGCTCAAAGCATCAGGAACCTGGCGCAGCCACTGTTCTGACCCATTGGGACGCCTGAGCGTGCAGCCCTTACCCACATAACTGTGGAAGGGACTCAGGCTGTGCATGGGCACCCGAACCGAGGAGCTTAGGAAAGGCCACCTCCCCCGGGCACCCTAGGTCCGCCAGCTACCTTTTTAGATTAAAAAGGCAACGCGGGCGAAGAGCAATCTTGGAGCCAACACACCTGAACTAGGGCCCGTTCACAAGCCATTATTCCCGCAGGAGCGGACCGAACCTAGTTCCATATATATTTGAAAATGTTTTATAATATCCTATTCCCAACATGCCTTAGGCTTAGTTCATCTGCATAAACACACCATGCGCATGCACTAACCCAAAAGCACAGGATTGGGGACATCTGGGACTTAGAGTTCCAACACCCCATGTGGGTAATGAACTGGTGCTATTAAGATTTGTCTATCTTTTACCAGAGAAGGTTGGGCCACCGAAGCAGCCCGAGGGTTAAAAGAGGGCAGGCACTGACACTTGCCCTCCGGAGCGCGGAGCTCCAGCTAAAAGTTCCGCCCACCTAAGGGTCTCAGGGGGCCAGAACAGACTCTGCACCAGGTGCCATACTTGCAGGGGCACCCTGAGTTTGTAAAGGCGCACACGAGACCAGGCAGAATGCTCGAACTCGGCCCCCACCGGGAGAGCCAAACACACCGAAGCACCTTCAAGTCACAGTGACTCTGGCTTTCCCCCACCAGAAAGGAGTGCCCAATAATAGGAATACCGCTGAAATAAAACCTCAAACCTTTTGGGGCGACTTTGAATAAAGGGGGTACCCCACAATGGCCCAAGGAACCCATTCCAAGGCAAAAGAGTATTTGCATATGTGCCTCCCACTTGGTTTGCTTAATGAACTGAATATCCTCCTTGCCTGACGCCTCTGTAAACCGCCCTGTCTGCCAGTAGAAGGCAGCGCTCAGCGGAAGACATGACGTGTCAGTCTACCCGTTGTCATCTCCCGGGCGGGAGAAGGGACGGAAGATGGGATTTTGGCCGACCAGCCATGTTTATATGTATGTTTGTAAGATGTTATGAATCTATTTTTGACCAAAAGAAGGGTGCCCACCCTTTTCGGGGGGCTGGGCTCAAAAATTAGAGCAGGCTTTTGGAGAAATTGCAAGGCCGAACCAGGGAGTGTGGAGCTGGAGGGAGCGAGAATCGAGTTAGCCCTTTTACGAGCTATCTCATCAAGCTTTCCCAAGAAGCATCTCCCTGGCGGAAGGCCTCTCCTGGTGGTGTAGGCTCGGAGAAGCCCACCCAAAGGAGTAACTGGCCGCACTCAAAACCCTCCTCACCATGGTTTCCATCGCATGGTCAGGTTAGCGTGAGGGACGGGAAGAAAAAGAAAAAAACCCCCCACGCTGCTTTGCACAGGGTCATTTGCATCTCCCACACCCACCAATAGACTACTGGCACCACATTAAGGGCACGACCCCACAGGAAGTGGGAACCTCCAGGCAACGCAGAACCCTCCCCTGCCAATCCAAACTTTGATTGACAGACAGAGACCCTTAGGTTGAGTGTCAATGGGAACCTAAGTTTTCCTTATGTGTTTGTTTTTGCTTATGTTCTATTTTTTACCAAGTAAAGGGGGAGTCCCCCCCTCCCAGTCAGGGAGGGACTCCAATAGGCCCTAAAAGAGAACCACGCTTAAGCGGGTTCTCCGGAGCCCAAACGGGCTCCCGATTAAAATATGGGAAGCGATCCCTGGGTCTACTTCCCCGAACCTACACACCAGGAGAGGCCTTTCCGTGGCCACACTCCCCGGTTCGGGTTGTAGACCCATGGGTCCGCACGTCCATCGTATGCCTTTCCCCCTATGCCAAACCTACAGGGCATGGGAGCGGACTCACTTTAAGATTGAAGAGAGCAGTCCGGAGCCAAACGAGAAAGGGCTGCAAAAGTATAAGGAACTATGACTGTGTATTAGTATTTTGCCTGGAAAGTTTATTATTGTGCTAGAACTGTATAAACTTGGACAAAAGTCTGTAAAAACCTCTCCCAGAACCCTTTGTCCATGACATTTACATAAATATACAGGAAACTCCTTCTGACAGGGTCTCCCCAGACCATGTGAACGGGCCCCCGACCGGGTCCGAGCAGGATCGGAGGCCTCCGTGTTGGGCATGCTCCATGGGTGACTTGACTTCACTATGGGCAGCCTGGATACAAGGGGGGGGGGGGGTGGGATATCCGCCGCAGACTCCTCGGCGCCGCCAGCCTCCTCCCCTCCAGAAGGAGACTACAGACAAGCCAAACGAGAAGGGAAACCTCCCCTTCTCCCCAGCGTGGAAGTTATCGAGGGGGGGAGAAGAAGACCGAAGACCAAAAAGGTCAGACAGATGAATTATGTACTAGCATAGTGATAGGGTTTGTGTTTTATCATATGTATGAAATATAACCCAGTGATTTTAAATGACTTGCCTTGGGAATCCGTGTATAATATGAAATGCTTATTGCCTGTCTAATCAATTATGGCAGCCTAGCCGGTCTAGACTGCACACATGATTTCTGCTTTTAAGTAACCTTTTATTCGAATACCTTGTATTTGGAGATTTACCATGTGTTTTTTTTTATGGATTTTAATAATGCTATACTCTGCTTTTAAGTAACCCTTTAAATTTAAATACTTTGTATTATGAGATTTTATTATGTGCCTTTATGAATTTTAATACTGTTATATGAACCCTTGGTTCAGATACTGTGTATTGTGAAATTTTACTATGTGTTTTAATAATGCTATATGAAATATTGAATATGTACAATGTATCCCAGAAGGCCTCCCTGTAAGCACGAACGCCAAGGAAGGATCTGATGGCCCATTGGCATTTTTAAATTATGTTTTTGAGTAGTTTTAAGATAGTGGCTCCAACCTTTTTTTTTAGGTAGCCGGTATTCCCTAGTAGACACCCCACGCTTCAAGGGCTTACCGCCCTCTCACCAAAGCCCCGTTTTGTTTGTTATCAGTTGTACCTACGAGACTTTGCCACTAGACGGTGACGTCAGTCTCGAGGGGGGGAACTGTGAGAAAATGACCCCTCTGTCACAAACAAGGTTGCCAGGGCGCCTGGAGAAGCAAGCTTGCATCCGCCTGGCCAGTGAATGCGAGTTAAGCTACCCAGGAACTACATAAGACTCCAGTGTACCTATTAACAAGTATATGAGCGCTTGAGTCAGGCACAGAGTGTCTGCAGCCGCGTTCTAACTTTTCCCCGCCATCGCGTGGAACCCGCCATGGCAAGGAGGAGGCTACGCCGCCACGGAGCTGTCCAGGCGAACGGTGTGAAGCGTTAAGCATGGAAACCACTGTGTTTTGCTTACACCACATGTAGCCATCTTCCTGCCTGGTTGGGCTTCATTCCTTCTATGTGGGAACCTCACGTACACACCTTGAGTCATTCCTAGCCCGCAAGCAACCCACTTAGTTTATGAATGGATTAATGGCTCCACTATTAATCCTGATTGCCCAGTGGTTTCCTAAACAACTGTCTTCACCCCGGAGAGTTGAGAAAGAGGAAGAATCTCTCCTGATACCATCAAGCCTTTTTGTCTACACCGGAATACCTAGGTGCATATCTGATTCTCTATTGTCCCTTTCCCAGTTAATCCCATCTCCTCCCAATCACCCAGCCATTCCCACATTGATACCAACGGAGCCGCCCCAGGCCCTGTCGCAACCTGGAAGTTTCCAGGATGCCCAGGATGAAGGTGATGTTCATTGGTTGAAGTACACACCCAATCAGGTGTCGCCATTGACCCACCATTGGTCCAGCCGATGTCCAGCCTTCTTGGTCGTCAGCAGAACCTCCCATTACCACTCCCAGTCACCTCCCATCCCCTCAGGACTAAGGTGACTCTATATAACCTGTGGACTAGCTACCCACAGGTGTGCCTTCTACTCAGTAAACCCCCATTCCCGCTGGGTAGTAACACCCCCGATTCCTGATCAGTTTCGGGACCTTTCCCCCATTTCCTCATTCGTCGCCATCGGAGCCTTCCATTGGAGTCTGCGAGAGGTAGTATTGCCCTGTATGTCAATTCCTTTATGTTCCCCTATCGATCTCTCTATTTTTCCTAGACCTGTATGAATGTGTGATTGATTTTGTACCTTGTGTGAACGAACTATTGTTTCAAATAAACCACAATTGATTTTATTAAATTAGAGTTCTTTATTGAGCATTGACTCCCTGATCGGTTGAGCCTCGTAGACACAGATAACAAAGATTCCGTTTATTGGGCTAGCTGTCTCTCAATCTAATTCCCCAATCTCATTTTGAGAGCAGTTTCCCTAACAATGGCATCACCCAGAAGTAACGTCATTATGCAAGGCACGTTGTTCTGGGGATGCTCTAGGATTCGCAGTACCGTAGAGTTTTTACCGTGAATCTTAGAGCGACTCCAGCACAATGTGCCCTGCACGATGTTGTCACTTCCAGGTAATGTCATTGTGCCGCATGTGCAAACCGCACAAGAGAGGATTCCCCTGCTGCAGTGGCAGAGGGACTTGACAACCCTAATATAAGAACACAAGAGTTGGCAACTGATCTCACCTGCTGAGTGCTTCCCAACATCTGGTAATCTGAACCTGGAGGCCCCATTGGGCTACCTTGGCTAGACCTCCTATGGCTAGACCTCCTAGACCAGGGGTGTCAAACATGTAGCCTGGGGGCCAAATCAGGCATCCAAAGGGCTCCCATCAGGCCCCCGAGCAACTGGCTCTTATCTGCTTCCTTCTCCCTCTCTCTTGCTTCCTTCTGCTTCTCTGCTTGCTTTACAAGGCTTGCTCAATTGCACAGGAGCTACAGATCAAAACCTTGATTTTCTCCGTTGGCTGAGGCTCCTCCCCCTCCTAGTCCCCTGAGGAAGTAAAGAAAGAGCCAGAGCTTCCTTTGCCCAGTTCCCTGGATCCAATGGGAGGAATACAAAGAAAGCACCTTTAAGACCAACAAGTGCTAATGTTTTCAGTTTTAAAAAAACACCCCTTTACTCGTGTTTGTCTGTGTCCTTTAAAAGTTTATCTCTGCTACCTAATCTTAAATAGGTATACACATGGCCCGGCCTGACATAGCCCTGCCCAGCCCAACAAAGTCTCATTTATGTCAGATCCGGCCCTCATAACAAATGAGTTCGATACCTCTGTCCTAGACCTCCTATGTCAATCCCTTGAATTCCCTTTAAAATTCATCCATCCCAGAGCTCAGGGCTGGCCCTAGACTGTCCAGCATCCTAGGCAAGGCTAACTTCTGGCACAGCCCCCGCACTGATAATGTTACCGAGTCACGTAGGGGGCACCCAATTCGGCGCCGCTGGAAGGCCGGTGCCCTAGGCAATTGCCTAATTTGCCTAGTTGCCGGCCCGGCCCTGTCAGTGCTACTTCTCCTCTAAGAATGACTGCACACTATTTTGAGGACTGAAGAATGCCCGGCATATAGGGAGGTGAGCTTGTGGCATGGCAGGGCCTAGAATGCTCTTGACCAAGATCAGCATCTAAATCTTAAGAAGGGGACAATGTATGCCTCTAGTTTGTGGTGAAAGAGACTATTTAGTTAATATGGTACTTTCTTATTGGGCTAGCTTGGAGCTCCTCATCAGCTATTCTAGGCATAGCTGGAAAGAGTCCAGCTATGTATGAAGGAAATGAAACCTTTCCACTGCCCGCCGTTCAGAATTCAGCTCTTTGCTGATCAGCACCTTCCCCACTTATTATTTATAACCCTCCCGTGATGATCGTCTGGGTACTTCAAAGAGACTAATGAATTTGTTCTTGTGCTTCCTTTCTCTTCTAACAGTTGGGCAGACGAAACCACAGAGATCTTCAATAGGGAATGATTCGTCCGGGGAAGTTTGTGGGGAATCTTTCAGCCTCTTGTTCCTTCCTGGACATAAATTATTTTGTTTCCTTTTGCTGCCTAGTTAAAATGGAGGGCTGGTTTTAGCATGGCTGATTGCCAGCGACGGCTGAGGAACAAAGATGTCAGTCGCCAGCGTCTTAACACTACCAAAGTCTAGACCACAATCACTAGTCAGTGGCAAGTACCTGGAGTGAGAGCAGAACAACAGACAGTTAAGAAAATAGCCTGGAGAGATAGCCTAATGGCTTTCATCAACAGGGCTCTTTTGTAGCAGGAACTCATTTGCATATTAGGCCACACCCCCTGATGTAGCCAATCCTCCTGGAGCTTACAGTAGGCCCTGTAAGCTCTTGGAGGATTGGCTACATCGGGGGGGCATAGCCTAATATGCAAAGGAGTTTCTGCTACAAAAGAGACCCTGTTTATCAATAACAAGACTGGGAGAGAGCTGTGTTTGTATGTGGATGTGTGAAGTGCCATCAAGCCATTTCCAACATGGTGATCCTATGAATTAATGACCTCCCAAATGTCCTGTCATAAACAGCCTTGCTCAGTTCTTGCAAACTGATGACCACGGCTTCCTTTGCTGAATCAATCCGTTTCATATTGCCCCTTCCTCTTTTCCTGCTGCCTTCAACTTTCCCTAGCATTATTGTCTTTTCTGGTGGTCTTCTCATAATGTATGATAGCCTCAGTTTGGTCATTTTAGCTCAGGGGTGGCCAGACTGTGGCTCTGGAGTCACATGTGGCTCTTTCACACATATTGTGTGGTTCTCAAAGCTGTTACCACTCTGTTGGCTGGCTTGGAGAAGGCATTTGTCTCTTTAAGTCACTTTTCCAAGCCAGCCTGGTGGCTTGGAGAATGCATTTACAGTTAAACTTGCTTTCTTTCTACCTCTCTCCCCCTCCCTCCCTCCCTCCCTCCCTCCCTCCCTCCCTTCCTTCCTTCCTTCCTTCCTTCCTTCCTTCCTTCCTTCCTTCCTTCCTTCCTTCCTTCCTTCCTTCCTTCCTTCCTTCCTTCCTTCCTTCCTTCCTCCCTCCCTCCCTCCCTCCCTCCCTCCTTCCTTCCTTCCTTCCTTCCTTCCTTCCTTCCTTCCTTCCTTCCTTGTCTTGCAGCTCTCAAACATCCAATGTTCATGTTTTGTGACTCTCAAACATCTGACCTTTATTCTACGTGGCTCTTGGGAGTTATTGCTCCTGATCTTAATTCCACAGTGCCTCAAAAGAGAAGACGACGACTGCAGATTTATACCCCACCCTTCTCTCTGAATCAGAGACTCAGAGCGGCTTACAATCTCCTATATCTTCTCCCCCCACAACAGACATCCTGTGAGGTGGGTGGGACTGAGAGGACTCTCACAGCAGCTGTCCTTTCAAGGACAATTCCTGCGATAGCTATGGCTGACCCAAGGCCATTCCAACATCTGCAAGTGGAGGAGTGGGGAATCAAACCTGGTTCTCCCAGATAAGAGTCTGCACACTTAACCACTACACCAAACTGGCTCTCTTGGAAGTGCCACAGTTTAATTTGGCTTGATGTTTTTTATTTTATGTTGTATATTGCCCGGAGCCCTGCAGTAGCAGGGACTGGGTGATTCATAATACGTCATAAATAACAACAGCAACTTAAGAATACTGAACGCCATCTGTAACTAAATGTTAATTAGCACCAAGCTGTTTTAAACTGCTTAATTGTTTTAACTGTTCAATGAATGTCCAATTTAATTGTTTAATTGTGATTTTATTATGTATTGTGGGCCGCCCTGAGCCTGCTTCAGCGGGGAGGGCGGGATACAAACAGAATAAACTAAACTAAGCTAAACTTAACACAGTGCATATACTGGCGCTGTGGTGGCAGCTGTTGCCAAAGCGACATTTCAGAAAATCTGCACAGCCACTCAAATCTCCAATAGTTGATCAGAAGCCTTTTGAGCAAAAGCCCTACTCCCCAAAAACACTCGATGGGTGCCATGGCAACCAGGGGCACCATGTTGGGGGCCCCTGTCCTAGAGAATCAGTGACATCACTTCAGGGTTTTAGCCAGAAGTGATGTCACCACACACATGACTCAGCAGAGGCCAGGGGGCGGCAGCAGGAGATCCCCCACCCCTAGTGGGTGACCTTGCAAACCTAAAAGTGAGATTAAGCAATTCATTAAGCCAGTTTTAGGAAACGCCGGATGTTTTTTTTTCTTTAAAAAGACTTGCCTGAAAACCTAGCACAGGACAAAATGTCGCAAAGTTAATGCATAAATTCTCAGTGCAGGAAATGAAGAAAAGCCTCAGTGTGTGTTTGTGTATTGGGGCTGGGGGAGAAAGCACAGAGCCTCTTATTAGTGATCCTTAGTAGGAGAGTGTCACCAAATATACGTGTCCCAGTTCCATCCGCGCAATGATGGAGGGTGTCTATGTCACAGAGGCTGTTTGCTTACTCTTCAGGGAAGGCGGCCAGCTCAACTGCTCAGACCGCACTCTCTGCCAGCTAATCCATTGAGCAAATAGCTAAGGTTGCATGGCTGTCATTGCAAGGTGAAGATGTTGCAGCTGCGAATGAGAACAGCCCTGCGAAATGGCTGGAAAAAACTGCCGGGGAGCACAAAATCCCATTTTTATTTTGTGTAAATGACATGTTAGTCTGCATAAGCTGGGAGGCAGCTTTTGCGATCGGGTTCACTGCTGTTCCGGTAATGACAACATACTCTTGTAGAAATTTATCTATTTATTAGATTTATATCCTACCCTCCCCGCCGACGCGGGCTCCGGGCGGCTGACAGGTCCAACAGCAATTTAAAACATAACACTAAAAAAACAATAAAATATAGTGCTACGTAACAACTATTCTACATGATGAGTATATTACGGCAGGGCTTTTTTTGAGCAGGAATGCAGCTCCAGCTGGCTTGGTGGCAGGGGGTGTGGCCTAATATGTAAATGAATTCCTGCTGGGCTTCTACAAAAAAGCTTTATGTGAATCAATGGTGACATCAGGGGATGTGGCCTAATATGCAAATGAGTCCCTGCTCGGCTTTTTCTACCAAAAAAGCCCTGTATTACAGTAACTCGGCAAATTTTCTTGCTCTTCTTCATTGCCACAGCTGCTTTCAAGAGGTCCGGGTGGTATTAGGTTCATGCCTCAGGTGGTCAGCTCCATGGCATCCCTGCAGCCATCTCCGATCTCAGCAGTCAAATGCTTGGTGGAAGAGCTCCGTCTTGCAGGCCCTGCAGAACCGAGGAGGATCCCACAGGGCCCTGATGTCCTCCGGAAGCGCATTCTACCAGGGCTTTTTTGTAGCAGGAACTCCATTGCATATTAGGCCACACACCCCTGATGTAGCCAATCCTCCTGGAGCTTACAGGGCTCTTCTTATAGGGCCTACTGTGAGCTCCAGGAGGATTAGCTACATCAGGGGGGGTGTAGCCTAATATGCAAAGGAGTTCCTGCTACAAAGCCCTACATTCCACCAATGCAGTGCTGCAAGTGAGAAAGCCCTGGCCCTAATTGTATTCAGCCTAGCTTCCTTCGGCCCAGGGATTGATAGAAGGCCCTGAACGCAGTACTCTCCAGAGAACATCTGAGGAAAGGCAGTCCTGAAGGTTATGCAGGTCCCAGGCCATATAGGGCAGGGGTGGCCTAACTTGCTTAACCTAAGAGCCACAAGGCATGAACTTCAGATGTTTGAGAGCTGGGAGGGAGGAAAGGAAGGAAGGAAGAAGAATTGCAGATTTATACACACACATATATTGGCCACTGTGTGACACAGAGTGTTGGACTGGATGGGCCATTGGCCTGATCCAACATGGCCTCTCTTATGTTCTTATGTACCCCGCCCTTCTCTCTAAATCAGAGACTCAGAGCGGTTTACAATCTCCTTTATCTTCTCCCCCCCCCCACAACAGACACCTTGTGAGGTGGGTGAGGCTGAGGGCTCTCACAGCAAGGAAGGAAGGAAGGAAATAGATGGGGAGGGAGAGAAATGAAAAGAAAGCAACTTTAACTTTAAATGCATTTTCCAAGCTGCCAGCTAGGTTGGCAATCCTAATTGTGGCCCAGGTGGTGTCTGGAGATCTCCTGGGATTGCATCTTTGGTAGAAAAAGCCCAGCAGAAACTCATTTGAATACTAGGTCACCCCCCCACCCCCCAATGTCATCATTGTTTTGCACAGGGTTTTTTTGTAGAAAAAGCCCAGCAGGAAGTGATTTCCATATTAGGCCACACCCCCTGACTTCACCATTGTTTCACAGGGCTCTTTTGTAGGAAAAGCCCAGCAAGAACTCATTTGCATATTGGACCACACCCCTGATGCCAAGCCAGTCAGAACTGTTTTCCTGTGCATTCCTGCTAAAAAAAAAAAAAGCCCTGCAGTGACAGAGACTCTGACCGATTTCCCACTAGCCCTTTCCTCGCTCTCACTCTCCTCAGCGGGGCTTCTGTCGGATTTCACACTATCTGCTCTGGGGCTGCAACTCGCTCCGCCTCTTTCGTGCCGCAAACAAGACCCTCTAAAAACCAGTTGCTGTTTGCCACGCGAAAAAGGTGAAGCTAGTTGCAGCCCTTGGGGCAGATAGTGTGAAATCTGACAAGCCCTGCGGAGAAGAGAAGAGGGAGAGCAGCATAAGGCTAGTGGAAAATTGGTCTGAGGTCCACCTGGAGAAAAACGGCCTCTCAGGAAGGTGGATTCTATGACATTATACCCCATTGAAGACCATCCCAGCCCCAAACTCCACCTTCTTCAGGCTCCACCCTCCCAATCTGTGCTCACACTCTCAGTTTAATCTACCTCAGAGTTATTGTGAGGTTAAAATGGAGGAGAGCAGAACAATGCGAGCTGCTTCAGGTTCCCCTCAGTGTTCCCTCTAAGCTGAACGGCCAGGGAGCAACAGGGCACCACCTCCCATTCACTTGAGCAGGGTGACCGCTCCTCTGGGGCGCATGCAGCCCATCCCTGTCCAAGCAACAGGCTGCACACTGTCTGACCACCCTGGGGTGCTTTCCACTCTGCCGCCTTTCTTCTGTGAGAGGTGGCTGCTGCCCCAAGCTGCCCGTCTGTACCCAGCCTATTGCGTTATATACTTTTGAAGTCCCTCCTCTTCACAAACTGTGCCCTCCTCACGCTCTACGTTCCAAATATCCAGGTATTTTCCAACCCTAGAAGGAACATTACAGAAGTCGTTGGTCTATATGGCCTGCTTGTTGGCCTCCCGGAGTTGGCCTCTGTATGAAACAAGATGCTGAACTCGATGGACTACTTGTCCGATCCACCAGAGATCTTATGTTCTTATGTGTGAACATGTCCTCAGGACCGGCCCTAGACTGACTGGCACCCTAGGCAAGGCTAACTTCTGGTGACCCTCCTCCTGCACTGATCATGTCACCGAGTCATCTGGGGACACCCCAATTTGATGCCCCCAGAAGGCCAGTGCCCTAGGCAGTCACCTAGTTTGCCTAGTGGCAGGGCCGGTCCTGCATGCTTTTCCCTTCCACTATACAGTTCTTTTGGGGGAAAGGAACTATTGCAGGGGTGGCCAAACTGGCTCGGGAGCCACATGTGGATCTTTCACACATACTGTGTGGCTCTTCAACCCGCCCCCCCATTGCCCAACCCCAAAAAGGCATTTGTCTCTTTAAATCACTTCTCCAAGCCAAGCCATGCCAGTCGATGGCTTTGAGAATGCATTTAACGTTAAAGTTGCTTTCTTTCCCCCTCCCACTCTATTTTCCTTCCTTCCTTCCTTCCTTCCTTCCTTCCTTCCTTCCTTCCTTCCTTCCTTCCTTCCTTCCTTCCTTCCTTCCTTCCTTCCTTCCTTCCTTCCTTCCTTCCTTCCTTCCTTCCTTCCTCCCTTCCTTTCTCCCTTCCTCCCTCCCGTCCTCCCTTTCTTCCTTCCTCCCTCATCTGATGTTCATGGCTTGTGGCTCTCAAGCATCTGATGTTTATTCTATGTGGCTCTTACATTAGTCAAGTTTGGCCACCCCTGAACTATTGTGTTTGCAGCTCTCTTGATCGGGTGGAGGAGTGCAGCGCTGAGTTAAGATGCAGTTGGGTGCACCGATCTGTGGATAGTGCCGATGATACTTCTAAGCACGAACAGAAGCAAGTTGCTCAAGTGAAGTGGGAAGTAATTGCAGCTTATCTCTAGAGCAAGATGAGGTCTGCAGTGTTTCATAATGCAAAAGCCACATTATGTCAAAATTGAGAGCCAGCGATAAGAAACAGCCAGCATAAGAAAGCCCATTTACGTAAGTGAAACTATTACTGATAACAGACCCATTCATTAATACAGTGCACTGCAGAGTTGGATGGTGACCTTCTTGAGGTAAGCTTATTGTGGCACGCATCGCTCAGTGTAATGTACTGGGTTCAGAAACGTTCAGTAGCAATCATACTTTATTAACATCCACACAACAAAACAACATTCACCCGGAACGACCCCCTCCCAAGTCCAGTCCAATTCTGGATGGTTAAAGTTCATGCCACAGTTCTTAATCGGCGGTCAGTTAAGTCCTTCTCTAGTCAGGTGACCCACGATTTCCCACGGTCCCCTTGTGCATGTGAGGCAATGCTGTGTTGGAAATTCAGGGACCAAAATGCAGTATACAACACAGTGATGGGTTACTGAGAAGAAAGAGACTAAGGGGTAGCGTTTCAGAGGCTCTGGTCACCCAGATGGCTTGGATGGCCCAAGCTAGCTCAATCGTGTCAAATTTTGGAAGCTAAGAAGGGTTGGCCCTGCTTAGTATTTGGAATGGGAGACCAATGAGGAAGCAGAGAGTAGCCATGCGCAGGCAGGCAATGGCAAACCACCTCAGTTCACCTGTTGTCTCGAAAACCCAACGGGTCATCAGTTGAGTCAGCTGCAAATTGATGGCCCTTTCCACCACCACCTGGTCACTCAAGTTATTGGAAAGCGAATTCAGCCAGCTCTGAATCGACCAAGAACGCTTTATGGCAAGAAGAGACAGTCACAAACAGCATAAGGCTCTTCATTCATTATATACATTTTGGCCATGGTTAACCATGCCCTCCCCCAGCGGGCAACAGTTACTCCTATTGGCTCACTCCAGAATCCTTCATTTGCATCTCTTCGTTACAAGTTGTTACATGCCTAGCATCCTGATAGGCCAGTTTTTCTAGGCTTCAGGATCCTGGTTTGCGAGGAGTGCCTGTCTCAAGCTCAGGCAACCCCAGTACAACACAATATATAACACATGTCATGTGATTTAATTTAACATGATGGTTGGGTTGGATCTGGGTGATATTGGGTAGTGGCCTAGAGGGACTCTTTGCCCAGGGGCCCAAGGTGACTCTCGACAGTCCTGAGCAGATGCATCCGAATGAGTGAAAAATCTAGGCAGAGTACCCACTTCGTTGCCCATCTTAGCAATGGCTGCTGATGGAGATATCTCTTTAATGTCTCAGATTCCTTTTGCCGCACACGATAGATGCATACCCAAGGGTCGTTTTGTAGAAAAATAGGTGGTGGAGCTCATTAGCATAACTCAGTAGCATATGCCACCATCCCAGCCAAAAGCAACCCGATGCAAGAAAGGGGAGTGAGACCTGTTTGGGCTGGCTGGTTCTCTAGCCAGCCCAAGCAGCCATCCACCACCCAAAATCACATAAGAAGCGGAGAAAGGGTGGTGCGGGCTTCTCCAGAGGTTAATGAGGGCTGCTGGGGTCATGGCAAAGCCCCTGGTGGCTAGCTGGCTGCCCGCTCTCCTAATCCAGGAATTGTTATGCAGCTGCACTTACTATTCAATGGACAATGTAGATGGGGAGGAATAGGGAGAACCAAAGGGTGATTAACATGTGGAATTCACTGCCACAGGAGGTGGTGGCAGCTACAAGCATGGCCAGCTTCAAGAGGGGATTGGATAAAAATATGGAGCAGAGGTCCAGCAGTGGCTATTAGCCACAGTTTGTGTGTGTGTATTGGCCACTGTGTGATACAGAGTGTTGGACTGGATGGGCCATTGGCCTGATCTAACATGGCTTCTCTTATACTCTTAAAGTTTAGTGAGCTCCTGCTGAATCTGAGGCCTGTGCATACCTGTCCAGGTATTCATGGAAAGGAAACCTTACAGCATACAATTGTCCCTGGTTCATTAGGAGATTGGAAGGAAATAATGCTCTATTTTTGGCCCTTATTTCTCTTTTTTTAAAAAGAAAGAAAGAAAGAAAGAAGCACAATGACACTTAATGATTAATAGACCTACTCTGCAATGCTGTCAGCAGGTAGCCAATCTAAGTGTGGGGGACACCTAAATAATTGAAGGGAAGAGGTGAGAGAGGCAGCCATTAGTTATAGTTGATAAGGGAAGATTTCTGGCTGGGCAGGCTGCCTAGTTGAAAGGGCAGTGGAGAAGATTTGTCTTCGTGACTCTTAAGATATGCTGCAGCGCATTTTTCTAAAAAAGATCCAGGTTTTTTTTTTTAAACACAGAAATCTGCATTCTATATTTTGCCATGCAGCACTAGTGAGGACCTGAACTCAGAATGCAGCAAGTCGTATCCGGTGTGGGAAGGGGCTGCGGCTCAGCGGCAGAGCGCCTACTTTGCAGAAGGACCCAGGTTCGATCCCTGCCATCTTCAGATAAAGGATCTCAGGAACAGGCTTCCCATTTGCCTGCTCAGTATGGGGAATTAGCTGCCTCGGTTTCCTGCGCCATGGAAATATGGCCTCCATACAGTGATGCTGCAGGAGTTTCTGGTAAAGGCTATAGGAACTAGGAAAGACAGCCTATAGCATCAGCTGGAAGTGATATCACATTGTCCCCGAACTAGGCTAGAGGCTTTCTTTTTCTTTCTTTCTTTCTTTCTTTCTTTTTAAAAAAGGATGCTGGGATGGAATTCAGAGGAACTAATATATCATGGCCTATAATGTTATGATACTGCAGAGATTTAACTATTACCATTAAAAGCTTCTCTGTGGCATGGGAGGAAATGGTTGAAGTCAGGGGTCATTTTGTAGAAAAATAGGTGGCAGAGCTCATTAGCATAACTCATTAGCATATGCCGCCCACCCCCCAGCCAAAAGCAACCCGATGCAAGAAAAGAGAGCCCCGGGCGAGCGAGGCCTGCTTGGGCTGGCTAGAGATCCAGCCAGCCCAAGCAGGCTTCACTCGCCTGTGGCTCTCCTGGCCCACCCCCCTCCCCAGTCAAAAGGCCAGCAAGCCAGCTGCCACCAAAATCACATAAGAAGTGGAGAAAGGATGGCGTGAGCTTCTCCAGGGGTTAATGAGGGTTGCTGGGGGGCATGGCAAAGCCCTTGATGGATGGATGGCTGCCCACTCTCCTAATCCAGGGATTGTTATGCAGCTGCACCTACTATTCAATGGACAAGGCAGGTAGGTGGGGAGGAAGAGGGGGAACCATCAGAAAGGTTTAGGAGCTGTGCTCCTGTGAGCTCCTGCTGAATCTGAGCCTTGAAGTAAGGAATGCTTTGGAAAATAGTCCCAAGGATCCTCTGTTGCTACTGCAGAAACCTCTTCCTTAGCAGCAGTGAGAGCTCCCCAGAGAACCGTTGCCATGTGGAAGCAGCCAGAGTCCTAGAGAGCTCTGCCCAATTCAGCAAGGGAGGTATCCAGGCTGAGGTTTGTTAAATTCCAGCTGAAGATTCTGGAAGCCCTTGATGGCTTCAACATTCCTGTCCAAGTGAGTCCCCGGGGAAGGGCCTTTTTAGTCGTGACTCCAGCCCTGTGGAATGCACTCATGCATGCCCTGCCAGACTCGTTTAGTTTCTTCAGGGCATGCGAGGCCCAATTGTTTAGGTGGGCCGCTGGAGTGTAATTCACGTTTGGGTTGCTTTTGTTAGTGGTATGGTGCTAGCCACATTTTAATAGTTTAACTAATATTAAACATTTTATGTTTTGAGCAGGAACGCACAGGAATGCAGTTCCGGCTGGCTTGGTGTCAGGGGGTGTGGCTTAGTATGCAAATAAGTGCCTGCTGGGCTTTTTCTGCAAAAAAGCCCCTTGCAAAACAATGGTGATGTCAGGGGTGTGTGGCCTAATGTGCAAATGAGTTCCTGCTGGGATTTTCTGTAAAAAAAGCCCTACTAATAATAAATAAATAAAAGATGGAAGAAACAGCCTTTGCAAGCTTGAGTTTCAGGTGGCAGAAGTCAGACAAAGCAGAGTTGGCAGTTTAGCATATATTGTACTCATTGCATTCTCACCTAACAACCTCTCTCATCTAGTTTTTTATAGCTCCTCATGCCTAAGGGTCATGCTTTTAGCCAGCTGCTCAGAAGCAATCCTGCAACTACTCATACTCGTCATCAGCAAGTAGCTGGCATCGGGCCAGGAGGCATACACTTTGCTATCTTGCTGTAATTTTGTTCTCAGCCTCCATCTGATGCACTCTAAGGGTGTAGGTAATACTGGTGGGTTGGGAAGGGTCAACTGAGGTTCACCTACTGAATCAGGGCTGGAGGGTGTCAGTGGCTCTGCACCAGCTGGTGGCTGTGAATCCTGACAAGCTTGCAGCTCATTTTACTGCTGCTCAGCTTCTCTTATCTTAAGACTGGCTACATGCGGCTCTTCTTCTTTTGAGGAGTCCACACTATCGCTGAGCCCTGGTTGACCCATGATGGCTGGTGTAGTGTAGTAGTTAGATTGTTGAACTAGAACTATAAATTAGAATGGCTGGGTTCAAATTCTTCACTTAACCATGAAAGTCTGCCAGGTGACTCTCTCAGACTAATGTACCCTAACTCACCTTCACATAAACTGTGAGGATTGTAGAGGAGGGGAGAATGGTGTGAAAAGCTCCATTTGATCTCAGTTAAGGGAGAAAAACAGGAAATATATATTTTTAAAGTGAACATAAGTTTTCAGTGATGGTAGGCATTATTAAGACAAAGCTAGTAATTTCTGCTTTAAAAAGCTTTCTGAAATGGCTTCTGTGCTAATCTTCAATCATGAAATTATCATATCCCCTTAGTCATGGTATATCACCTTCTAATTATTTTTATTAAGTTCAGGACCCCAAACTTCGTAGAACCTTTTCATTGGCTAGATTCAATGCCCTTCCCTCAGCAATTCTAACTGGAAGGTTTAGTGGCCTTCTCTTTTCCAATAGACAATGCCCTTGTCTAAGTGGATCCATAGAAACAGTTTTGCATGTATTAACGGAATGCCCTTATCATTCTAACATTCAGTAGAGTATTTTATCTCCGATTTTAAGCGACATCTCTGATTTATCTTCTTACAAATTATTATTTCTCCTTAATAATTCTGAAATAAATGTCACTGAAACTGTGGTTAGGTTTCTTCAGGCAGCTGTTTATTTACATTTTGGCTAATTTATGATGTTGTATTTTACATTGAGTTAAGTGTCTTAACTTATTAATGTACCCTTATTAATGTTCATCTGACTGAAATGGATCTCATGCCAATAAAGGTAACTGAACTGAAATTATCACATCTGAGATGACAGATTTGTCCTAGGAGTTTGGGTTCAGCGTTACCTGTATGTCATGAACCCAGATCTTGCTATTTGACAATACAGGAGGGAATCCCTATTCCAGAAAGTCTTGTAGGTATCAGTGCTGAGGGACACCAGAGACAGACAGGTGGGAGATGAAACCGGATTTCAGCCCTCCTTGTCTTTCAAACTGCTTTGTAAACATCAGAGAATTCTGAAAGCTCTGCACGGGGAAAAACCAAAAGACAAGACAGATGCAGAGTGTATATATATCTCCTGTAGATCAGTAATTCTTTCTTCTACATGCTCTAAAATAAACTTTTTAAGATCTCAGTCTAATTTAGTTGAGAAAACATATGAATGAGTGATCAGAAGAAGATGATTATGATATTGGATTTATATCCCCCATTCACTCTGAATCTCAGAGTGGCTCACAATCTTCTTTATCTTCCTCCCGCACAACAGACACCCTGTGAGGTGGGTGGGGCTGGAGAGAGCTCTCACAGAAGCTGCCCTCTCAAGGACAACTCCTACAAGAATGGCCTCAAGGCCATTCCAGCAGGTGCAAGCGGAGGAGTGGGGAATCAAACTCAATTCTCCCAGATAAGAATCCGAACACTTTACCACTACACCAAACTGACAATGCCAGGCAATAAATACGTTCCAATTAGGGGAAACCCCTCAACAACTCTCTGAAGAATAATTATTCACATGCTTCTGGCAGACATATTTAGCTGTTTTGTTTGTATCTGGATGCAGATGGGTAAAATGTTCCTGTCTTTAGATTAGTAACCTCTTCCAAGGAAGTAAGTGGAAATAGCTGGGAGATGGCTTTATAGAAGGATGCTTAAAATACTAGATGCAATATCAGGTTCTTCATAGGAACTCTGCTTATTTCAAGTTATTAGAGATCTGGGAGGACTGTTGGCAGTAGAAAATTAAGTGTATAAGAAAGACAAGGGTGGGGTTTTTTTTTAATGGTGAATAGTGTTCATGGAGAAACCATGAATTTTGAACAACATCAGGTTCCATCTGTGGCCTTCAGTCTGCAATACTTCATTCGCATAGGTGGGTCACTCACATATGTTATTTGCTTCTGTCAACAGGTTCAATGGCCATGTTCCTGTGAATTGGCTCTGAGAAGAATTCCAGGCCGTGGCGAACGGCCCACCTCTCTGCTTGCCTGCAATGTGTCAAAGCATCTGCAGTCATTATCTCAGAAGAAACCACCCACCTTGTCACCTGTCTCCTCCATCCGTTCAGAGCCTGAAGCAATGCTGTAGATGAAAACAGAAGGGGAGGGGGAAAGACGGGTCCCTTGATTGGTCAGGTTGTTTTTTTGCCAGCAGTAGCTAGGCTTTTTTTTTTATTTGCAGCTTTTCCCAAATGCTACCGGATGCTCTTTTGACACATTATTTCCAGCAAAACACATTGTTAAAAAAAAGGAATTGGCGCATTGGAGGTGGGGGGAAGGCTGTTAAGACAGATGGTTGACATCTTAAAGACAATCCAAAGTATAAGTAAGTTATTTAATGTAACCTGTTTAAGAAAGCAAATGTCTGGATCTAAGTATATGTTCCAACTTGGAACAGGAAGAAAGGAAAGGTCCCCTGTGCAAGCATCAGTCATTTTCAACTCTGGGGTGACGCTGCTTTCGCAACATTTTCATGGCAGACCTTTTTACGGGGTGGTTTGCCATTGCCTTCCCCAGTCTTCTACACTTTCCCCCCAGCAAGCTGGGTACTCATTTTACAGACCTTGGAAGGATGGAAAGCTGAGTCAGCCTTGAGCCGGCTACCTGAACCAGCTACTGCTGGAATCGAACTCAGGTCATGAGCAGGGGGCTCCGACTGCAGCCATGGGGCTCCTTTGGAACAGAGACCCTGTTTTAATTTTTCATCTTTACATGTATTACAACAACAAACCACATTTAGCAATGGATATTCATAGGGTTAGGAAACTCCTGGAGATTTGGAGAAGGAGCCTGGGGAGGAGAGGAAACATGGTGGGTTATAATGCTATAGAGTCCACCTTCCAAAGATCTTTCTAGTAATACCAAGCTGTAATACCAAGGAATGCCCAGGTCCCACCTGTATGCTGGCGTCCCTGGTATCCATAATATTTTTCTGGAATGTCAACATTCACATATAAACATATTAATGTCAAAATTCACTGGATTTTGGACATTTGCCTTAACATGTATATGATTATTTCTACCATTTCTACTTTTTCTCCTCTTTCTCTATTTTTCCAGATTTCTCCTTCCCTCTCCTCTTTCCCCAAAAATAAGAACATAAGAGAAACTATGTTGGATCAGGCCAATGGCCCATCCAATCCAACACTCTGTGTCACACAGTGGCAAAACCAAACACAGGTGCCATCAGGAGGTCCATCAGTGGGGCCAGCACCAAGAATACAGAGCATCACTGCCCCAGACAGAGAGTTCTGTCAATACACTGTGGCCACTGATGGACCTCTGCTCCATGTGTTTATCCAATCCCCACTTGGAGCTGTCTATGCTTGTAGCCGCCACCACCTCCTGCATCAGTGAATTCCATGTCTAAATCACCCTTTGAGTGAAGAAGTACCGTACTTCCTTTTATCCATTCTAACCTGACTGCTCAACAATTTCATGTACTTCTTTCTCTACCTTCTCTACCCTTCATAATCTTGTAAACCTTTATCATGTCACCCCGCAGTTGACGTTTCTCCACGCTAAAGAGCCCCAAGCATTTTAACCTTTATAGGGAAAGTGTTCCAACCCATTAATCTTTCCAAATGGCTTTGTTGCCACTGGGGTAACAGCACAGTCCTAAACAGATGTCCACCTTTCTAAGCCCATTAACTTCAACAGACTTAGAAGAGCATAACTCTTCTTAGGACTGCACTGTTGGCTGCTCAAAATAAACTTATGCCCACCTCTATCAGAGAAGCTGGACAACATTTAAACATAGACAGTCTTGGGGAAGCTTGGAGGCTATTTAAAATTACAATCCTAGAAGCTCAGATAAAATATATACCACAAGTTAGGAAAAGCACAAACAGGTATAAGAGAAGGCCTGCATGGTTAACAAAAAAAAAAAGTAATGGAAGCTGTAAAAGGTAAGGAGGACTCCTTTAAGTGGTGGAAAGCTAGTCCAAGTGAGATTAATAAAAGGGAACACAGGCTGTGGCAAATCAAATGCAAGACTGTGATCAGGCAGGCAAAAAGGGACTATGAGGAGCATATTGCAAAAAACATAAAGACCAACAATAAAAATTGCTTCAAATATATTAGAAGCAGGAAACCAGCCAGGGAGGCAGTGGGGCCCTTGGATGACCAAGGAGTCAAAGGATTACTGAAGGAGGATAGGGAAATGGCTGAGAAGCTGAATGCATTTTTTGCCTCCATCTTTACTGTGGAAGATGAGGAGTGTTTGCCGGCTCCAGAACCACTAATTTTGGAAGGGGTGTTGAAAGACCTGAGTCAGATTGAGGTGACAAGAGAGGAGGTCCTACAATTGATTGACGAATTAAAAACTAATAAGTCACCAGTCTGGATGGCATACATCCAAGAGTTCTGAAAGAACTCAAAGTTGAACTTGTGGATCTCCTGACAAAAATATGTAATCTTTCATTGAAATCTGCCTCCGTTCCTGAGGACTGGAAGGTAGCAAATGTCACCCCCATCTTTAAAAAGAGTTCCAGAGGAGATCCGGGATATTACAGGCCAGTCAGTCTGACTTCAATACCGGGAAAGTTGGTAGAAACCATTATCAAGGACAGAATGAGTAGGCACATTGATGAACACAAGTTATAGAGGAAGACTCAGCATGGGTTCTGTAAGGGAAGATCTTGCCTCACTAACCTGTTACAGTTCTTTGAGGAGGTGAACAAGCATGTGGACAAAGGGGACCCAATGGATGTTGTTTACCTTGACTTCCAGAAAACTTTTGATAAAGTTCCTCATCAAAGGCTCCTTAGAAAGCTTGAAAGTCATGGAGTAAAAGGACAGGTCCTCTTGTGGATCAAAAACTGGCTAATTACTAGGAAGCAGAGAGTGAGTATAAATGGGCAGTCTTCGCAGTGGAAGACGGTAAGCAGTGGGGTGCCGCAGGGCTCAGTACTGGGTCCCATGCTCTTTAACTTGTTCATAAATGATCTGGAGTTGGGAGTAAATTTGCAGATGACACTAAATTGTTCAGGGTGGTGAGAACCAGAGAGGATTGTGAGGAACTCCAAAGGGATCTGTTGAGGCTGGGTGAGTGGGCGTCAACGTGGCAGATGAGGTTCAATGTGGCCAAGTGCAAAGTAATGCACATTGGGGTCAAGAATCTCCGCTACAAATACAAGTTGATGGGGTGTGAACTGGCAGAGACTGACCAAGAAAGAGATCTTAGGGTCGTGGTAGATAACTCACTGAAAATGTCAGGACCGTGTGCGATTTCAATAAAAAAGACCAACACCATGCTGGGAATTATTAGGAAAGGAATTGAAAACAAATCAGCCAGTATCATAATGCCCCTGTATAAATCGATGGTGCGGTCTCATTTGGAGTACTGTGTGCAATTCTGGTCACTGCACCTCATAAAGGATATTGTAGCATTGGAAAAAGTGCAGAAAAGGGCAACTAGAATGATTAAAGATTTGGAACACTTTCCCTATGAAGAAAGGTTAAAACGCTTGGGGCTCTTTAGCTTGGAGAAACGTCAACTGCGGGGTGACATGCTAGAGGTTTACAAGATCATGCATGGGATGGAGAAAGAGAAAGAAGTCCTTTTCTCCCTTTCTCACAATACAAGAACTCGTGGGCATTCATTGAAATTGCTGAGCAGTCAGGTTAAAACGTATAAAAGGAGGTACTTCTTCACCCAAAGGGTGATTAACATGTGGAATTCACTGCCACAGGTGGTGGTGGCGGCCACAAGCATAGCCAGCTTCAAGAGGGGATTGGATAAAAATATGGTCCAGCAGTGGCTATTAGCCACAGTGTGTGTATTGGCCACTGTGTGATACAGAGTGTTGGACTGGATGGGCCATTGGCCTGATCCAACATGGCTTCTCTTATGTTCTTACATAATTCATGTTATCAAAATGCCATAAATAGAAAAAATGGATTCATTCTAGTCTTCTTTTAAAAAATGCAGAAACTACAAGGCCAACTTGAACCTAAAACATGCAATAAGAAAATACGCCAGTTTTGTGTAAATCTTACCTTCCCATCGCCAAAGGGAGGATCGTCCATTTATTCATTTCAAAACAGATCTTTCCCCTTGGAGATGATGGTTCATGCATGTGTGGCAGAGCCTCTCGTCATATGACCCTCTTCACATACCTTTTTAAACTGGTGGGAAATTGGAATCTGACAATATTTTTCATGTGCTAAACAGGATACAATCAGGGCTATATGACTGGAAATTCTGTCACACATCAGCATTGTCTCCATTACGCTGTTTTTAAAAGAGTCAGTGGAGATACGTGGTGAGCTTACATCCCTGTGGACTTTTCTGTGGACTTTTTTTTAATCTCTTCACACCATGTTTGTGGTATATTTATTGTATGCATGTTTGTATGTAATGGAACAGTTTGCTGCTCCTCTGGTGATTTGGCTTGGTCCTTAGGGCCGGCTCTGTCACTAGGCAAACTAAGCGATTGCCTCGGGTATGGCCTACTGAGGGCACTGAATTGGGCGCCCTCATGTGACTCAGTGGTGTTATCTGTGCTGGAGCACCAGAAGTTAGCTTTGCCTAGGGTGCTAGACAGTCTAGGGCTGGCCCTGTTGGTTTTATTGAGTGGAGTTCTAATTTCAGTTTTTTGTTAGTTGTTAGAGTTGCCTTCTTGCAAATAAATGATTGATGTTTTGAGCCAGTTTGCCTCTGCTGTGTGGACCTGAGAACAGGTACCTGAGTGAGCACACTAACTTGGGAACCCACAACAAGAAGAACTGTAGATATATACCCCGCCCTTCTCTCTGAATCAGCGTCTCAGAGCGGCTTACAATCTCCTTCCCCCACAACAGACACCCTGTGAAGTGGGTGGGGCTGAGAGGGCTCTCACAGCAGCTGCCCTTTCAAGGACAACCTCTGCCAGAGCTATGGCTTACCCAAGGCCGTTCCAGCAGCTGCAAGTGGAGGAGTGGGGAATCAAACCCGGTTCTCCCAGATAAGAGTCCGTGCACTTAACCATGACACCAAACTGGTTCTCTTCAAAAGGGGGACATTACAATGTTGAGAACCATAAAGCAACATCAAAGTGAGTTTTAAAAGGCTCCAAACCTGGACCTGGAAAACCAGAATTGTGAATCTAGAAAACGTGATATTACTTAGCTGAGCTGGAGTACACTAAGGCAGCGGTCAAGGACATGTGGGTTGTGTCAGAGAAGTGAATAGCTGTGGGGAACAGTGGAGGAGCTTAGAAAGTCAGGCAAGCTATGGATCAGAGATGACAGCCAGATGCCAGGATAGTAAGAATAGCTGGAGGATTGCTTGGATACTTCCAGCGTGTGGGGATTAAACAGATAGGCTAATTTCACACATATTGGATGATGCACTTCCAGTGCACTTTGGCAATTGTTTGCAAGTAGATTTTCTGGTTTCGAACCAGACAAGAAGGGAAAATTCAGATGCAAAGGACCGCAAAAGTACATAAGTCAGTGTGGGTGAAATTAGGCTTAGTATGCAAAAAATTACTAGCTGTTTAATCTTTATTCAGGATAGCTGTAGAATCGCTGGGTGTGATCAGATGGGCAGGTTGCTGTGGCAGGATATCGGCTTTTAAAAAGTCACTTTATTTTGCACCTCTTTGGTGCTGGAGAAGACTCTTGAGAGTCCCTTGGACTGCAAGAAGATCAAATCAGTCAGTCCTAAAGGAAATCAACCCTGACTGCTCCCTGGAAGGTCAGGTGCTGAAGCTGAAGCTCAAATACTTTGGCCACCAAATGAGAAGGGAGCACTCACTGGAGAAGACCACGATGCTGAGAAAGACAGAAGGCAAAAGAAGAAGGGAATGGCAAAAGATGAGATGGCTGGACAGTGTTACTGATATAACTAATATGAATTTGAGTGGACTTTGGTGGATGATGGAAGACAAGAGGGTCTGGCGTGACTTGATCCATGGGGTCGCAAAGAGTCGGACTTGACTGCGACTGAACAACAACAAAGTGTTGATTAGAAGGCAGCTGCTAAGCCGGCATCATAGCGCCCGGGCCGTGGACGACCGATCACATCAGCAATGCACTACAACCATGGATTTGTGGCAGGCTTGGATTCCCCCCTCCCCAAATTTCTGCTGTGCGTGTGCAGAAGCAAATAAGTCACATGTGCTCCTGGCCAGTTCTATAGGGGCACTAAAGTGCATGTCAGAGTGGGGTTGGGGATGTGTCAGAAACAGTGGAACGATCATATCGTTCATGCATTTCCAGGGGCGATCAGACTGTCAGAAACCTTCCATGGAAGCGCTTCACCAGGGAAGCCACCTGAATTTGCCAGTGGCTATTTCATCTGGGTGGGAGTCATTTTAGTGCAAGGTTAGGGCGAGTGGGGCATGGGAGCCAGATATGCACCTGTGATCGCACCCATTCAATCTGGAGGGGAGGGGTGGCTACGGCGGGCCAAACTGCTTGTGGGATCACACCCGATAATTTGTGAGATTTTGAATACTCCCTTGAGGCTATTTACAGATTCTTAGGGGAGAAGAATCCTGACTTGAATGCTCCAGGCTGGCTGGATCTCAACAGATCTCAGAAACCAAGCAAGGTCGACCCTGTTTAGCACTTGGATGGGAGACTGCCAAGGAAGTCCATCGTTGCTCTGCAGAGGCAGGAATGTCAACCTATCTGTTCATCTGTTGCCTTGAAAAACTATTCTGGTAGTCCTTCTCTGAATTTTTATTAATTGTACAGATCACCATTTGGTTTATTGCATGCCTTATATTTGTAATTATATTTTAATTGTTTAAGTTGCTGGAAAATTATTGTTTATTGTTCTTGTGACTGGGGTCGTTTTGTAGAAAAATAGGTGGTGGAGCTCATTAGCATAACTTATTAGCATATGCTGCCCCCCCGCCCAACAGCCAAAAGCAACCTGGTGCAAGAAAGGAGAGCCCCAGGCAAGTGAGGTCTACTTGGGCTGGCTAGAGGTCCAAGCAAGCCTCGCTCACCTGGGGCTCTCCTTGGCTGCCTCCCTCAGTCTAAAGGCGAGCAAGCCACCCAAAATCACATAAGAAGTGGAGAAAGGGTGGGGTGGGCTTTTCCAGGGGTTAATGAGGGCTGCTGGGGTGTGTGGCAAAGCTCCTGGTGGCTGGCTGGCCGGCCACTCTCCTAATCTGGGGATTGTTATGCAGCTGCACCTACTATTCAATGGACAAGGTAGGTAGGTGGGGAGGAGGAAGGGGAGCCATCAGAAAGGTTCAGGAGCTGTGCTCCTGTGAGCTCCTGCTGAATTCAAGGCTGGTTGTGACCCACCCTGAGCACTGATGTGCAAGGGGAGACAAGCAAGCAAGCAAATTAAACAAATAAATAAATAAATAAATAAAAAGGGTTGCCACAAATTGCTTGCAACTTGATGGCACTTCTCACTACCAGAGAAGAAGATCTCTCAGATTTAAGGGAAAATGGCAGGGCTTTTTTTGAGCAGGAAGGCACAGGAATGCAGTCAGGGGGGGTATGGCCTAGTATGCAAATGAGTTCCTGCTGTTGCACTTTTTCTACAAAAAAGCCTTGAGAGCAACAACAGTGATGTCGGGGTGTGACCTAACATGCAAATGAGCTCCTTCTGGGCTTTTTCTACCAAAAAAGCCCTGGAAATTAATATTAGTTAATATTAGTTAATATCACACTCCCTAACTATGCTTTGTTCAGGGTCTACTACTAGTAAAGGAAGGGATACCTCTCTTCTTCCCCATCAAGAAGGTTACCGAGCCCATGATAGAGTCTGGTATATAGAGCAGGGTCCATAGTATCCACCAATTTTGAGGTGGTGCTTTGAACTTATCTTGACCCAACCAAGTGGCTTCTATTCCAGAAGAAGAATCCAGATGACCAGATGATTTCTGGACCGTAACTGATGATGTCTACCCATCCCTAATTTTGAACATCAAAGTGTGTATGGACTGGGTAAGGAGATAAGGAAGAAAGTTCAGTGCCTTAGACCAGGGGTCCCCAACCACTGGGCCAGGACCGGTACTGGTCCATGGCCTGCTAGCAACTGGGCCACGGAGTGAGGCAGAGCAGCCCAGGATTAAAGAGGCAGCACGGCCTTGGAAGGATGGAAGACTGAGTCAACCTCGAGCTGGCTACCTGAAATCCCAGCTTCCTCCGGGGATCAAACTCAGGTCGTGAGCAGAGCTTAGGACTGCAGTACTGCAGCTTTAACACTCTGCGCCATGGGGCTTTTAAATCCCCAGAAGCAAATAAATATATAATGACCAAGTGGAATATGGCGTATACAATAGAGGAGCAATGAGAGCCTGTTTTCAGATGAATTATAAATGAGACACCCAATAATTCCAACAGATGCTGCCTTCAGGCTACAGCGGCACATTTCATAATTCTGTTGTACGTTGTTTGTCTCTAAATAAGTGCTACATCGAACATCTGCACAGGAGTTACCCATCTGTTTTTGCTTTGACGACCCGAATGGATGCCAAAAGGTATAGTCAGAGCTGTGTTTACTGCTGTGTTCTGCTTCATGCTACCTTCCATTTAAATTATAGTTATTTCAAATAATTGTCTTTGGTGATTTCGCAATGGAAATACGGGTTTGATAAGATGAAATGGAGTCATGCTGAACATATGCTGAACTTACAAAAAAGGGAATGTTTTCTTAGGGGATCATGGCATTACAACTTAGTGTGTTTAGGGGGAAATAGTGTCATCCTAAGCACTATTTTAGGCCTGTTGACTTCAATGGACTTAGGGCTGAACTAGAAGATACCGTGTTCCCAAGTTTGCTATGGGGATGCAATGCCATTTTAGGACATGATTTTCAACTTTACAAACTGTAGGACCCTGGTGTGGGGAGGGATCTAAAATAGTGCTGCATCCATGTTAGACTTGGGGAGGTAGCAGTGGTGGAATTCTAGCAGGAGCTCCTTTGCATATTAGGCCACACACCCCTGATGTAGCCAGTCCTCTAAGAGCTTACAAGGCTTTTTTTGGTAAGCTCTTAGAGGATTGGCTACACCAAAGGTGTGTGGCCTAATATGCAAAGGAGCTTCTGCTAGAATTCCACCCCTGGGAGGTAGTATGGGCTTGTTCGGTCCTTAGAAGGGTGTCACCCTGCTTAGGGCTTCAATGGAATTAGGAGGACTGTCAACATGGATGATCCACTTCTATGGTTTGCTGTGCACTCCTCAAAAGAGTGATATCCTTGTAGGTGCCTGGCCCCAACATCACCTTGAGAGCCAGTTTGGTGCAGTGGTTAGGTGTGTGGACTCTTATGTAGGAGAACCAGGTTTGATTCCCCACTTCTCCACTTGCAGCTGCTGGAACGGCCTTGGGTTTGCCTTAGCTCTCGCAGAGTTGTCCTTGAAAGGGCAGCTTCTGTGAGAGCTCTCTCAGCCCAACCTACCTCACAGGGTGTCTCTTGTGGGGGAGGAAGATGCAGGAGATTGTAAGCTGCTCTGAGACTCTGATTCAGAGAGAAAGGTGGGGTATAAATCTACAGTCTTCTTCTTTGTTAGCTGTCACCACGGAAAGGGTTGTGGTGCCTGTCCTTCAGAACACACTCTCCAAAACCCTGGCGCCGGCCCTGCTATTGATGGTAGTTGCCATGCTTTAATCAGGGTCCCCTGTCCTGATGAGTCTTTGGGCAGTTTCATAATTTGAGAAAGGGAAAGCAGGCACCTCCACAAAACGGTCCTAAGGCCCCCCTCCCATGACAGCTGGTCGCAAAATATTAGGAAGGTGCAAGGTTCCTAAGAGGGAAGAAACTGTTTCTGATTGGATGCTTCCTGCAGACACAAAGGTGATGCCTCCTCCACAGTTCTGAAACACTCCTTGTTCCAGTGAGATGGAGGAATGCCAGAGCTGGGTCTCTGCTTTGAGGGAAAGGTGCTTTGGAGAAAAAGAAAATGGACCCTATAAAACCTTGGTTGGCATCTTGGTGCCCATGTTGGGGGTGCCCACATCTCCATAGTACTACATGAGGGGGGCGGGTACTGCTTTAAATACTTGACAATAATACTGATGAAGTGCTTAGAGCACACGAAAGTTTGCATTCTGAATAAAACTTCGTTGGTCTTAAAGGCGCACTTGACTTCTACTTTTTTCAATAAAACATTGTTGGAACTACAAAGCTGTTTGACGTCAATAAGAGTCAGTTTTCAAGCCAACCCACAAAAGCGGGTTCTTCTAAGTAGAAAGGAAATAACTGATGAAGTCTTTCTCTCAATGGCAACCAGCAAGTGTCATGGACAGAAGAATAAAAGACTACTCTGAATAGTTCAGTTGGACTTTTCTCCTTTTAAGTCTTCATATTTGGAGTATTCTTTTCAAGACGTGGCGCTCCTACAGGCAATGGTTCTGTTTGATAACTGGTTGTACGATAATCCTTAAAATAATGACATTTTTCTTCTTCTTAGAAAACCACATCATTTATCCTTCAGTTGATGCATCATGGGTTTGATCTGTCATATTCAGTTACCACACTCAGCATCTGGGGGTTTAAAGAGAAAGGATGTGTCATATGTTTCAGCTAGAGGGGGCTAAATGAAAGAGTTTCCCTTTTATCATTTTCTTTTTTTGTGTGGTAAAAATGCAACCACACACACACCATCTGGTTACTGTGAGTTTTAAAGCACAATGGGTAATATTTAGTGTCCCAGCTGAAACTCTGGGGTCTATGAACTCTGGGGAGTCCTATGAATTCCTGTGAAACAGAAATATTTCAAGTTATAGTTCTGTTATACTCAGAATTCTACTCAGAGATACTCAGAATTCTGGGCCTCAGAATTTTTTTTGGGGGGGGGGGGGAGTCATGTAACACTTTTTGAAGTAAGAGTGCCTAATATACAGTGGGAGAGGCCAGGCCAAGATACCTGTCCATGCTCTTTCTCCTGGGTCATTCTAGGTGATAGGTAGGTAGGTAGTCCCCTGTGCAAGCCCTGGGTTGTTACCGGCCCATGGGGTGACGTCACATCACGTTTTCTTGGCAGACTTTTTTATAATAATAATAATAATAATAATAATAATAATAATAATAATAATAATAATAATAATAATAATAATACTTTTTATTTGTATCCCGCCCTCCCCGCCAGGGCAGGCTCAGGGCGGCTCACAACATATGAATATAATATACAATAAAACCATACATAGTAATTACAATTACAATTATAAGATCAACATTAAATTATTAACAACTTACATTAAAATTAACATTGTGGTGGTGCTATAACTTAGGTCTTTAGTAAAATTCAGTGATTAAAACATGTCCAGCGAGACGTTCTTGACTCGGCATTAGGTGAAAGCTGTTTTGAAGAGGTAGGTCTTACAGGCCCTGCGGAATTGGTCTAAACATCGCAGGGCCCGTACCTCCTCCGGGAGTTGATTCCACAGCAGTGGCGCAGCAATGGAGAAGGCCCGATCCCGGGTGGTCTTCAATTTGGCCTCCCTTGGTCCAGGGATATTCAGCTGGTTCTTTCCAGCTGACCTCAGCACTCTCTGGGGTTCATATGGGGAGAGACGGTCCATCAAGTAGGCAGGTCCTCGGCCATATAGGGCTTTAAAGGTAATAACCAGCACTTTGTAATGGACTCAGTACATCACTGGCAGCCAGTGCAGTCCGTGTAGACCCGGCCACATGTGCTCCCATCTTGGGAGCCCCAACAGCAGCCTAGCTGCCGCGCTCTGCACCAGCTGCAGCCGTCGAGTTTGGCACAAGGGCAGCCCCATGTAGAGGGCGTTACAGTAGTCCAGTCTCGAGGTGACCGTAGCATGGATCACCGTTGCTAGGTCCCGGCGCTCCAGGAAGGGGGCCAACTGCTTCGCCCACCGAAGATGAAAGAATGAGGACTTGGCAGTGGCTGCTATCTGTGCCCCCATTGATAATGAAGGCTCCAGAAGAACCCCCAGGCTCTTAACCCTGTGGGCCGCTTTCAGCAGCACACCGTCAAAAACCGGAAGGGGGATTTCCTTTCCCAGAGTACCGTGGCCCAAGCAAAGGACCTCTGTCTTCATGGATTCAACTTCAGCCCGCTCAGCCTAAGCCAACCTGCCACGGCCTGCAATGCTAGGTCCAGGTTTTCTGGGACGCAGTCAGGTTGGCCTTCCATTAGTAGATAGAGCTGGGTGTCATCTGCATATTGATGGCACCCAAGCCCAAACCTCCAAGCAATCTGGGCAAGGGGGCGCATGTAGATGTTAAATAACATCAGAGAGAGAACTACCCCTTGTGGCACACCACACGCTAGCGGGTGCCTCCGGGACAGCTCTCCCCCAATTGCCACCCTTTGTCCCCGTCCATCAAGGAAGGAGGAAAGCCACTGTAAGGCCGACCCCCTAATCCCTGTATCGGCGAGCTGGCGGGCCAGTAACCGATGGTCGACCGTGTCAAACACAGCCGACAGATCTAACAACATCAGTACCGCCACGCCACCTCAATCCAGATGCCGCTGGAGGTCATCCACCAAGGCGACCAGCACTGTCTCCGTCCCATGGCCTGGACGAAAGCTGGACTGGTGGGAATCTAAGGCGGAAGTGTCATCCAAAAAACTCTGTAACTGTAACACCACTGCCCTCTCAATAACTTTACCTAAAAATGGTAAGTTCGAGACCGGTCGATAATTCGCCAATTCGGCCATGTCTGCTGTACTTTTTTTCAAGAGAGGGCAGACCATAGCCTCTTTCAGGGATGTTGGAAATTGCCCTTCCAAGAGGGATCTATTTATGATATCCCGTACAGGATATCTAAGCTCCCTCTGGCAAGATTTAATTAGCCAGGAGGGACATGGGTCAAGATCACAAGTTGTAGGGCGCACAGAAGAGAGAATTCCGTCGACTTCCCCTAGGCTGAGTGCGTCGAAGTGGTCCAAGATAAAATCGGAAGACAGGCATGGAGCCTCGGGTTCTTGTACTGTATCCAATGTGGTTTGCCATTGCCTTCCCCAGTCGTCTCCACTTTATCCCCAGCAAGCTGGGTACTCATTTTACTGACCTTTTATTGCCTTTTTACTGACAATTTTAGTGCCTTTTTCAAAAAATGCAAAAGCCCTGGTGGGGGTAGCAACTTCCTCTAAGCTGTGGAGCCTTATGAGCATCATCTGCTTCATGAGCTACTAGCATTAAAGTTATGAGCTACTGCATAAATTAGTTTGCTCTGGAGCCATTTTTCCTGAGCTAAGGCAAAAATGTGTGAGCCGGAGGCTAAAAAACTGTGAGCTAGCTCACACTAGAGGGAACACCGTGAACCTGGAGAGTGAAGGCAGATGTGCAGAAGAACTGTTCTCAAACCAATCCTGATGCTTGTGGATCGACTGTCAAGAAAGTCAGGAGTGGCCCAAGCATACAGAAGAACCATGCTGTAGTATTGACATGCTGAATTAAACTGTGTTAGATATTTAATGTCAAACAGATTAGCTGACAGCCTCAATGCGAATCTGCTGTGTGCGCATACATCAAAGCACCTGTACATGTGTATCTCAAGGAATTCTGAAGTGTCACATTTTGCCATTGGATTGTATGTATGGTGTATGTGGAGGGGCGGGGGGAGTTGAAAATTTAACGTCTGACAGCATTCGGAGTCCTGTCATGCTGCAGGAAAAGTCTTAGAGGGACAGAGGCCCAAACTTGACCTTTGATAGCACAGCACAAACACCCTGAGCCATTTATTTTGAAATGTCTTAGCTTCCGAGGCAGTCAGAAAACAGAAACTAGAATCAGGCCACTGTGACTCACGGAGGGGTCAGTGGTGTTGTCATGTGCTAGCCGGTCAGCGGTCGGCTCTTTCTAAAAAAAAAAATTACTGAGGGGAGAAAGACTCTCTAGCTGTCTGTCACACTGCGTGTGCATCACTCATTATTTTAAAACAAACTGTGAATATTTCATGTATTAAAGAATAACCCACTCACTCCCTCACAGCAGCTCAAAACAATTTAAAACAATGTCTAAAACAATCCAATAAAGAATTACAGCTCAGACTAATAATTGATGACAATACACTGACAATATACAGATGATCCAAAGATACGATGCACATCCAACTGAACCAGGATTGTTTTGCTGTTGTCTTTCTTGAGCAAGTAAAAGTAAAAAATGGAGTTCCAGGTTATAGGTACCATGAATGGAAAAGGCCCTACTCTATCAAGTTGCCAAGTCCCCCAGAGCTGCCGACGGGGGATTTTTTTTCAGTGCATGGCACAATGACGTCATCCAAAAGTGACATTGCTTGGTGGTGCCATAGAGTTTCTCACAAATTCCTAGAGCATCCCTGTGTGACATGTCTGGCATGATACATCATTTCCGGGTGCCACACACTCCACACGGCAACGGGACTCTGGGGAGGGGACAAGGATCCCCCTGGTGGCCTCCTCCCTGCCAGCAGTTTGGGGCCCACCAGACCGGAGGCTCCCCCAGCGGGACTTGGCCGCCCTACCTCAGAAGGAGCAGTTGTTGGACTGAGGCCTTGCTTAGTAGTTGAGGAGACAGTTCAGATTAGGTCCCTAGATTTCAGAGGAACAATGGATTCACTGTCAGCCTTCCAAACAGATCTGAACGCACATTTCACCTACTTTGTCATGTCACGTATACCCTGCCCGATGAACTAACAGGAAGTCCTTACATAAGGTTGACAACTTCCTGGTGGCAACTCGGTTTCCAGATGATCAAGATCAGTTCCCCTGGGGAAGATGGCTGCTTTGGAGGGTGGACTCTGTGACGTTTATACCCTGCTGAGGTTCCTCCCCTCCCCAAACTCTGCTCTCCCCAGATTCTGCCTCCCAAAATATTTGGGTATTTTCCAATCCAGAGAAGAAGATGATACTGGATTTATATCCTGTCCTATTCTCTGAATCTCAGAGTGGTCAAAATCTCCTTTACCTCCTCCCCTCCGCCCCCACAACAGACACTGTGTGAGGTGGGTGGGGCTGAGAGAGCTCTTGCAGCAGCTGCCCTTTCAAGGACAACTCCTGCAAAAGCTATGGCTGATCCAAGACCATTCCAGCAGCTGCAAGTGGAAGAGTGGGGAATCAAACCCGGTTCTCCCAGATAAGGGTACGCACACTTAACCATTACACCAAACTGGCTTACAACACCACCCTTGTAGAATCGATAGCATAATGTTTTGCCGGGTGACACTCTGGTAGACTTCATTTGTGCAGTGAAGCTCTTTATTGCATTGCCACTCGTGCAAGCTCCTTGACTGAGCTTGCCAGAACTAAAGCCCTGAGTACACAGATTACACTTTAATCATTTCCAAAAGTGTGGTCTTTCCCCTTGCTCCACCCCCCTAAGCCCAAACATTCTACAATCTAGGTTTCCGTTACAATAACTATGTCAACATTATACAGCTCTTATCTTTAGGCTTTGAAGCCTATAAACTCAGTTGCTAGTAAATGGGAGAAAGAGAGAGGGGAAGGCAAAGGAGGCGAGAATGGGAAGAAAACGAAAAGCATTCTTGCAGTTTGTCAAGGACACTCTAACTGCTTGCAATATGCTAGGAGTGTGGGTTACCAACGGATGGGAGGAACAGACACATAACAGAATACTCATTCTCACAGATAAAGCCTCTTTCATCCTCTGCTCCTCAGCACATGTCCACTCACCGTGTTTGCATCCAGAAGCTCAGGGTAGCATGTACAGTCCTGTCCAGGGCTTTTTTTGTAGCAGGAACTCATTTGCATATTAGGCTACACCCCCCCTGAAGTAGCCAATCCTCCTGGAGCTTACAGTAGGCCCTGTAAGCTCTTGGAGGATTGGCTACATCAGAGGATATGGCCTAATATGGAAAGGAGTTCCTGCTACAAAAAAAAGCCCCGATCCTTTCCTTCCCCTTTACAACAATTCTATGAAGTAGGTTAGGCTGTGAAATATCAGCGGGCAGGGCAGGCGTATCCATTAGGCGCAGTAGTAGGCACAGGGCCCAAGGCCCACAATACGTTTAGGGGCCCATGAAATTTGTTTTAATTTCTTTCAAAATCGGACGGGAAAAATAAATTGTTAGGGTTGAAGAAAATGTTTTAATTTTTTTTTCTCAAATAAAAAATTTCGGGCTCACAAAAATCTATTGAATATTGCTTAAAACAGAAAAGAAAATTAAATGTTGTAGGATCTCAAAATAAATATATAATTTTTAATATTGATATTATTATGGTGGGAGGGGTTCACAAAGGCAAATGTGCCAAAGGCCCACAAAAGTCATAATGCAGCTCTGGTGGCTGGTTCATGGTCATCCAATGAATTTTGTGGACGAGTGAGGTTTTGAACCTAATCCCCCCCCCCCCAAGGTCTAATCTGGCACACTAACCTCTATGGCACATTAACCATATTATCCCTCTGCTCTGAGTTTACCTAGATTTAAATTAGTGTTACCAACACCATGTTGTGAACTCCTGTGTGTGGGGGGGTGAAACCTGGGAAGGACAGGGTTTGGGGAGGGCAGGGGCCTGAACTAGGGTTACCAGGTCTGTGTTAGAAAATACCTGGAGACTTTGGGGGCGGATCTGGAAGAGGGCGGGGTTTGGGGAGGGGAGGAGCCTCAGCATGGTCCAATGCCATACAGTCTGCCCTTCAAAGCAGACATTTTCTCCATGGGAGTTGATCTCTGCTAGTTGGAGGTCAGTTGTAAAAGCAGGAGATCCCAGGTCCCACCTGGAGGCTGGCAACACTAACCTCAGCAGGGTACAATGCCACAGAGTCCACCCTCCAAGGCAGCCATTTTCTCCAGGGAAACTAATCTTTGCAGTCTAGAAATAAACAGTGTTCCCTCTAAGCTGTGGAGTCTTGCGAGCAAAACATCTACTTTGTGAGCTTCTGGCAATAAAATTGCGAGCTACTGCATAAATTACTTTGCTCTTGGGCCATTTTCCCCTGAGCTAAGACAAAAATGTGTGAGCTAGAGGCTAAAAAACTGTGAGCTAGCTCACACTAACTCAGCTTACAGGGAACACTGACTGTAATTCCAAGAGATCCTCAAGTCCCCACCTGGAGGCTGGCATCCCTAATTTAAATCTAGAAACAACCTTTGAGTCTGGACTAGGATCTGGACATCCAGACAGAGACACAACGCAGTGCATTGTGACACAGGGCTTTTTTTGAGCAGGAACGCATTTCCAGCTGGCTTGGTGTCAGGGGGTGTGGCCTAATATGCAAACAAGTTCACGCTGGGCCTTTTCTACCAAAAAAAGCCCTGCGTGGAACAATGGCGACATCGGGGTGTGGCCTAATATGCAAATGAGTTCCTGCTGGGTTTTTTTCCCCTACAAAGAAAGCCCTGGTTGGGAAACTAATTGCATGAACTTTGGGGTGCCTGGTGAAAAGTGCTGCACAGCAACCAACCATCTCCCTAAATCTTCTCTGGTCTGAACTGGGAGATGTGCTTTTCTGCCCAAGACATTTTTAAGCCTCAATAGCCCTCGCTGAATAAATGACTAAGAGCAGAGGTGCCACAGGGATCATGAGATGTTATCCGACTGCTTAATGATCTTTCAACATAAGGCTGAAATTTATTAAAAGTGAAAGGGGAACTCGGTCAGGATGACCTTGAACTTTGCATTCAAATATAAACTGAGATCTGAGGAAGAGCCGCACGGCTTTTTTACCCGCCAGCACATCCGTTTTGACCTTTCATCCTCATGGTCTATTTTTTCCTTTGTAGGAGCACATTTCTAGAGAGATATGCTCAAAGAAAACAAATACTTCTAGTGTCATCTGCGAAGGACAGATTCAGCCCAGAACTACAAAGATGTTTTCGTTAACTAGGACGCATTTCACACAAGAAAATAATAATTTAGCATAAAAGAAAAGGGGTTTTATTTTAGCATTTTGTCTTGTGGGGAAATTGTTCAGCTTCGGTATCATCTGTACATCTGGGCAAATTATTTAAAAATAGCTTTGATGTGCCTTAAATCCATCTTGTGCTATTGGCAAAACCTGCAAATAGATTGCTTTATCTCTCTCTTTTCCTGGGTGGTTGTTTTGAAACTCAGGGTATAGCTGGGAAATGCACTGTGACCAGAGGAAATGGGAAGCTCCATCACACTCATCAAAGGACTACCTGTCCCTTGGAGGGTCGAGTAGTGTGAACTTGAAGTAATACTGTCAGCTTAAAGGAATGACTACCACTCTACTGAATCAATGATTTTAAGTGACTTTGGATGTGGCTGTCCACTGTGAGACTAGATGAACATTTGGTCTGATTCAAGAGAACACTTCTAAAGATTGTTATGGAAAATGCTTTATGCAGGACTTTTTTGTAGAAAAAGACCAGCAGGAGCTCATTTGCATATTAGGCCACACCCTCTAACCCCACCATTGTTTCACACAGGGCTTTTTTTGTAGAAAAAGCCCAGCAGGAACTCATTGGCATATTAGGCCATACCCCCTGATGCCACCATTGTTTCACACAGGGCTTTCCTTGTAGAAAAAGCCCAGCAGGAATTCATTTGCATATTAGGCCATACCCCCTGATGTAGGAACTGCATTCCTGTGTGTTCCTGCTCAAAAAAGCCCTGGGGTTATGCACACCAAAAGCCAGTTTTCAGTACATCCATACTGACCTGCTTTTATTTCCATGTTAATCCCAACATTCGCTCAGATAGTGTTGTCAACCTCCAGGTGGGACTTGGAGTTGTCTTTAAATTACAGCCAGCCTCCAAATCACACAGAATGGTTCACCTAGAGGAAATGGCAGCTTCAGAGGTTGGACTGTACTATGGCCCCACATCCCCTCTGAGGTCCCTCTCCTGCCCAAATTCCACCCTCTCCAGACACCATCCCCAAATCTGCTGGAATTTCCCAAGCTGGAGATGGCAGTTCTAGTCCCCTATCTCTGCATTCTTCTATTTTGCCCAGCTTTTAATCATGAAGTCTAAAACTCATAAGGGAGGGGGCAAACTTCTCTGGGGCCATAAAAGGCAAAGCCTTCCCATGCATAAGATTTGTGGACAAATGTGATTGCGCTGGTCTCAGCTGTTAACCTTTGACCTTCAGGATAGCAGTTTAGTTTTCTAGTGAACAGGCATTCATGGTTACGGATGAATTTATCATTATGAAATTGTATGTACTCAGGGCTTTTTTTGGTAGAAAAAGCCCAGCAGGAACTCATTTGCATATTAGGTCACACCCCCTGATGGCACCATTGTCTCATAAAGAGCTTTTCTTGTAGAAGAAGCCCAGCAGGAACTCATCTGCGTGTTAGGCCACCCCCCCAATTCAATTATTAGCGTTCCTGCTAATAATTTTTTAAAAGCCCTGAATGTACTGAACAATATACATCTTATGTTGATATGCTGCACACTGAAGTACACTATGAAATCTACCATTAACACAGGGCTTTTTTTTGTAGCAAGAACTCCTTTGCATATTAGGCCACACACCCCTGATGTAGCCAATCTTCTTGGTGCTTGCAGTAGGCCCTGTAAGAAGAGCCCTGTAAACTCTTGGATGATTGGCTACATAGGAGGGGTGTGGCCTAATATGCAAAGGAGTTCCTGCTACAAAAAAGCCCTGCATTAATATGATGTGAGGTGTGCAGGAAGAAGGCCCATTGACTATGTTTGCTCGAGGGTCCTGGCTGGGCTACCTCTTTTTGACACTGTCCATGGTCCTGATCAGCTTTAGCAGGCACGGCTAAATCAGCACTTTCAAGAGGGTGTGCTTAGCTGAAAGGTGAACTTGCTCAAATTCCTCCCGAAATCTCCTTCAACCAGGTTGGGACTTTTTTTTTTCATTTATAGTAATAGTGTCATTCATTATGAATTTATTCTTCGGCCATGAATAATTCATTCTAATTTATAATAAATTATAATTAAAATTTTATCATTTTAGAGTGCAAGTCATTTCCCTCTCCCCTTCCCACCCCATTCCCCCATCCCCAATCTGCTGATGCTATCAGAAATTTCAGGGAACTCTTTTAGTCTGGCGTGATGCTTCCTGAGTTCCCCATCTTCTTTTGGCCTGGCTTGATTTACAATACTGCTATTAGAGTGCTAACCAGTTGTGCAAAGTAAATCCCTCTCTCTCTTGACTTTTGCATGGCTTGATATAGGGTTGCCAGCTCTGGGTTGGGGAATCCAGAGATTTGGGGGCGGAGCTTGGGGAGGATATAATGCAATAGAATACATCGAAAGCAGACATTTTCTCCAGGGGAACTGGTATTGGTTGTCTGGAGAACAACTGTAATATCAGGAGATCTTGGGGTTGCTAAGTCCAATTCAAGACATATATGGGGACTTTGGGGATGGAGCCAGGAGGCTTTGGGGGTGGAGCCAGGAGCAAGGGTGTGACAAGCATAATTGAACTCCAAGGGGAGTTCTGGCCATCACATTTAAAGGGACCGCACACTTTTTGAATGCCTTCCCTTCATTGGAAATAATGCAGGATAGAGGCACCTTCTTTTGGGGCTCATAGAATTGGACCCCCTGGCCCAATCTTTTGGAAACTTGGTGGGTGTTTTGAGGAGAGGTACCAGATGCTATGCTGCACATTTGGTGCCTCTACCTCAAAAAACAGCCCCCCCAGAACCCCAGATACTTGCAGATCAATTCTCCATTATACCCCATGAGAATTGGTCTCTATAGGGAATAATGGAATGCCCTGCAGACATTTTCCTCCACGCCCCCGCTTTCCGATGACCCTAAAGTGGGGGGAGGGCCTCCAACCAGGGGATCCCCTGCCCCCAACTGGGGATTGGCAACCCTAGAAGATCTCTAGGTGCCAACTCTAGTTTGATAGCTTAATGGGCATTGATTGATAATCAATGGCTACTTCAAGCTACTTAAATGTGTTCTCTCCCTGTCTGCCTGGTTGGGAGAGATGGATACAGATGTTTTTGTTGGTTTGGCTTTGGCTAGAGAAAGAGACCAAAGGGCAGTTCAACCAAGTGAAGCACATTTCAGCTGCAGTAAATGTGTAAGTACATAAGAACGCCTTGCTGGATCAGACCAATGGTCCATCTAGTCCAGCATCCTGTCTCACATAGTGGCCAATCAGTTCCTCCAGAGAACCAGCAACAGGGCATAGAGGCTGAGGCCTTCCCCCGATGCTGCCTCCAGGCTCTGGGATTCAGAGGCTTAGTGCCTCTGAATGTGGAGATTCCCCTCAGCCACCATGGCTGGGAGCCAGGGATGGAATTCTAGCGGGAGCTCCTTTGCATATTAGGCCACACACCCCTGATATAACCAATCCTGCAAGAGCTTACAAAAAAGAGCCTTATAAGCTCTCAGAGGATTGGCTACATCAGGGTGTGTGTGGCCTAATATGCAAATGAGCTCCTGCTAGAATTCCACCTCTGCTGGTAGCCAGTGACAGACTTATCTTCCATGAATCTACCTAATTTGGGCTCTGCAGCAGGAAGAGTACTTATTCAATTCATGGAAGATTTAGTCTGGAATCAGTCTGAGGCTATCTGTTCTTCTTTGGCAAGGTGGTTGCAAAGTATAAGGGCAATCTTGGAGCACGGTCTGGACTCTCCACAAAACTTGCTGACCAGATCTTAACTGACGAGTAGGCTCAAGAAGGGAAAGGTGATGTCTGCACACATACAGGTCCGCAGCCATGAATTGTTCTTGAGATTGAAATCAGCACTTCAAATTGAATTTGAAAGCAAACTGGAAACCAGTGCTGAAAATGAGCATGTTGAAACATATATAAGGTGGTCACCTGAAAGTTTTGAGTTGTCTTCAAGGAAGACCCACATAGAAAGCATTACAGTAATCAAGCCTGTGAGTTGCAGAAGTGGAAATCAACTAGTGAGGTCTGGTGTGTAGGAGAGAGGAGGAAAACATTGCTAAATGAACCTGGGAGGGGAAAAAAGGAATTTATTTTTAAATACTTCTTCAGAGACGTCTTCCCTGCTTGTGCTCTTAGAGAAAACCAACTTGATGAGGTATGTAGGAAAGCCTTTCTGGACGGTGATTTAGAGAACTTAATTATCATATTGTTTAGATCTTCCTTTTTAAAAAAGTCTGTATTTCAATTATAATTCATATATTCCTATATCTCGATGCCGTTTTCTCAGTACCATTTCAGTTAGGTTATAGGCTGCATATATTGCATCCTTGGTAGGTTGAAACAAAACAAATAAAAATGTGCATCAATACAGACCCATTAATGACTGCAAACAAAGATACCATTCTGCACATTTTCAGAAGAAATTGCTCCTCCCCTCCCCAGTTTGGAAGAATCTTTCTTAATGATGCATGGCATGAAAAAAAAAATCTGCTTAATGATATCTGCTTCAACTCCTGCAAACAGAGAAGTCAGGGGAGGATTCAGAGGAGAAGAAGAAGATGATATTGGATTTATATCCCATCCTATACCTTGAATCCCAGAGTCTCAGAGTGGTCACAATCTCCTTTACCTCCCTCCCCCCACAACAAACACCCTGTGAGGTAAGTGGAGCTGAGAGAGCTCTCCCAGAAGCTGCCCTCTGCCAGAGCTATGGCTGACCCAAGGCCATTCCACCAGCTGCTAGTGGAGGAGTGGGGAATCAAACCCGGTTCTCCCAGAGAAGAGTCCGTTCACTTAACCACTACACCAAACTGCCTCTAAATCAACTGAAGTATTATTGTGGATTCAATACAAATCCCTTACCTAATTAACTGAGTATCAAAACCTTCTTATACATGCCTTTTCAAATAAAGAAAAGAGTACAAAAAACCTGGCAGTTTAATTATGAGGGAGACTGGAGGGAGCTGTGGGTCAAAATGCGCCCACGCAGCGACTAGTGGGGAATCGATCGCTTAAGCCAAGGAAAGCAGAAGCCCATGGGTGGAGCAACTGCTAGTGAGGAATTGGATCTGGGTAGTTCTACACATTTCCTTTCCCCCTCTCAATGACTGGCAGTGGCTTTCCTGAGTCTCTCAGGTGGAGGTCTTTCCCATCACACTCTTCCTGATCTTTTCTATTGGGGATTGTCAGAGACTGAACCTGGGACCTTGTGGATACAAAGCAGATGTTCTGCCACGGAGCCGTAGTTTCTCCCCTTCCAAATGGCCAGATGTTTTGTGGTCTCTCAGCATTCAGTGGACGTATTGAACTGCAGTGTCTAGTCCAACATCCTGTGGGATGGCAGGCAGCAGGGCTGTAGCCACTGGAGGGCCTGTGGGGGCTCCACTCCCCTACTCTCTCTGTCTCTTGCCATGGCTGTACTAGTGAAGGAGGAGCAGGTGGCAAAGGAAGTTGTGTGGAATGGACTGGGGAGGGGAGGAATGGATGGAGCAGCTGGCTGTTTGCACGGTGCAGTCCCTTCTTGAACTCCAAAATCTTAGGGTTGGCTGCCTTGCCTTGACTTGGCCACTTTCAAAGCCTCCAGCTCCTGCCCCACCCCAGAAAGCTTCTGAGAAGCACCAAGCCCCATAGTGGATGGGAAAGGGTGCCCCGTTTTTTTTTAAATGCCCCCTTACTTTTAAAATCCTAGCTATGCCTCTGGCAGGCAGTGCTGCTGCATTGGCTGGAGTATCAGCTTAAGCTCTGGGAGACCCGGGTTCGAATCTTCACTCACTCATAAAGCTCACTGGGTGACCTTGGGCTGGTCAGCCTAAATTAGGGGTGGCCATACTTGCTTAGAATAAACGTCTGAGGTTTGAGAGCCACAAGACATGAATGTCAGATGTTTGAGAGCTGAAAAAGAACGAAGGGAAGGGAAGGGAAGGGAAGGGAAGGGAAGGGAAGGGAAGGAAGGAAGGAAGGAAGGAAGGAAGGAAGGAAGGAAGGAAGGAAGGAAGGAAGGAAGGAAGGAAGGAAGGAAGGAAGGAAGGAAGGAAGGAAGATGGGTGAAGGAGAGGTGGAAAGTAAGCAGCTTTAGCTTTAAATGCATTCTCCAAGCCGCCAGCTGACTTGGCTTGGAGAAGTGATTGAAAGAAAGAAATGCCTTCTCCAAACCTGATGATGTGGGGGGGGGGGCTTTGAGAGCCACACAATATGTGTGAAAGAGCCACATGTGGCTCCCAAGCCGCAGTTTGGCCGCCCCGGCCTAAATGTTTTAAACTATTATGTTGAATTGCAATCTGTTTTAACTTCTTGTTTAGCTCTGATGTAATCCTCCCTGAGCCTGTTTGCGGGGAGGGTGGGATATAAGCCAACTAAAACAAACAAACAACTTAGTTCACAGAGTTGGTATGAGGTTAGAATAGAACGAGGCAGGAAGAACCACATATGCCATTATGGGAGGGCTGGAAGAAGGGCAGGATTAGCAGGCACGAGACTCAGGGGTGGAATTCTAGCAGGAGCTCCTTTGCATATTAGGCCACACACTCCTGATGTAGCCAATCCTTCAAGAGCTTACAGAAAAGAGCTTTGTAAGCTCTTGGGGGATTTGATACATCAGGGGTGTGTGGCCTAATATGCAAAGGAGCTCCTGCTAGAATTCCACCCCGACGAGACTGATAGATCGACAGTGTCTCCTGACCTCTTGCTCTGGATGTCTGTCCCATCCCTCCTGCGCCTTCCCTCACTGCTTGTGAACCAGAAAAGTGATCAGAACATTTAAGTCTCTTTTCAACATAAAAAATTCAGAAAGAGGAATTTAGAGTGAAAAGATCAAATGAGGACAATATCTCAATCCATTTGCCATCTAAGTGACTGCCCACAGAGATCTTGCAAAATACCAGGATTGCAATAATAGAACCAATTTATTGTAAAAAGCCAGCAAGTAGTTAGTGGACAATTCATATCAAATTAGAGAATGAGATCCCTGCAGGGAGAGATTGCTTTGGAAGTATTACCTAATCGTATGTTCCCAAAGTACTAATACAGAGCCCTTGATGTCTTTAGCACATTGCTCAGGGGTGATCATTATACTGTCTGATTTTTTGGGTGTGTATTGTACTTGATGCCATGTCTAAGAGACTGATTCTGTCCCCCCCCCCCCCCAAATTTTGTTATATTTAAAAATCCACTGCTCCAGTTCCCATGGCTTAAGAGCAACCAACAAACTTTACAACTCCTCCCAGTGACCAAACTAAAGATCCTAAATGTATGTTTCTCCAATGACAGACATATTCACAGGGGTTGTTTTGTAGAAAAATAGGCTGTGTGGAGCTTGTCAGCATAACTCATTAGCATAAGCAACCCGATGCAAGAAAGGAGAGCCCCGGGTGAGCGAGGCCTGCTCGGGCTGGTTAGAGAGACAGGCAGCCCAAGCAGGCCTCACTCACCTGGGGCTCTCGTTGGCTACACCCTCCCAGTCAAAAGGCCAGCAAGCCACCCCCCCCCCTCAATATCACATAAGAAGCGGAGAAAGGGCCGCACAGGCTTTTCCAGGGGTTAATGGAGGCTGCTGGAGGCATGGCAAAGCCCCTGGGGGCTGGCTGGCTGCCCACACCCCTAATCCAGGGATTGTTATGCGGCTGCACCTACTATTCAATGGACAAGGTAGGTGAGGAAGAAGAAGGGGAACCATCGGAAAGGTTCAGGAGCTGAGCTCCTGTGAGCTTCTGCTGAATCTGAGGCCTGGATGTTTCAGCCCCAAACAGCTGCTCAAGAATGACTGGGGGGGGGGGGCCTCCAAGGGCATGCACATCCTTGTTGCTTGGAGAAGAGCTCTGCCTTCTTGTGGGAGTAAGAAAGACCTGTGAGTCTGTGCCATATCCCTTCATTTTAGGAAGGAAATTAAATGATCCTTGATGGCTGAAATCTATTGGACGTATGAAGCTGCCTTGTATTGAATCAGACCCCCCTTGGTCCATCAAAGTCAGTCTTGTCTTCTCAGACGGGCAGCGGCTCTCCAGGGTCTCAAGCTGAGGTTTTTCACACCTCTTTGCCTGGACCCTTTTTAGTTGGAGATGTCGGGGATTGAACCTGGGACCTTCTGCTTCCCAAGCAGATGCTCTACCACTGAGCCACCATCCCTCCCCTATTTATTTATTAGATTTTTTTTTTAGTTGCTGCCCACCCAAGGGGTCTCATGGTAGCTCGGAACACTTAAAAAACAGCATCACGATAAATAAGTCAAAAACCAATGAGACTAAAGGATACATATTAAATTAAAATTATGACTCAGCGCTGTACTACTATCAAACCAGCCCAGAGTATCCGGTTAACCTCCACAGGCCAACCTGAACAATTTGGCCTTATATGCCTGGTGGAAACTAAGCAAGTCCTCCAGAGAGTGCATTCTACAGGGTAGGGACCAGGGGTGGAATTCTAGTAGGAGCTTCTTTGCATATTAGGCCACACCCCCTGATGTAGCCAATCCTCCAAGAGCTTACAAAAAAGAGCCTTGTAAGCTCTTGGAGGATTGGTTACATCAGGGGTGTGTGGCCTAATATGCAAAGGAGCTCCTACTAGAATTCCACTCCTGGTAGGGGCCATCACTGAGAAAGCCCTTCCCCTGGTAACAACTAGGTGAACCATCCTGATCTAGCATCTGGTAACTATCTGGTCTAACATCCTTTTCCCACAATGGCCAGAGAAATGCATCTAGAAACCTATGAGCAGTACTCAACTGACTTTTCTCAGTTTGCTCCACAGCAGCTGTCATTCAGAGACATATTAGGGCTAACAGCAGTCTTCCCCCTAAGATTCTGCCTCATCTAGGAGTCCTCCAACATATATGAATTTGTGGGTGCTTTTTGGATTTTGAAAACAACAAAAAAAAGCAGGAGCCACCAAAACTGTCTGCCACAAAGGGTGGGGCCAACCACAAAATGTTGGAAAGTTACATGCCAAGCTTGCATTCCCCCTCGCCAATGAAGACAGCTATTTCCAAACGGGTGCTTGCAGTGGGCACAAAGGCAATGCCTACTAGCAGGGCTTTTTTGTTGTTGAAAGAGCAGTGAACTCATTTGTATATTAGGCCACACCCCCTGACATCACCATTGTTTCACACAGGGCTTTTTTGTAGAAAAGGCCCAATGAGGGGGGTTGTAGCAGGAACTCCTTTGCATATTAGGCCACACACCCCTGATGTAGCCAATACTCCAAGAGCTTAAGTAGGCCCTTTCTAAGAGCCCTGTAAGCTCTTGGAGGCTTGGCTGCATCAGAGGTGTGTGGCCTAATATGCAAAGGAGTTCCGGCTACAAAAAAGCCCTGCCCAGCAGGAACTCATTTGCATATTAGGCCACACTTCCAATGCCAAGCCAGCTGGAACTGCGTTCTTGTGCATTCCTGCTCAAAAAGAAAGAACGAAAAAACCCTGCCTTCTAGACTCTTTTGAAGCACTTCCTGCTCCAGTGAAGAGGAAGAAAGCCAGCGCTGGCTTTTTGCTTTAGGGAACAGATGCTTTGAGAAACTTGTGCACCACATAGAGGTTCACTGGTCTAAACCTCCCCCTTTAAGATCAAATGCACTCACCATTTCTTCAGGCGCTGTTCTGAGATATAAATACCTTCCTTCTGACCCAGGTTTAATACAATATAGTAATTAAAAGACATTCTCACATTTTGACATATTACTGTTTTATTGCTTTTGCATGCTCATGCTACTCAGATTGAAGGTTTGCTCCATTTGTTAATTTTACTATTCTGTCATTGAATCTTAAATTTGCATTCTAAACCACTCCCTACCAGATAATTTTTACTATACTGTGATTGGATCTTAAATTTGTACCAGTTTGCATTCTGAGCCACTGACTACCAGCTATGTGTGGCTTTGCTCACTGTGCCGGATTCCTCGTCTGATGAAGTGTGCTGAGAGAGCACACGAAAGCTTACGTTCTGAATAAAACTAAGTGGGTTTTAAAGGTGCAACTTGACTCCTATTTTGTTCACTCTATATTTATGGAATTTTGTTCACTCTATGTTTATGGAATTGCTACAAGTTTAGGTATGATAAAAGAGAAAGGAAAATCTCTCTCCGTTCAATCGCTCGATACTATTCATATTTTCATAAAGCATCCTCATGCCTCTCCTGATCATCTTTATTTCTAAAGAGCTGTGAACACTTCAGCCTTTTCTCCGATGGAAGGTATTCCAACCCCTTGCTTCTTTCTTTAATCCTTTTCTGTTCCTTTCCATACCTGGAAACATGCAACATACTGATTTCATATGCCTCTATTCCATAGCTTTATATAAACGTAGAACTGTGATGCTAACACTGGTGGAGTAAAGTGCCATCATGTTGAAGATAAACTGTGATGCTAACACGGGTGGAGTAAAGTGCCATCATGTTGAAGATGATTTATGGCAAATGCCGTCAGGTTTTCAAGGCAAGAAGTGAATGGAGGTGGTTTGTCTTTGTCCACCTCTGTGTAGCAACTTGAACTTCCTTGATGGTCTACCAGTTTGGTGTCATGGTTAAGTGTGCGGTCTCTTATCTGGGAGAGCCGGGTTTGATTCCCCACTCCTCCACTTGCAGCTGTTGGAATGGCCTTGGGTCAGCCATAACTCTCTTATCTGGGAGAGCCAGGTTTGATTCCCCACTCCTCCGCTTGCGCCTGCTGGAATGGCCTTGGGTTAGCCATAGCCCTCACAGAGTTGTCCTTGAAAAGGCAGCTTCTGGGAGCGCTTTCTCAGCCTCACCCACTTCACAGGGTGTCTGTTGTGGGGAAGGAAGATACAGGAGATTGCGAGATGTTCTGAGACTCTGAAATTCAGAGTGGATAGCGGGATACAAATCCAATGTTGTTGTTGTCATCATCTCCTCCTCCTCCTTCCTAACCAGGGCCAACCTTGCTTAGGTTCTAAGATCTGATGAAACTGGGCTGCCTTAGGACTTCCAGGTCATGCCAGTATTAGCATTATGATGTCCAATAGTGAACTGGATCCAGATATTCCCTTCATCCACTTATGAAAAGGAGCGGCTGTGCTTGTCTTTTTCTATGCCACGAGTGAAGGAACTCCTGCAGCCAGAGCACTGGGCTTAGACCAGGGCCGGATTAACAGTTAGGCCAAGTAGTCACTGGCCTATGGGCCCCCATGCCTTTAGGGGCCCTGGGCCAGCTCCCCCCCTGCTTGCAGCCCTCCCAGCCTACACACGCAGCCAGCAACTGAGCCGCTCTTTGCCCAACTTGCCTGGTGCAGCTGCTGCTGGCGTTGTCGCCAAGTTTGCCTCTCTCTGCCTCTCCCCTGAAGCTTTGTCAAAGGGGCTTTTGAGAAGCTGCCTGCAGGCTGCAGTGGAGGCCACAGGTGGGGATGCTCCAACCAGGACCGGATCTGCATGTTTTTTGAGAGGGGGCAAAATTAAAAAATGACGCCCCCTTATGGGCCCATTCTACCTTATGGGCCCATAGAATAGAATGTACTCCATACCCAATTTGGCACCCCTTCCTCTGGTGATGCCCGGGACAAGCACCCCCCTCTCCCCCCCTAGATCCGGCCCTGGCTCCAACTCAGATCATTTGCAAGAGGACCTCCGAGATTTTGACTGCCTAGGGGCCTCCACAATAGTGGCGGGCTGGACTTCCGGGGAGGAAAATGGCGAGCTGAGTTGTCTCTCGTAACGGGAGCAAGCTGAAGGTCTTGTTCGGGGTAGTGGAGGGCAAACCAAAGCCCACTGCCTACCTTTCTCAGTGAGAGAAAGGTCCAAGACTTGCACTAAAAACTTTAGAAGAGATTTACCTTGGCTGAAAAGGAGCTTTGGAGAAGGGTCCTTTGAGGCTTTGAGGAGTCTCAGAAGTTTGCAAAATTATCGTCTGCAAGATCTCTCAGAGCCATTGATTTGGCATAAGCTCGTCACGATCCTAACCTTCTGGGACATTTTTAAACAACTAAAGTCTTGGAAGACCAGTGGAACTTGGATAAACAGAGGAAAAAAGGTACAGAAACTCTTCTTTCACTCCGGAGCTATTTACAGACTAAGAGACGTTTTAAAGGTGGAAATAAGGGGAAAATATAAAACTTGCAAGTAGAAGAAGGGAAGGGTGAAGTTTGGACTATTTTGACATAAAAGACAGTGTTAAAAACTGCTAAAAATTGAAGAGAAATCATTGTTGTGTCTACTTACGATTTGTGGAATGTAAACAACCATACTGCGCAGGAATATACTGGAACAGTCCTCTAACTCTACTGAGCAAGACAGGAAGTGCGTCAAGCAATCTATAAGGTTGAAGGTGACAGAGACAGGAAGCAGTAAAGAAAAAAGCCTACTCTACATCATAGAGAAACATCGGCAGCCATTGCTGGGAGGTCCAATTTAAAACATCGTTTTAAAAAGATTTGGGACTTTAAAAAGTGACAGAAACGACAGGGAAAAGGGTAAGAAGATAAGAACTATTGACTACATTATTGGTGGGCTCCTGGGGTGATTTTAAAAGGGGAAAAAAAATCTTTAAAAGGAGAAAAAATCGCGGCCGCCATTTTGGATTTTTAAAAGACTTTTTTGTTAAATATCTTTGCTTTGGGGGCTCAGAAACCAGCGAAATTGGGCTTGCTGGAAAGGGCAAGCCCTGCTCTATTGAACTTGACTGTCAGATTTTAAATTGGTGAGGTCAAAAATTTCGTCATTTTTTTAAAGGGGAAAAATTCTTCAAAAATTTATATCTGGGCCTGGGAAGCTCAGAAGAAAACAGAACAAAGTTTAATTGAGAGAGAAAATTTAGACCTTCTGAACTTGGTAGTCAAACTTGCAAATTGTGCGACGGAAATTTTTGGTATTTTAATTGCATCCCCCTTGCTCTTTGCTTAAATGTCAGAGCCCAGGCAGCCCCGAACAAGAGCCCTTTCATTAGAAAAAATGCAAGACCAAATGGAGGCTATGGAAGCCAGGATTATGAAAGGAGTTAAGAAAATGATGGAAGAGTTGAAGGAAGAACTTACTACAGTGATTAAAAAAGAAGTGGATGACCTCAAAAACCAAATTGGGAAAATAGACAAGAAAGTACAGGAGGTGGAGGAGAAAGTTAAAATACATGATACCACCTTGCTGAAAGTACAAGAAAAAGTGACGATTCACGACTGCAAATTAATGGAAAATCAGCTACGTTTGAGAGGAGTACCTGAGGAAGAGAATGATGATTTGAAAGGATATATAACAAACATAATCGCAGAATTCTTAGAAGAAGACCCTGATAAGACTAAAAGCATGTATGATCACATGTATAGAGTCAACTCGTTATATGCCAAAAAAAATAACTTACCAAGAGATGTGGTTGTAAGATTCATGACAAAGGAAATGGTGGGAAGGATTATGAAGAGAAACTTTGAACAATCATTGATAGTAAGAGGTAGCAGAGTGAGAATTATGAAGGAGCTACCGAAAGAAGTGATAAATGACAGGAGAACATATAAAAAGTTGACAGAAAAATTGAAAGACAATGGCACAAGGTATAGATGGATAATCCCCGAGGGTGTGAGCTTTGAACTTCAGGGGAAGAGAGTCACGATCACAAATGCCCGAGAACTGAGGAGATTTTTTGAAGAAAATAAAGAATTTGCACCATGATGGATTACAAACTATTGTCTTGGAATGTTAATGGACTAAATTCACCACAAAAAAGAAGGGCAACTTTTCATTGGATTAAAAAGCAAAATTGTAATATAATTTGTTTGCAAGAAGTCCACATTAAACAAAAGGATTATAAATTTTTATGGAACAAACAATTGGGAAGGGAATTTTTTTCGTTAGCTGACCAGAAAAAAAGGGGAGTAGTTTTTTATATTAAACAAGACCTGGAGCCAAAATTGGTATTTAAAGATAAGGATGGAAGATTTGTAGCAGTGGAAATAACATCAAATGGGAAAAAAACGCTGTTATTGGGACTATATGCACCTAATGGTGCAAAAGATGTTTTTTTTTAAGACATTACACAACAACTAGATGAGTTGACCTACGATCAAATACTCTTAATGGGAGATTTTAATGGAACAGTTGAGAACTCATTGGATAGATCCGGAGGGAAAAAAAATAGTGGAAAAGAAGGAAAATTGCCAAAGTCTTTTTTTGAATTAGTAAAACAGGAAAATTTGGAGGACATATGGAGAAAGTTTAACCCTGAAGTGCGGGACTATACTTTTTTTTCTGCAAGACATAAGACATTTTCTAGAATTGACATGCTATGGGGAACCAGAGATTTAGGCCTCATAACAAGAAAGATAGAGATTTTGCCTAAAATTGGCACTGACCATAACCCAATAATGTGGATTACAAAACTGTCCAAAAGATTGAGAAGATGGAGATTGAATGAAGACTTGCTACAGAACAAAGAAACAGTGACTTTCCTAGGAAAAGAAACTAAAGAATTTTTCCAAGTGAATGATAAAGAAGATATCGATTTTCAGACGGTCTGGGATGCTTATAAAGCAGTAATGAGAGGGTTGCTGATTACTTTGAACAATAAAGATAAAAGGGAAAAAGAAAAACAACTACTGGATATTCAAAATGAAATAAAGAAAAAAGAAGGAGAGCTGAGGAAAAGACCAGGGAAAAAGAAAATTCTAAGGGAAATTTCAATATTGCAAACTCAACTAAGACATTTATTAAACAAAGAAGTAGAATGGAATTTGAAAAGGCTCCAGCAAAAATCGTTTGAAGGAGCAAATAAGACGGGGAAATACTTGGCGTGGCAGCTGAAAAAAAAGAGGGAAAATAAAATAATTAATAGAATTGTGATAGATGAAAGAGACGTAGTTACTCAAGAGGGAATAAAAAGAGAATTTTTTAAGTATTATGCCAAGCTGTTTAAAGGTGCTGAAGTAAAGAGAAAAAAGATAGATGAATATCTACAGAAAATAAAAATTGAGCCATTAACTGAGAATATGAGAAAAATTTTGAATGACCCAATTGAAAAAATAGAAATTGAGGCAGCAATCAACGTGATGAAAAATGATAAAGCTCCCGGGCCAGACGGTTATACAGCCAAGTATTTTAAAATGTTTAAAGATGAATTAATACCAAAATTACAGAAGCTGATGAATGCAATAAGAGTCAAAGGGAAGGTACCAAATACATGGAAAGAAGCTGTTATTTCTTTGATACCTAAAGAAGAAAGAGATGTTACAAATGTGAAAAATTACAGACCAATTTCACTTTTGAACAATGATTATAAAATATTTACAAGAATTCTGGCAGAACGTCTTAAGCAATATTTGATAAATTTTATAAAAGAGGACCAAGCCGGTTTTCTTCCCAAAAGACAAATAAGAGACAATATTAGAACTGTTGTAAATATTGTAGAATATTATGAAAGACATCCAGAAAAGGAAGTAGCGCTATTCTTTGCGGATGCAGAAAAAGCATTTGACAATTTAAATTGGGACTTTATGTTTGCAGTGATGGAAAAAATGGAGCTTGGAGAAAGTTTTATAAGAATGATAAAGGCAATATATTCTGAACAAAGTGCAAGGCTGTGCATCAACGCAGATCTTACAGATGAAATGAAAATTAGTAAAGGTACCAGACAAGGCTGCCCGCTTTCGCCATTGCTGTTTATAATGACTCTTGAAATTTTACTAATGCAGATTCAAGAAGAAAAAGATTTAGAAGGACTACAAATAAAAGGATTTACCTATAAATACAGAGCATTTGCAGATGATATAATGTTTATAAATGAAAATCCTTTACAAGTTACACCTTTGTTGTTAATGAGAATACAAGAGTTTGGGGAGTTGGCGGGACTTTATATAAACAAAGAAAAATCAAAAATCTTATGTAAGAATATGCAGAAAAATAGACAACAAGAACTACAAAGACTAACGGGTTGTGAAGTTACCTCTAAGGTAAAATACCTAGGGGTAGAGATAACAATGAAAAATATTGATTTGTTTAAGAACAATTATGAAAAGCTATGGCGTAAAATAGAAGAAGATATGCTAAAGTGGAACAAGCTCAATTTGTCACTGTTGGGTAGAATAGCTGCAGTAAAAATGAATATTTTACCAAGGATTATGTATCTGTTTCAAACCATCCCCATTGTGAAAGATGCTAAGCAATTTGATAAATGGCGAAGAAAAATTTCGGAATTCGTGTGGGCCGGGAGGAAACCTAGAATTAAAATGAAAGTCCTGATAGATGCGAAAGAGAGAGGTGGATTCCAATTACCAGATTTGAAACTGTATCATGAAGCAATTTGTTTAGTATGGTTAAAAGAATGGATAACGTTATTAAATAAAAAACTTCTAATGTTAGAAGGCCATGGAAAAAAATTCGGCTGGCATGCATATTTGTACTATGGAAAAAAGAAGATGGACGGTCTTTTCTCTCACCATTATATAAGGAGTAGCTTATTAAATGTGTGGATAAAGTACAAGAAATATGGTGATGAGAGGAGACCTTTATGGATAGTGCCGGCTGAAGTGATAAAGTTAACGGCCAAAACAGTCAAGGAAAAACAACTATCATACAACCAGTTACTAAAAATACAAAGCGGGAAAATAGAATTGAAAACTGCAGAAGAACTAAACTATAAATATGATTGCTTTCAAATGCAACAAATAAAAAGTTTGATGGAGAATGATATCAAAGCTGAAGGAATAAGGAAAGAACAAACAGAAATGGAAAGAGTTCTGCTTGGAGATAATGAGAAATTAATTTCAAAAGTGTACAAATTACTTTTACAATGGGCTACAGAAGATGAAGTAGTGAAATCTCAAATGATAAAATGGGCAATTAATGTAAATAAAGAAATAAAGATGGAATCTTGGGAATATCTGTGGAAAAATTCCATGAAACTCGCAACATGTCATAGTATTAAAGAGAACTGTTTTAAGATGATGTATAGATGGTATATGACTCCAAAAAAATTAGCAAAGATGAACAATAAGATGCCAGATAGGTGCTGGAAATGTAAAAAGCATGAAGGTTCTTTCTACCATATGTGGTGGACTTGTGAAAGAGCTAAAATGTTTTGGCAAATGATTCAACAAGAGATATCTAAGATCCTGGGATATGAATTCAATAAAGAGGCAGAGACTTTTCTGCTGGGATTACAAATGGAAAAATTTCCAAAAGAAGATAGAACATTAATATGGTACTTGCTCTCAGCTGCTAGGACATTGTATGCGCAGTTGTGGAAGCAAGAAAAAATACCAGAAAAATGGGACTGGATTATGAAAGTTATGTCATGGAGTGAAATGGACAAATTAACAAGAAAATTAAGAGACTGTGATTTAGAACTTTTTAACCAAGAGTGGAAGAAATTCAGAAGATATGTAGAGAAAGAGTGGAAAATAAAAGGACATTGGACAATTTTTGAGGATTAAGATTTTTAAGATAACAATATAACTCTTGAAGGGGGTTCTTCTTCCCTATGTTTCTTTTTTGTTTCGTTTTTTTTTCTTGATAGTTAAGGGTACCTTTAATATCTGTTTTTTTAAAGAAAATAACACTGGCGGGGGTCAAGTAATTGGGGGAGGGGTGGGAGAAAGTAAGATGTGGGGTAGAATGATGGTCTTTTTCTTAATATATATTAAGCTTTTTATAAGTTGTAGTTATAGTTCTACTACCATATGTTACTAATAAAATTGTTTATTCACACAATAGTGGCGGGCTGGGTCTAAAGATACTGGTTGCCAGGAGACATAGGGGGCCCACCCACAACTATAAGGCTATCATTTCATTTTTGTAAGAAGTCAATAAAATTTTCAAAAAATACATAAGCGGGAAAAAGGTACAATTAAAACTTTTGCAAAATAAATGTATATATATTTTAGTCATTGCAGTGTACATATATTGTACACTTTACTGGCAGTATGCAGGAAATACTAAATGTAAATACAGATTGCATTTTCTCCAGAGGAGCTGATCTCTGCCAGCTGGAGATCAGTTGTAAAACGGGAGATCCCCAGGCCCCACCTGGAAGCTGGCAACCCTAAATACAATGTAAATTTTAGCTGCATTACAGTAATACTATTGGGACTTCTGTTATATTTTCAAGCTCCTAAAAGGTCATTAACAATAAAGGGACAGTGGCTCAGTGGCAGAGCATCTGCTTAATAAGCAGAAGGTCCCAGGTTCAATCCCTGGCATCTCCAAAAAAGGGTCCAGGCAAATAGGTGTGAAAAACCTCAGCTTGAGACCCTGGAGAGCTGCTGCCAGTCTGAGTAGACAACACTGACTTTGATGGACCAAGGGTCTGATTCAATATAAGGCAGCTTCATATGTTGTTCATGTTTAACATATCGTCTAATGTTTAAGGAGGCCCACTTCATCAGGGGCCTACAGGGCCCACTTGCCATAGGGCAAGCTGACACCCTGGCCAGTCCGCCACAGCTCCACAGGGTTTAAACCAGCACTGGCTTAGACTAGAGAGGTTTGCTTTTCAATCCCCATTCAGTTGTGGATTCCTTGGCCAACTGTGAGAGATCTGCTGCCTCTCAGTTAAACGTCGCTCACGGGTTGTCATAATAATCAAACAAGAAATAAAGCCTAAGTTCCGTGGAGACAAAGCTGGGGATGAATTTGGTCAGTTAACGAATGAATGGTAAGTGGTCAAAGGGTTCCGTTGCAAAACACATTTGAATGATCCGTGGCATACAAAATGTCCGAGCCTCATGAACTGTGTCGACTCTGATCCAGTCTTGGACCTTTTCTAGCTGAACGGTTTATGGCTAATTGATGAAGGCTGACAGGTATTAGGTTAGCTGTCACTTACTTTTCGCCAAAGAAGATTATCGAGACGGGCATGGTAATATGGTTGTCAGTCATTTTGTCGTCTTAAATGTGCCCGTCACCGACAGTCTCATAAACAGCCGAGACTGGAATCTTTTTTGGAATGTTAAAATGCATATTAGCATTCTAAGAAGGGCTTTGTGTTTTATTTTAGGGAAGATGGGTCGTCTGGACTTCACCAGCTACAGAAGCCATCGGAATTTCATCTATCCATCACCATAATGTAGGGTTTTCGTTCTGTAGCTGGGGGTGGGGGTGGGGGAATTGTGTTCTCAGCAGTTCCCTTGCCTAAATTCCAAAATCCTCTTAATTGGACCAGCATTCTATTTTTATTGCTAGCAGTCAAATACCCATCCATAAAATGCAAGAAATGCCGTGAGAAAGCCTCAAAGAATTTAAAATGTGACTGAATGCTGAAATCTCCTGTTTGAAAAACCGAATTTGTTGTGGATGTTTTCCCTTTCGTTGCCGTGTGGAGCAGTTCTAAAGGGCGAGATTTTTCACATTTTTTTTTTTTAAATCTGGGTCTAAATGCATTATCTTTTTGGCAGTTTTTCAGACAGAGTTGCCAGTGGTAGTGAAATACATCTCATATACTGGAAACAGGGCCAGCCCTAGACTGGCACCCTGGGCAGGTTACTGCACTGATAATGTCACAAAGTCACATGGGATGCCCAATTTGGCACCCCCAGAAGATGGGCACCCTACACAATCACCTAGTTTGCTTAGTGGCAGGGTTGGCCCTGATTGGAAGCATTACTCCAGAATGGTCTTGTTTGTTCTCAGTAACATCATCCGTTCACTCTGGGATCCTTAATTGGCTCGGGTCACCCATGTGACCAGTTCAGGAAGCGTTGCCCTCAGTTGCTTTGACTGTTGTTGCCCTCAGAGATGTCTACACATCACCAAATTTGATTGCTTACTTAGCATTGTGATGTCATCACAATCCTAATTTGATCCCCGATTGGTTAGGATCAACCATGGAGGAAGAAATGAATCCTAACCAGAAGAAAGTGTGTAAAACAACACCAGGCAGTGGAAATAAATGGCAGCAAAAGATGTGTAGTGGAACATTCAAGGGATTTTCAGGAAATATGTTTTTGCTCTCCAAAGCATTATTTTTGCCTTTACCCCCATATTTAAAGTCACAAACACTGGCAAAGCCTTGAATCTTGGATGGGAACTCTTTATGGCTTGGAGACAGGTGTAATCCTAAAATACTATAGTTTTCCAGTTCCTGCAGCCCAAGATGTATTTGGGCAGGGAAATCACCAGGGAACAGGAGCTGGGCTACCTACTGTATCTCAGTTTCAGAGTCTGATTTCAGAACTGCTCTAAGGAAGGAAGTCATTTAGGTGACAGAAATGTTCATCTCTCTGTGAGAAACTGCCTTTTTTGTGCAATGCCTTCAAAGACACTTTCCTGCCTGATGTGAACTGTACCTTTGTACTAATGTTTTCAGAGGTGCCATTTACAAATTAGAACAAATGTACCAATCGTTTTAAGGCAGCCCGGCAGATATATTTTTTTTAATCTCGAACAAAGGTGTGCATATGTGAAAACATTCTGCGCATAATTAGACACCATTTGACAAGGATTTTGTGAAAGAGACAAATTTAGGACGTCGACGATAGGACAGCTCTCAGAATGTATTTTCCTTAAATATCGTTTCAAACAGCTCTCAAATGGAAGCGCAAAGAGCTGCGAATGTTTTGAATTGGTTAAAGACTCTTCGTATTAGGAAATGAGCATTTATTCATTTAGCACTTGGTAATTGGTTGTCTATAAATAGCGCACTGCTGGCGATGGTTTGAAATCTAACCTGGACTGCCACGTGTGGGTAAATGTTTGGAGTTTCTCATAAAGAATTCTGTCAGAATCCTGGACTCAGATAATCCCCTCTGAGGGCCAAACTAGGTGATGGGAGGTTGGAAATCGAATCTCTCAATTTTTAAAAGATGTTAAAGGCACCCATGGAGAAGGAGGGTAGGGTTGGAGATGGGTTGATTCACAGCCAGGTCATGGTGTTGGGGGGATGACAGCTTATCTGTCTTTTGCTATTTTCCCGCTACAAGTAACCCTCCCTACATACAGCAGACCTACACCATGGAGGGTTCTAGAAAAAGCCTTGCTTATATTGTCAGCTCATAAAAGAGGCAAGCATTTTTACTTATTACCATGTAGTTAGGAATGAACGGAACCAGGGCTTTTGTTGTAGCACAAAATCCTTTGCATATTAGGCCACACACCCCTGATGTAGCCAATCCTCCAAGAGCTTGCAGGGCTCTTAGTCCAGGGCCTACTGTAAGCTCCAGGAGGATTGGCTACATCAGAGGGTGTGTGGCCTAATATGCAAAGGAGCTCCTGCTGCCAAAAAAGCCCTGAGCGGAGCCCTTGGTCAAGAATTTCACAGCAGGATCTGATCAGATATGTCTAGGGACCGATTGGTTCTAGTGCAGAATCTATCTGGCAAGGTGGTAAGTCAGTCAGACCCCAGGCATCAATGACAGAGTGGGGACATTGAAAGTTTCACCTCAGTATAACATTGTCCATCATTGGAATCTGTGTGGGACACAGCAATATACTTACAATTTTTTTTACATGGCTGAACATTGGTGGTGAAGGCCACAGCCACATACCAAGAGCTCCATATGACCAAGTATACCATCTTTTTCCTCAGTTAGTAGTGTTGCAAAGGAGGCGAGAAGGCTTGCCTCCATCTTGTCTTCTGCTCTTGAGGAATCCGTAGTCTCTATGGGAATCTGGCTCTTTATATTTGTTGTTTCTAGAATCTTTGGGGCAGATATACCGATAGAAGGTTCCAGGCATCCTCAATGGCTGTTGCAAATTGGTGGGAATTAGCACTCTTGCAGTATTTTGTTTAATTAACAGTCTCTGATAACTGACACCTCTTGTTCTGAATTATTGCATCAAAAAACTGGAGACAATGTCTGCAACGTAGCAATCTTGAGAATGCTGTTCAGGTGTTGTTCAAGTGTGTATCTGTAAGTTGCAAGCCTATTTTTTATTTGCTCACAGGCCTGATAGAACCCCTCTCAGGGCCTGTTCTGGCTCCTGGGCTGCAGGTTTGACACCCCTGACTTGCATGATGTCAGTGGGGAAAGGAGGGGGGTTCCTCCTACTCTCACAACTCCCCCTCCTGCACAGTCTGGTAAAGGTAGCCGGGATGCTCCTCACCAGCCTCCTCACCAATGCTCCCTCCAAGCTGTGGAGTCTTGTGAACAAAAATTCTACTTTGTGAGCCACTGGCATGAAAGTTGTGAGCTACTGCATCAATTAGTTTGCTCTGGGGCCATCTTTCCTGAGCTAAGGCAAAAAAATGTGTGAGCCAAAAAAACGTGTGAGCTCACATTGTCTCAGCTTAGAGGGAACACCGCTCCTCACCAGTTAATAGGGAGACAGTTTGGTGTAGTGGTTAAGTGTGTGGCAGGGCTGCCAAGCCCTGGGTAGGGCAGGAGTTCTCCTGGTTTGGGGGCCCCCAACCGCTGGCCTGAAGCAATACCATAGAGTTTTCCTCCCGAATTACTAGAGCATCCAGGAAAACCATAGAGAAGTAGTAGAAGAAGACTGCAGATTTATACTCCGCCCTTCTCTCTGAATCAGACTCAGAGCGGCTTACAATCTCCTATATCTTCTCCCCCCACAACAGACACCCTGTGAAGTGGATGGGGCTTAACCACTACACCAAACTGGCTCACCCAGTTTCCCAGAAGCTCCTAAAGTTTCCTGGAAGTTCCTAGAGTGGCCAGTGCATGACGTCACTGGTGCGATGATGTCACTTATGAAAAGTCCCCCATCAGAGGCTGCGGGGGACTTGGCAACACTAGTGTGTGACTCTTATCTGGGAGTTTGGTTCTCCTCCTCAGACTTTTGAAAGCAAAGCTGCAAGTTGCACCAGCCTCCTGGCCCCTGGGAGGAGCATAATTCTTATGAGAGGCAGGAAACGGCTTGTCGGCAGCCCTGGGCCCCACTCCTTCAAACCCCACTGGGAGGTGCCTCTGATCAGTCGGAGTTCAAGTGCTGACTCCTTAAGGGGAAACGCTCCTCTGTGACAACTCTTCCCTTACCCCAGCCAAGGTCAGTGGTCTCCCTGCTTTTCAACAGGCCTTCTCTGTTATGGTTCAACTATGTCTTAGGTGAAGATGCCAGATGATAACCATAACCTTGGGAAGAACACAGTGCCTGTACCTAAGGAATCCCAGTATCGTCGCAACCAGTGTTCCCTCTAAGCTGAGTTAGCGTGAGCTAGCTCAGAGATTTTTAGCCTCCAGCTCACACATTTTTGTCTTAGCCCAGAAAGGATGACCCCAGAACACGCTAATTGATGCAGTCGCTCACCACTTTAATGCCAGTAGCTCACAAAAGTAGAATTTTTGCTCACAAGACTCTGCAGCTTAGCGAGAACATTGGTGCCAATGTATTGCTACAGCCTGGTTTCCTCCACATTCTATAGATCAGGGGTGACGAAACTATGGCTCTTCCACACATATTGTGTGGCTCTTGAAGCCCCCCCGCCCCCGCACCTTGTTGGCTGGCTTGGAGAAGGCATTTTTCTCTTTAAATCACTTCCCCAGCCAAGCCAGCCGGCAGCCTGGAGAATGCATTTAAAATTAAAGTTGTTTTCTTTCCACCCCTCCTCCCTCCCTCCTCCATCTATTTGCTTTCCTTCCTGCCTGCCTTCCTTCCTTCCTTCCTGCTCTCAAACATCTGACATTTATTCTGAGCCATTTTATGGGAAGGGCGGGATATAAGTCATAGAATAAATAAATAAATAAATAAATTCTATGTGGCTCTTACGTTAAGCAAGTTTGGCCACCGCTGCTATAGATCCTGATTAAGAAGTAGAGGCTGAAGCACATGTCTGCGCATGCGCAAAAACTCAAGATCCTTTCAGTCTCTTTGTAACCTTTTCCGGCTCTGACAAGAGCACTGTTCACGCTTCTCCTTCTCCTGTATTTTCTTCCTCTTAATCGAGTTACCTGCACAAAGCCTTCGCCTACCCATTTCCATTGTGACAGCAAAGCCTCACCTGCGTGTGTGATGAATGCGTATCCCTGCAGTCTTTCATCCGACTCCTGATCTGTGGGATAGGCTGCTTTGCAGCGTTCTTCATAAGCTTTGGCCAAAGAATAGGGCTTGAGCCAAATTGCTCCTGTGTTCAAAAGAGAGGCAGAATTGAGCCCCTGAAAGGTTTCCCGGGGAATGTTTTCATTGGATTGAATTAAAGTAGTTAATAGGAAAAAAAGAGCAGATGTTTTCAAAGGATTTCACTGCCATTCACTTCCACTTTTGCAACAGGACCTATTTATTAACTATTTGCTCACTCTGGGACTTCACTGCTGGTAGATATAATATTTTATGAAATAGTGGAAATTACTGGTAAATCCAGCCCCCCCCCCCAATATATATATATATATAACCTACAACAATTGTTTTCTGTGGCCCTAGAAGGTAGGACCAGAACCAGTGGGTTGACATTAAATCAAAAGAGTTTCCGGCTCAACATTAGGAAGAACTTCCTGATCGTTAGAGCGGCTCCTCAGTGGAACAGGCTTCCTCAGGAGGTGGTGGGCTCTCCTTCCTTGGAGGTTTTTAAACAGAGGCTAGATGGCCATCTGAAGGGACTAGGAACTAGGATCCTGTGAATTTAGGGGGAGGGATTTGTGAGTTTCCTGCATTGTACAGGGGGTTGGACGAGATGATCTTGGAGGTCCCTTTCAACTCTATGATTCTAGGAGCATTTCATTATGACAAAATTGTTTTGCAAGCGATGCGATGAGCCTGTTCGGTGCTGGACTAGGATTTGAGAGAGGCAGGTCTGAGGATAAAATTGAATATTTATTTATTTATTTATTACATTTGATTTATGTCCCGCCCTCTCCGCAAGCGGACTCAGGGCTGCTCACAGTATCTACACAATTAAACCAGTACAATATATAAAACCATAATTTAACATTTTCAGTTTAAAAAACATATTACAATTAAAAATTATTAAAACCATTTTAAAGTGCTGAATCCCTACATTATAGCGACATTAGAATTCCAAACAGTGATCACCGGCATTCTGTGTGATGTCCGGTGGCAGCCATCTTCGTCAAGCATCGAAGGCCTGCTTGAACAACTCGGTCTTACAGGCCCTGCGGAACGCAGAGGAAGAATACTATTGTAAATTTTTTCCACATTGTCATTTTCCTTGCTTTTAAGTTCCTGTTCTTTTCAGGTTTTGTTTTTTTTGCCCCTGTTCTGCATGTGTTTTACTCCCTCTAGTGGTCAATTCAATATTAGACTGGTTTATGTGCAGCATATCTCCCTACAGATTTAAACTGCAGGTTTTTATGCGAGACAGAAACCAGTGTAATATCGAAGTGACCACTAGTGGGTGTAAAACACATGTAGAACAGGGGGGAAAAACCCTGAAGAAATAGGAACTTACAAGTGAGGATAATGAGAATGTGGAAAAGTCTGTAATGCACTGGATTTCCATAGGAGAGAGGAGTATAAATATCTAGATGAAATATTTTAATACCCATGGCTGTTTTTGTCCAGTGAGGTCAATGATGTGTCAGTTATGAGTAATCTTTGCTGAGTTTTGCTGACTCTGGTTGACAAGCTCAGTTTGGTACATGCTGAACAGCTTTGCAGCTGCACAGCAGCTGCACAGAGCCAGTTTTGGGTAGTGGTTAAGTGTGCAGACTCTTATCTGGAAGAACCAGGTTTGATTCCCCACTCCTCCACTTGCAGCTGCTGGAATGGCCTTGGGTCAGCCATAGCTCTGGCAAGAGTTGTCATTGAAAGGGCAGCTGCTGTAAAAACTCTCTCAGCCCCACCCACCTCACAGGGTGTTTGCTGTGGGGGTGGGGGGAAGGTAAAGGTGATTGTGATCACTTTGAGACTCTGAGGTTCAGAGTATAGGGCGGGATATAAATCCATCATCATCTTCTCCTCCTCCTCCTTCTTCTTCCTTGCAGCTACTTTTGCAGCTTCACAATGGGAGAGATCAGTTCTCCCCCATGGTCATAGATTAAATGATGTGGGAAGGAGGAACTCTAAATTTGCGCCTAAGGTCGTACAGAAACATGCTTGCGTGAAACAGTGCTGATAACATGGACTTGGGTGTATGCAAAACAGGAAAAGACTTTTTAAATGCAAGGCGTTCACAAAGAGCCAATTGGCTTGCTCATTCTTTATTTAAGCAGTTGTCTGTAGAGCAATGCACCATGTTGACAAATCTGTGGAAGGGGAAACTAGGACTCCCACTGGGCTATGTGGGAAAGAACATGCTTCCGATTCCCTTATACCCTGCACCTGCTGAATAGGCTCAAACCGTCCATGAAAAGCCAAACTGTTTAATGAAAAACTGGATCCTTGCTTATGACTAGCAAGCAGAATGTGAAATGCTTGGTCTGATAGATCCGACCTCATGTTTCTAGTGCAGGGGTGGGGAATGTCAGGCCCGAGGGCTGTTTGCGGCCCTCGAGAGCACTTGGTTTGGGCCTCGGGGAGCCTGAGTGGTGGGCATTGTGAAGGACTGCTGCTGGGGTATGTGGGTGCTTTAAAGGTCTGCTGGGAGCAGCTGCAGTTTCCGCATGGAGGGAGGGAGGGGTGGGGGGTGGGAGCCAGCTACCACCAGTTCAATTTGCACTTGATTATCCCAGATGGTGTGGCCTAATATGCTAATATTAGGGGATTTGGTCTGATATGTTCCTGCTGGGCTTTTTCTACAAAACAAGCCTTGGATCTAGGCATTTGCCCAGGGCGGCAGGCGGCAGGCCAGGGGGGGGGGGGCGCCGAATTAGGCTCGTCCCACAAGACTTCAAAGAGAAAAACAATTATTTGCATTAATTTTGCCAGCCTGAATCGTTCTCCCTCGGCGGCGCACTGTTTTTTAAATTGATCATTTTGTATGGCCCGCGAATGACGTTATAAATATTCAAATGGCCCTTGGTAGAAAAAAGGTTCCCCACCCCTGTTCTAGTGTGACATGAAAGACCGAACTCCTTTCCCACTCCAACATTCCCCACACGTGCCAGAGAATTCAGAGGAGATCCTGTTCTTTCTTGGAGCTGTGCAATATGCAGAAATCTTAGGGGAAAGTGGGTATCTCTCCCTGCATGCCGGGCATCTGGTTTAAGTGGTCAACTGAATGAGATGTGTGAGCAACTGTAGACTTTTCAACTCCTGGCCTCAATAGGCTGGTCATTCCTGACATCTCTCAATCTTGGTCTATTGGTCTCCTTTTCCAGCTATGAATAATGACAATCCGGGCTTTTTTTTAATAGGAAAAGCCTAGCAGGAACTCATTTGCATATTAGGCCACACCCCCAACATCACTGTTGTTTCGCACAGGGATTTGTTTTGTAGAAAAAGCCTGGGAGGGACTCATTTGGTGTAATGGTTAAGTGTGCGGACTCTTATCTGGGAGAACCGGGTTGGATTCCCCACTCCTCCACTTGCACCTGCTAGCATGGCCTTGGGTCCGCCATAGCTCTGGCAGAGGTTGTCCTTGAAAGGGCAGCTGCTGTGAGAGCCCTCTCCAGCCCCACCCACCTCACAGGGTGTCTGTTGTGGGGGAGGAAGGTAAAGGAGATTGTGAGCCGCTCTGAGACTCTTAGGAGTGGAGGGCGGGATAGAAATCCGATATCATCATCATCATCATCATCATCATCATCATCATCATCATCATCATCATCATCATCATCATCATCATCATCATCTTCTTCTTCTTCTTCTTCTTCTTCTTCTTCTTCTTCTATTAGGCCACACCCCCTGACATTGCCATTGTTTCACATAGGGGCTTTTGTGTAGAAAAAGCTGAGCAGGAACTTATTTGCATATTGGGCCACACCCCCTGGCATCACTGTTGTTTCACATAGGGACTTTTGTGTAGAAAAAGCTGAGCAGGAACTCATTTGCATATTATGCCACACCCTCTGATGCCAAGTCAGCCAGAACTGCGTTCTCGTGCGTTCCTGCTAAAAAAAAAAGAAGCCCTGATGACAATGGATTCAGCTCTGAGGCACTTAACTTGGAGTGAGACTGGCTAACAGTAGACTGCTGATTTGCACAACATCTCCTAACACAGCAGTGGATGGAAATTTGTTCGTTTGTTTTGTAATTCTCTTTTTCTCTTAAGGGCCGAGCTAGATGATGATGATGGCCGTAGGTTCCCCATGGCTGTTTCAGCACTTGAAAAGGTACTCTGGCGGGGAGGGGGACAAGATTGCCTGGGCCCTTTCAGTATTGGTCCCTTGTGACATTTTTAAATGGCCAAATTCAGCTTTAAAACAGTGTCAGCCATGGGTGCCAGATTACTTAGGACCTAATTTCAAGGGACCCAGTCAGACATCTGGCAGCATTTATCCTTGAAGTATCCTTGAAGCAGAGGATGTCTGTTAATTCCTTATTTGTTAGAACACAATTCTAAGACATTCGTTCTTAGATGTGAATGCAGGTCCGTGATGTGGATTTCACAGTCTCCCAGGCTTCTGCCTTTGTCTTAAGTCTACCAGGGCTTTTTTTGAGCGGGAACGCACCGGAACACGATTCCTGCTGGTTTGGTGCCAGAGGGTGTGGCCTAATAGCCAAATGAGTTTCTGCTTAAATTTTTCTACAAAAAAGCCCCGTGTGAAACAATGGTGACATCAGGGGGTGTGGCTTAATATGTAAATGAGTTCCTACTGGACTTTTCCTACAAAAAAACCCCTGACATCTACCATGTGCAAGACTGACAGCTCTAGTGAGGTTTTTGTCCCTATTTTTGAAAGCAAGTCCCAAAGTTTGCCTTTCTAGGGAGGTTTCCATCCCCATTGTTTATCTGTCTGTTTTGAAGCTGTCATTCTAGATCCGGATGTGAGATGTCAAAGTATTCAATGGGCCTTCTCCTGCCACAGCAAACACAACCAGTTGCTTCCTGTGGTCAAAGTCAATGTTTGATTGGATGCTTTATTGGATTTATTGTTTCAGAATAACCCTTCTGCAAGATTTGCGATGGTTCTCATAGTCTTGACAAATGCTTTTTTTTTTTTTTAAGGATTGGACACAGTGAAGGGAAGAGAGACCTGTCTGTGCTCACGTAAATCAGGCTTGTCAACGGCTACTCACTTGAATTGCCCTTGTGCTGAAAGATTTGCAGTGTGAACCCATCTGTTTCCAGGCAGATGCTGCTCCTTATCTTTTAGGGCTTAAGCAGTCAGGGTACCGGAAGGAATGTCTTCCCCTGTTCTCCCAGATCGGAGTCCGCACACTTAACTGTTAGAAGAAAAGACTGGCGATGGTTCTTGCACAGTCCTCAAAGACTACAAACACCATAGAGCACGCTAGATAGCTATATTCATATCAGTCTCCTTCCTGTTTGGTTCTGCTTTCACTTACCCTCTCTAACCAACAGAATGTAACTCAGGGAACTTCCTTCTTCCTGTTCTCTTCCTTCTTCTTCTTCCCTGCATGCATCATGAGGAACAGCTTGGTGTCTCTCCTCCTGATCTGAATGAAGCAGATGGTCTACTACAATCCAAAGCCATCCAGTTAGTTAGAATAGTTAAGACACTCTTTCTCTCCACTACACTTATGGGTTCTGTAAATATAAATCCGCCAGTATTGGATTCTTAACTTAAAGCAAGGGCTCTCTGCGTAGTTTGTGACATAGTGTGGTATCCATTAGAAGAAGAAGACTGCAGATTTATACCCCGTCCTTCTCTCTGAATCAGAGACTCAGAGTGGGTGACAATCTCCTATATCTTCTCCCCCCACAACAGACATCCAGTGAGGTGGGTAGGGCTGAGAGGGCTCTCACAGCAGCTGCCCTTTCAAGGACAACCCCTGCAAGAGCTATGGCTAACCCAAGACCATTTCAGCAGCTGCAAGTGGAGGAGTGGGGAATCAAACCTGGTTCTCCCAGATAAGGGTCCACACACTTAACCACTACACCAAACTGGCTCTCTAGGCCATTCTGCTGTGTGGAAGCTCAGAAGGAGCACTCTGCTAAATGAAGGTAAGGATGCCTGCCTGGCCAGTCCAGCCATCCTAAACCAGACCCAACATTAACCACTACACCAAACTGTCTTATCTTTCTGGATAAGATTGTCAGTTTTGAAACCCAGATTTCACCACTGATTTTCACTGTCGAAGGGGATTTTCAGAACAGGATTCTGGCGAGCAGCTAACTATGGATTCCTAAGCAAAGTTATTCCAGTCTAAGTCAACTAGTTTCTGGGCTTTGAAGAACTTTCCACAAGGTCGTGCTGTAATTCCTGAAAAGGGGACTTGGAGCTAGAAATAAATGAAGGTTAACAGGAAGAAGCAGTAGACAAGTGGCACTTTTAAGACCAACTAAGTTTTATTCAGAATGTAAGCTTTCGTGTGCTCTAAGCAGACTTCATCAGACAAAAATGGAATGGCAAGCAGCAGTTCTTAATATAGAGAAATTGGGCAGAGTTGGTACGTAGAATCATGGGAATGTTTTTAGCAGATTAAAAGAATCACAAATTGGGGTCTGTGTTAGTTAGTGTTGTTAACTGGGCTGAAACAACGTTGGAGGATGATAAAGAGCAGACAGATGTCGTGGGTGTAAAGTACCACATATCTGAGTAACATTCTGGCTTTGTTAGTTTTTGCCAGTTTGGTGTAGTGGTTAAGTGTGCGGACTCTTATCTGGGAGAACCTGGTTTGATTCCCCACTCCTCCACTTGCACCTGCTAGCATGGCCTTGGGTCAGCCATAGCTCTGGCAGAGGTTGTCCTTGAAAGAGCAGCTGCTGTGAGAGCCCTCTCCAGCCCCACCCACCTTGCAGGGTTAAGTGTGCGGACTCTTATCTGGGAGAACCGGGTTTGATTCCCCACTCCTCCACTTGCACCTGCTGGAATGGCCTTGGGTCAGCCATAGCTCTGGCAGAGGTTGTCCTTGAAAGAGCAGCTGCTGTGAGAGCCCTCTCCAGCCCCACCCACCTCACAGGGTGTCTGTTGTGGGGGAGGAAGGTAAAGGAGATTGTGAGCCGCTCTGAGACTCTTCGGAGTGAAGGGCGGGATATAAATCCAATATCTTCATCTACCTCACAGGGTGTCTGTTGTGGGGGAGGAAGGTAAAGGAGATTGTGAGCCGCTCTGAGACTCTTTGGAGTGGAGGGCGGGATATAAATCCAATATCTTCTTCTAAAAACATTCCCATGATTCTACATACCAACTCGCTGCCCACATATTAAGCACTGCTGCTTGCCATTCCAGTCTTGTCTGATGAAGTCTACTTAAGAGCATACGAAAGCTTACATTCTGAATAAAACTTAGTTGGTCTTAAAAGTGCCACTTGTCTACGGCTTTGTTCTATTGCTTCAGACCAACACGGCCGCCCACTTGGATTGGTTAACAGGAAAGTTTTTCTTCTGCACAGAACAGAAGTCGGCTCCTATCCTCTGTGTGGGTGTTACAAGGAGGGGAGAGAATAACTGACGAGCAAGAAAAGAGCCGTGAAATATTTTTTTGCCAATTGTGTTCTCTCATGGGAGGATTCAACCCTTCTAAAGCAACGTCTCTCCTCAGCGCTTTCAAATACAGTCGTGATTGCCCTGACCACACAATTAGCTTCTTTTGTATTGTTGAATTAGCAACCGATTAAAATGCATGAATTATTGATCCTCCTGTTATCGGCGGAATGAGATATCACGGTTGTCAACTGCCCCCGAAGCGATATCAAGTGTCAAAGCGCAGCGCTATTACATTTTGGAAAACATGATGATAGTGTTGAAAGCATCAGATACCCTGGAAACTGTACAGTGCTGGAAAACCAAAGCACGCTAGCCAGCTGCCTGTCAAGGCTAAAAGTAAGTGAGCCCCCTCCTAGCTGAAAGGAGGGGGCAGGTTTGTAAGTGTGTGTGTGTGTACAGAAAGCAAAGCTGAGATACTGGAAGAGACGGAAAGAGAAGCAAACTGATACGACTTTGCATTGGCTGAAACACCCTGGGCATCTGATGAGGGGTTGTCACACAGCAGAGGCCTAGGAGGGCCTTCTACTGGCTGCCACCACTCTGGTAAGGGCCCACGTCTTCCTTATTAGTAAATACCTCTTAACCATCCGTGGCCAAGGAGACATGAGGACCCAGGCAGTATAACAACAAAAAGAAGTTTGTTTTTAGTGCTCTAGTCTAAAACAATAAGTGGGTGATAAAGATTTAGTGCTATAGTGAATATGGAAACAGTAAAGATTGGTGCAAATAAATAGACACAACTAACTAGACATTCCCTACTACTAAGACCAAAACTCACCACCTCCTTTGGGTGAGGTATCTTCTCCCAGCTGCAAACTCTCTAGACTACAGCCTGCCTCCAGCTCAGTCTTCCAGAGAGAGAACCTCCCTGCCTGCAGCCTCTCCAGGAAAGAACACACCCTTTTATGCTTTCCTCCCAGGTCTCACCCTTCTCTGGGCTAGTTTCCCTCCAAAACCTTGCCACCCAGTCAGAAGGACAGAAGGGATCTTGGGAGATGCAGGCTTCTCTGGAGCCTATAGGCCTCACTAGGCCCAGGATCATGAGAGAACTGTGGCTGGCCCAAGATCACCCAAGTGGCTTCCTGTGGAGGCAGAGTGGGAAATCAAACCTGGTTCTCCAGATGAGAGGCAGCTTCTCTTAACCACTACACTGCACCTGCAGTCAGAAGGGGAGATGCAGGACAAACACACCGCTGACAGCTATGCTGAACTCCCTTCCTTTTGATCTGTGGCCGCTTGAAGACACAGCCTACTTTTCCCACCCAGCCACAAAAGGAGGATTCAGATTCAGTTTTATTACAGTCCACGACCAGATCCAACTGATGAAGGAGAGAGGGAGGAAGAGTAGGCATCTATAAGAGCCAGTGTGGTGTAGTTAAGTGTGAACTCTTATCTGAGAGAACTGGGTTTGATTCTGCACTCCTCCACATGCAACTCATGACGTGACCGTGAGTCAGTCAGTCACAAGTTCTCTCAGAGCTGTTCTCTCAAGAGCAGTTCTCTCAGAGCTCCCTCAGCCCCTCCTACCTCACAGGGTGTCTGTTGTGGGGAGGGAAAGGGAAGAGAGATTGTAAGCTGCTCTGAAACTACTTTGGGTAGTGAAGGACGGGGTCTAAATCCAATCTCTCCTCCTCCTCCTGGCTTTGTAGTGGCTTTGTGGCTCAGTGCACATGCCCAGTAAGAGGGGTGATGCTAGCAGATGGCCAGAGGTAACAAAAGCCATTGGGCCAGCCCTGACTGTTGCTGACGAGGTTTGACCAGCATGGAATATAGTGAAACTATTGGCTTGGATGCTATGGATCTATTCCACCAACAGTGCCTTCCCATGATGCAAGAGGCTTTTCTACTGTGCACTGTTCAAAGCCACCATTGCTAGTGGAACAGATTAGTGCAGGGGACCCCAACTTTTTGAGCCTGTGGGCACAACTGGACATGGCACAGCAACAAAATGGCTGCCACAAATTGGCTGCCACAAAATGGCTGCCTCAAGAGGCAGAGCTAGCCACAAAATGATTGCCACTGCTGAACTTCAGTAACAGTGTAGATCCTTGTGCTGTGGTAGCAGCTGATGCAAAAGCAACATTTAAAAAAAAAATCCCCAAAGCCAATCAAATCTCCAGTAGCTAATCTTGTGGGGGAAAAGCCCTACTTGGCACCCCCAACTTCCTAAAAACTCTTGTGCCAGAAAAGGTGTTGGCAGGCACCATGATTAGGGTTGCCAAGTCCAATTCAAGAAATATCTGGGGACTTTGGGGGTGGAGCCAGGAGACATTAGGGGTGGAGCCAAGATCAAGGCTTTGACAAGCATAATTGAACTCCGAAGAGAGTTCCGGCCATCACATTTAAAGGGACGGCACACCTTTTCAATTCCTTCCTTCCATAGGAAATAATGAAAGATAGGGGCACCTTTTTGGGGGGCTCATAGAATTGGACCCCCTGGTCCAATCATTTTGAAACTTGGGGGGTATTTTGGGAAGAGGCACTAGATGCAATACTGAAAATTTGGTGCCTCTACCCCAAAAAACAGCCCTCCCAGAGCCCCAGATACCCGCGGATCAATTCTCCATGATTTTCTATGGGAATAAATCTCCATAGGGAATAACAGAGTTCCCAGCAGACATTTCCCTCCCCTCCCCCCGCTTTCTGATGACCCTGAAGCGGGGGGAGGGCCTCCAAACCAGGGGATCCCCTGCCCCCACCTGGGGATTGGCAACCCTAACCATGATGCCCACAGGCGCCACATTGGGGACCCCTGGATTAGTAGGGGGAGAGAGAGGCAAAAAGAAATGACCAAAACCTTGGTGGGCCACCACCATATATGGTCACAGGGTAGGCTTGCCAATCCCCATGTCCCAGCCGGGGTTCGCCCACCTTTTCAGGCTCCTTCCCACACCCAGTCAGCTGGCCGGCGGGGGGAAGCCCGGCCCCCACAGCCACCATGTGCCTTTCCAGATGTGCCAATTCTATGAGTCCCCAAAGAGGGTGCCCCTATCCTTCACTATTTCTAATGTAGGGAAGGCATTTAAAAGGTGTGTGGGGTCCTTTAAATGTGATGGCCAGAACTCCCTTTGGAGTTCAATTGTGCTTGTCACAACTTTGCTTATGGCTTCACCTCCAATGTCTCCTGGCTGCACCCCCAAAGTCTCCTGGCTCCATCCCCAAAGTCCCCAGATATTTCTTGAATTGGACTTGGCAACCCTATCATGGGGCAGCGGTGGTCTGAAAAAGGATGGTCCTTCATGACTCATCTGTATTCATATTGTCCACAATGTTCCGAGAGCTGTTGGAAAGTTCTTCCTGAGATGAAAGGTGACTCATTTCTCATTTCTCTTCCAGCCCATTTCGAGGACTCTCTCTGTTCTCAGCAATGCAGAGAGGAGCTCCCGCCGAGACGTTAAATAGCAGCTCAGCGGCGCACTGCCTCTAAAAGCGAGAGGTGAGGAGCTATTAACATTTACCTTCCATCAGGATTAAGCGAAAGCAAACATTCTCCAATTGGCCTGTGATGAAAATTTGATAGATTCCTTTCCTTTGAAACCCTCTTTGGAGACTCCGTTCTCCTTTATCCTTCTGCAACAGGCGGCCTGTGTTGGGAAGGAGAGAAGATTGAGCCGACAGAGCCACCCTTTTAGTGCATTTCCCCAACGCTGGTAGGGAGGATGACATTCATTGCAAGCATGATAATTCTAGCTGGGATGGAGGGACAAAAGCAGGAAAGGAACCTCTAATTAATATTAATTGTGCCATTTCCAGCAAGACGCAATAATGTCTCTGCGAAAAAAACGGAGGGAGACTGCAGAGCTATTAAAGCCAACGTCTAAGAAATGGGCAAGACGGGTAGCAGTGTTAAGTCTGTCCACAACAGAAGAAAACAGCAAGAGAACTACTAGATTCTTGCTCTTTTCTAAAAAATGGGCAATCTACTGTGGGTTTGTTCGTAGCTTTTCTAGAGTGTGAGCAATGCTCTAATAGGGATGCTGGCTTTCAGGTGGGGTCTGGGGATCCAAAGAATTACAGTCCAGACTACAGAAATCATTTTCCCTGGAGAAAATGGATGCTTTTGGAGGGTGATCAGCTAAGCAGAATCAGTCAAAGATATCCTGATGCCTGAAGCAGAATTGTAAATTGTATACGTTGTTAGTTTTATTTCCTGCTATTTATGGCTTTATCGTTTTTATTGTATTTCATTTCAGTGAACTTCAAAGACAACTTGGGGACATTTAGTTTGGAAAGTGGGCCTATGAAATAGCTAAATAAAACACACGCAGGCCAAAGAGACTTTCTTCATGGCAAAACAGCAGCAGCAACAACAATAAAGGGATGGATCTTATGACAGTCTTCTACATGAGTGAAAGAAGACTCTTCCCTTAGTGTTACGGAGTCATAGCATTTAACCAGGGCTGGGTTTTTTTTTGTAGCAGGAACTCCTTTGCCTATTAAGCCACCCCCCCCCCCCCCCGGATGTAGCCAATCCTCCAAGAGCTTACAGTAGGGCCTGTAAGAAGAGCCCTGTAAGCTCTTGGAGGATTGGCTACATCAGGGGTGTGTGGCCTAATACGCAAAGGAGTTCCTTCTACAAAAAAGCCCTGCATTTAACCTGAGTGGAATAATTGACAATTAGCTGCCTTTTAATGGTACCTTACAATCTGTCCCCCCTGTGACAGACCTTCCCCCTTCCAAAATGGTAGGACCAGTCCTGGCCCCAAGATTAGCTTGCTATTCAATGATAAAACTGTCCATTCGGTCCCTTACAGGGCACTTGGTAAGATATTGCCACTTGTCTCTGTCTTAATCAAGCAATGAAGTGTTATAGATTAATTAAGTGACAACTGATTCTGGGTATCAGATATTCTTGTATTGATTCCTAAAAGATATAAGGCTGTATAACAGGGGTGCCAAACTTCCTAAATGTAAGAGCCACATAGAATAAATGTTAGATGTTTGATAGCCGCAAGACTTGGAACGTCAGATGTTTGAGAGAAGGAAGGAAGGAAGGAAGGAAGGAAGGAAGGAAGGAAGGAAGGAAGGAAGGAAGGAAGGAAGGAAGGAAGGAACATAGATGGGAGAGGGTGAGAGAGGTAGAAAGAAAGCAACTTTAACTTTAAATGCATTCTCCAAGCTGCCAGCTAGCTTGGCTTGGAGAAGTGATATAAAGAGAGAAATGCTTTCTTCCAGTCAGCCAGCAGTGCAGTAGATATGTGTGAAAGAGCCACAAGTGGCTCCTGAGCCACAGTTTGGCCACCCTTGCTGTATGATATCTCATGATTAAGTGCTTTGAAGCAGGTAAAGAACAGTTTGGCCATACCCTCCTGCTTCTTACCTCCCAATAAAATCTTTTCCCATGAAACCATGAATGTCAAATAGCAAAGACCAGGAAACAGCACTTATTGACAGAGCACAGAAGGAAAACAGTGGGATTTTATTCCGGTACAATTTCCATTTGTCTGTGCTAAATGCCATTGATTTTCAGCAGGGTACAATCTGAATGCCAGACTGCTGAGCTGCTTGTAAATAAGCAAACAAACAAAAAAGCCGAAAACTCCTGAGGCTGAATATGAAATATGTAGGACTCATGGGTCCTGAGTACAATTGGGGTTGCCAACTCTGGGCTGGGAAATTCCTAGAGATTTGGGGATGGAGCCTGGGGAGGATGAGGTTTAAAGAGGGAAAGGACTTCAGTGTTTTGGCTGTAGAGCTCATCCTCCAAAGCAACCATTTTCTCCAAGAAAATGGATCTCTGTAGTCTGGAGCTCGGTTGTAATCCTGGGAGATCTCTAGGTCCCACCTGGAGGCTGGCAACCATAGAAGCAATGGCATTATCAATATCAGTTACAAAAAAGCCAAATTATGCTCTGAAATGTTAATCAAATTATAAGTATTAAAAACTGTGCATTGAAATACACGCATACTCTCGGCTTGGCTTCGTGAACGAAGATTTAAGAAGGGTGCAATAGTCCACGTCTGCGTTGTGGGTTGTGGATATGCCCTTCAGGCCTGCGCAGAGGAATTTTTTAGGTGAAGCGCAGTGTGCGTGGTACTGGCTCCACCCTTTCACCTGGGGGTCATCTGCCATGGCCCAGTAAGCCGGGACGCCGGCAGCGAGTCCTCCAGGTGGTAGGTGTTACATTAACGAGCTCTATCTGCCCGGGTTTGATGTTAGAGTTTTCCTTCTCTTAGGCTGGCGAGGTTGGTGGGCCCAGCCTGCCCATCTGGTTATACCGCCGGACAATTCGGTCGCACCATGACGTAGCAAACTCTGTGAAAAACGGGGGGGACCAGCGAGAAGGTGTTGCTACGGATGCAGTAATGCAGGAGAGGCCATTGCAGTGACCATCTGCCAGGCATAGCCAGACAGTGACCACGCGGCGTTCACTACACCGGGAGAGGAGAGGCTATGTATTGCGCATACACTTTCCCTGGGGGGGGGGTAGGATACCCAGAGGGAGCCCCCCCCCCACGCATACATAGCACTGGATAAAGCGTTGCCTCATGGTATGTATAGCCATATACAGGGACCCAAACGCATTAAAACAAAATGAAAACTCCTTGTTATTAAAATTGCACTTGTACACATGAGGATGTTATGCACTTACCAGCATCTTTCCTATGACCAGGTACAATTATAAATAAAAAGGTAAAGGTAGTCCCCTGTGCAAACACCAGTCGTTTCCGACTATGGGGTAACGTTGCATCACAATGTTTTCACGGCAGACTTTTTACGGGGTGTTTTGCCATTGCCTTCCCCAGTCATCTACACTTTCCCCCCAGCAAGCTGGGTACTCATTTTACCGATGTGGAAGGATGGAAGGCTGAGTCAACCTTGAGCTGGCTACCTGAACCCAGCTTCTGCCGGGATCAAACTCAGGTTGTGAGCAAAGAGCTTGGACTGCAGTACTGCAGCTTTACCACTCTGCGCCACGGGGCTGCTTTACAACTATAAATACAACTATAAATACATACACGTAAATCAAACTGCCTTTGAACCAGTTTGGTGTACTGGTTAAGAGTGCGGACTCTAATTTGGTAGAACAGGGTTTGAGTTCCCACTCCTCCACGTGCAGTCGCTGGGTGACCTTGGGTCAGTCACAGTTCTCTCAGAACTCTCTCCGCCCCACTTACCTCACAGGGCATCTGTTGTGTGGAGAGGAAGGGAAGGGGGTTGTAAGCCATTCTGAAACTCCCAGTGAAGGGTGGAGCATATATCCAATCTAGGGTTGCCAAGTCCAATTTAAGAAATATCTGGGGACTTTGGGAGTGGAGTCAGGAGACTTTGGGGGTGGAGCCAGGAGACATTAGGGGTGGAGCCAGGGACAAGGGTGTGACAAGCATAATTGAACTCCAAAGGGAGTTCTGGCCATCACATTTAAAGGGACGGCACACCTTTTCAATGCCTTCCTTCCATAGGAAATAATGAAGGGGCACCTTCTTTTGGGGCTCATAGAATTGGACTCCCTGGTCCAATCTATTTGAAACTTGGGGAATATTTTGGGGAGAAGCACTAAATGCTGTACTGAAAATTTGGTGTCTCTACCTCAAAAAACAGCCCCCACAGAGCCCCAGATACCCACGGCTCAATTCTCCATGATTTTCTATGGGAATAAATCTCCATAGGGAATAACAGAGTTTCCAGCAGACATTTCCCTCCCCTCCCCCCGCTTTCTGACGACCCTGAAGCGGGGGGGAGGGCCTCCAAACCGGGGGATCCCCTGCCCCCACCTGGGGATTGGCAACCCTAATCCAATCTCCTCCTCTTTATTTTCTGAATATTTTTAAAAAGCAGATGTTATTAAATAAACATAATAAAATTACTCACAGTACTCAGATATAATTTTTTTACACGGACTAGGCATCTCTCTTTGTAGTTAATTAGGACCATTGCAGATAACTATCCAGATGGTTGAAGTTAGTGGGCTGAATACTTATAATATATAGAGAAAATGCTACCTGTTAATTCCAAAAAATATTGAAAGACCAATTAAAAATACTAAAGAATGTTACACCAGAGACTATGGAAAATTTAGATTAATACGCTAGGACAGTATAAAGCGTTGCCCAATGATATGTATAGCCATATACAGGAATCCAAAGGCATCAAGCAATCACTACTGTACAAGTAGGATGGAAGGAAGAAGAAGAATTGGATTTATATCCCACCCTTCGCTCTGAATCTTAAAGTCTCAGAGTGGTCACAATCTCCTTTACCTCCTCCCACCCCCACAACAGACACCCTGTGAGGTGGGTGGGGCTGAGAGAACTCTCTCTGTAGCTGCACTTTCAAGGACAACTCCTACGAGAGCTATGGCTGACCCAAGGCCATTCCAGCAGCTGCAAGTGGAGGAGTGGGGAATCAAATTGAGTTCTCCCAGGTACGAGTCCACACACTTCACCACTACACCAAACGGGCTCTCTCAAGAAGAGGCAGATGATGCAAAACAGCATTAGGCAATCACTGCACCTGAATTGAAGTTGCATCGTCCCCAATACCTTGTAACAAAAAGCAAAAGGAGTCTTCCATATATACAGAGACAACTGAAAATGACTCAGCTGTTCTCTCAACAAACACACAACCAGTCTATTTCATTGTTCAGTCCATATAGCACCAGGGTGTTCAGTGTATGAATGCAGAAAATCTCTCTCCTTTGCAAATTCGGTACCTTTCCCCCAAGCTGTTTCATTATAGTCTGTTCTGGATTCAAAATCTCTCCTCCTCACATATTTTTTTTTAAACTGTTTTAACCACAGATGTAATATCAGTGGGAAAGGAACAGGAAACGGCCTTGCATTTCCTGTCTGTGCATAAAAACATCAGAAAAAGATCTTTTATATCTTCCTCTGCAGGGCAGATGCATTGAAAATGATGACCTCTTCAACAGCATCTAATGCCTATATACCTTATATTGCTAACTGTGAACAAAAGTTGCCATTTTTAGGCTTAAGCATATTTTCAAAAATAATGTGTTGCAGCATACTGAAACTACTGGAGTTATGACCTAATGCTGTAAACTGCTTTATATAAAAAAAAACTTCATACTGTGAGTAAAATCTTGTCTCTGAAAGCATTCAATTGAATCAAAAATATGTTATATGAGGCTTTTTTTTACAGCGCTCCCCCAAATTTTCATTTTCCGTTGGAAAAACTGAAGGAAAATTGTTGGGGGGGGGGGGAGACCCTCCCTCTTGTTTCTCATCCCAAGGCCCTCCCTCATATCTCCAATTTATAGCTCAGATCTAATTTATAGCATAGATTCGTAAATACAACACTAGCATAGTTTCTATAGCATGGATTAGTAATCCAAAAATGTAGCAGAATAAAAGCTACACTTCCTCTTTTCTTCATGTCAGCCCAATGTCCAAAGCCACTCTAAGATATTTAGGAGGGCAATAGTTGGAAGCTTCTAGAACATTTTCAGATGCTGAACTGTTGTAATAGAAAAATATTCTTCCATCTCCAGTAGGCCAAGTTAACATTTCAAATTTATGTAGACTTTGGCAAGCTCAGGCATTTCTTCTCTGTTCATTAGGAAGAAAAACAACTCTGCCATAAAGAGTGTATTACATCGTGAAAATTAATTTATTTTGTGTTCACTGGAGAAAGCATGTGTGTATATAAGACGCGCACACACACAGAATAATTGAACACCTTAAAACCAGAATATCTCAGCCTTTGGGGAACCTGACACTATGTAAATACAGCTGCACTGGCCTCTGAATTGATGTTACCTCAGGATTAATATCACCTCACCTGCGAAGCTGGCCTGTGTGGCTTCATTGTCATTAAACTTTTCGGTACAAGTTAGGGTTGCCTGGTCCAATTCAAGAAATATCTGGGGACTTTGGGGGTGGAGCCATGAGCAAGAGTATGATAAGCATGATTGAACTCCAAAGGGAGTTCTGGCCATCATATTTCAAAAGACCGCACACCTTTTAAATGCCTTCCCTCCACTGGAAATAATGAAGGATAGGGGCACCTTCTTTTGGGGCTCATAGAATTGGACCCCCAGTCCAATCTTTTTGAAACTTGGAGGGTCTTTTGAGGAGAGGCATCAGATGCTATGCTGCAAATTAGGTGCCTATGCCTCAAAAAACAGCCCTCCCAGAGCTCCAGATACCTGCATTTTAATTCTCTGTTATACTCTATGGGAATCGATCTCCACAGGGAATAATGGAGTGCCCAGCAGACATTTCCGTCCTCCCCCCACTTTCTGATGACCCTGAAGCAGGGGGAGGGCCTCCAAACTGGGGGATCTCCTGCTCCCACCTGGGGATTGGCAACCCTAGTACAAGCTATAATATCTCAGTTGTTTTGATATTTTGGAAATATTTTGAATTACAGGAAAAGCCCATGAAAACGAGCAGAACCTGCAAATACAAATATGCATTGTGAAAAAGAAGAGACCCAAAAGCATTGAAAGGAACCTTCCAGAAATTTCCCTCAGTGGCATGGAACCAATTCTGAGCATGCCTAGTTCTCACACTATTTAAATCTGAGCTTCTATGGAAGGCAGTCATGGTGTGAGTGCCCTGTTCCCAGAACATAAGACCAGAAAGGGCCTTAAGGAAGTATTCTATGTCAGTGATCTCCCTTATGGCGCACCAAGTCACCATTGTTTTTGCTAGTGGATTTCTTGGCACCAATTTACTTCTCCCCCAAAGCATCTCTTACCCTAAGCAAATAGTCAAATAGCTTGGCTTTCCTTTAATTGGCGCTGAAGTAGATGGCCTTTGTGTCTCTAAGAAGCATCAGTTCAGAAACAGCTGCCTTCGCTCTTGGAGGACACTTAGCTTCCAGCCTCCCAACATTTTGCGTGTGCTACCCATGGCAGCCATTTTGTAGTGGTTCCCACTCCCTGTTCCCAAAGTGTCCACAGATTCAACAGGATTAAGGACCTCTTCTTCTTGGGTGTTTTCGCACTCACGTTTTACTGGCGCCACGACCCTCCTGACGCCGGCGAATCTGCATGGATTTCGCAACAGAAGCGCCGGCGCTCCCAGAAGCGCCGGCGCTTTCCGTCGCTAAGCCAGCGCAAACGTTTTCCTGCATCTTTGCGATTTCCGTTTGCGCTGGCTTAGCGACGGAAGTAGCCGGCGCTTCTGGGAGCGCCGGAGCTTCTGGTGCGAAAGCCATGCAGATTCGCCGGCGTCAGGATGGTCGTGGCGCCAGTAAAACGTGAGTGCGAAAACGGCCCATGTCTTACATTCAGAATGAGGGTTGAATCACTTGCCCCTCCACTTTCTCCAAGAAGCAGAAGATAATTACAGTTTCACCTAAGAGTTTTGTTGTTCAGTTGCACAGTCGAGTCCGACTCTTTGCGACCCCATGGACCAGGCTCTCCTGTCTTCTGCCATCCTCTGAAGTCCGCTCAAATTCATGTTAGTTACATCAGTAACACAGTCCAGCCGTCTCAACTTTTGCCATCCCCTTCTTCTTTTGCCTTCTGTCTTTCTCAGCATCAGGGTCTTCTCTGGTGAGTGCGCCCTTCTCATTCGGTGGCCAAAGTATTTGTAGAGTGGCAGTCCTCAAAAACAGAAGGTTCATGACAATAGGAGACTGTGGAACTTGATTTCAGTTACAAATTCGGATCACTGGACTGCCCAGGGCTGAACAGGGACATGGGGTTTTCATCTTGCTATAAATGAGAATTTCCTGTCCCTAAGCATTTCTCCTGTGTTGTAATCAACCAGATGATATTTTGAATTGCACTTTTGCATCCTGACTCTCTTCTGACTAAGATATAATAGCTCAGGGATCTCCAGTGTATGCGGTTCTCCCTTCTTCCATCATATCCAGTGTGGTGTAGGCCAGCCAGCATGGCAGTAGAAGAAGAGGATATTGGATTTATATCCTGTCCTCCACTCCGAATCTCAGAGCGGCTCACAATCTCCTTTATCTTCCTCCCTCCACAACAGACACCCTGTGAGGTGGGTGGGGCTGAGAGAGCTCTCGCAGCAGCTGCCCTTTCAAGGACAACCTCTGCCAGAGTTATGACTGACCCAAGGTCATCCCAGCAGCTGCAAGTGGAGGAGAGGGGAATCAAACCTGCTTCTCCCAGATAAGAGTCCGCACACTTAACCACTACACCAAACTGGCTCTCTTCTCATAGTGATTAAGAAAGGTGGACTCTGATCTGGAGAACTGGGTTTGATTCCAAACTCCTCCACATGAGGCCTGCTAGGTGACCTTGGGCCAGTCACAGTTCTTTGAGCCCCATCTACCTCACATGGACTTTGTTGTGGGGAGAGGAAAGGAAATGTGATTTTAAGCCTTTTTGAAACTCCTTAAGGTAGAGAAAAGCAGAGTATAAAAACAACTTCTCCTCCTCCTCCGCTGAGATTGATCAGCTAATGATCATCACAGCAGAGTGGGGATTTGAACCTGGATCTCCCCAATGTCAGTCTGACGCTCACACTGACTCAGTACATTGCACAGTCTCAGAATGTGTGCTATTTATCTGACTATTAAGTTTTAAATATGTTAAAAGTACCCGTAAGCATCCTCATGAATATTTGACTATATTTACATATAAATGAACTAATCTTAACAGAATCATATCCTGTGCCAGCATGCTTTGAAAGATCAAAGTAATAAATGGCCTAGAGAATGGCCTAAACCTTTATGAAAACATACGTTGTTAAGTTCCGCAACAAATTTGGTTATTCATTATATATTATCCCCAGAACAATACGGGAGATAGTTTAGACTAAGAGACAGTAACTGGCATAAAGTCACCCAGTGAAGTTAGTGGCTAGTGGGGATTTGAACACAGGCTTCTCTGTTGATGCTCGATAGATCACACTGACTGTGGCAGAAATAGATAGATACCAGCAGGGTCGTTTTGTAGAAAAAGAGGTGCCGGAGCTCATTAGCACGACTCATTTGCATAACCCATTGCACATGTGGCACACCCCTGACATCACCGGAAGGTGTATGAAATTAAATCAGCTCTGCATCTACCTTAAAATGCTTCTTGAATTATAGTTGTCATAATAGAACCTTACTCCCATCATACTGTTTAAATTCTTTAAGAGAGCCAGTTTGGTGTAGTGGTTAAGTGTGCGGACTCTTATCTGGGAGAACCGGGTTGGATTCCTCACTCCTCCACTTGCACCTGCTGGAATGGCCTTGGGTCAGCCATAGCTCTTGCAAGAGTTGTCCTTGAAAGGGCAGTTGCTGTGAGAGCTCCCTCAGCCCCACCCACCTCACAGGGTGTCTGTTGTGGGGGGAGAAGATATAGGACATTGTAGGCCGCTGATTCTCTGATTTGGAGAGAAGGGAGGGGTATAAATCTGCAGTCTTCTTCTTCCTCTTCTTCTTCTTCTTCTTCCACAGTGGCATGATGAAGATTTCCACCTGTCTGCTTTATATGTTTTGGTTCTTTCCTCTTTCTTTTGTGGGGAGAAATATTAGAAAGTTTGTCAAATCTTCAAGTTCAGCACATTCCCACAGGGGGTTTGAACAATGCAGCCCAGAAGCAAGTGTTTTTTTTTTTGTGGGGGGGAGATAAGAAAGAAAGAGCACAATAAAAATTTAGTGGTTCCGGAGCTCTGCCCCTGTGAACTGCCCCAAATTAGGTTTGGATACCAGTCAACTATATTTGTATCCAGGGCTTTTTTTTTTTATCAGGAACTCCTTTGCATATTAGGCCACACACCCCTGATGTAGCCAATCCTCCAAGAGCTTATAGGGAACTTCTTATAGGGTCTACTGTAAGCTCCAGGAGGATTGGCTACATCAGGAAGGTGTGGCCTAATATGCAAAAGAGTTCCTGCTACATAAAAAGCCCTGTGTATCTAGTCTGTGCTCCGATGTGCTCAGAGAAGCCTACGTGAGTTTATCCTCCCTCTGAGGGGCACCTGAAGATCTCCAGCTATTCCAATCGATCACCAGAGGACCAAGATCAGTTCCCCTGGAAAAAATGGCTGCTTTGGAAGGTGGACTCCATAGCATCATACCCTGCTGAGGTCCCTCCCCTCTCTAAACCCCACCCTCCCCTGGGTCCACCCCCCAAATCTCCAGGTATTTCCCAACTCAGAGATGGCAGCCCTACTTCCACCAGGAGATTATTTGGCTCAGGGTTCATTCAAAAGAAAGAAACAAGCGGCGTTGTTTTAAAATGCTGGCTGCTGGTAATCCTTCAATGTCAGGGAAGTACAGGGTGGAGATTATGAAGACAATACATTGACATTACTGAAAAGGAATCACCCCTCGCCCTGTCCCAAATGGCAAACATATATAGAGGCCCATCTACTCCAGGGATGTCAAACATGTGCCCCAGGGGCTGAATCAGGCCTTCAGAGGGCTCCTATCAGGCCCCCAAGCAACTGGCTGTCATCTGCTTCCTTCTCCCTCTCTCTTGCTTCCTTCTGCATGACAACTTGCTTTGCAAGGCTTCCTCAGTCGCACAGGAACTACAGAGCAAAGCCTCTATTTTCTCCATTGGCTGAGGCTCCTCCCTTGGGGAGGAAGAGAGGGAAGGGAGAGCTTCCTTTGCCAGGCTCTTTCAATGGCTCAGCAGAGCTACTGAGCCAAGCCTTTCCTCCTTCTATTGGCTGAGGCTCCACCTCCTCCTGGTACCCTGGGGAAGGAAGGAAAGAGCCAGAGCTTTCTTTGCTCAGTTCCTTGGATCTGCTATGGAAGGTGGACTCCATGGCATCATACAAAGAAAGCACCTTTAAGACCAATGAGTACTAATATTTTAAGCATATTATATTTTAAGGGTTTTTTTTTTTAAAAAAAATCTGTGTCCTTTATAAAGTTGATATCTCTGCCACCTAATTTTACATAGGTACACAGATGGCCCAACCTGACATGGCCCGGCCCAACAAAGTCTCATTTATATTAGATCTGGCCCTCATAACAAATGAATTTGACACCCCTGATCTACTCCATAAAGTAGATTAGAATAATGCCATGTTAACCCCCTCCATTTTCACATTGAAGCCCACCACTGAGGTGGAGAAAGGTAGGGAAATGCTCACCATATATTCTGCTGCCATTGTCATATTCTGGGTGCGGGTGGGGTTCAGTGGCAGTGACCCCCACCAGAAGTCCAGGGTATGCTGATGCCAACCCTGCATCCAAACCTACCCTCTGTCACAGGTTTATTTGGTATCAACAGGGCTTGCTCTCTCTTTTTTAAAGCAGGAATGCAGTTCCAGCTGGCTTGGTGTCAGGGGTGTGGCCTAATATGCAAATGAGTTCCTGCTGAGCTTTTCCCTACAAAAAGGCCACGCGGGAAACAATAGCGCTGTCAGGGGGTGTGGCCTAATATGCAAATGAGTTCCTGCTGGGCCTTTTCTATTTACAAAAGCCCTGGTTATCAACAGCCCCGTGTGCTGCTGAGTTGGACGATATGAGAAAGGGGTTGTTAAGATGATACGGAGCTGGGATTCTTTTTCGTATTTTGGGCCGTGAAATTTTGATTTTTGTCCACCTGCCCAGAGTTCTTTTAAATAAATTGAAATGGACAGATACCCATTCCAACTGCATTTCTGAAATTCTGCAAGGAACACGCTTTTCCTCATGAGCAGGGCTACTCTCCAGTGGGGAGGAAACTTTTAAATGGAATGGGTATAGGTGGGAAACAGCTAAAATATGCAGATTACTCCTTTAGGGACTTTTCAAGCTAGAGGTACATGGACATTTTATTTCCAAAGATTGACTATGATAATTGGTGGTGCTGGCAAGGAAACAATCACTACCTACTCTGACTTTAATCAAAAAACAATATGAACTGATTTCTGGCTTTTTTTTTCCCTAACAAAGGAAAGAATTCTTGCCTATTTCAATTACCTACAAGAAAGAGGCTTTAATGAAACACGTACATCATTTCTCCATGCAGAGAGCCGAGCTAACGTTTACTCTACTACTCCCTGTAGGCACAAGAGCCAAGCTCATCCTGGCGAAGGAGTCATCTATTATGCAGGACCTCTAGCAATATGAGCAACTTTCTTTGGTATTGATTCCATGTAATGCTTTTCAGAATTCCAGAGTACCTTGTTTGTCGAGATTTCAAGGAAAGCAAAAGACATTTTTGTAACCAGGAATGACAAAGAATCTAAATGACAGCTTCAAGAGGGGACTGGATAAACATATGGAGCAGAGTTCCATCAGCTTATTGTTGGAACTCTCTGTCTGGGGCAGTGATGCTCTATATTCTTGGTGCTTGGGGGGGGGGCAACAGTGGGAGGGCTTCTAGTGTCCTGGCCGCACTGGTGGACCTCCTGATGGCACTTTTTTTTTGGCTACTGTGTGACACAGGGTGTTGGACTGCATGGGCCATTGACCTGATCCAGCATGGCTTTTTAATGTTCTTATGAAATGACAATATAAAAGCAGTGGAGGAGGAGAAGGAGGAGAAGAAGAAGAGTTGGATTTATACCCTGCCCTTCACTTGGCATCTCAGAGCAGCTTAGAATCTCCTTCTGTTCCTGTAAGGTAGGTGGGGCTGAGAGAGTTCTGTGAGAACTGCTCTTGCGGGAACTGTACCTGGCCCAAGGTCACCCAGTTGGCTGCATGTGGAGGAGTGGGGAATCAAACCAGGTTCTCCAGATCAAAGATCACGAGTCTTAACCACAACACGAAAATGGCTCTCTTGCAAGAGGGACTTGTAAGGGCGATTTCATTCCAATCACATCATTTTCTCTGTCTCCCTTTCTCTGCCCAACAATATACCTTTCTTCCCAATCTACCTATCTACCACTTCTCTCTTCAGCTGTGTCCATCCCCTAGTCACCTCTCCCCCTTTCTTCTCTCACCTGCCTAACTATATCTGTTCTCTCCCACAGCTTCTCCATCTCATTCCCTGTTTCCCCCCCTCCTATGCTATCTTTAACCCTTTTCAGTCTCTTTTCCTACCACATTTGACTGGCAGAAACCAAAGCTTGGAAGGCTCAATATCCTGTTCACCTTGAGGGCAGACAGGCACTGTCAGAGCTGTTGATCTCACAACAGCCAGATGTGGATGGAAGCTGTTCATAGGAGCTGGTGCCTGCAGCAGGTACTTATAACTCAGGGGTGTCAAACATGCAGCCTGAGGGCTGAATTGCTCCCTCCCCCGGGTGGCTCCTATCAGGCCCCCGAGCAACTGGCTGTCATATGCTCCCTTCTCCCTCTATCTTGCTTCCTTCTGCATAACAGCTTGCTTTGCCAGGCTTGCTCGATCGTACAGGAACTACAGATCAAAACCTCTATTTCCTCCATTGGCTGAGGCTCCTCCTTTGGGGAGGAAGGGGGGGAGCAATAGCTTGCTTTGCCAGGCTCTCTCAATTGCACAGCGGAACTACTGAGCCAAGCCTCTCTTCCTTCTATTGACTGAGGCTCCTCCTCCTTCTGGTCCCCTGGGGAAGGAAGGAAAGAGTCAGAGCTCCCTTTGCCCAGTTCCCTGGATTGCATGGAAGAGACACAAAGAAAACACCTTTAATACCAACTATTGCTAATGTTTTAAGCATGTTTTAAGTTTTTTTTAAAACAATATTTGTGTTTGTGTCCTTTATAAAGTTTATATCTCTGTTACCTAATCTTAAATAGGTATACACATGGCCCGGCCCAACCTAACATGGCCCGGCCCAACAAGGTTTCATTTATATTAAATCCGGCCCTCATAACAAATGAGTTTGACACTCCTGTTATAACTGGAACATGACCAGTATCTTGCAAAGCCTCATGGTAGATCTGGGTCTTCTCATGACCAGCCATGTGTGCTGTCATTTAAGCTGAGCTTCTCCCTGAAGCATCCCATCTTCTCTGCCACAGCGAGTTCTAGGGGTAACCCTGGGATTCTTCAGCAATTGGTGGATCTCCTGAGTAGGCTCTTCAGCAGCTGTGGTCTCTGACTCTGGCTCCGGAACATCAGAAGAGCCCTGCTGGATCAGACTAGTGAGGTTCATCCAGTCCAGCGTCCTGTCTCTCACAGTGGCCCATCTGTTCTTCTGGATGGCCAACAGCAGGACACAGAGGCCAAGGCCTTCCCCTGGTGTTGCCTCCTGGCTCTGGAATTCAGAGGATTAGTACCTCTGAATGTGGGGGCTCCCCCTCAGTCACCATGGCTACTAGCCACTGATAGACTGGTGAAGAAGCATAATGTGGATGACCCATCAAGTGATTTTTAATCTTTGAGGAGCTACATTTCAATCCTCATGTAGCACCAGAGAACAAACGCTGGAGGACTTCAAGAAAGGCAAAACTTGCCCTGACTTGGATAGCCCAGGCAAGCCTGATCTCATCAGATCTTGAAAGCTAAGCAGGGTCAACTCTGGTGAGGACTTGGATGGGAGACCTCCTTGGAATACCAGCAGTCGGGAGGGCAGGGGTGGGCTTTATTCAACCACCTCCCTGAATATCCTCCAGACCCCCAGTAGGGGTGTCAGTCACCAGAGGTCACCATGACTTCCAAGTATAGACATACAACCACAAGACTAGGAGGGTCACCCAATTTGGCTGGATGGTTTATCAGATTAGGGAAGAAACAAAGAGGTCTAGAGAGGGTTTTTAGTTTATCCTTGATTTTTAACACTAATTTTAGCTCTTCTGAGGTTTAATTTTTAAAATTCATATTTTATGTATATTTTACATGGTGTTCCAAGCTATAATTGTATAATTACATTGCCTTTTATTGGTTATGCAGTGGACTTTTATGAATTGTTTGCTGGTTTATGACCATTATAAATAAATTCCTTCATTCAAGAAAAAAAGAAAGAAAGAAAAGAAATAAAGAAAAGAAAAGAAAAGAAAAGAAAGGCAAAACTTGGACACCAATTGCAATAGAAGAAGACGACTGCAGATTTATACCCTGCCCTTCTCTCTGAATCAGAGAGCGGCTTACAATCTCCTATATCTTCTCCCCTCCACAACAAGCAACCTGTGAGGTGGGTGGGACGGAGAGGGCTCTCACAGCAGCTGCCCTTTCAAGGACAGCTCTGCCAGAGCTATGGCTGACCCAAGGCCATTTCAACAGCTGCAAGTGGAGGAGTGGGGAATCAAACCTGGTTCTCCCAGATAAGAGTCTGCACACTTAACCACTACACCAAACTGGCTCTCTGTTGGACTGCTCTCCGCAATATCACCGGTGCCTCTAATTAATCTTGCAACATTACAGGGATTTAAATGAGGGTGGTTTTACAAAGGATAGGCCAATAGCTGGGTATGAGGTATGATAGGCAGGATAAGAGGCACAAGGTCTCTGATTGGCCAGTGAAAGTCATCAGCAGATGAGGGCTGCTGCCGGTGGACCCCTATTGTGGGCTTCCATGTGGCATCATCTGACTGCCCCCTGGAGTACAGGGACCATTGGTTTAATCCAGTGTTGATGCTCTTCTGTTCTTAACGTTGAAGCATCCCTCCATAAAGTAAGCCATATAAGACGAGCAGGCTGCACAGGAGAACCTGTAGTGCTTGTGGACCAAGACTGATTGAAAGTCTGCATCTGAACTGATTGCTATCTGAAAAATCAGGTGCCTCTGGAAGAACTCATTTCGGCGGCTGAGAGATAGGAGCCATTTTCAGTTTAAATTAAATGGAAAGGGACTTAGGAAGGCCTTATAGGGCGTTGAAATACAGAGAGGTTTTCGATGCAGCTGGAGAGCCTGCCCATATCTGCTCATTTGTGCAATGGAGGACTTGCACATTATAGCAGTAAATGGCGAAACCTGGGAAAGTACCTGCTGGTGCATTCACAACAAGCAAGACAAAAAAGGCTCACGGCTGTAAATCGCTGGGAAATTCATATAGTTGAAAAAAGTGTCATAACTCTTGGCACATAGGCTCTGACCTTACACTTAAAATTCTGGACCATGCGAAATATAGCTACCCCAGTGTCAATGTCCGACGAAGCAGATAAGTGAAACGGCCGGATCCGGCATGCGGCCCTGTCATTGGAACGAGTGGGGTTCTTTTGCAACAGTTCTTTTTTTTTTTAAACAGTGGGAGGGGAAAATGAGATGTCTTTTGCAACTTTCCCATCCACTTGCTCTCTTTAAAATATGGACCTGGTCCTTATATGAACCCTATGAGAACTGCGGTGGACGTGAAGATAAACATTGGAGACTGTTTATGTCTGCTTTTTTGCTGTCTTTATACGAGTCTTGTCTGAGTACCATATATGCTATACACGTATATTGTTACACTTTGTGAATGTATGTATTTTTTGTACTTTTTGAATACTTATTGAGAAGCACTTTTTCAACTCTTCTAATTTCCCAGTCATTCACAACCGTGAGCCTTTTTTGTCTTGCTTGGTGTTCTATTCCACGGCTTCCTCTAATGGTGCATTCACAGCAGCTTGACCAGAGGAGGTCAAAAACTACTGGATTGTAAATATTAGCCAGTTTGGTGTAATGGTTAAGTGTGCGGACTCTTATCTGGGAGAACCGGGTTTGATTCCCCACTCCTCCACTTGCACCTGCTAGCATGGCCTTGGGTCCGCCATAGCTCTGGCAGAGGTTGTCCTTGAAAGGGCAGCTGCTAGGCTTCCCAATCCCCAGGTCCCAGCGGGGGATCCCCTGGTTTTACAGGCTCCCCCCCTCCCCCAGCCAGCTGGCCGGCGGGGGAAGCCCCTCCCCCACAGCCATTATGCACCTCCATGAACAATTCCCATAGGGAATGATGGGGAATTGATCTGCGGGTATTGGGGGCTCTGGGGGGGCTGTTTTTTGAGGTAGAGGTGCCAAATTTTCAGTATAGCATCTAATGCCTCTCCCCAAAATACCCCCCAAGTTTCAAAAGGATTGGACCAGGGGGTCCAATTCTACGAGCCCCAAAAGAAGGTGCCCCTATCTTTCATTATTTTCTATGGAAGGAAGGCATTTTAAAAGGTGTGCTGTCCCTTTAAATGTGATGGCCAGAACTCCCTTGGAGTTCAATTCTGCTTATCACACCCTTGCTCCTGGCTCCACCCCCAATGTCTCCTGGCTCCACCCCCAAAGTCTCCTGGCTCCACCCCCAAAGTCCCCAGATATTTCTTGAATTGGACTTGGCAACCCTAGCAGCTGCTGTGAGAGCCCTCTCCAGCCCCACCCACCTCACAGGGTGTCTGTTGTGGGGGAGGAAGGTAAAGGAGATTGTAAGCCGCTCTGAGACTCTTCGGAGTGGAGGGCGGGATATAAATCCAATATCTTCTTCTTCATCTTCTTAATGTTTGTCTTATTTACACATGAAACTTAAAAGTTAGGCATAAAGCAAATGCATCCAGGGGTGGACTGCGTCTAAAAATATTGGTTGCCAGGAGACAAAGGGGGCCCACCCACAATTATAAGGCTATCATTTAATTTTTATAAGAAATGAATAAAATTTTCAAAAAATACATAACTGGAAAAAAGGTAAAATTAAAACTTTTGCAAATAGATGTCTGTGTGTGTGTAATTTAAATACAGTGTACATGTATTGTACATTTTACTGGCAGTATGCAGTAGATATTAAATGTAAATACAGATTGTATTTTCTCCAGGGGAGCTGACCCCAGCCAGCTGGAGATCAGTTGTAAAAGCGGGAGATCCCCAGGCCCCACCTGGAAGATGGCAACCCTAAACACAATGCAAATTTTGGTTGCATTACAATAATAATATTGGAACTTCTATTATGTTTTCAAGCTACTAAAAGGACATTAACATTTTTAACATATTGTCTAATGTTTAAGGGGACCCACTTCATCAGGCGCCCACTTGCCATTGGGCAAGCAGACACCCTGGCCAGTCCGCCACTGAAAGCGCCAATAGACAACTGTGACCATTGTGTAATCAATATAACCTAGAAATGCTGTAGATTAATTCTGACCTGAATTTTTTAACCTTTGTAACTTTGACCAAGTTTGCACTAGGCTTGTTCCGGATGGAGAACCCTTTTGCCTCCGGCGCTTCTCTCCATTTTTGCATAAGCTGCCATGGAGCTGCGAAATGGCATGCCACTTTCCTGCCACAAGCAAGATCCTCCGACAAGCAGTTTCTGCTTGCCATGGGAAAGCAGCACCAACTCACAGCTCCGCGGCAGCTTGTGTGAAAACAGAGAGAAGTGCTGGTGGCAAAAGGGCTCTCCACCTGGAAGAGGCCCTAGCGTGAAATCGGTCTTTGTGTCTGAGCAGAAGGGTGAATGATGGAACAAGGGACCATGAAAAAACCTAAAAAGACCTAGAGAGGCAGAAGAGAAAGTAGCAGAAATAAGAATAGGTGTCTCCAGAGTAGTTTGAGGAAAACAACTGCAAGTGGAGGAAACACCAGTCATTGTGGCACAAGATGAAGAGGGCAGGACTGTAGGATGGGGAAAGGCAGAGTCAGCACGCCAAATATTGATAGACTCAACAAGGATTGGCAGAAACAAGTCTCTTACAAGTCAGTAATGAGTGATGGTGTTTGAAGCTCAAATACCCTCTACAAGTCCTCAAGGGTTTCCTACCATTTAACTGGGCCCAGTAGGGTTGCCAGTAGGGATCCCCTACCACTAGGCTTTGCTCCCCATCCACCAATCAGCTGGTGGCTGGGGGACTTACCAAGAGAAAGAGGAAGGCCCAGGTCACTTTGCTGGTATCACACAGGAAGTGACATCATCACACCAATGACATCCCAGTGATGCTCTGGTATTTGGGCAAAAACTAGAAACAAGATTTAACATGAGAGTTTTTTTTCCAAATACCAGAGCATTGCAGACATGGCGATGATGTCTTGGCCACATTTTTCCTGAGTAGAGGCTGCCAGAAAAAGAAGAAGCTATTGGATTTATATCCCACCCTATACTCTTCTTCACCCAAAGGGTGATTAACACATGGAATTCATTGCTACAGGAGGTGGTGGTGGCTACAAGCATAGCCAGCTTCAAAAGGGGATTGGATAAACATATGGAGCAGAGGTCCATCAGTGGCTATTAGCCACAGCATATTGTTGGAGCTATCTGTCTGGGGCAAGTGATGCTCTGTATTCTTGGTGCTTGGGAGGGGCAACAGTGTGAGGACTTCTAGTGTCCTGGCCCCACTGATGGACCTCCTGATGGCACCTGGGTTTTTTGGCCACTGTGTGACACAGGGTTGGACTGGATGGACCATTGGCCTGATCCAACATGGCTTCTCTTATGTTCTTATACTCTGAATCTCAGAGTCTCAGAGCCTCAGAGCGGTCACAATTTCCTTTAACTTCCCCCATTATATTCAATTACATATATTTGATATTTTTAAAAAGCAGAATGTAAGGATGTATACTGAAGTGTGACTGCTATCCTAAGAAAAAGCGGAAAAAAATGATCTCACAGCCAACTGAATTTTTCAGCTTAAACTTGATTTATGTAACTCAAAAATTGATAAGTGTAACTCAACTATGACATCCCCAAATTTGCATCCCCAAATTTGAATGTCAGTAGTTTTGAAGTCATTTGTGTATATCATTGCCGAAGATTTTAATTTAGGAAATCTGGTAATTTTTCATCTGTGTACTAATTACAATTATTTGTACACAGAGAAAACAGAAGAAAAAGGTCACATTAACTTGAAACGCTGATGAAATCCAAGCTAATGAATTGCCCTTTTCATTAGAGACATAAGGTCCTACAAGAGTCCAAGTTTTAATCCTTTATAATTAGAAATTCTGTCATCTCCTGCACCATCTGTGTCTCTTTCCCTGCTTCTGAATCTATTAATCATTTTTATATTGCTTGCCACTAATAACTCAGCAGAATGCTTTTCAGTTGGTTTTCCCAAAACAGGTTTTCGTTATCACTGATACAAAATAGGGTGCTTTGAGTGCAATCCTAAACAGGTCTAATTTAGAAAACCCATTTTATTCAAGGGGGATTAACCCTAGAAAGTGCTCAAAGACTATAATCCTTAAAAGAAAAGGAAAAAAAAACCTTTCCTGAGAGTAAGCACCATTGAATTAAATGGGACATATTTCTGAGCAGAACTGCTTAGGATTACTGTCTGAGGATCTGAAAATCCACGACAACCTATTGCAATATCTTGGGGTGCGTGATATTTTATTACCAACAACCAGGGCTTTTTTGGTAGCAGGAACTCCTCTGCATATTAGGCCACACCCCCTGATGTAGCCGATCCTCCTGGAGCTTACAGTAGGCCCTGTACTAAGAGCCCTGTAAGCTCTTGGAGGATTGTCTACATCAGGGGGTGTGGCCTAATATGCAATGGAGTTCCCGCTACAAAAAATAGCCCTGCCAACAACAAAGCCCCACACAGAGGACACAGAGAAGCGTCCAGTCATGTTTTATTGTGCCTAAAATCCAGTTTCTCCCTTACAAACCTTTTTGGCCAGATTTCATCAGTCATTTGCTGAGGTTATCTGAGCGAGTGCAGGAAGCAAACAGCCCCTCCCCTCAGGCTGAGATTTCCCTCCCCAAGGACTTTTTTTTAAAAAAAATAAACTTTGATATTCACTTGTGGTACATCTCAATTCCCATGATCTGCTTTAGGAGGCAGTGCTGTTAAATATAATAAATATTCAAGAAATATCTGGGGGCTTTGGAGGTGGAATTCTAGCAGGAGCTCCTTTGCATATTAGGCCACACCCCCAGTGTTGCCAGTCCTCCTGGAGCTTACAGTAGGCCCTGTATTAAAAACCCTGTAAGCTCTAGGAGGATTGGCTACATCAGTGGATTGTGGCCTAATATGCAAAGGAGTTCTAGCTACAAACAAAGCCCTGAGGGTCACTATGTCTCCCCAGTCTTCAGAGGGGGTGGGGATAGAGTTGTCAAATCTAGACTGGGAAATTCTTGGAGATTGGTGGGGGGAGGGTTGATACCTGGGGCTGCAAGCTCTGGGCTGGGAAACAGCTGGAGATTTGGAGGGTTAGAGCCTGAGGAGGTTGGTATTTAGGGAGGGGAGGGAGCTATGCAGAGCATGATGCCACGAAGTCCATCCTCAAAAGTAGCCATTTTCTCCAGGGAAGCTGATCTTAGTCATCTTGAGATAAATGATAATAGCTTGAGATCTCCAGGTGCCACCTGGGGGTTGGCTACCATACTCAGAGGACGGGGACCTCAGTGAGGTACAGCGCCATAGAGTCCATCCTCCACAGCAGCCATTTTCTCCAGGGGAACTCATCTCTTAGTCTGGAGATGAGCTGCTGTTCTTAGGGCTGCCAAGTTCCTGGACCAGGTGGGGGTTCCCCTGCCCTGGATGTTCCCAACCCACCAGCCCATATTGGGCCACTGCGTGGGATCCTCCCCTGACATCGCTGGTGTGATGACATCACTCACAGTGACATCATTGCACTGACAATGTTGCATGTCTGCTGTTCTAGGAACTTCTGGGAAAACTCTATGATTTCCCCGGATGCTCTAGCAATTTGGAGGGAAAACTCTATGGTACCTTGAGAGCCAGAGGCTGTGGGGGACTTGGCAACTCAAGTCATTCTGGAGGATCCCCAGGCCCTGCCTGGAGGATGGCATCCCGACAGTCCAGTACCTGACCCACATGGCTTTTGTTTGCTGAGATCCCACGATCCCCAGTGGAACCTTTTTATTGATCATTCCCTCCATCCCTCTTTACCAGCAGAAAAACTTACAGGATCGAGCCCCATTCACCTTTGTGACTGTCGAACCAATGAGGAGAAGTCTCTGGTCTGAGGCCTAAACCTGGCAACACCCAAATCTACAAAAGTCCAGCTGTATTTTTAAAAAAGAACACCGGACAAATTGCATTGGAAATGGAAAAAAAAAAGAGAAAACTTGAAGAGATTAATCTGTGCTTCATCTGGCAGGAGAAGAAATACTTTAAATCACCAGACAAACAAGCTATCGAACACAGTTGTTTGCGAGAGGAGAGAAATTTGTATAGCTGGGGGAAAAATGCACAGGAAATATGCTTCCCTTGATAGCTGTATAAATGCTAAGTCTCCGTGAAGCGTTTTGCTCTGATTTCTGAATGAGCTTGATGCGGGTATTAGGTTTCCTTCTGTTCCTGCAGTTGTGGAACACAGACTTCCTTCTGAAGCCTGCTGATAATCCAGAGGGCTTCCCATAGACAAACTGACACTCTCTGTGGAGGCCAGAGTTTCCTAAAGACTTGCTGGATTGTAGCAGGCAAGGGAATCCTGTCTGGGGATGCCAGCCTTCAGGTGGGACCTCGGGATCCCCTGGAATTGCTGCTCATCTCCAGGCTACAGAGATCAGTTCCTCTGGACAAAATGGAGGCTTTGGAGGGTAGACTGTATGACTCTGTACCCTACTGAAGTCTTTGTCATCCCCAGGCTCCACCCCCAAATCTCTAGAAGTTTCTGAAGCTGGAGCTGGCAACCCTCCCCCTATCCCCCACTGGTGTCCGGGAGGACTTGGCCACCCTAACCCTGACTCTCCTTTTTACCTGTTAGGGGCAGAAGCCTCTGAGAAATGTAAGGATGTCCAACAATGGTCTATGGTTGAGGCAAGTGGACATCCTCACCTTACTACACCATCCAACTGGCCTCCCAGCAATGGCCGCCACTTCATTTGGGGCCAATACTGTTGACATCTTGGGGCAACTTAGGCTGCCCACGATAATTACGCCTCAAGTGCTTCTACCATCCATGCCGTCTTAAATGATTGATTTAATGCATTGGTTTAATTGTTTTAGCTATTTTGATGTTTTATTGTTGGTTTTAATGTTTTAGCTTGTTGGAATCCTCCCTGAGCCCTTCACGGGAAAGGACGGGCTATAAATGTACAAAATAATAAATAATAATAACTTCGCAGAAGCGAACATGTGATATGAGGACGGGAGCACTGATTGAGGGCCGGAAGAAATTTATATGCAGGGTTAGACTTCTAGCAGGAGCTCCTTTGCATATTAGGCCACACACCTCTGATGTAGTGAATTCTCCAAGAGCTTACAAAAAAGAGCCTTGTAAGCTCTTGGAGGACTGGCTACATCAGGGGTGTGTGGCCTAATATGCAAAGGAGCTCCTGTTAGAATTCCACCCCTGGGCAGAACCCATCTTGAATAGCTGATCTAACAACCCCTTTACACACTGGCTGACCAGGACAAGGCTATATAATGGTCTGCCTCAGTCGGTCCCTGTCTTGGGGTTTCCCCGAGAAGGGGGCTCCCACAGAAAGTGCCTTGCAGTGTCCTAAAACTTTATACCGTAAAACCAAAATGATACTTCTGTGCTGTTTTATGCTGCTATTCCGGTTAACTAGGTACACGTGCATAGCGCTCACAAACAAGTGTTTAATTCTTTTAGCAAAATGTTTATTTGTAACTTGTTTGGATGCAAATGGCATCGGAAGCCTGGAAATGTTAAAAAGATCATCTTTCCAGCATGGGGCAAAAAGCTTTCAGATATTAAATATGCATTTTTCTCCAAGGGGGTTCCTCAGCTGTAAACAGTTGGGCGCTGGATCCAAAGACAAACAGCTCCGGGCGACCTCAGAAGTCGGAAATCACCGCCATTAGAAACGATAAGTGGTAGGGCTATAAATTTTTATCATTTCCTGTGGTTAATTAACCTTTAAAAGCCGATCCCATGGAGAGGGCTTAGGGTCGGGGAGCACTTTCTTGCCCGAGCTTTCTAATGAGCCCCCGAGGATGTCTTTCTTGCCCAGTGTGAACATGACATTTTAATTCATGGAGAGCTTATAGAAAGCACCAATTTACAGACCTCTATGCTTAAGCAGCAGAATCGATGTTTCCCCACTGGATACATTAAAAAAGGGAGTGATTTGGCTCCCAGTTCTTATTTAATGATATCTCAGGAATCTCCCCAGGCCCTATAAAATGACCCACAGATTTAATGGAAAAATCAACATGGATAATGATGTTTGAGGGGGAACACTCTGATTGTCAGGGTTTTTTTGGGTAGAAAAAGCCCAGCAGGAACTTATTTGCATATTAGGCCACACCCCCTGATGTCACCATTGTTTCACTTAGGGTTTTTGTAGAAAAAGCCCAGCAGGAATTCATTTACATATTAGGACACACCCCCTGACACCAAGCCAGTCAGAACTGTGTTCCCGTGCGTTCCTGTTCCAAAAATGCCCTGCTGATTGTTCTCCTGCCTTTTGATTCCCCCTGCCCATAGATGATTTCAATTATAATTATCGATTAAAGAATTTTCGGTGGATGAATTGTGCCCCTTTTCATTGATCATTGCCAACTGACCAGAAAAAAACCCAGAACCTCATAGAATCATAGAGTTGGAAGTGACCTCCAGGGCCATCTAGTCCAACCCCCTGCACAATGCAGGAAACTCACAAATGTCTCCCCCTAAGTTCACAGGATCCTCATTCCTATCAGATGGCCATCTAGCCTCTGTTTAAAAACCTCCAAGGAAGGAGAGCCCACCACCTCCCGAAGAAGCCTGTTCCACTGAGGAACCGCTTTAACGGTCAGGAAGTTCTTCCTAATGTTGAGCCGGAAACTCTTTTGATTTCATTTCAACCCAATGTTCTGGTCCTACCTTCTGGGGCCACAGAAAATACAGAAACCTGACCAGCTCTTAAGAGTGTGAAATAACACTCTTCTCTGCGTAGACCGGGGTAAGCATTTGGACCGAGCTGTTGCTAAAACCTCAGCAACAGGAGCTGATAATTGGCAACCCTAGTGATTGCCACTTAATAAATCAATTAGATTACAGATGCTCAAAGCACCAATATGGGCACTCTTTAGTAAGTAAAAACTACTTGTGGCTGACCCAAGGTCACATCAGCAGGTGTATGTGAAAGAGGGGGGAATCAAACCCAGTTCTCCTGATAAGAGTCCACGCACTTAACCACTACACCAAACTGGCTCTCAAATATTTAATATTTTCTCTTCCACTCTCTTGAACCAAAAAGTTTTAAAAAGATTAACATTCAGACCTAACAGTTTAAAAACTTATCCTTTAATCAACAAACCCTTTCTTATGTTTTTCTATACTGCTGAAAAGTAGCAATGGGCTTAGGTGCCAAATTCACACGTGCCGTGCAATTTACATCTCTTCTTCCCCTGAAGAAAAAACAGACAACCAAACACAGGAGTATCAGGTTTCAAGTTTGAGAAAAGCAGAGACCATTTCCAGAGTAGTGAAATTCCCTACACTGATGTTTCAAAAACTGAACATGACAAATTTTCCACAGGCGATTTTTCATCACCAGGTGCAAGCTTGAAGTTTTCTCCTTAATCCACATTTTTGGAACATGCTAAAATGGGATTCTGTAAATGTGGGGTAAGAAGGAGAAAACTTCGGGTTTGCGCCTGTTGAAGAAAAATCGCCTGTGGAAATTTAATGTCATGTTCAGTTTTTAAAACATCAGTGTAGGGAATTTCACTACTGTGGAAATGGTCAGAGAGGAGGTCATTCTAAATATACCCAAGTATCTGAATGAATTGGTAGTCATGCAAACCCTCACCTGGATGGTCCAAGCTAGACTGATCTTATCAGATCTAGGAAACTAAAGCAGGAGTGTCAAACATGTGGCCCAGGGGCCGAATCAGGCCCCTGAAGGGCTCCTATCAGGCACTGACTGTTGCCTGCTTCCTTCTCCCTCTCTCTTGCTTCTTTCTGCATCTCAACTTGCTTTGCAAGGCTTGCTCAAGATCACACAGGAGCTACAGGGCAAAACCTCAATTTTCTCCATTGGTTGAGGCTCCTCCCCCTCCTGGTTCCCTGGGGAGGGAGGGAAAGAGCCAGAGCTTCCTTTGCCCAGTTCTTTGGATCCCATGGCAGAGATACAAAGAAAGCTCCTTTAAGAGCTAATGTCTCAAGCATGTTTTATTTTAAGGTGTTTTTTTTAAAAAAAATACTTTAGTCATGTTTGTCTGTTTCCTTTAAAAAGTTTATGTCTCTGCTACCTAATCTTGGTACACATATGACCTAGCCAGACATGGCTTATATGACATATGACATATGAAGCTGCCTTATACTGAATCAGACCCTGGGTCCATCAAAGTCAGTATCGTCTACTCAGACTGGCAGTGGCAGTGGCTTAGCCCAACAAGGTTTTATTTATGTCCAATCCGGCCCTCATAACAAATGAGTTCGACACCCCTGCTAAACAGGGTGGGCTGTGATTAGGGCTGCCAACCACACTGAGCCAGTAGGGGGAACCTCCCCCGACATCGCTGGCGCAATGACATCACCTGCCCTAAGGCGTTTCCGGGGAAATGCTATGGTTTCCCCGGACGCTCTAGCAATTTGGGAGGGAAAACTCTATGGTACAATAGAGGGAAACAAGTCCCCCACCGGAGGCTGAGGGGAAATTGGCAACTCTAGCTATGATTAATATCTGGATGGGAGGCCACCATGGAAGTCCAGGGACACAGAGCAGACAATGAGAAACCACCTCTGAATGCCTTGAAACCCCTACGGGGTTGCCCTAAGTTGGCTGTGATTTGATGGCTCTTCCCACCACAAGCGTCTCACAAGAAAGTTAGTTACAATAGCCTTGGCTCCCTGTATTTTACAGTGGACCTGTGGTTTTGGTCTCATTCTGAGCTTTCTGCCGAAATTAAATGAATGAAGTTTGTTCTGCAAACTTTAATGTTTATTTTTTAAAATCCCCATGGGCTTAGTATGACCAGAGGTCATTTTGTAAAAAAATAGGTGGCGGAGCTCATTAGCATAACTCATAGGCATATGCCACCCCCCCTCATCAGCCAAAAGCAACCTGATGCAAGAAAGGAGAGCCACGGGCAAGCAAGGCCTGCTTGGGCTGGCTAGAGATCCAGTCAGCCCAAGCAGGCCTTGCACATCTGGGGCTCTACTGGGCAGCCTCCCCCGTCAAAGGCTAGCAAGCCGCCTGCCACTCAAAATCACATAAGAAATGGAGAAAAGGTGGGGCACGGGCTTCTCCAGGGGTTAATGAGGGCTGCTGGGGGTGTGGCAGAGCTCCTGGTGGCTGGCTGGTTGCCCACTCTCCTAATCCAGGGATTGTTATGCAGCTGCACCTACTATTCAATGGACAAGGTAGTTGGAGAGGAAGAGGGGGAGCCCTCAGAAAGGTTCAGGAGCTGCACTCCTGTGAACTCCTGCTGAATCTGAGGCCTGGGTATGACCATCCAGTTAGCCATTGGCACAGAGAAATCACCAAATGGTCTTCACTCGTGATGGTTGTATGAATCAACTTGATGTCTTGCTATATGGATGTGCTTATGACATCAGCATTCCTATGCATATTTATCTGGCAGTAAACCCAATTAAACACAGTGGAACTTAGAACTAAGAAGAGGTGGACAGGATTGCACGGCAAACAACAACAACCTATCTAGAAGACCGTTGCTGGGCATACCTGGATACTCAAAGGCTCCTTGTGATTCATGCAGTCATATCAGAAATCAACAACACAACTTTATCTTTGCATGATCAGCGGTCAAGATAAGTAGCCAATTCCTGACATCTTTATGTTTAATCTGAGAGAGTAGGTGGGGAGAGTTGACAAAGAGAACTTTTTATTCCTTCCCCCAAAAACTAGAACTTGAGTGCATCCATTGAAATCGATGGGCAGTAGGTTCAGGATGGACAAAAGGAAATACTTCTTTACACAGTGAGTGATTAAAATGTGGAATTCACTGCGAGAGAGTGCATTGATGGCCACAGGCACAGACAGCTTTAGAAGGGGATTAGATAGATTCATGGAGGAGAAGTCTATCAATGGTTACCAGCCATGGTGACTGAGGGGAACCTCCACATTCAGAGGCACTAATCCTCTGAATCCCAGAGCCAGAAGGCAACACCAGGGGAAGGCCTTGGCCTCTATGCACTGTTATTGGCTGTCCAGAGGAGCTGGTTGGCCACTGTGTGAGACAGGATGCTGGACTAGATGGACTGTTGGTCTGATCCAGCGGGGCTCTTCTTATATTCTTACATACCAGAAGGAAGACTTCCATCAGCCGAAACTTCTCTTCATTAGCTGAAGAGCATCTTTGGATCCAGTTGCATGGTTTACGTCCAGATGTGTGATAAGACCATCTATTTCCATTTTGATGCTTCTCCTCCAGTACTCAGATTTTGGATTACGATGCATACCTGCATCTGTCTAACAAAAGTAAATGCAGTCCTCCAATGAAATATTCATTAATCACAAATGCATTATGCTAAGAAGACTGGCTACTATACAAATGTTGGGTTTTTTTTGCAGACTCTTGATTTTCTTTATGATGGAATGCTTTTAAAGTAGAGGTATTCTTCACGATCAAGGAATTTAAAAAAAAAACATGGTGTCAGGTGATATTTTAATTTGTACTTATCTGAAACCAGTTGCATTTCATGAATTTTTCTTCCCTTGCATAAAATGCTTCCCTTTCCCAGTGGATTTCCACATCTTTTTTTTGTTGTTTGTTTGTTTTAAAGGGCATGGAACTGTTTAAAAGGGAGCAGCGGAACCCGTCCCCTCTGCTGAGGCAACTAAACAAAAACCAAAAAAAGGAAATTGTTCCTCATGAGCAGGAACCGTAGCCAAGAGCCAGTGTTGTGGTTTAGTATGAGAGGCAGAGCACAAGCCAGAAGAGAGAGAAAACTCCCGATAAAAAGGCACAGGCCAGTCTCAACAATCCATATTTCTTTTCTTACTTCCTTTTTAACAAATAATTTTTTAAATTATTGTCTATGGGCTAAACTGTAGACATGACCAAGATTCACTTCAGCTCCTTCACAGCCCAACCTGGTGGCAGAGACTGTTTCACCTTTTCAGCTTTTTCCTTGCCTGTGACGATGAGTGTACACAGGTACTAGATGCATCACGGCCTGAATTTCACATTATCCTTGTTCTTTTAAACAATCTTGACCGATTTTGCATCTTTTCTTCTGTCAATAGGAAATCTTTGATATCTTCAATTCTGTGAGGCATATCTTCAATTCTGTGAGGATATCTTCAATTCTGTGAGGCATAGCGATGGCTTCTGGTGATTGCCTCTCACTAAGATGCTGAAATCAAAGAAGAAGAAAAGAAGAAGAGAAGAAGAAGAGGATATTGGATTTATACCCGCCGTTCACTACCTGAAGGAGTCTCAGAGCGGTTTACAATCCCCTCTCCCTTCCTCTCCCCACAACAGACACCCTGTGAGGTAGGTGGGGCTGAGAGAGCTCTGACAGAAACTGCTCTTGAGAGGAACAGCTCTGTGAGAACTTGTGACTGACTCAAGGTCACCTCAGGAGTTGCATGTGGAGGAGTGGGGGATCAAACCTGGTTCTCCCAGATAAGAGTCCTCACACTTAACCACTGCACTAAACTGGCCTGAAGGTAGAAGTGGGAACGAGCAACCCACGTTTCTTATGGAAAAGCACAGACTAGAAAGTGCTTGAGATGCCAGTCTTCAGGTGAGGGTCAGGGATCCACTGGAATTACAGCTCATCTCCAGACTACTGAGATCAGTTCCCCTGGAGAAAATAGATTATTTGGAGGGTATATTCTATGGCATTGTAACTCGCTGGGGTCCTTGCCATCCTCAGGATCCATCCCCAAATTAGCAGGACTCTGACAACCCTACACCCCATTCCCCACAGGCCATGGGGCACCTGACAAGGGAAGAAGAAGAAGACTGTCAATTTATACCCCGCCCTTCTCTCTGAATCAGACTCAGAGAGGCTTACAATCTCCTATATCTTCTCCCCCCCACAAGAGACACCCTGTGAGGTGGGTGGGGCTGAGAGGGCTCTCACAGCAGCTGCCCTTTCAAAGACAATTCCTACGAGAGCTATGGCTGACCCAAGGCCATTCCAGCAGCTGCAAGTGGAGGAATGGGGAATCAAACCTGGTTCTCCCAGATAAGAGTCTGCATACTTAACCACTAGCCAGTTTGGTGTAGTGGTTAAGTGTGTGGACTCTTATCTGGGAGAACCGGGTTGGATTCCCCACTCCTCCACTTGCACCTGCTAGCATGGCCTTGGGTCAGCCATAGCTCTGGCAGAGGTTGTCCTTGAAAGGGCAGCAGCTGTGAGAGCCCTCTCCAGCCCCACCCACCTCACAGGGTGTCTGCTGTGGGGGAGGAAGGTAAAGGAGATTGTGAGCCGCTCTTCGGAGTGGAGGGCGTGATATAAATCCAATATCTTCTTCTTCACTATACCAAACTGGCTCTCGAAGGCCAAAACAAGTCTGTGGGAGGAATAAGGAAGGATGTGAGGGGGGGGGCACATCCACATTATGTGCCAATTCTGATACTCCAGCAGCACCAGCAGATAGGAACAGATGTGCCATGCACTTAGCAACTTCCCAGGGGTTCTATTCAAGCCATTTTCTTTAAATACAAGCCCATTATAACAACAGGCATTGGGGTAGTTTAGGTTGAAATGAGTTCTTTATGTGCAGCTAAGTTAAATCATATGCAGTTAAAATTAAAGCCTTTTTATGCAGATATTTTCACATGTTATTTTGAGCGCAGAAGCACTATCTTTAGCATAATGCCAAAGCATACTTGTTTCTTTTCTTCTTGGTTTCCCAACGATTCCAGCCTCCTTCCCCAGTTGGACAGGTGGAACTATTTTCGTATTTTCGACAAGATCAGCCGATAGCTTCTGATCTTTCAAGATCTGCATGTGCTTTTGATCTATCAATCTTGACATGCTTTTGAGGGGAAACATAGCTATATATTTGCTACCCTTTCAAGGCCTTTTTTGAGGTGGCCACAGCAAATGTTGAACAAAAGCTCTGCTATCGACAGGAGCTCACTAGCTGCATCTCTTCAGGCTCTCTTCTCCCAATTAAAGATTTATTTTATTTTATTAGAATTTTAGCCCTCCCTCCCATGTGCAGCCAGGCTCAGGACCAACAACAACACATTAAAAACCATATATATATGGTTGCTGCACATGCACAATTTATATATATAAATTAATTGTTAAAAGCAAGTTAACACAGCAACAAGCAGGGTTTTTTGTAGCAGGAACTCTTTTGCATATTAGGCCACACCCCTCTGATGTAGCCAATCCTCCAAGAGCTTATAGGGTTCTTCTTACAGTGCTTTCTGTAAGCTCCAGGAGGATTGGCTGCATCAGGGTGTGTGGCCTAATATGCAAAGGAGTTCCTGCTATTAAAAAAAGGCACCCGTTCAAGGAGTCAAAAATTTAGATCAGATCATGACTTAGGCACTAATGACAAATTTATTCCAAGTGAAGTTGTGCAGCTTGTGGTACAGTGACAGAGTGGATGGCGGGGAGGTGACTGGCGACCGGGGAGGCCAATTTAGATGGGATTTTGCTGCCTCAGCTATATGCCTTTACAAAACTGAGGAACCACAGTTATAAAACGATTAAGTAAAAAAAACAACATAAACCATGTAGCACTATAACGAGGTGTATAGCCATTTATATTTATATAACACACATATCAGTTCATAACAAGTTCAGAAGGAAAGAATCCCGTTTGCTGTAAGCCTGTTGTCATTTGCTGAGTGTGCCTTCCTCTTGTGGTGCCATTCCAGTACATGGTCCAAATAAAGCAAACAAACCTTCTTAGATGAAATTCTGCTGTAATTTAAAAGAAGAACAAAGAGGGACTGGTTTCGGTTTATCCAGCCTTCATCAGCCAAAAATTAATAGTGCAACATCTCATGGCTTCTTGCCAAAATTCTTAGACAGAGTTACACATTTATAGAAGCACCAGTCCTATCCCGTCCTGAGACTAACGTTCCATCGTTTTGTTGCTGGTATAGGCTTCTCCAAACATATACCTGCCACCAGCAACAAATGCACACTTTGTTATTTTATCATGACTCAGAGCTGTGTAGACCTTGGCCAAAAGATTCCTTTATTTACCCCAGTGCTGCTTGCTTTACTCTGTATGTGTAACACAACAAAAAATGCAAGCTAGTGACCAATTTACTAAGAAGTATAGAGAAATCAGTCCAAATGTCCAAAACTTGTATTTTCAAGTCCCAAAGTAGTGCGGTGACAAGCCAATCGATTAAGTACTTGTTTCTTTCCAGTCTTCATCAGACCTGGGACCAATATTGATTGAATTATATAGATTTTTTACACAATTTTCAAAAAAGAGGGACACGGAGCGTCTCCAGCAGCAACTTCATCTCGGCTACAGCTCAGTATGTAGCAAAAGATTCCTTTATTTACCCCAGTGCTGCTCGCTTACTCTGTATGTGTGACAGACTGGATCAATTTGGGTAACAAATGGCCTGACTCAACGGTAAGATATCTTCGCTTTTTCATGTAGCACCTTTAAGACCAACCAAGTTTTATTCAGAATGTAAGCTTTCGTGGGCATGCATACTTCATCAGACAATGGAATGGGGCACAGTGAGCAAAGCTACATATAGCTAGCTACATATAGCTAGCTAGCTAGCTAGTGGTTAAGAATGCCAAGTAGTACAAAGTTAGAATCCAGTGGCAAAACAGTGAAATTAACAAACTGAAAGAACATTTGGTCTGGATAGCATTTGCATGGGAAACCAATAGAACAGTAGCATGTCAGAATGAGAGAATGATGGTGAGAATGTCGTAAGGCAATAAATGCTATCTGTTGATTGCTTGCAAGTCCGGGTTAAACGGAGGGCATGTCTTTCCCAGAGGTGCTCCTTTCATAGGCATGCATATGAAAGCTTACATTCAGAATAAAACTTGGTTGGTCTTAAAGGTGAAACTGGACTCCTACTTTGTTCTATCGCTTCAGACCCACACGGCTGCCCGCTTGATTAATTTTTCATGGATTGCGAAGTTCTTTGGGGACCAAGGCAAGCAAGGAGCATTTTTGCACAGGAAGCTCTTTAGAGCAGGCATTACGGAGTGTTCTGAATCCGAGAGCCATTTATCCGGCAAGAAAGTGACCTATCTGAAACTTACCTCTGAGCCAAGAGAAACCAGACTGATTGGGTTCAAATACAGATCTCCATAATAGCGCTAGGACGGATAACCGCCTTCAACCTTTCCTAAAGTCAGGGGTCATTTTGTAGAAAAATAGGTGGTGGAGCTCGTTAGCATTACTTATTAGCATATGCTGCCCCCCCTTACCAGCCAAAATCAACCCAACACAAGAAAGTAGAGCCCCG